>NC_089493.1:246549388-247154719 GCF_036850765.1 Saccopteryx bilineata
TTTCAAGGTATATACTATTATTCATACTTACAGTTGTGAACACTGAGTCCCCAAAGGTTGAAAATTTTCTAAACTAATTCTGTTCCTACCAGCACGTGAGCCTCACCTACATTCCTGGGTTTTATGGTTGAATGCCTCAGATTAGAGTTTAAAGTCTGTCATCTGTATCAGTCAAGATTCTTTTGGTTGCTAGAACAAACAGTTCAAATTGCATTAAGTAGAAAAGGCAGTTCATTGGTTTACAAATTGAAAGATCTGGGGGTCAATACTTTCATATGTGCTGGCCTCTTTCTCAGGCTGTCTCCATGCAGTGGCGGAAGCCAACACTAGAAGCTGCAGGGTTATTTGGTACCAGCTTAGAACTAGATGAAAGATGTGTCTTTCCCCAAACTTTTCTGATACTTCCTGTATTCTGATTAGTTGGTTTCAATCACAATGCTCATCCTTATATTAATCTCTAGGATTATGGAGTTGTGTTATTTTTATTGGCCAGCCCTGAGTCACATGCTTACCTTTTGAGCTTTAGTCTTATTTAAACCATGTCAATTAGAAATACAAGAGTACTTGTCCACATTAAAATCAAGATGCTATTAGAGAAAAGAAATGGAATTCTGGACAGTCACAAACAACAGCTGTCCACTATCAATTTCACATTATTATCCTACTTGGGCCTTCTGCTCTAGTCAGCGTTGCAGATATTATTATGAAAGATTTTTTTATTTTTTTTTTTGCATTTTTCTGAAGCTGGAAACAGGGAGAGACAGTCAGACAGACTCCTGCATGCGCCTGACCGGGATCCACCCGGCATGCCCACCAGGGGCGACGCTCTGCCCACCAGGGGGCGATGCTCTGCCCATCCTGGGCGTCGCCATGTTGCCACCAGAGCCACTCTAGCGCCTGAGGCAGAGGCCACAGAGCCATCCCCAGCGCCCGGGCCATCTTTGCTCCAATGGAGCCTTGGCTGCGGGAGGGGAAGAGAGAGACAGAGAGGAAAGTGCGGTGGAGGGGTGGAGAAGCAAATGGGCGCTTCTCCTGTGCGCCCTGGCCGGGAATCGAACCTGGGTCCTCCGCACGCTAGGCCGACGCTCTACCGCTGAGCCAACCGGCCAGGGCTGAAAGATTTTATTTGTACATTCTTACGCGCTGTTTATTGTGCACTTGCTATTCCATTACACCAATCATTTCAGAGACCTTCGCTTAGAAGCTTTCCCTATCTCTACTTTGCATTCTGGAAGTATTGAGAGTTCTCATTTTCCTGAAGTATATGTTGCTAAATTTCTTAGGTGGTTTTATATGTGTGTGTATATATGTGGTTTGTATGTATATGTATAGTTGTTTTGCCATATATCCTGGTGCAGGGTATATCTTAGTTTATTTATATATTTATTTTCAGAATCCAGGAGATAGGAATCTATAGACAAATGGTATCCTTCCCCTCCCACCAGGACAACCAATGAAAGTGAAAGGCTGAATTTGAGGAAGTCATTTAGTCACACTTTTTGTGATTATAGTGGAAGGAAATATTTCATGCACATTAGAAAAACATGAATATTGGTTCCCTCTGGGAAGATATAGTACTGCTGCCCCCCCCACCACACCCCATTCCTCCGAACCCCTGCATGTTCCCATCCTGAGTCAATGAAGATATCTCTGCATTTATGTATGTATGCATGCATGCTGTGGTTGGCTAACGATATTTTGGGCCATACTTTGGTATGTTTCATCTCCTTAATTGATGGATGAAGTAAACTCCACAAATTTGAACTTTGCTCCCAACTTCTCGTGACTTGTCTCCTTTCCTTCTCTTTCTTCTATGCATTATCATGTCCTTTCTTTTCTCTTCTGTCCCTTTTTATCTTACTTTTTTTGAGAGAGAGAGTGAGAGAGAGGGACAGACAGATAGGGAGAGAGATGAGAAGCATTAACTCATAGTTGCAGACCCTTAGTTGTTCATTGATTACTTTCTCATATTTGCCTTCACCTGGGGGCTCCAGCGGAGCCAGTGATCCTGTTGCTCAAGCCAATGACAATGGGGTCATGTCTATGAGCCTGTGCTCAAGGCAGAGAATTTGTGGTTGAACCTGCATCCTCAGTGTCCCAGGTCGATACTCTATCCACTGTGCCACCACCTGTTCAGGCCCCCCTTTTTTTTTATTCTTACCTGATCACTCTACTACCTTTGTAGCATTCTATTTTATTTCTTGAGTTAATTAATATTATAATTAAATTCTACTGGACCACACAGTGGTTTTTCTATATTTTTACATGCGCTTTTATATATTTCTCTACAGTCAGTATAGAAGAGATATCACTTCTATTCCTTGAAAAAATACTCTACTCAGTGTATCCTGTAACACTTTAATAAACAACTTTAAAACATGTGCTTTTATTTTTTTCTGATTTTATTGAGATATAATTGACATGCATCATTATATAAGAGTTTAAGGTGTACAGTGTAATGATTTCACTTATATTGTGAAATGATTAACACTGTAGTTCACTTAGCACCCATTATCTGATATAGGTACAAAAAAGGAAAAAAATCCCTTGTGAGGATAACTCTTAGAATTTACTGTCTTAAAAAATTTTGTGTGTGTGTCTATAAAATAACAGTGTTAAGTATAGTCAGCATACTGTATATTACACCTCTAGTACTTCTTTGTCTTGTAGCTGAAAGTCTGTACCTTTTACCACCTTTCTCCAATGTTCTCTCCCCAAATTCTCCCTCCCCTAATTCCTCCTCTCCCAAATCAGATATATGATTTGCACATATTTTTTCCCTCATTCCATAGGTTGTCTTTCACTTTATTTCTAGGCTGTGCAGAGGCTTTTCTGTTTGATTTAGTTCCAACTTGTTTATTTTTTATTTTGTTGCTTGTGCTTTGAGTGTCATATCCAAAAAATCATTGCCAAGACCCATGTCAAGGAGCTTTTTTCTTGTTTTCTTCTAGGGGATTCATGGTTTCAGATCTTACATTTAAGTTTTTAATCCATTTTGAGTTAATTTTTGTGAGTGGTATAAGGTAGAGGTTTAGTTCCATTCTTTTATATGTGAATATTCAACCATCCCAGCACCATTTATTGAAGAGACTGTTTTCCATTGAGTATTTTTGGCTCTCTTGTCAAATATTAGTTGACTACATATGAATGGGTTTATTTCTGGGCTCTCATTTCTGGTCCATTGATCTATGTGTCTGTTTTTGTACCAGTACCATGCTGTTTTGATTACATAGCGTTATAGTATTGTGTAGCTTCAAATCAGGAAGTCAAATGTCTTCTCTTTGTTCTTCTTTCTCAGGATTGCTTGGTTATTCAAGGTCTTTTGTGTACCATCTAAATGTTAAGATTTTTTTTCTTTTTATTAAAAAATGCCTTTGGAATCTTCGGAGGAATGGACGACAAAGTTTTTAAAAAGCTCATTTGAGATTAATAGGCATGAAAATTATTGAAATCTCTATATTTTCATTGGCCAGGATTTTGTGATCACCCTGAGTAGAAAATTGCTATTAAGACTCCTTCTAAAACAGAATCTAAACAAAAAAGGCAAGTTAGTGTAAAAATTCTCAAGAATACCTACTTGATGGTTCTTTATCTCATAGTGAATATGAAAAACAAATTTTCCAACAAGATACTTCCCAGGGTAGTATTTTTATATTGTGGGGGGAATACCCTTCCTTATGAAATTTTCCCAGATAATTCTAAAATGTAATGGATTTCAGTCTAAATCTTAGAGAATTAAAGAATTCCTTTTTGTGTGACAGAGACAGAGACGGAGAGAGGGACAGACAGGGACAGACAGGAAGGGAGAGAGATGAGAAGCATCAATTCTTCTTCGCAGCTCCTTAGTTGTTCATTGATTGCTTTCTCATATATGCGTTGACCAGTGGGCTACAGCAGAGCGACTGACCCCTTGCTCAAGCCAGTAACCTTGGGCTCAAGCCAGCGACCTTGATCTTCAAGCCAGTGACCTTTGGAGCTCAAGTCAGCAACCATGGGGTCATGTCTGTGATTCCATGCTGAAACCAGTGACCATGCACTCAAGCTGATGAGCCCATGCTCAAGCAGGAGACCTCGGGGTTTCAAACCTGGGTCCTCTGTGTCCTAGTCCGACACTATATTCACTGCACTACCCCCTGGTGAGGCAAGTATGAATTCTTTATATATACCAAAATAAAATTGGACTGAAAAATTAAACTTTCTAGTATAATATTATGACAAATCTAAATAAAATTAAATGGCTTTCTTCTCCCTTCAAATGCTTCCTAATATGATAAAAATACATCCTAACACTTTCTTTTCTTTTCTTTCTTTCTTTTTTTTTTTTTTTACAGAGACAGAGAGTCAGAGAGAGGGACAGATAGGAAAGACAGACAGGAACGGAGAGAGATGAGAAGCATCAATCATCAGTTTTTCGTTGTGACACTTTAGTTGTTCATTGACTGCTCTCTCATATATGTGCCTTGACTGTGGGGCTACAGCAGACCGAGTAACCCCTTGCTCAAGCCAGCGACCTTGGGTCCAAGCTGGTGAGCTTTGCTCAAACCAGATTATCCCACGCTCAAGCTGGCTACTCAGGGTCTCAAACCTGGGTCCTCTGCATCCCAGTCTGACGCTATATTCATTGCGCCACTGCCTGGTCAAGCAACACTCTTTCTTGATCAACACTGGGCCCATTTTTTTTCTTATTTAATGTCATTTAACAAATGATTATTGTATATAGAGAAATGAGAAAACTCTTTCATCTGTAAATAGCTTCTTTGTTGCCAACAAACACCAATTGGCTTTTTATTCCAAAATTGTTCCACATTAATGTGCCTCTCTGCAAAGGTTTGATAAAGGTATGTTAAAGGAAAAACAAACAAAGTAAGTGTATTTTATCAGGCAAGGTAAGCTTCAGAGCCAACCATAAGTATAAAAAATGTTCTTACTCTTTCTACATTAGAGAAAGGGAAGTAGAACTTGGACCAGATAGCACTGCTAGGATATGGTGATATCTGTGGTAATGCATTTGGTGATGAACTGAGAACAATTTATTTTGTGTATAGGATACTAACTTGACCTTTCCTGGTATTATGGGATATTTCATAGGAAGATTTTTCTTGTATTTAGTCTCTGATACCCTAATATACCTGAGAATAAAATCTCTGCAGGGCATAATGGTAGAGATGAGAATAAAAGATGTCACAGTTCAACAAAGCTTATTATCTTATGGGAATAACTATAAAGTTTTTTATTTATTTATTTGTTTATGCTGTGACTTGACAAAATCCTCTCTAGAAAATAAAAAGCAAAATAATGAAATAAAATTTTCTCCCATTTTGGTTTTCTGGTTAAAAAATTGAATATTTTATAACTTTTTTCTTAATACTGTTTTATTTTAATTAGTACTCAGCTATTTGCAAACATCCTGTTTTTCACCCTTAAGACTAGTGATAAAAAGATATATACAATCAATATAATGTGGTCTACCAGATGATAAATAACCATATATGTGAAAACAATAGAAATCAGCTTATTTCCTATGAAATGAAAAGGTTATGTGCTTTTCCTGTGCTGAGACTAGGAATAATGCAAATGTAAATGTTGTTCAGAACACATAGACAAGTCAAATTAAGAGGTCACTGAAAAAAATACTTTTTTTGCATCAGACATTTATAAATGGTGACTCGGAATTCCAATCACTATCTCAGTGGTCCTGCAGCCACATCTGAAAGTGTCCAGAATTGTCCTACATTTCTGGACCACAGAGGCAGGAGAACGACAGCCTTGGATACAAGATTGAAAAGTGTATGGAGAGTGTCAAAGTCTGTACAGGGCAGAACTCCTTTTTACAATGGCTAAGCCATTCTTAAGAGACACTAGTATAGGTTTCTGCTGAGTGTGGAATCAATTTTTGCCTAGCATTGAAGACTTTCTAAATTTATTTCCAGGAATTTTTTCACATTTTTTTTATTACGCAAGTGCTTTAAAAACTAACCAAAGATTTCCCCACATTCCATTGGTGCCTCTATGTATTTACAACTTTTATAAAACATGTGAACTATATGCATGGAAAATGAGTATAGTTCAACATCAATTCCAATAAAAGAAGCTCACTCAGGTCTTCACTTAAAACTTTCAAATGTAAAGAAATCTGAAATTCACACTCCATACATTTGCCACAGATTTGAGGTAAATCTGCATTGCTGTTGCATCTGTTATTCTGCCTTCATGCTTGAAACTTTCCCTAGTTGTCAAAAAAAATGAAAACAGACCTTCCTAGAGAGCCTGTCGTATGACCAGACACTTAAACACAGGCAGAATCTTTCTGAATCTCTGGTAATTAATTATCATCAGTTGTCTCATTGACAGCTGGGGGCCACATTTAGCCAACCAGCTGCCCTGTGTTGCACAATGCTATGTTTGTTCTAAGTCCCTTGGGTGATTCTTGCTGTATGTAAAATAGCAGCAGTTGGAGTACCATTTGTTCCTGCATAGATGCTTTATGACTTGTATGTCAGGACTATGGCAACCCTTCAGGACCAATGAATGCCTGGTAAATACCATGAGATGAGTCCTTGGATGTGAGCAGAGAGAACAGGAAATTATTAAACCACAAATGGAAGTAAAATAGAACACCCAATAAAATGGCATTAAAGTGTGAAGTTCAAGATTGACTTAATTATTTTGTTTGTAGGAATTTTATGTGGAGTTTTTAGGTGCAGGATCAAAACCTCAACAAGGACCCTTGTGAATGTTTGGGCTCAGCTATAGAGTATAGTTTGGTGCAAAACATGTTTTATCAGACTGTGACAAACATGATTAACAGAGTCTAGCCTGTTACTAGATCGTACTGATCTATGAATTAACAGATGATATTCTGCATGCAATATCCGGTTCCCTTATCTGTTTCTTTAAATATGAGAAACATACTCTTTCATAATATACCAAAATAAATCTGAGCTTTGGAAGAAACACAGTGAAGTAAGAAAATCCTGAATTTGGTCTGTATTTAACAAAAGTTCTCAGACTTATGAGCCAACGGCTAATATATTCATAATCCTAAAGGAAGTTCAGAAAACTGGATGCTGCTTTTGTTCAGATTTCCTTTTGGTGTTTTAAACATGTCTCTGAGATGATTTAACCATTTTGCATGTTTAGCAGAAACTGTTTTCCTATGCAGAGGATGTTCTTCAGATAAACGCATTCATCTCTTTACCTGACTTCTATCTTCTTAGGAATTGTTCCTAATGAATTTAGTATTAATCCAAATCAATGCAGGACTGGAGCTGGGATGTAAGGAGGTCAATTCTGAATTCACACCAGCTCTATTTTGTTCACATTTTTTCTTTTATCCAATTTATCAAAGACAGGTTCCAGCTCCTGTTTGTCTGAGGCTGTTACTAGTTACTGCTAGATTTTTGTATTTGTTTATTTGTTTGTTTGTGAAATGATTACTGTCATGGATGGTAAGATTTATAAAAGCTCAACCCATGACAACTTTACAGTTAATATCTCAACATTTTTTGAAATAAAATATAACATGTGCATAAGGGCCTGTAGGCATATTGTATTTGTGTGAGTGTTTACTAATTGTATAATTATAAATTGGTTTCAAGCTTGCATCTATAAACTTGGATTCACATTGATGAAGACTTCTTTGAATTAACTGTTACTTCGGATTTTAGTTGGATAAAGACATTGTCATATTAAGCAAATTTTAGTAAACATTGCAATTTTGCTGGTCTTATGATACTCCTTTTCCTAGTTTTAATTTGGTATTTCTCTGATATGAATTTGAAAAGTATTTTTTCAGCGTTGTAAAATTCATATCAACATCTGTTCACCACTATAAAAGTTTATAGTTACGTGGAAATTTGAAATGTAAATCAGATACCATTTTCTGTTACAACTTTCATTTAAAAAAATAGCTAGGGGTTTTTTAAAAATCAATGTTAGCAGAAGGATTTTCACATAAATGTCTTTTTACCTAGAATCTAAATTTGTGCTGGCCAATGTCTTTTTCTCTTTCAGTGTCATTTGTCTTGTTTCACAGTAAGAAACATAGTTCTTTTCCACAACACTTCTGATAGGAAACACTTAAAACTTGGTGATATTGGGCAATCTGTTGTCTTAGCTTATATTATATTAAGGGTAATACTGGTGTTTTTGAAGTAAGTTGGAAACAAGCTTTTCCACATTCAAAATTACTCCAGATTTCTCTATTGTAAAGGGTAGGTTTCTCTGAGTTAGCACTCGGTAGATTTAAGTAGTAATGACAATGTTACTGTAAAGGTGGGTTTTTTAAGTGAGAAAAAGTATGGAACACTTCATGAATTTGCATGTCATCCTTGCTCATGGGCCATGCTAATCTTCGTTGTGTCATTCCAATTTTAGTATATGTGCTCCCAAAGTGAGCACAATGAAAAGGTTTTATACACTGTTAAGTGCTTTACAAAGCTACCTGGCATGTAATAGACACTCAGTAATGGTTTGGAATGAGTGAAGGCACAGAAGGCAAAAGGAACAATAAAAGCAGCAGAAAACTAGACTAGATTCTGGTTATGAATAGGAATGCTTTTTATCCAGTTTCTAAATGCACAAGAAATTGTGAGATATTTATTAAAACCACTTTCAGTGGTCCTTTCTAGTTAGGGTGGACAGGTACTTTTTTAATTATCTGAGCCAGGAAGTTTTGAGAATAAAGGCAGAAACTATTCCTAATCCTTTGGGACGCCAGGCATAAACCAGGACTGTGGACAGGCTAAGAACTACAGACACCTTACTCCTGACACATCCATCCTAAAGTAAAGTTGGCTTGGTACACACTAATGAGAAACAAAACATAGACATTTCCTTTAAATTTGATAGAACTGGCAATATGAAGTCTTAAAAAAGTTCACTTTATAGTTTGTGTTATTACATGGATAAGAAGATAAGTAAGGGAGAATTCTATTTATAATATCTCTCTGAAAACCAGTACAGAGAGAAGAGAGTCCAATAGGAAGAGTATACAGAAGGAGAGGTCTGTTGTAGGACAGAGTGACTCAAAGTGTGGTTCTTATACAGGCAGCCTTGGCATCACCTGAGCACTCGATAGAAATGCAGTTTCAGGACTAGTTTCACACCTGCTAAATAGGGATGTCTGGGTCTGGTGCCTGGGAATCTGAAGATGCTCTTTGTATATTCTTCAGCACACTAATTGTTTAGAAGCTGCTCAAGGAGATCCAGAAAATTTTGAAGTTAGTAAAACAATCTTAGATATAGGCCAACCTCTTCATTTTCATGTAAAGAAAACCAAGTGTTGCAGTACTATAATGTTATAGTAATTAAATATATAGAAATATAGAAAATATATAGAAATAAGTAGAATATAATATTAAAAGTCATTAAGGCAAGTGAATAAGGCTATACTCTCTGGGCGAGAGCTAATCTAATGTGTAGAGATATGATAGGCAAGGCTATGCCCTCTGTGTAGGGCCCCAGTCAGTGTGTATATGAAATGATATGTAGATAAAAAGAGCTCCCTGCGAGGAACTCCCCAAAAGTGGCTTAATGTGATAATCCCGCAGATTAACACCTGTTAGAAGGTGTATGCCAGAAAGGGTACTTAAACTGAGGGCCCCTGCTGCATTCAGTCCTCCAGACTCCAGTGTTGAATGTGGATTGTCTCCACACCACTCTGACCAAGGACAACTGAGAAGAACACACCAATGGTGCCCCGTTAAGCTGTATCCCAGCTCACCATAGGATCTGTGAGTAATAAACTGCCTGTGTGATTCTTGCAACTAACTTGTGTGTCGGTTATCTTTCTTCTGGAAGCCATTAGTCTCAGTACCAATAAGTAGAATCCTCATAGCCGCCTTAAGATTAGCCTTAAAGATGCTGCCAGCCCTGCCAGCCAGGCAACACACTGGCCTGATTTATTTTGTTCCTTAAAAAAAAAATATAACTAGGACAATGAATACAACTTTATTCTGGGTTTGTTCAAGTTAAGCAGGAATGTCCCACTGTGCAAGGAAGTCAAATCGGGGATGCCTGGTCAATATAGAGCTTGGGCTCTATTGGAACACCAAGTATTGAGAGAGGTTAAATACCTCAGTTAAATTCACAAAGTTATGTTAAGATAAACAGGGGTATAATTTGAGTTTTTCTATGATCTATTTTTAGTTTATCATGAAAATAGCCTGTGTACTCATACCCAAATATTCTTTGTACTGGACTTTTGAACACAATCTGTTTATATTGACCAGGGGGACAAATCTATACTAATCATTATTGTGGTCTACTTCCCAAATTCAAAATCAAAGTATTTCTGGGATGTGTGAGAAGTTAGTGGTTTCCACTCTGGAATATATTGATTTTTGACCCTGATGAATTTATATGTGCAATAAATCTGTTATTCACTTGTTTGAAATGAAATATATAATTTATAGATATCTACATGAGAGTAAAAAGAAGGGTGTCATGAATGCAGATATTTCACAACATTAATGAAGATCTTATACTGTTTAATAGGGGCGTGGCTTAGACAACTCAATGGGAACAAGTAAGCAGTGGATGCAGAAAACCATAACATCTACTTTGGGGTAATAAGAGTTGGCATTTATTAACTGCTAATTACATAACAGGTAACAAAGTGCTTCATGTGCATTATTTAATCCTTATAGTTGTCATATGGTGTAGGTGATATCATTTCAGTTTAATGATGAAAAATTTTAAAAATAAAGGTTAAATTGATGTTCTTACATTTGACTATGGAAACCACTACTTCATGTATTTTAGTTGGTTTGCATTTACCCCAACCTATACCAAAGCAGCAAAACACACTTAAGATTGATTGCAGAGATAATATAGAATAATGAAATAGGGTTAAAAGAAAGGAAATGGGGAAAAGTGATCATATTAGGAGAATAGGAGCCAGAGAAAGTGATAAAAAAACTAAAAGCAATAAAATGAGCACATTTGTTAAAAATGGGCCATATTAGCAACCAATATGAAGTAGGAAATAGTAAAAATTAAAAGATTCATAGGGTCCATAAAGTAAAAATAAAACATCTTTTGGAAAAACTGCTGATAGTGATACCAGAAATAAATTTTTCCAAGGGGACCCATAAATAATAATAGTATTAATCACATTTAATTCAGATCTTTGCTTCTATCATCCCAATCATTCTTCATAGAATATTGGGAGTTTTTCTTATTTTGAATAAGGGAAATTGCACAGCAAAGTTAAATGAATTGCTTAAGGTCATACAACTTGTAAGTAGCAGAACTGGTATTTCAACCACATCTATTCTGAATCCCCAGCCAGTGCTTTACTACCAAATCACACCTACAATGTAGACTAGCACACATTGAAAAGGGAGTTTTCTGTTTCTCATAGCTCTCTTCAATTGAGTATAATGAAATTATTTCATGCAGAATTATACAAAATCAAGCCTAGTAACAGCCAATGTAGCAAGAGTCAGAAATATATTCCTTTTGCTGAACTCTTCTTGGGCCAGAGTCTTTGAACAGAGCTTCACACTTGGCTGAGCATTCTATTACATTGTGAGTGGTTGACACAAGGACTGGTTGAGGATCACTAAGTTCTCACGACTGCTAGTTTGGGGTAGCCATAGTCCCAAGCTAGTTGCTTCAGGGCTCACAAACCTCGATGGTGACCTAAAAAGATGGCAGAAACGGAAAACATCAGCTGTCATTACTCTTCCCAAACTCCCTGAACCTGTCCAAGGTAGTGCTACCACGTTGCCTTCTACTGTAGCATCCACTAATAGAACATACTGTTTTGTATCTGTAATGATGGCTCCAAGATGCTGTTGGAGGTGTTTGGTGTTTCTGCACATAACCCAGTTGTGACCACAAATGTTGAGAAAGGTGATAAGGAGCAGAACAAGACAGGGATTTATGCCAAGCACAGTTCAGCTGAACACCTAAATATTTTATCCTCATATAACAGTACTTTAGTTTATAATTGACATGCCCTTCCAAGTGGCAGGATGATGACTCTTAACATACTGAAAACGAACACTTCATTTAAAGCAGAAAACTTGGTATGAAAAATTGTGAATAGCTTTGACAATTCATTTCAATGTTATATTTGATAGTGGAAAAACAAGATCGTTAGGTTCTGAACTAAAAATGTCTACTGTTGTAAATTTTTTAAGGTACACAAAATGTCTTATACTTTTGCTTTTTGTTAACAGATTTGAGATACAATTGACACGCAACACACTGCACATATTTAAGGTGTATAATTTGATATGTTCGAAGTATGTCTACACTTGTGAAACTATCACCACAATTAAGAACATATATATGGCCCAGGCTTGTTACTCTGTCAGTTAGGTTGTCCTCCTGAAACATCAAGTTGACAGTTTTGATCCCTGGTCAGGGCACATGTGGGAAGTGACCAATGAGTGCACAACTAAGTAGACAACAAATGAATGCTCCCCCTTCTCTCTCCCTCTTTCCCTTCTTTTCTGTCTAAAATCCATCAATAATAAATTTAAAAAATAAAGAGATGAGAAATTTATTTAAAAATAAAAAGAATGACCATATGGATCTCTTACCAGTGTTTCCTCCCATCCCTTGTAATCTTTCCTTCCTAGTCCTCACTGCTCAACCCTCCCCTGGCAAACACTGATCTACTTTTTTCACTGTAGATCAGTGGTCCCCAACCTTTTTTGGGCCATGGACTGGTTTAATGTCAGAAAATATTTTCATGGACCAGCCTTTAGGGTGGGACAGATAAATGCACAAAATAAAATTATGCGACCAGCATAAAAACTGTGGTATTTTTAAATATAATTGTCAAACTTACGATATTTAGTGGGCTAAGTTAAAGGAGGAACGAGCATGTCCTCATTATTCAGGCTGTATTTAAATTTGTTATTCTGACGTTTCATGTTATTTATTCTTTCTCTGAGGACCGGTACCAAATGGCCCAAGGACCGGTACCGGTCCGTGGCCCGGGGGTTGGGGACCACTGCTGTAGATCACTTTGTAATTTCTAAAGGAGCCTGTGAGTCAGCTGCTTGTTTTTATAAATAAAATTTTATTAGTACACACCCATGCTCATTCATTTATATGTTGTCTATGGCTGCTTTTGCTCTACAGTATTAGAGCTGAGTAATTGCACCAGAGCCTCTGTGGCCTACAAATATTTACTATCAGGGCCTTTACAGAAAAAGTTTGTTAACCCTTTTCTAGAGTTTTGTATAGACGGAATCATAGGATATGTTCTCTTTTTGGTCTGGCTTCTTTCCTTTAGCATAATTATTAGATTCATCCCTGTTGTTGCATGTATCATAGTTTATTTTTTATTACTAGGTAATAATTCTTTATATGGTTATACTGAGACTTATTTGTCCACTTGTTGAAGTATGCTTGGGATATTTCTAGTTTGGGCGTACTACAAGTGAAATTGCAATGAACTTACATATGCAAGACTTTGTAGAGTCATATTCTTTGCTTTTGGATAAATACCTAGCGGGAATAGATTGTGTAGTAGGTGTAAGTTTAACTTGGAAAGAAACTGTTAAACTGTTTTTCAAGTTGTAGTACCATTTTTTTTTATCCTCACGAGCAGCATATTAGAGTTTCAGTTCCTCTACATTCTCACCAACACTTGGGATGGTCAGTTTTTAAGATTTTCACCATTCTATGCACAACCCTGTATAGTGGTATTTCATTCAAGTTTTAATTTGCATATTAATTACTGATGATGTTGAACATGTTTTCATGTGCATGTCTGCCATTTGTAATTTGTGTGTGTGTGAGATGTGCCCATTCAGATCTTTTATTCCTTTTTTATTGAGTTGTTTACTTTTTACTATTGGGGTTCGAGACTCCTTTATATGCTCTGGATACAAATCTTCTGCCAGATTTACCTTCCAGCCTAAAGCTTGTCTTTTCATTCTCTTAATAGTGTTTTGTAAAAGCAGGAGTTTTAAAAATTGGTGAAGTCCAATTTATCAAATTATTTTTTAGGGTTTGTATCTCTGATGTCATATTTAAGAAATTTTTACCTAGCCCAAGGTCATAGAGATTCTCTTTTATGCTTTCATCTAGACATTTTCCAATTTGAGGTTTCATACATATTTAGATTTGTGATTTGTTTTGAGTTAGTTTTTGTACATGGAGTGGAGTCTGCATTGTTCTTTTATGGTCTTCTTTTGTCTTTTTTCTTTCTCCTATTTTTTTGGCATATGAATATCCAATTGTTCCCATACCATTGTTTTAAAAGACTACTCATTAATTTATATAATAAATCAGGTGGCACTAACGCTTCACTTTTTCTCTTTTGAAAAATTATTTTGGGTATTCTGTGTCCTTTGCATTTCCATATGACTTTTAAAATTAGCTTGTCAGAACTTAACTAACAGAACACACCAGATTGAGGAGAGAATTAATGACATAGAAGACAGGTAACTAAAGGCACTACAGAGAGGAAAGGAGAGAGATTCACAAATTTAAAAAAATAAGAAAGCCCTACAAGAATTGTCTGACTCCATCAAAAAGAGGAACATAAGAATAATGGGTATATCAGAAGGAGAAGAGAAAGAAAATGGAATGGAGAACATATTCAAACAAATAATAGATGAGAACTTCCCAAACCTATGGAAAGAACAGAACACTGAGTTATCTTAACACTAACAGACTTACTCCAAGGCACATTATAATGAAATTGGCACAAACCAATAACAAAGAAAAAATTCTCAGGGCAGCCAGGGAAAAGAAGAATATAACATATAAAGGAAGGCACATTACATTATCATCACATTTCTCAGCATAAACTCTACAAGCTAGAAGACAGTGGACCCCAATATTTAAAGTTCTGAAAGAGAGGAACTTTCAGCAAAGAATACTATACCAATCAAAGCTGTCCTTCAAATATGAAGGAGAAATAAAATCATTCACAGATACAGAAAAGATGAGGGAATTTATCACTAGAAAACCCCCACTTCAGGAAATACTAAAGGAGGTTTACCGACCAAAGAACAAAACAAAACAAAGCCACAAGTAAAAGGTCCATCAAAAAAACAATAAAAACAAACAATCTGTGACAACAAAAACAAAAAAGGTGAGAGGACGAAGATTAACAGTAGCAAAGGAGGATGGAGTGCAGAGCACTCATGAGATAATGTACTACAATGAACATGATAGGTACCCTTTCCATTACTTAATGGTAACCACCCCTGAAAAAACCACCACAGAAGCGCATGGACTGAAAAAAGAAGCAACAGAGAAAAGAAGTATGGATTACAACCAAACAAAAATAAATGATAGAAAATCAAAAGAGAAGAATCAAACAAGATGCAAAACTATCAGAAAGCAATATATAAAATGGCAATAAGAAACCCTCAATAATTACACTAAATGTAAATGGATTGAACTCACCAATAAAAAGACACAGAGTAGCAGAATGGATTAAAAAAGAAAATCCAACTGTATGCTGCCTACAAGAAACACATCTTGGCCACAAGAATAAAAACAAATTCAAAATGAAAGGCTGGAAAACAATACTCCAAGCAAATAACATCCAAAAACAGGTGTAACAATACTCATATCTAACAATGCTGACTATAAGACAACAAAGGTAATCAGACACAAAAATGGTCATTTCATAGTGATTAAAGGAACACTGAATCAAGAAGACATAACAATTCTTAATATATATGCACCAAAACAAGGAGCACCAAAATACATAAGACAGCTACTGACTGACATAAAAACTAAAACCAACAAAAATACAGTCATCCTTGGAGACCGCAGTACACCACTGACGGCTCTAGATCGTTCATCCAAACAGAAAATCAATAAAGAAATATTGGCCTTAAATTAAACACTACAACAGTTGGATATGCTAGATATCATAAGGACATTTTATTTCAAAGTGCCAGAGTATACATTTTTCTCTAGTGTATATAGATCATTCTCAAGAATTGACCATATATTTGTCCACAAAAATAATATCAACAAATTCAGAAAGATTGAGATTATACCAAGCATATTCTCTGATCATAAAGCCTTAAAACTAGAATTCAACTGCAAAAAAGAGATAAACAAACCCACAAAAATGTGGAAACTAAACAACACACTTTTAAAAAAAAGGAGTGGGTCAAAGAAGAAATAAAAGCAGAGATCAAAAGTTACATACAGACAAAATGAAAATAACAATACAACATATCAGAATCTCTGGAATGCAGCAAAAGCAGTAATAAGAGAGAAGTTCATATCAGTACAGGCCTATATGAACAAACAAGAGAGAGGAACTTAACTTCATATTTTAAGGAGCTAGAAAAAGAAGAACAGACAACCCAAATCTTATAGAAGAAAGGAAATAATAAAAATCAGAGCAGAAATAAATGAAATAGAGAACAGAAAAACTATAGAAAAAATTAATAAAAAAAAAGCTGGTTCTTTGAAAATATCAACAAAATTGACAAGCAGTTGGCAAGACTCATTAAGGAAAAAAGAGAAAGGACTCAGATTAACAAAATCCAAAATGAAAGAGGAGGAATCACCATAGACATCATAGATATACAAAGAATGACTGTAGAGTGCTATGAAAAATTATATGCTACTGAATTTAACAATATAGCAGAAATGGATAAATTCCTAGAACAGTACAATCTTCCTATTAATAGATTGAATCATGAGGCAGAAAGCCTAAACAGACCCATAAGCAGGGAGGAAATAGAAACAACTATCAAAACCCTCCCCAAAAATAAAAGTCCAGGGCCAGATGGCTATACTAATGAATTCTATCAAACATTCAAAGAAGACTTGGTTCCTAACCTACACAAAGTCTTCCAAAAAATTGAAGAAGAAGCAATACTTCCAAACATATACTATGAGGCCAATGAAACTCTCTTACCGAAACCTGGCAAGGACAACACAAAAACGAAAACTACAGACCAGTATCACTAATGAATACAGATGCCAAAATACTAAACAAAATACTAGCAAATCAAACATAACAACACATTAAAAAAATGATACATCATGATCAAGTGGGATTCATCCCAGAATCACAAGGATAGTTCAACATACGTAAAACGGTTAACGTAATACACCATATCAACAAAACAAAGGACAAAAACCATATGATTCTATCAATAGATGCAGAAAAGACATTCGATAAAATACAACACAATCTTACGTTTAAACCACTCAACAAAATGGGTATAGAAGGAAAATATCTCAACATGATAAAGGCCATTTATGATAAACCATCAGCTAACATCATATTATGTGGCATAAATCTCAGGAATTTTCCCCTAAAATCAGGAACAAGACAAGGTTGTCCACTCTTTCCACTCTTATTCAATGTAGTGCTGGAAGTTCTAGCCAGAGAAATCAGACAAAAAAAAAGAAAGAAAAAGCATTCATATTGGAAAAGATAAGTAAAGGTTTCACTATTTGCAGATGATATGATCCTATACATCGAAAACCCCAAAGACTCCACAAAAAGACTACTAGAAACAATAAACCAATACAGTAAGGTCACAGGATACAAAATTAATATACAAAAGTTTGTTGCTTTTCTATATGCCAACAATGAAACATCAGAAAATGAAGTAAAAAAAAAAAATAATCCCCTTCATGGTTGCAACAAAAAAATGCAATACCTAGGAATAAACATAAGAAAGTATGTAAAGGACCTATATAATGAAAAGTACAAAGCATTGTTAAGGGAAATTGAAAAAGATATAATGAAATGGAAAAATATTCCTTGTTCCTGGATAGGAAGAATAAATATAGTCAAAATGACTATATTACCCAAAGCGATATATAAATTTAGTGCAATTCCCATCAAAATTCCAATTACATTTTTTAAAGAAATGGAACAAAAAATCATAAGATTTATATGGAACTATAAAAAACCCCAAATAGCCAAAGCAATCCTAAGGAAAACGAATGAAGCTGGGGGCATTACAATACCTGACTTCAAATTATATTATAGCCCTGGCCGGTTGGCTCAGCGGTAGAGCATCGGCCTAGCGTGCGGAGGACCCGGGTTCGATTCCGGCCAGGGCACATAGGAGAAGCGCCCATTTGCTTCTCCACCCCTCCGCCGTGCCTTCCTCTCTGTCTCTCTCTTCTCCTCCCGCAGCCAAGGCTCCATTGGAGCAAAGATGGCCTGGGCGCTGGGGATGGCTTTGTGGCCTCTGCCCCAGGCGCTAGAGTGGCTCTGGTCGCAACATGGCGACACCCAGGAGGGTCGCAACATGGCGACGCCCAGGATGGGCAGAGCATCGCCCCCTGGTGGGCAGAGCGTCGCCCCTGGTGGGCGTGCCGGGTGGATCCCGGTCGGGCGCATGCGGGAGTCTGTCTGACTGTCTCTCCCTGTTTCCAGCTTCAGAAAAATGCAAAAAAAAAAAAAAAAAAATTATATTATAGAACCATGACAATCAAAACAGCATAGTACTGGCACACACAAAAAAAGACACTCAGACCAATGGAACAGAATAGAAAGCCCAGAAATAAAACCACATGTATATGGTCAAATAATTTTCAATAAAGGGGCCAACAACATACAATGGAGAAAAGATAGGCTCTTCAACAAATGGTGCTGGGAAAACTGGAAAACCACATGCAAAAGAATGAAACTGACCTACAGTTTGTCCCCTTGTACTAAAATTAATTCAAAATGGATCAAAGACCTAAATATAAGACCTGAAACAATAAAGTACATAGAAGAAAATATAGGTACTAAACTCATGGACCTTGGTTATAAGGAGCACTTTATGAATTTGATTCTAAAGGCAAGGAAAATGAAGGCAAAGATAAATGAATGGGACTACATCAGACTAAGAAGGTTTTACTCAGCAAGAGAAACTGACAGCCAAACAGCCAGCCAACTAAATGGGAGATGATAAACAACAGCTCAGATAAAAGGCTAATATCCAGAATGTACAAAGAACTCATAAAACTCAACAACAAACAAACAATTCAATAAAAAAATGGGAAGAGGACATGAACAGACACTTCTCCCAGGAAGAAATACAAATGGCCAACAGATGTATAAAAAGATGCTCATCTTCATTAGCTATTAGAGAAATGCAAGTCAAAACTACAATGAGATACCACCTCACACCTGTTAGATTATCTATTATCAACAAGACAGGTAATAACAGTTGTTGGAGAGACTGTGGAGGAAAAGGAACCCTCATCCACTGTAGGTGGGAATGTAAAGTAGTACAACCATTATGGAAAAAAGTATGGTGGTTCCTCAAAAAATTAAAAATAGAGCTACCATATGACCCAGCAATCCCTCTACTGGGTATATACCCTAAAACTAAAAAATGTTGGTACGCAAAGACACATGCAACCCCATGTTTATTGCAGCATTGTTCACGGTGGCCAAGCCATGGAAACAACCAAAAAGCCCTTCAATAGATGATTGGATAAAGAAGATGTGGTACATATGATATATATATATATATTATGGATAACTACTCAGCCATAAGAAATGATGACATCGGATCATTTACAACAACATGGATGGACCTTGATAACATTATACTGAGTGAAATAAGGAAATCAGAAAAAACTAAGAAGTATATGATTCCATGCATAGGTGGGACATATAAATGAGACTCAGAGACATGGACAAGAGTGTAGTGGTTATTGGGGCAAGGGGGAGGAAAAAGAGAGGGTGGGAGGAGGGGATGGGCACAAAGAAAATCAGATAGAAGGTGACAGAAGACAATTTGACTTTGGGTGATGAGTATGCAACATAATCAAATGTCAAAATAAATTGGAGATGTTTTCTCTGAATATATGTACCTTGATTTATCAATGTCACCCCATTTAAATTAATAAAAAAATTTAGCTTGTCAGTTATTTTTTAAAAATCCCCCTGAATATTGATTGGAATTTTATTGAATCTCTTTGGGGAGAATTGACATCTAAACAATAGTTACTCTTTCATCTTATGATTCCATTTATTTAGATCTTCTTTAATTAATTTTGCTCAGCAGTGTTTTATAGTTTTCAATTAAAAGGTCTTTTACATTATTATTATTATTATTATTATTATTTGTATTTTTCCAAAGTGAGAGCTGGGTGGGGGCAGCAGACAGATTCCCGCATGCGCCCAACCAGGATCCACCCGGGATGCCCACTGGGGGCGATGCTCGGCCCCTCTGGGGCATTGCTTCACTGCTATCAGAGCTATTCTAGTGCCGAGGTAGAGGCCATGGAACTGTTTTCAGTGCCTGGGCCAACTTTGCTCCAGTGGAGCCTTGGCTGTGGGAGGGGAAGAGAGAGACTGAGAGAAAGGAGAAGGGGAAGGGGGAAGAAGCAGATGAGTGCTTCTTGTGGGAGACTGCAAGTGGCAAAAAGCTTCTGTAAGTTTGAGGCTTAGCAAAAGACTAAGTTCTGTCCCCCACCTCCATATTGGCTATGAAGCTGAGTATTTGCATTCATCCCAAACCCCCCTTCACTTGTTTGCCTAAGTTGCTAGAAGCAATTTATATGCCCTTTCTCTCACCTTTTGTTTGTTCAGATGTTGGTTGATTTCACTTATGCATGGTGGGGGGATTCCTGTTTTTGCCTCAGATGTGTGACTATGTATCGGGACTTCCTTATTTGCATATGGCTGTATAATAAAGCAAACTGGGGACTATTTCACTCTGACTTGCCATCAGCTTGCAGAGGCCTCCCAATCCCATCCTTTTTCTCTTTAAGTCTATTTTCTTCATTCCGCACCATTCTCACTCAGTAACTGGAATTACTAGCAGCGCTGGTCTGTGGCAGCTTCTTCTGTGTGCCTTGGTCGGGAATTGAACCCAGGATCTCTACATGCCAGGCCGACGCTCTACCGCTGAGCCAACTAGTTGGCCAGGACCTCACATTATTTTTTAAAAATCAGATGTATTTCTATGTATTTCATATTTTCTAAGTTTTATATTATTTTGTAATTTCAGTTTCTGTTTATTGCTAATATACATGGTGGGGCAAAAGAGGAGTTTCATATGAGAGTACATGAAATAGTTTATTATTGTATGATTTATTATTGTATTATTTTCTACATGAACAACTGTAAACCTACTTTTGCTCCACCTTGCATAGAAATTCAATTGATTTTCATATACTTATATCATGCTAAACTTATGTTTTACTTCTAGTAGGTTTTTTTCTTGTTTTCTTTCTCTTTTTTTGCGACAGAGAGACAGAAAGTGGGAAAGATAGGGACAGACATGAAGGGAGAGAGATGAGAAGCATCCAGTCTTTGTTGGGGTACCTTAGTTGTTCATTGATTGCTTTCTCACATGTGCCTTGACCAGAGGGCTGCAGCAGAGCAAGTGACCCCTTGCTCAGGCAGAGACCTTGGGCTCAAGCCAGCAACTTTGGGCTTCAAGCCAGCAACTTTTGGGCTTAAGCCAGCTACAATGGGATCGTTTCTGTGATCTTACGCTCAAGCTGGTGATCCTGCGGTCAATCTGGATGAGCCCACGCTAAAAAAGCCTGTGACCTCGGCGTTTCAAACCTGGTTCCTCCGCATCTCAGTCTGCTGCTCTATCCACTGTGCCACTGCCTGGACAGGCTCTAGTTGATTCCAAATGACTTTCTACATAGATAACAATGTTATCTGTGCCCAAAGACAGTTTAGCCTCTATATCTCCAATGTAGACTTTAAAATTTTATTTTTCTTGACTAATCAGGCACTGGCCAAAGTCTGCAGTACAGTGTTAAGTAGCAAACATCCCTGCTTTTTTGGAGGAAATCAAGCAGCTTTTTACCGCTATGTAAGAAGTTATCTGTAGATTTTGTTTTTAAAGATGCCCATCATAAGGTTGGGAAAGTTCTATCCCTAGTTTTCTCAGTTTTTATCAGATATGAGAGCTGAATTTTGTCAAATGCCACTTCCTCATCTACTGAGATGATTATATAGTTGTTAGGGTTTTTTCCAGTTCATTAGTATGTTGAAATACATTGTTTTTTTTTTTAATGTTAAAACTGAATTCCTGACATAAGCTTCACTTTGTGATGATGTATTATGCTTTTGATATAAACTTGAATTTGATTTGCTAAATTTTTTTTTTCCAGAACGTTTGCATCTGTGTTCATGAGGTCTGTTGTTCTGTAATGGAATGTTTGCCTTGTAATATATTTTTCTGATACAGTATCAATTAGTTCAGGCCTCAAACAGTGAGTTATAAGAGTCTACTCTCTGTATCAATTTTCTGAAAGAGTGTGTAGAATTGGTATGATTTCTTTCTTAAATAATTGGTAGAATCACCACTGAAGCTATATGGGTCTAGATTTTTCTTGGCGAAATGTTTACTGCAAGTCCAATGCCTCTATTACACAGGTCTATCTAGGTCAGGGGTCAGAAACCTATGGCTCATGAGCCAGATGTGGCTCTTTTGGTGGCTGCATCTGGCTCGCAGACAAATCTTTAATAAAAAAGTAATAACATAAAAAATATAAAACATTCTCATGTATTACAGTCCATTCATTTCCTACCGCACATGTTCATGGTTGCAGGTGGCTGGAGCCAATCACAGCTCTCCTCCGGGACAAAACCAAATTTTTATTGGATAATGCATAACGTACACAAGTCATTGTATGGCTCTCACGGAATTACATTTTAAAATATGTGGCGTTCATGGCTCTCTCAGCCAAAAAGGTTCCCAACCGCTGATCTACGTTATCTATTCTCGAATGAGCTTTGGCAGTTTATATCTTTCCAGAAATTCGTTCATTTCATTTAAGTTTCAGATTTACTGGTGTAAAATTGTTTGTAATATTTACTTATTATCCTTGTGTAAATTTGTATAACGTGTAATGAAATTACCCCTCTAATTCATGCTATTGGTCATTTGTGGCTTCTTTCTTTGTTTCTGGTCAATGTTGCTTAAAGTTTATTTTACCTATCTTGTTAATAAAATTGTTTCCTCTGATTATCTCATTGCTTTTGTGTTTTTCATTCCTTTGGTTTCAGTTTCCACATTAATTTTTATTATTTTCTTTCTTTTGCTTACTTTTGCCTTATATTAGTCTTTTTCTAGTTACTTAAGGTAAACTAAGGTCATTTCCATGAGAATTTTCTTTATTAATGTAGGCTAGTACTATAATGTCCTCCCTAAGAACTATTTTATTTTATTCTTAAGAACTATTTTATTTATTTATTTATTTATTTATTTATTTATTTATTTATTTATTTTAAAGAGATTTTAATTATTGATTTTAGAGAGAGGACAGAAAGAAAGGAGTAGGGTGTGAGTCAGAAGGATCCACTTGTAGTAGTTGCTTACCGTATGTGCCCTGACCAGGCAAGTCCACGGTTTCGAACTGTGGTGACCTCAGCATTCCAGGTCAACAATTTATCCACTGTGCCACCACAGGTCAAGCAGTCTTCCCTAAGAACTTTTTTAACGGTGTTTTACGAATTCTGCCATGTTGTGCTTTCATTTGTATTCAGTTCACATATTTTCTATGTTGCCTTTTGGTCTTTTCTTTGACTCATAGATTTTTTCTGAGAGTGTTACTTAGTTTTCAAGTATTTAGGGGTTTGAGAAATATTTTTGCTATTAATTTATGATGTAATTCCATTGTAGTTAGAGACATTTTATATGACTTGAATTCCTTTATATTTATTAAGATTTGTTTTTTGATCTAGTTCATGGTTTATTTTAGTAACTGTTTTGTGTACACTTGAAAACAATGTATTCTGCTTTTGTTGTGTGGGGAATTATGTGAATGACACTCAGGTCAAATTAGTTCATAGGCTCTCCTTGTTGATTTGCTGTCTAATTTTTCTATCAATTATTGAACATAGGAATTCAAAATCTCTGACCATAACTTCATAACTATTGAATTTAGATATTTATCTTTGTAATTCTATCAGTTTTTGCTTTATCTGTTTTGAAGTCTGATATTAGTTGCATAGAACTTTCAGGATTTTATGTCTCCTTCATGACTTGACCCCTTTGTCTTTATGAAGTAAGTGAATTTGTCTCTGATAATATTCTTTTCTCTAAAATCTAACTTGATATTAATATAGCTACCCAGATTTCTTTTCATTAGTATTAATATATGTTTTCTATCCTTTTACTTTTAACATATTTGTGTTTTTATATTTAAAATTCATTTCTTGTAAGTAGCATGCACACACACATTTTATTAACTCTGAGAATATCTGACATTTAATTGGGGTACTTATATCATTTTCATTTAATATTATTATTGATACACTAATATTTAAGTCAATTTGGTATTGGTTTTCTTAGACCCATCTGTTCTTTTTTTTACCTTTTTTCTCTTATTTTGGATCAATCCAATATATTTATAATAGATTTTTTTTATGAATTGATTTTAGACAGAGAAAGGGGGCGAGATAGAGAGAGGGAAGCATTGATTTGTTGTTCCACTTAGTCATGTCTTCACTGGTTGCTTCTTGAATGTGACCTTATTATCTCCTTTTAAGTGTTATTAGCTATAGATATCTGGCCAATTTAGCTGTCCTTTGGGGTTTATAGTAGACATCTTTATCTTATTTCAGTTTACTTATAAACAATATTATACCACTTCATTTATGTATAAGAATCTTATAATAGCATAATTTCATTTTCCAATATGGTCTTTGCATTTAAACTGTCAGTTATCTTTTAAATAGATTAAAATAATAAGCAATTTTATAAGTTTACCCATGTAGTTATGATTTCTAGTGCTATTCATTTCCTTGTATAGATTCATAACCCAGCTGATATTATTTTCATTCTGACTGAACAAGTTCCATTTATCATATATTATGTAAGGTGAGAGAGATGATTTTTTTAAAATTTTGTCTGAAAATGTCTTTAATTTGGCTTTATGAAAGACATTTTTGATGGATATGGAAGTCTATTGTTGACACTTTTTTTTAGTACTGAAAGATAATATTTTACTGTTTTCACTTGAATTATTTCTTACAAGATACTGATCATTATGCTAATTTCTGTTCCTCTGTATTATAGACATACCTCAGAGATTTTGCAAGTTTGGTTTTAGACTACCACGATGAAGTCAGTATTACAATAAAGCAAGTAGCTACTCTTTTGCTGGTAGAGGATCTTGCTGTCAAGTTGTAAAAAGTACAACATCTGTGAAGCAGAGATAATAAAGTGAAGTACCGTAAAATGAGGTATACATGTAAATATCTCTCTTTTCTTTGGCTATTTTTAAAATTCACTGTTTAAAACTGGTTTTGAACAATTTGGTTATGCTGTTCTTAATGTATAATTTATGTGCTTGGAGTTAGTTGAATGGATCTATGGATTTATAGTGTTGCCCAATTTGGAAATATTCTTCTTCAAGTATATTTCTCTCTACCACCTCTCTGCTTTTTTTCCAGAGACTCCAATTACATGTATATTGGGTACCTGAAATTTCTCCATATTTCACTGCTGCTGCTTTTTGTTTGTTTGTTTGTTTTTTTCTGAAGTTAGAAACGGGGAGGCAGTCAGACAGACTCCCACATGCGACCGACCAGGATCCACCTGGCATGCCCACCAGAGGCGATACTCTGCCCAACTGGAGCGTTGCTCTATTGCAACCAGGGCCATTCTAGTGCCTGAGGCAGAGGCCATAGCCATCCTCAGCGCCTGGGCCAACTTTGCTCCAGTGGAGCCTTGGCTGCAGGAGGGGAAGAGAGAGACAGAGAGGAAGGAGAGGGGGAGGGTGGAGAAGCAGATAGGCTCTTCTCCTGTGTGCCCTGGCCAGGAATCGAACCCGGGACTCCTGCACACCAGGCTCTACCACTGAGCCAACCAGCCAGGGCCTTTTTTTTTGTTTTTTGTTTTTTAAATTAGATTTTTCTCTTTGTATTTTGTTTTTCAATTACTATATTTTATAGTTCACTAATCTTTCTTTGGTAATGTTTACTATGCCACTAGTCCCATCCAGTATATTTTTCTTTTCAGACATTGTAATTTTTATCTATAGTGGTTTGAGTGTGTTTTATATCTTTTATGTCTCTACTTAGCTTTTAAACTTATCTGGAATACAGTTCGAATAACCATTTCAATGTTCTTGACAATGAGCTGTAACACATGTCATTATTAGTTCTGTTTGAATTGATTAATTAATATCCTCATTTTAGTTTTGTTTTTCTTTCTTCTTTGCATGCCTGGTAATCTTTGATTGGATACTAAACCTTGTAAATTTTAATTTTGGGTGTGAATATTTTTATATTCTTGTAAATAATGTGGTTTTTTCCTTGGCAGTCTGTTTCATCCTTTTGAGACATAATTTTATGATTTGTTGGATGAGTCCAGAATGTATTCACTCTAGGGCTAATTGTTCCCTTTTACTCTATCAAAATCTTCCTAATTATTTTTCCGAATGTCTTGTGAATTACTAGTTCCATTTTATGCTTTCAGAGAATTTTCTTCCTGGCTTTGAGTAGTTATTACATGCACACACCAATCAGTACTTTGCTGAATAATTTTGTGGGACCATCTGCAGACCTCTGGGGTTCTCTCTGTACAGTCTCTTTTCTATGCTATTCTGTCTATGAACTCCAGCTGCCTTGATCTCCCTGCACTCTGACCTCTATCTCCTCAACTCAGGGAGTCCCCTGGGTTCTTCTTGGGTTTCCCCTCTACATCTTTTTCTGAAATTCTTCCAGTGCTTTAGGCATGAGCAATCATAGATCTCAAATCATTGTTTTTCCTGTGTCTCAAGGATCACTACCTTTTGTTGCCTGATGTCCAGGGTCTTAGATATCTTCCTTTCATTTATTCTAGGTGGAATTATTGTTTGTTTCAAGTGGGAAGGTAAATCTGGTTCCTGTTACTTTATTTTGAACTGGCTGTACAGTTTTTGTTATGTTTTTGTACAAACAGATTTTCTCATGGAGAGTGACTCTCAAGATTTTGAACACATTATTCTTAAAGATTAAGAACTGCATCTAGTCGTTTTAAAATTAAACTTGATATTGAAAAGTTATGTTCACAAAAGCAAGCTAAATATTTTATTAAATATTTAAAAGTATTTTATTTGAACATTTATGTCTATTTGAACATTATGTCCAAAATTATTCCTTTTCTAATGCTTTGCATTTCATGCTTATAATTGCAAATATAAAAAAGTATAATAAAATTTTAAATCACTTTCTGCTTAGATTTCCTTAGACCCCCTCCACTTTTCCCTATTGTGTTATATAGATATTATAATGTTTTATTTGTATTATGATATGAAAAATATTTGGAATTGCAGACTTAGAAAATCTGATTAAAGCAATGAAAATGTCTACAGAAATTAAATTTTACATATAATTTTGGGGCATTTTATGACCTAAAACTATTCATGGACTCCTCAGTTAAGGCTGTCTGTTTTAGTGATGGCTATAGACCATCCTTCACAAAATTGTTTCTCTCAGCTGAACATCTGAAAGGTGTTTAGAAGGAGTGAATTAAAAGTTTATAGTAGAAAACATCCTTAAGTAAGGGCTGGGTTCTACAGTAAGTGCCTGCAGCTAGATTTACTTTTGAAAATTTCTTAAATCCCCTGTAAAGTGAAATATCCATGATTTTGTATACAATTCCATTCTGTAATTCTTAAACATGCTGAAATTTGAGAACACTTGAGTTTCAAAAAGGAACAAAAGGAATGTCTAATGTATAGATGTTTGGGTTTCCAAAATATCCCTGTCTAAGCTTTCCAGTTCCTAGGTTAAATAGGGTAGGGATAGAAATGCCTAATGTAGGCCTGGAGGTGCAGGGTTTAGTTTATCTCATTTTAAGAGCAAATATCTTAAAATGTTTATTTTTAACCTAAATAAATGTAAATTGATTACTTTGTTTTAATGAGGATTAAATAAGGTATGGAGTCTAACCCTATGAGGATTGGTAGATAGTAGAAGTGGTTTATGATATAAAATTAGAGTAATTTAAAACGCCTGCACTGAAAAAAAAATTTTTTTTTTGGTGTGGGAGAAGGATCCCAAATAAACAAAGCAATTTGAGAGCTCCCAATATTAATCTATTGATAATATAATTTAAAAAATCTGTAATATTTGAGTGACACCTATCCATGAAGCAAAGCATGATCTGTAAATTTCAAATCTTTTTTTTTTTTTTTTCTTTTCTGAAGCTGGAAACGGGGAGAGACAGTCAGACAGACTCCCGCATGTGCCCGACCTGGATCCACCCAGCACGCCCACCAGGGGCGATGCTCTGCCCACCAGGGGGCGATGCTCTGCCCCTCCGGGGCGTCGCTCTGCCGTGACCAGAGCCACTCCAGCGCCTGGGGCAGAGGCCAAGGAGCCATCCCCAGAGCCCGGGCCATCTTTGCTCCAATGGAGCCTTGGCTGCGGGAGGGGAAGAGAGAGACAGAGAGGAAGGAGGGGGGCGGGGTGGAGAAGCAAATGGGTGCTTCTCCTGTGTGCCCTGGCCGGGAATCGAACCCGAGTCCCCAGCACGCCAGGCCGACGCTCTACCGCTGAGCCAACCGGCCAGGGCAAATTTCAAGTCTTTAAACTTAAAGTTTTTATATTTTAGAGTTAGTTATGTACATATCTGTATATCTTAAGAGACAAAATATAAAATGTAATCAAATAATTAATTTTGGTAAGACTTCTCTGAACAGAGAATTTTATAATGTGTTCTAAGATAGAAATCCCTCCTAAAGTTTTGAAAACCAGGATCTAGAAAATATTTAAATCATTTCAGTGTAGTAGTTAGGGGAAATACGAATCTCTCTAGGTGTGAGAAGAATAAAAATTGAGTAGTTATCATTTACAGAGGTCTGGTTTCATGTGAAAGACACTTATAACCAGGAAATGATTGAGAGTTATATACAAGATTTAAAAAATAGCACAAAGCCCCAGTAGGAGAAAATTAATATTTTGTTTAGGGGTGTATACATATGGAATAAAATATTATACACATAAAAGTGGACAAGGTAATGATAAAATAATAATATGTGTATATTGATGGTGGGTATGTCTGGGCTATAGGAGGGTGATGGAAAGAGGCTAGAACTGAGGTAGATTCAACATAGATATTCACTCTGTTCTACTTTGACTCAGGCAGTAGGTTTATATATATTTATTACAATTAACATATTTATTAAATATATTTCAGCTGAAGCATAATATTATATTTTAAATTATAATAAAGATGTTCTTGTAAGCTTAAGACATTAAAAGCATAGTATTGACCTTTTTGTGTTAAAAAAAAGAAGTTTGTATATTTGCTCTTTTAAGTAGTTATAAATTTGTAACAGGATAAGCTTGGCAGCCCCTACAACTTTAAAGCAAAATATATAACTGAGTGATTAATTCAGTCTTACAGATTTAAGAAATTTTGTTAAGTTCACAATATTTACAAACTTAATTGTTTTTATGAGTTTTGTATTGGCGATTTGTATTAAGTCAGAGAAAAGAACTTTAAGGAGGAAGCAAAAATCACAATTTTGATAAATGCTATGTAACATTTTGAAAGGTGTTTTGCAAAGTTTGTTAGTACAACTTAATATTATTCAGTGGCCCTTTAGAAATACAGTGTGTCTGTAAAGTCATGGTGCACTTTTGACCGGTCACAGGGAAGCAACAAAAGACGATAGAAATGTGAAATCTGCACCAAATAAAAGGAAAACCTTCCAGTTTCTGTAGGATGTTGTGGCAGCATGTGTGCATGCACAGATGACGTAACACTGTGTATACAGCAGAGCAGCCCACGGCCATGCCAGTTGAGATGTGGACGGTACAGAGGAAAGTTCAGTGTGTTCTGTAGCTCGCTAAATTTGAATCCATGACCAAAGTGCAACATGAATATTGGTGCATTTATAACAAAGTGCCACTACATAGGAATAACATTACTCAGTGGGATAAGCAATTGAAGGAAACTGGCAGTTTGGTGGAGAAACCCCGTTCTGGTAGGCCATCAGTCAGTGACGAGT
Organism: Saccopteryx bilineata; assembly: GCF_036850765.1. Lineage (NCBI taxonomy): Eukaryota > Metazoa > Chordata > Mammalia > Chiroptera > Emballonuridae > Saccopteryx > Saccopteryx bilineata. Next base: position 246,579,272 of record NC_089493.1, read on the forward strand.
CTGTAGAGGCTATACAGGATAGCTACCTAAGGAGACCTAGAAAATCTGTGCATGAGCCCACATCAAACTACACTGAATAGATATGAAACTGGGAGCGTTTTCCTTTTATTTGGTGCAGATTTCACATTTCTATCTTCTTTTGTTGCTTTCTTGTGACCAGTCAAAAGTGCACCATGACTTTACGGACACACTGTTAATTGCTAAAATCTGCTAGGTTGTAAATAAATGTTTTGATGGGTAACCTAAATCTATAAGTCTAAGGAAGAATGAGGATTTAAAATTTTTTACTTTAATAAATTTAACAATAGTCATTAATCAAACTAAACTTCCAATTAGTCTTTTTAGTGAATTAATTCATTTAGCATATAACCTCAGTATACTTAAGTTTGCCAGGTAAATGCATAAACATTGGCTTTAATATTATCCAATCTGAGGAAAGGTTGACATCTTTTATGAAAATTCAAGACTCTTACAAGGATAGATACCTGCATAGAAGTACATAGTATTTCTCTGCTGAGAAGAGAGGCAGTCAATACTAGCAGGTATAGTTAAACCTTTCTTAAAAAGAATTTGAGTTTACTGTGACACAAAGATATGTGCTAATTATGAACTCAAATTATATAACACTAAAGAAGAGTGCAACTATTTTTTTCTTGGGGAAAAGAATTTCAAATTAGCTGTAACAATATAGTCATCTCCGTTTTTAAACAATGAAAATGAAGCAAATAATTAGTAAAGCCCAACTTAAAAGTCTAATATTTAGATAACTAGACTAAAGAGTAAGTTATTAAAATTGAAACTATTAGTCATGACAGTTAATGGTTGTGCCATGACTTTTAGAACAGGTGGCACTGGTTTTAATATATATAATTGCTCTCGGTCTTTCCTTATTACTAGATTGCAAGACTAGTGGGCAAACAAGGATGCTCTTGATTGTAATTTTGAAATGAACATGTGTAAATTTAAAAAGAAAAAAAATGTTTATATAGTTTATAGAAAGAGGATTACATCTAAAACTGGTATTAAATAAGGTGTAAGTTTAAAGGAATGGGCACTGCAGAATTTAGATTTCAAGTGAGCTTCTTTTGAATCTCAACTCAGGAATTCATCTCTCCTTGTGGCAGGGTTGTTGAGATGGAGGACAACTTGGGACAGCTATTGTTTTGTTGTAGGTTTTTTTCAGGTCTTTCACTAAAGACTTAAAAAATTATATGACAGTGAACTTGGAAACAGTCTTTCTTAATATGTTTTATTATTCACATACCTCATTTAGAGCCACGGAGTCTTTAATTCAGCTCTGCAGTGACATCAGAGGGAATATGGTATAATGAGTGCAGAGAGTTGCTAACACTTATCATGAAACTTCAGATCTCTTATCGATCATATTGACATCACTTATCTCCTGAGAAGTTGATAACCATATCCTACAATAAGAGATAATGAATCAAAGAGAAGTCACTGAAGACTTGAGTCTTTGGCTCTGACCAGTTGGTTCAGTGGATAGAGTGTTGGCCTGGTGTGTAGACATCCCGGGTTCGATCATTAGGGCACACAGGAGAAGCAACCAATCTCTTCTCTTCCCCTTTCTCCCCCTTTAACCCCCTCTATCCCTCTTGCAGCCAATGGCTCAATTGGTTTGAGTGTCAGCCCCAAGCATTGAGGATAGCTCGGTTGACTCAAGCATCAGCACCAGACAAGTTGCTGGGTGGATCCTAGTCGGGGCGCATGTGGGAGACTCTCTATCTCCCCCTCCTGTCATTTAAAATATAAAAACAAAAACAAACAAAAATGCACTAAATCTTTTAGTATGCAGGAAGCCACAATTAAAAAGATTTGGGCATGGAGGCCTACTTTGACGAAGTGAAGTACGGTGTGTTCTTTGGAAAGAAATCTGGAGATCAGTTACTGACTGTAGGCATACTTTTTATTTGCTCTTGGGATCAGGATAGACTGTAAACAACAAATGTTTAAACATGAAATAGATTAAAGTTATATTAAGAGCAAGGTGTTACACTACTTAGGAGAGTGAAAACAATGTGATGAGTCACAATATAGTGTGCAGTTGAGTGTATGTGTGTGTGTGAAAAGAATGATATATAGATATAGTGAAGGAATAATATGCTATAATTATGCCAATTTATTAATATATTAATTTCTGTGAAGTGTTATAAAAGGAATACATTACTATATTTTAATCCAAGGACTAGTTATATAAGGGTGGAAAGCAGGATTTAATTAAATGAATAGTGCTTAAAATGATGTGGTTTTGTTTGAAAACTTATTTGATTTCCTTTAGAAAAAATAGAATTCAATTTGTTTTAGCTTTGTTAGAAACCTTCTCATCTTCTAATTATATCAGTGGTGCATAGAGCAGTAGATAAGACACTGACAACGTGCAGACTTATGTGTGAGTATCTATTATCACAACTCCTGTTGTTTAGACAGTAGTGAAATCAACGCATTCTTTAAGTGTGAAGTTGCCACCCTTTTTAACAGAAAGGACTTACCTTCTAAAAAGTAGAAGGTTGCTCAAGAGAAAGATATCTAGATTAAAGTTAATTAAAACCAACAAGAAAAGTTCCTCATACATGATAAATTTCTTAGAGTAAAATTCATCTTCTTAAACTTTTTTCTGGGGGAAATGAGATCTAAATTTTCAGCAGTGGCAGAGAATTTCAATTATCAGAACAAGCTGAAGAATAACTGGACATACCTCTAGGATATGAGTAAAGTAAATCACATTCCCCAATGACTGATTTCTACTTAATTTTCTACTAGAAGCTAATAGTCCTGAGATTCTGATCACTCTCTTTTTAGTGATGTCTAGTGTCCCTGCATTAACTTATGAATATCAGTCCTTATATTATGCTAAACAGCAAATATATTTCAATGCTGTGAATCATACAGGATGATATAATTTATGGTGAAATCAATATCTGCGTCAAAGTTTGCTTGGACAGTGAAGATTCATGTCTGCAAAATGTAAACTGTGCATAATAAATTTATAACTTGAAGTTTTTTTATAATGTGGTGGGAAAAAGGTATTTCAAACATTTAAAAAATGAGTGTATGCTGACATTCTGAAACAAGGGGATAAATCAGAAATCTTTTATTTATTCATAAAACAAAGAGCTTTTTTATTTTGCATTGCCTGTGACCTTAACCTCGCATAAACTGAACATAATCCCCCACCCCCTCACCCTTGCAGTCAGCCTTTTCTTCTGACCAGGAGAAAAGCTGTTGCCAAATTTCCATGATTGTCCTGAATAGTGGACAAATAATAATGGGAATTCTTTGATCTCATGAAACACCTTTCATTCACAAAGTGCAAATCGCGTAAAAAAGTTAGCTCACACATTCATGTATCATAATAACCCAACCCCTCCTTGCTGGGGAAGGGGTCGGGGGTAGGGTGAAGTATAACAACAGGTATTCTATGTTTGGAAAAAGAAATTAAAATTTACAAAAGTATTCTTAGATAAGGAAGGAATGAATGAATATACCAAAGATGATTCAACTAGATTGCAAGCTTATTGGACTCAGTGATGCACAAGGGATTGAATGTGAGGTTGGGGGAAATGGGTACACCAGGGCTAGGATGGGGGTGAGGCAAGAGAGGTGCGTAGGACAACTTTCATTCATGGTCATATAGTGCCTCAGCAAATTGTGCACTGGAGGCGCATTGCTTGCTTCATCCAAGTGCTAGCAATTTTACTGCGAAAGCAATAGTTCTGCCTGGGGCAGCATTGTACCTAGCCTTAGATGTGTTTGTGTGTGTGTGTGTGTGTATGTGTGTGTTGGGAGCGAAGTGGATTTTGTTGGCTCCACACTGGAAGGCAATAAAGGCACCTGATAGGCATTGGAGAAAGATCCTGATATCAATGATTTGAAGTAAACTCGATGTGGTTCCAAAGGCAATACTTTCCATTCTGTGGTGGGATTTTCATCTTGGTGACTCAGAGTTGAGTTCCGCTTCTCTGGGTCCATTCCAAGACAGAGCAGGTTTATACATCTAGCAAGGGGAAGGGGGAATTAAGTCTCTTTTCATTCTTCATGGTTCAGAAAACTATGGTTTAAATGCTGATGATGAACTGGTCAGTCACTGTGACTACTTATTATGATAACCTAAAATATATTTTAAAAATTTTATCTTTCTTTATGGAATTGTAGAGAGCTCTGTGCTCCCAACTCAGTATGCATTCCAATACTTTTTCACTTAAGATCTATTAAGCCATTCCCTGAAATCTTAATCTTATCCCCAACAGAATTCTCTTCATGTGTTTCACTTCTAAAGTCAACTGTTGCCAAGAAACATTGGATTGACACAGTGAGTTTAGACTAATCAGCTCCCCTTTTCCCCCTTAGCGAAAAATGGGGGTGAGATATTTCTGAGTCCTGAGACCAGGGGTCCCCAAACTACGGGCTGCGGGCCGCATGCGGCCCCCTGAGGCCATTTATTTGCCCCCCTCCCCCGCTGCACTTCTGGAAGGGGCACCTCTTTCATTGGTGGTCAGTGAGAGGAGCACATTGACCATCTAAAGCCAAAAGCAGGCCCATAGTTCCCATTGAAATACTGGTCAGTTTGTTGATTTTTATTTACTTGTTCTTTATTTTAAATATTGTATTTGTTCCCATTTTGTTTTTTTACTTTAAAATAAGATATGTGCAGTGTGCATAGGGATTTGTTCATGGTTTTCTTTATAGTCTGGCCCTCCAATGGTCTGAGGGACAGTGAACTGGCCCCCTGTGTAAAAAGTTTGGGGACCCCTGCCTGAGACCATGCATAGCAAAGGCCAGAGTCAGGTAAAGGCAGGAAAGAAGGGGGTACTGACTCCGTGTAGCACCCAACCAACAGTTGCTGCTGAAAGTGGCCTCAGATACGATCAGCTCTGTATATGTTAGGACACTTTATGTTTAAAGCAAAACAAAACCTAACCTAAATTGGCTTAACAAAAATTTTTGATTGGCTCAAAAACTGAAAAGTCCAGATTTATACTGGTAGGAGGCATAGTTATATGCAGAGGCTCAGGATATTATTGTGGTTTCAGCACCATTTCTTTGACTTTCTGGGCTCTATTTTATTCTGTGGGTCAACTTCATCTTTGTCTTTAGGCTGGCTTCTTGGTAGCAACACTGACTGCTAAAGTTTCAATTTTATAGTCTTATATCATGCCATCTAGAGGAAGAGAGGGCTTTTTTCTGGTCACTGTGGATGAGAGTGGAAGTTTATAAGTCCTAGAAATTCTAGCAAATGTCTCATTATATATCACAGCCCTAATTGGTGATTGTATCCATTCTTAGATGACTAGACAATGGACGTGCTGATTGGCCTAAGTCATCAGGTGCTCACCCCTGGAGTTCAGGCATGTCTGTCCTGTCCATACTTTAGGATAGAGCATAGGGTTGGATGCTTTCACAGTGAAAAGAAGAGGGAGATGGATGAAAATGAGGCAGCCAGCAAGTGTTCAATATATTGTTAAATTACAGATAGGGAAATTGAGACACATAAACATCAAAAGGTCTGTTTATTACAGACAGTCTCAGAATGCAAGACTTCCGACATCCAAGGAGAGGCTTCTTCCACTCTACAATTTCTCCTTTTATTCTTCAGTATTATCTCTTCTTATAGTTTGTTTATTTATCACAGGTTTTGTTAACATTTCCATTGAAGGCTATTTCTCATATTTGCACATTACATATATTTTCTGAGAGCTGAGTTTGGTTGGGCATAAATTGAATTTTCCAGATATAAACATTATTTCCAGCCTGCCTAATGCAGAATGTTCTTTATGGCATTCACTTCATATGTTGTATTATAAGAAATGTAATAAATTTTAATCCATAATAGGCTGGGAGAAAGTGATAGTTTAACTCTTTTTAATAAACCCTTTCAAGACTCCTGAGTATTACAGATTAGGGGACATATATTTTATTATCTTATATTCATAAATGCCTTGATGAATAACTAAAGTTAATACTTTCAAATTAATCCTTGTATATTGGTTTATAAAAATGATTATCATAATTTGCAATCTGTTTGACATTTATTCTATATTGTAGCAGTAAGGTATATTCTATCACTTGACAGCTTGATTTGTAGGGGAAGTCATTAAATGTGAAGAAAATCTCATTTTGTTTTTCGCTTTAGTCTTAACTATTTCCTTAGAAAACTATAGATAAATAGCTAACTAGGATTGCATTCAGACTGGCAGTTCTCTCATTTATAATAAAGTTCTATAGTAAGATTAGGAGAAAATTCTGCAGGTGTGGACATTGTGTTGCTTTTTACAGTGGCAAGGAAAGTGTGACTTTATTATTTAATAACAATGAAAAACAACAGATGCATTTTGGATTTAGGATATTTGGGACACACTAGGTATAGTCAGAAGCCTGTATATCTTTGTTCACAGAAGGTATTTTAAAAGCCACTAGAATAGATGACTAAGTGAATAAGTATTCGTTGAGCATCTATTATGTACCACTTTCTTGGGACTTGGTAGTGGGAAAATAAAGTAAAAGCAATAACTGCTGTTTTAGCGCTTATATTCTGGGAAGGAGAGAGAATAAAGCAAGTAATCAAAGAAGATAGTTTTAGAGAGTGATGAATGATGTGAAGAGCATAAATAGGGTGCACTGTTAGTTCTTGGTAGACCTGTGGATATCATTAGTCAGTGAGAATAGACAAGCACATGTCACTGAAGGGGTGAATTTTTTAAGCTGGGTCCTGAAAAAGCTAGAGCAGGGGTAGTGAACCTTTTTATACCTGCCGCCCACTTTTGTATCTCTGTTAGTAGTAAAATTTTCTAACCGCCCACCAGTTTCACAGTAATGGTGATTTATAAAGTAGGGAAGTAATTTTACTTTATAAAATTTATAAAGTGGAGTTACAGCAAGTTAAAGCATATAATAATAATTACTTACCAAGTACTTTATGTTGGATTTTTGCTAAGTTTGGCAGAATAAATCTTTATAAAACAAGTTACTATAGTTAAATCTGTCTTTTTATTTATACTTTGGTTGCTCCGCTACCGCCCACCATGAAAGCTGGAACGCCCACTAGTGGGCAGTAGGGACCAGGTTGACTACCACTGAGTTAGAGGGAGGAACATGCTTGGCAAGTTCCAGGAATAGAAAGAAGGCCAGAGTGGCTGGAGTATGAATGAGGGAGAAGGTGGTGGGGCTAAGATTATTGAGTAGATATTCACGTCAGCTGTAAGCTCTATGCTATGTTCAACTTTGGACACTGTCATTAAGACAAATGGGAAGGCACTTGATCATTTCAAGCAGAAAATGATAAGATCCAATGTGTATGCATGTGGTTTCTCTGTCAGTGGATGTGGAAACAGAGCCCTGGTAAAAAGGTGTTTCAAGGGTATAGTGCGATGACAGTACAGTTGTACAAAGAAATAGAAAAAAATATATTTTGTAGACATATTCAACAAGTCTCACTGTTGGAGTAAATATGTGGGGTGAGGGAATGGAAAGGGTCAAGGTTGAAGCCTAGTTTTATATTTGAGTTACTGGATAAATAGGGTGATTTTACTGAGATGACTGAGATTGGGGGGAAAGAGGAGAGAGTTTTGTGTAAGATACATGAAATTTGAGTTGCCTTTTAGACATCTATGTAGAGATGTCAAGTGGGCAATTTGATATATAAATCAGGGGAAAGGTCAGGGCTGTAGAAATTTAAGGTTCAGTGACATACTAATGATATTTAAAAGAACAGAATAGAATGAGATCACCCAGGGAGAGACAGTGGAAGTGGATGAGAGAGTGAAAGACTGAGACGAGGCACTCTAACATCTGGAGTCTTAAGGAAACAGTCTTAGGTCTTTCTTAGTTTTAAAAAGTCTAATTTGACTATAAGTAATGTATAGTCTTCTTCACTGTGTTTGTTGGCTTCTTTGCACCTGCAACTATTTGTTATTGCCTAGACTTTGATTCTCTATCCCTTAGGTCTTTCTTTTCCCATCCCCCTTTAATTGGGGACATCTGAAAGGTGCTGCTTAACATGACAGTGTAGACCTGTTTGTCATGCATGCCATGACAAATGAGATTTTCTCCTCTTAGTGCTGTGTGGGCTGGTGGCACTTAGGTACCAGAAAAAATGGCTCCCAGCTGCTGGCTGTCAAGAGTTTTCAAAATTATTAAGTTTGAAGCCTTTGGAGAACTCATGAGCATCCAATACACTGCTTGAATACTAGCTGAGCTTGAATGGCAGCCTAAGGTCTGTTCAGCATATGCGTTTGGGTTTTGAAGCAAGAAGGCATAGTTAACTTCTGAAGGGTCAATCAGAATTATGCCTCTATCTTTTGTGCCAACTGACATGTGCAGAGATTTTATATCCTCTATAGTGGAAGTAAGCAGCTCACTGGGCAGAAGTGAATTTTACCTCTGGATGCCATGTGGGGTGGGGTGGGCTAAATCATAACCTATGGTAGGCTGGTTGATTTGTTTTCTAGAAGACAGGCTACTCTATGAAGATTTTTATTTATGGTTTTCTGTCTGGTTCAAGGAAAAGCAGCAGCCTCAGTATAAACAATTTTTTTGTTTAAGAAAAGTACTTGATGGCCCTGGCCGGTTGGCTCAGCAGTAGAGCTTCAGCCTGACGTGCAGGAGTCCCAGGTTCGATTCCCGGCCAGGGCACACAGGAGAAGCGCCCATCTGCTTCTCCACACCTCCCCCTCTCCTTCCTCTCTCTCTCTTCCCCTCCCGCAGCCAAGGCTCCACTGGAGCAAAGTTGGCCGGGGCGCTGAGGATAGCTCTGTGGCCTCTGCCTCAGGTGCTAGAATGGCTCTGGATGCAACAGAGCGACCCCCCAGAGGGGCAGAACATCGCCCCCTGGTGGGCATGCCAGGTGAATCCCAGTCGGGCGCATGCGGGAGTTTGACAGCCTCCCCGTTTCCAGCTTCAGAAAAAGGAAGAAAAGTACTTGTTTAAAACAGAAACTTAAATACAAATGTTTTTATATGTATTATACATATGTGTAGGCTTATAATACTATACACACACACACAAACCAATATAGGCACATTTTTTTCTTTTTTATTGATTTTAATTTGTGTTCATATAGATTCTAGTATTGCCCATAATGCATCTCCCCTCTCCTATATTCCCCACAACATCTCCCTTGCCCCCCTTCCCATAGTGCCCTCCCCCCTTCCCTTAAGGATTATCCCATCCTATCATCACCTTTTCATCTGTCCTCTTTTCCTCTGGTCCCTTTGATCCCTCCTCTGTCTCAGTTCCGTTCCTCAGTTCACATTGTTTATTGGATTCCTCAAATGAGTGAGGTCATATGATATTTTTCTTTTTCTGCCTGGTCTATTTTACTTAACATAATAGTTTCCATGTCCATCCATGTTGTTGCAAAAGGTAAGATTTCATTCTTTTTCATGGTCCCATAGTATTAAAATGTGTATATGTACCACTGCTTTTTAATCCACTTGTCCACTGACAGACACTTGGGCTGTTTCCAGATCTTCGCTATTGTGAAAAATGCCACCATAAACGTGGAAGTGCATTTATTCTTTTGAATCCGTGATATGGTATTCTTGGGATATATACCTAAAAATGGGATGGCTGGGTCAAAAGGCAGTTCGATTTTTAATTTTTTGAGGAATCTCCATACTGTTTTCCACAGAGGCTGCACCAGTCTGCATTCCCACCAGCAGTGCAGAAGGGTTCCCTTTTCTCCACATCCTCGCCAGCACTTATTCTGTTGTTTTGTTGATGAGCGCCATTCTGACTGGTGTGAGGTGATATCTCAATGTGGTTTCAATTTGCATTTCTCTAATGATTAGTGATGTTGAGCATTTTTTCATATGCCTATTGGCCATCTGTATGTCCTCTTTGGAGAAGTGTCTATTCAGTTCTTTTGCCCATTTTTTGATTGGATTGTTTGTCTTCCTGCTGTTGTGTTTTACAAGTTCTTCATAAATTTTGGTTATTAACCCCTTGTCAAACGTATTGTCAAATATGTTCTCCCATTGTGTAGTTTGTCTTTTTATTCTGTTCTTACTTTCTTTAGCTGTGCAAAAGCTTTTTAGTTTGATATACTCCCATTTGTTTATCCTGTCTTTTATTTCCCTTGCCCGTGGAGATACGTCAGCAAATATATTGCTGTGAGAGATGTCAGAGAGCTAACTGCCTATGTTTTCTTCTAAGATGCTTATGGTTTCACAACTTACATTTTAGTCTTTTATCCATTTTGAGTTTGTTTTTTTGTGAATGGTGTAACTTGGTGGTCTAGTTTCATTTTTTTGCCGGTAGCTGTCCAATTTTCCCAACACTATTTGTTAAAGAAGCTGTCTTTACTCCATTGTATGCTCTTACTTCCTTTGTCAAATATCAATTGTCCATAAAGGTGTGGGTTTATTTCTGGGTTCTCTGTTCTGTTCCATTGATTTATATTCCTGTTCTTATGCCAGTACCAAGCTGTTTTGAGTACAGTGGTCTTGTTGTATAACTTGATGTCAGGAAGTGTGATACCTCCCACTTTATTCTTCTTTTTCAAGATTGCTGAGGCTATTCGTGTTCCTTTTTTGTTCCATATAAATTTTTGGAATATGTGTTCTATATCTTTGAAGTATGTCATTGGTATTTTAATTGGTTTTGCATTGAATTTATAAATTGCTTTGGGTAATATAGACATTTTAATGATGACATTAAAATGTCATGTCATTTTTATTCTTCCTAACCATGAGCATGGTATATGCTTCCACTTGTTTGTATTTTCCTTGATTTCTTTTATCAATGTTTTATAATTTTCTGAGTACAAGTCTTTAATCTCCTTGGTTAAATTTACTCCTAAGTACTTTATTTATTTTTGTTGTGGTAGTGAAGGGGATTGTTTCCTTAATTCTCTCTCTGTCAGTTCATTGTTGGTGTATAAAAATGCCTCTGATTTCTAAGTATTAATTTTATATCATGCCACCTTGCTGAATTCATTTTTCAGGTCCAGTAGTTTTTTGACTGAGACCTTAGGGTTTTCTATATACAGTATCATATCATCTGCAAAGCAATTATAGTTTTACTTCTTCTTTTCCAATTTGGATACCTTTTATTTCTTCTTCTTGTCTAATTTCTGTGGTGGGACTTCCAGAACTACATTGATTAAGAGTGGTGAAAGAGGGCACCCCTGTTTTGTTCCTGATCTTAAGGGGATTGCTTTTAATTTTTGCTTATTGAGTATTATGTTGGCTGTCAGTTTGTCATAGATGGCCTATATCATGTTGAGGTATGTTCCCTGTATTCCCACTTTGTTGAGAGTTTTGATCATGAATGGGTGCTGGATTTTATAAAATGCTTTTTCTGCATCTATTCACATTATCATGTGGTTTTTCTCTTTCCTTTTGTTTATGTGATGAATCACATTGATTGATTTGTGAATATTGTGCCAGCCTTGCCTCCCCAGAATAAATCCCACTTGATCATGATGTATGATTTTTTTCATATATTGCTGGATCCGGTTTGCTAATATTTTGTTGAGGATTTTAGCATCTAAATTCATTAGAGATATTGACCTATAATTTTCTTTCTTTGTGTTGTCTTTGCCTGGTTTTGGAATCAGAATTATGCTTGCCTCATAAAAGGAGCTTGGAAATCTTTCTTCCTCTTGAATTTTTTGAAATAACTTGACAAGGATAGGAGTTAGTTCTTCTTTGAATATTTAGTAGCATTCACCTGTGAAGCCATCTGGCTCAGGGCTTTTGTTTGTTGGGAGTTTTTTGATAACTGTGTCGATCTCATTTGTTGTAATCAGTCTGTTTAGGTTTTCTGATTCTTCCAGATTGATTTTTGAAAGATTATATGTTTCAAGGAATTTGTCCATTTCACCTACGTTGTCTAATTTTTTGGCATACAGTTCTTCATAGTATTTTCTTATAATCCTTTGTATTTTTGTTGTGTCAGTTTTTCTCCGCTCTAATTTTTAATTTTCTTTATTTGAGTCCTCTCTCTTTTCTTCTTGGTGACTCTGGTTAAAGGTTCATCGATCTTGTTTACCTTTTCAAAGAACCAGCTCTTGGTTTCATTGATCCTCTGAATTGTTATTTTAGCCTCCATGCCATTTATTTCCACTTTGGTCTTTATTATTTTTCTCTTCTACTTCCTCTGGGCTTTACTTGATCTTGTTCTGGTTCTTTTAGATGCAGGGATATGTTGTTTATTTGAGCTTTTTCTAGCCTTTTTTTTTTTGTATTTTTCTGAAGTTGGAAATGGGGAGGCAGTCAGACAGACTCCCGGATGTGCCCCACTGGGATCCACCCTGCATACCCACCGGGGGGTGATGCTCTGCCCATCTGAGGCATCGCTCTCTTGCAACCAGAGCCATTTTAGCACCTGACGCAGAGGCCATAGAGCCATCCTCAGCACCCGGGCCAACTTTGGTCCAACGGAGCCCTGGCTGTGGGAGGGGAAGAGAGAGATAGAGAGGAAGGAGAGGGGGAGGGGTGGAGAAGCAGATGGGTGCCTCTCCTGTGTACCCTGGCCAGGTATCGAACCCAGGACTCCTGCACGCCAGGCCGACACTCTACCACTCTTTCTAGCTTCTTAAGGTATATACCTGTAATGCTATGAACTTCCCTCTCAGTACTGCTTTTGCTGTGTCCCATAAATTTTAAGTTGTTGTATGCTCATTACCATTTGTTTCTTGGTAATATTTAATTTCTTCTTTGATCTCATTGTTAACCTATTCATTATTCAATAACATGCTATTTAGTTTCCAAGTGTTTGTGTATTTTTCAGTTTTTCTGTTGTGGTTGATTTCTAGTTTCATGCCATTGTGATCCGAGAAGATGCTTGATATGATTTCAGTCCTCTTAAATTTTTTGAGACTCCTTTTGTGCCTTAACATGTGGTCTATCCTAGAGAATGTACCATGAGCACTTTAAAAGAATCTATATTCTGCTGCTTTAGGGTGAAAGGTTCTGAAGATATTTATTAAATCCAGTTGAATTTGTGTGTCCTTTAAGTCTGCTTTCTTTGTTAATTTTCTTTCTTGAGGATCTATCTAGTGATGTTAGTGGCGTATTGAAATCCCCTACTATTATATTATTGCTGTTGATTTAGCCCTTTATGTCTATGAAAGTCTACTTTATATATTTAGGTGCTCCTATATTAGGTGCATAGATATTTATAATGGTTATATCTTCCTGTTGGACTGCTCCCTTTATCATTATGTAGTGACCCTCTTTGTCTCTTACTATAGTCTTTGTTTTTAAGTCTATTTTTTCATATATAAGTATTGCTACCCCAGCTTTTTTTTTTTTCATTTTCAATTGCATGTAATATTTTTTTCCAGCCTATGTGTATTACTTTCAGTCTATGTGTATCTTTTGTTTTGAGTTTTCTCTCTTGTAGACAGCATATGTTTGGGTCCTGTTTTCTTATCCATGCAGCTACTCTGTGTCTTTTGATTGGATCATTTAATCCATTTACATTTAAGGTTATTATTGATATGTAGTTGTTTATTGCCATTTTATTCTTTAAAGCTACATTTCTCTTTTATTATATTATTTTTCCTCTTTATTCTGTTTACAGCAGGCCCCTTAACATTCCTTGCAGCATTGGTTTGGTTGAAATGAAATCCTTGAGGTTTTTTTTTTTTGTTTGAGAAGCTTTTTATTTCTCCTTCAATTTTAAATGATAGCCTTGCTGGATAAAAAAGTTTTGGTTGTAGGCTGTTTTTCTGCATTACTTTGTATATTTCTTGCCATTCCCTTCTGGCCTCAAGTGTTTCTGTTGAGAAGTCAGATGTTCTTCTTATGGAGGTTCACTGTAGGTAATAGACTGCTTTTCTCTTACAGCTTTTAGTATTCTTTTTTTATCTCTTAGCTGTACTATTTTAATTATGATGTGTCTTGGTGTAGATTTCTTTGAGTTTCTCTTTAATGGAATTCTCTGTGCTTCTTGAACCTGTGTTACTTTTTCCTGCATCAATTTAGGGAATTTTTCATCTAATTTTTTTCGAACAAGGTCTCTATCTTTTGTTCTTTCTCTTCTTCTTCAGGAACCTCTATGATGCGGATGTTATTTCTCTTCATGTTGTCAGAGAGCTCTCTTAGAGTGTCCTCATACTTTTTGAGTCTTCTTTTTGCTGGTCTGCTTTCATGCCTTTGTTTAACTTGTCTTCTGATTCGCTGATTTGATTCTCAGCTTCATCCATCCTGCTTTTAATTCCTTCCATTGTGGTCTTCATTTCTGATATTGTATTTGTCATTTCTGACTGATTCTTTTTTATTATTTTGATGTCTTTTTTTAGAGTTGCTATCTCTTATTAGGTGCTCGTTATGTCCATCCATTATTGTGCTAAGATCCTTGAGCATCCTAACAATCATTATTTTAAACTCTGCATCCAGTAATTTTGTTATATCTGATGCATTCAAGTCTTTTTTTTGGGATTTGGGTTACATTCCTCTGCCTTCCTATTTTGTCTTTGCATAAGAAGGGTGTGGCTACTGGAGTCCAATGGGTCTGGCTTGTGTTTCCTAGGTGTGGTCTGTCTGCAGGCCTGCCACCCCATCTGCTGCTGCCTTGGGTGTTCGGGTATGGGCATTCCCTGCATGGTTTCTGCCTTTTCTCATTGGGCGGGGCTGTGTTCACGTGCCTGGGCTACAATCCCAGGCCAGCCTCGACCTTTGCCCCCCCCCTGGTGGATAGGGCTGTGCCTGTGAGCCGTGCCAGGGCTGTAAGCCTCAGCTCTGCAGGCTGGGCTGTGCACCCGGGCTCAGCTGTGGGTCTCTGCCTGTTCCCCAGCTTTTTCTCCACTCTCATGGGCTGGGTTATGCTCGTGCTCTGGTTGCAAGCCCTGGCTCTGTGGGTGGGGCTGTCCATCTGCACCCAGTTGCTGATGTCTGCCAGTTCCCTGGCTTTTGACTTGCCCCTGTGGGCAGGACTTCAGGTGGTACTGCTCTTGCTCACCCGGCTCACAGCTGGGTCTGACTGTTTTCGTGTTCCCCTTCTGCCCCCACAGCTGCCCTCAGCCTCCGCCTCTGCCGGGCAGGACAGAGCTCATGCCTGGCCTCAGTCGTGGCCAGTCCAATTTCCATCCCCGCCGACCGGGCTGTGCTTCCGTGTTCTACTTCCTCCCGTCTTCCTGCTAGCACTCAACAATGTGGGTGGGTGTGATGCAGCTCAGACCTTAGCACTCAATATTGTATGCCTGATGGCTCCCTCCTAAGTGACTCTGCTGTGAGTGCAGCAGGAGAGCTTCTGTTTGGCTGGTGTCCTGCTTCCCTTTGTTGGTATTGCTGGTTCCAGAGGAAATATTCACTTTAGATTTGGGGAGTGACTCAGCCCAGGGGTTAGGTTGGCTGTCCCTCAAAGTGTTTCTCCCTGTGCCTCTCTTCCTGCTACTGCAGTCCTCTCATCTCTCCCCATCCCCCAGAGTGCTGGGTGAGTGGTTGTAAAAGAGGTTTTCTGCGCAGTCCCTTTAAGAAGAATTCTGGTTCTGAGAAATCTGTCTCTTTCTCACAAATAGTATCCTGGCTTGTTCTGCAGCTAAATACTGTCCGTACACCTCTTCTAGGTTTGAGGCTGCAGGCTGCGTCTTTGTTCCTGGGACTTAGGATCCTCCCCTCTCTGCTAAACTCACTTCCACCACACATGTCCCTCCGGGCTGCCATTTGCTCCTAGGAGCTGGGCAGCCCTCTCCGCGTTTCTGCTTTTCCTACTAGTCTCAGTGTGGCTTCATCAGTGATTTTTGGTTAAAGAATCCTCTTAGTTTAGTCCTAAGTTGGTTTTTCCAGATGATGGTTCTTAAAATTAAGTTGTAATTCACTTTGGTTCTGGGAGGTGGTAGTTGGTACGTCTGCCTACTCTATCTCCATCTTTGTCTCTCTATAGGTACATTTTAAAGGTGAATGAAGAGTCCTTCATTCTTCAAGCATTTTTTTCATGGCCCAATCAAGATTATTGCAATGACCAAAAAGTTTCAGAAGGCTGTGCCGACTCACGACCACAGCAGTATAGCTGTGGCCAGCAAAGGTCTCTCACACCAGGGTCACCTTGCCTGAGCCCAGGCAACTCCTGCTGGAGAACTCTCCTATGCCCTCCACAGCTGACCAGCTTTCAGTAAAAACTATTGTAAATAACTACTGTTTATGCTGAAACTTGCCAAAATCTAAATATTGTGGATATCTGTAAGGATCCTCAAAATGTCAAAACTATAAAGAAGTTTAAAGAATCTCTAACTTGCCATTTTATAGGTAGCACACATATCCAGTACACTCTGCTATGTTCCCATTTGGAAATCTAAAGGCATTTCAAAATCAATATTAACATAGCTAAAACTGGATTTGTAATTACTGTTTCTTTGTTCAATAACCTGTCCCTTCTTCAGAGTTCTCCATCTTTATAAATGGCATCACTAATTACTGAATTGTTCAGGTCAAAAACATAATAGTTTTCTTTGTATCTTCATCTCACATAGCATATTGGATCAGTCAATTAGCAAATCTGAGGGTGCTATGTTTAAGATATATCATTGTCAATACTCCATGGTTTACAAAAGGATTTATTCTTATGCCTATAGACTGGTATGTCAGTCCTTAGAACCTATCATTTCTAGTAGACAATTGATAGTCACACCAACCATTTGTTTCATTTTTGCCAATGGTATCCTGATTCCTTGGATTTTTATACCTCTCTATTTCTCAAACCTGTGCTTTTCTTGGTTAACAACATTTCCTGTCCCTTTGGCTATGGGGATTAGTTCAGGGATAGCATGCATGCTGTTTAATAACTCTTCAGGCTGTTGTGTGACCTAGCAGAAGAAGCACTTCTTGTTCTCCAGACAGTGGAGGGTAATGTGGTATATGTGCTAGAAGGTGGATTCATTTGTTGCTGAGTGAAGGGTGAACCTGGACTGCTGGTAGGCTGCTCACAATGTCTGGAGTTCAAGGCAGAGGACGGGGGACGAAGAGTGGTTTCCTGATTATATCATTTGTTCAAAACTTGCATGAAATCACATAACTTCTGGAGTTCGGTTCCAGAAGCTGTAAATTTATGTATTGATTAAGCCAGTTTGCACGGTATTGTCTCTTCCTTGAAACTGAAAAGGTTCTGAGAGATCTTAGATCACGGCACCATTTGCCCTTGAGGGGATGCTCTTGTTTCCTGGCAGGTGAAGACACTTAAGAACAGAAGGGAAATAAATGTTCATTAAGTGCCTGGTGCTACAAGGAACTTTCCATATATCATGTCATTTAATTCCAAGGCAATCCTCGGAGGTCAGGGTTATGCTGCCTGGATTTAAAGCAGTGGAAGTTAAGGTTCAGGGACAGCAGAGAATTTCCTAAACTTGACTCTCTCATTCTGTGTCAATACTGTGTGAGGTGACAGGAAGCCATGTGTGGGAACAGTGCTACAATTTATAATGCTTGCCTTTCTACATTTTGACTAATCATGCCTCATGTTATTCCCATTTTTGTCCCCACATTTCCCATTGATTTCTCACTTTAGTGCATCTAAGTTTAAATTTATTTGCTGCCATATTATTACTGGTCTTTGCAGCCATTCTGACAGAATGCAGAAATACTGCTTGATATTTGATGTTCCAAGCATAAAGGTATCTGCATTCTGGGGAAGGTAGAAGCATATATTTAACAGGTCTAATCAATAAGACATTTGCCCAAATGAGCAGATTGATTTCATTTACACCTGCAGCAGTGGGCTCTCTGCACCTCCCCACCCTGGAGCGTGGAGTTCAGGACACTGACAGCGACAAGGTTGCTGAGGGTAAGTGAGAACGGAAACCACGTTTGTGGTGGTCAGATGCATCTGGAGATATACTATTTGTAATTAAATGAGTTAAGGCAAAATGATTGAATTTTCACAGCTAACTCAACTTTTCTGCTTAAAGAGCAATTCTTAACAAGTAGGTTTCCCTGTTAAACATAATATTCTGGAAAGAGATTTTGAAAGGATTAACTCTCTGAAGGGAGAGGAGGCTGAGAGAGGAACTGACTTTGTTTGTGGGGGTGACACCCACTGCAACAAGTTCAGGTGTTTTATGGTTCTGGATCAAAAATTCTAGGCCCAACTTTTGATTGGCTAGGTTACTTTGACAAGTAATTCTTCACCGTGACGGCTAAATATGCTTCTAGAATTTGGATGGTGAAATCAATGTGTATGTTCCTAATGACTTATTAAAAAAATAATTTTTACTGTATGCTGCAGTTCACAAACGATGGCTCCAAGCCTAACACTTGTTTTTTTTTTTTCTCTTCTCATATTGTTATTTTCAAAATCTATAATTTATCTCAACAGTGACTGTTTTGTCTAACAGTTTATACAGTTTGATCCATATTTTGGTAGATGTAGGCCCTCAACAAATGCTGAATTTCAATCTCACTGTCCCCAACACTGTGCTGGAGCTCTCCTCTGGCCCCATCATCCATGAGTGATACTTAGGCTAGAAATGCCAAACAGGCTCCATCCATGTCATATGTCAAGTGTGATAAAGGGGTGATAGGTCTGGATTGAGAGTTGTAAGCCAGTCCCTGTCTGAGTTCAGTTGGAAAGAGTTCTGTGACCCGTTCTGTTTTGAGTGCCACACAGAGGGAGCAATGGCATCTGCCTTTACAAATGGCTGAAATGGGGTATTGGAGGCAACACATTTGTACTGTCAGTCACAGATGGATTCAGAAATGGATGTGATAGTTCTCTTTTCCCCCTAACTCAGGAAGTTCTTTGCTTTCCAAGTCACATCTGTTACATCTGCAAGATGGCTGAGGGGGCATTCTGTATAGGATGGAAGCAGTTTCCTGGACACTGGATGGAACAGTATAACCCTCAAGCTAAAGAAAGCTTGGAAGGGCAGCCAGGCAAGGAGCCTGACACAGGATCACATAGTGTGTGCACAGTGAAGGCCAGGTGCTTGTTAGGGGCTGAGCCACTGAAGTTAGTTTCATCCAGGTGAAGATATCTGTCTGCTTGTCTTCAGAAAGTTAAATGCAACTTGGACTATACTAAGCTATTTTCACATGGGTCTCATCATGTAAAATAATCATCTTTGGCTAAGCATAGATAATAAACTATTGATACTCTTTAACCACAATTACTACTATTACTGGGGTAATTTTTTAAGAGCCAACTTTTCTTAAATACTTGAACCACCAGTTTTCATATCAGCTTTTGTTCAACTTACAATGAAGACACTTAACATAATAGATCACAGTCCTAAAATAGTTGGGTTTTTCCAAATTAGGCCCCTCTAATTGGTCTAGTTATTAGTAATTCAATCATATTCATTTTCACATATTTCATGAAATGTTCTGTCACTTCTTGTTTACACCTAATACTCTTTCTCTGGGTTTTAGTAACATATACCAAATTGTCTAGTATTACATCATATTTACCCTCTTTTTTTTATATCAATGTTTTGTTTTAAATTGTCCCCATTAAGAGGGTGATGAAGCTTGGGTTTTATGTGTTTGCTTTTACTTTTGCAACAATTAACACAGTGCTGGATATATCAAAACAAGTAAAATATTAATATGAATGATATTAAATTGTTTTAATGAAAAAGTGATTTCCTTTGCTAGTCAAGCAAGAAGATACTAACTGATTGATCTGTAGAATTCAGCATCAGATCTTTCACGTCATTATATTTTTACAAAATTATTTACCCAATTTGTGAGTTTTATCAAATGCTGCCTTGTTCCATTGAAAATTTAAGATTGATGTAGGCTTAGTTTCTCATAGATGATAAAAGTCAGCCAGAGGAAGAATTTATAAGTTAGTGAAGAATTTAGTAGAAAGGAAGAGCCTATTAACTATTACTTTGTACAAGACTTTTCTCTTTTTCATGTATTTAAGTAATTTTAACCCAGGATGTAAAGAATATTGTTAAAAGTGTCTTTTATAGAATGTATAATAATACATCTCACCTTAGAAAAATCGACTTCAGGTACAAATGAAATGTTCATGTTGGACTGATAAAACTTGCTCATTTCTTCAAAAAGTTTCACTATTCAAATTTATGGAAGTCACTTCTAATTTTAAGAGAGATATTTTATGCTACATATATAGTGTAGCTTTCTGACAAGTAAAATCTCTGATGTATGTAATAATTTAGAAGAATAAAAAAGCAAAAGCTTATCTCAAAGAGAAACACTCCAGAACACTCATGACATCGAAGGAACTGCTGACTGCAGTCCCATAATCTTTTGAACAGAGGAATTGTTATTGCTCCACATCCAGCCTCCCTCTTCTAAATTTGATGTCATATGGAAAAGAGGTCATATTCTTTATGGTTTGAATTAGGCAGACAATTTGTAATGCATTGCATCTGGCTCTCTCAATAAGAATGGACTAAAAAATATTTTTAATTCCATTGTAAATTAAACAAAAAATTCTGTAATTCCAGATGTTTGTCTCCTGACTGGGAATTATTTTCTGGGGAAGAATATTAATTTCTGACATGTCAGTATTTAAGTTCTTGTTGGTGTTTTACACCCCTACCCATACAAAATAAAAATCCAGAATCTTATAAGCAGAATGTTATATGACCATAAGGAAAAGGCCAGAACTAACTGATCAAGATATCTGAACTTACATCAGGGATTCATGACTTTGGTTATAAAAGATTTTTCATTCTTTTGAAGTCTTCTATTGAAACAGAAATAGGCAGGGAGAGTTAAAATTTAAGCACAAACTAAGGGTATAGGTGGGAGCTTGATTGTTTGATACTTCATTAAATTTAAACTTCTAAGGAGAATAGACTATGGGAGGAAATGTGGGCTATAGAAAGAGATGTGGTCACAACCAGGAATAATCAGATAAGAGGAGGGGTTCTTAAATTGGAATGTAAGAACTACCTGAGGAGACTTAGTTGAAACAATTATCAAGTTTTTTTTCCTCATCATTCAGAAAAAGTAGCAAAATAATTCTGTTTCTACTGAATTTTTTAAAACTATGGAAAAACTTTAGGTGATCATTAAATCTACAAAGAAAACCAAGACCAACAGGTAATGATAAGGAATGAATAGACTTTGATTCTCATTCTTGGTCCTGTGCATTAATAATGTTAAGTGACAAGCATTTTCCATTCTATTAACTGAGGTGTATTATTGTCCAAGATATGTCACAGATAGAATTAAATGATTGTATCTTTTTGTGGGCCTTGAAGAAATGTAATCATAATTTTTAGGTAATCACTGAATAAATTTTAGAAGGTAAGCGTGTATGACTAGAACGTATTGCTTCTGATAAACCAAGATGGCTGTATTACCTTAAGACAAGTAGCTGTTTCTCCCTAAAACTTATTATTTTTTTTTGTTAGAACATAAGCTATTGTCTTATACATTCAGTAAGCAATGATTTTCTTTTCTCTTTTGTGTCTCTGACAAGCAGATTAATAATGTGTGGTATATATGTTTATCTTGATATGTCTTTTTAACAGTAGTAAGCAATAATTTCCTAATGAATTCACTGGGGAACATTTTTTTTTTTCATTTTCTGTTGCATGAGGTTTTAGAACTGTTCTATATATTTCTGCATTGCTGATTCCAAATCTGAAGTTGGTTTTTTGGTGTATGCTCTAGTTTTTATGCAATTTTAATTTCTTTATGTTACAGTTAATGGCATGCATTGGTTTTAAAATTCGGCACTAGAGTGGCTCTAATTGCAGCAGAGCAATGCCCTGGAGGGGCTGAGCATTGCCCCCTGGTGGGCATGCTAGGTGGTTGGGTGCATGCAGTAGTCTGTCTGTCTGCCTCCCCCCGCTTTTCATTTTGTAAAAATACCCCCCCAAATTTATACACACACACACACACACACTAGAAGGAAAAATACAGAATTGAATGGTTAGTGTTATTTTCCTAATAATTTCTAACAGACCAGAGTAGTAAGTCTGAAAGCCTTAGTCATTGTTGCAGATGTGGAATCTTCCAGATCTGAACTGTGATTCTTTCCTCCACTTTGTACACAAATAGGTCTAAAACATCATTCCTTTTTTAACCATTAGCTCTTACTTTCTTTATGTCGACCTGACCATTGCTACTTTGACAGTCATCAGTGACAGGGACCTGATTTAAAGACATTTTTTTAGCAGTGAAGTTAACTAAACATGGATGAGAACTAGATATCTAATTGTTTTGAAGACACAGAATTGTTTCAATGTATTCTAGGAAGCAAACTTCCTGGTGAAATGGTGGTTGATAGAACACCCTGGTGTGAGATAATCTATGACCACACAACTCTATTTAAGTCTTTTAAAGTAAAGACATAGAGTCTGGAGGCAAAATTGCAACTGGAATGAATTATTAAATGTCTGTGTTCCACAGCTGGCTTTACATGGGTCCAGTGTGGACTGTTTCAATTTTACATTTTGAAAGTGAAGAAGTTTACATTTCCTGTTTGTCATTTATAAACTGCTTTCAACCCCAGGAAATCATACTCTCCTCACAAGGACACTAAGATATAGGAAGAACATGTGTTACTCCCTTCCTTTTATAGAGAGAAATGAAAGATTATAAAAGGTGACTTGGGCCCTGGCCAGTTGGCTCAGCAATAGTGTTGGACCAGTGTGTGGAAGTCCCCACTTTGATTCCTGGTCAGGGTGGTCAGGGCACTCAGGAGAAGTGGCCATCTACTTTTTCACCCTCCCCCCTTTCTCCCCCAGCCATGGCTCAAACAGTTTGAGAATGTTGGCCCAGGTGCTGAGGATGGCTTCATGGCCTCACTTCAGGCGCGGAAGTAACTCAGTTGATGAGCAATGGAGCAGTGCATTGCCTGGTAGGAGGCTTACCATGTGGATCCCAGTCAGGACACAAGTGAAAGTCTTTCTCTGCCTCCCCATCTCTTACTTAATAAAAAAATTTAAAAAAATAAATAAAAGGTAACTCAATCAAGGTCATGCCATTAGAAAGTATTCAAATGTAGAAAATAAAATTAAACCCTAAATTAGAATCCAGAAGTCTGAACTCAAATCTTCTGATTCAAAGTCTCCTGCAATGCCCCTACCTGATTGATCCTATGAGCATCATTACTGAAACTGTCCTTAAGCCAAAAGGTCAGCTGTTTTGAATTGGGGGGAAAGTGACTACCTAACCTCTTGAACAGGCAGTATACTTGAAAATTTGGTGTAAGCGGGATGAGAAGGGACATAGAACAGAAAGAAAACTTGATAGATTATTTTATATATTAAGGACTGATGTGAGGGATTTAGATTGTCATTAAGGTTTAACATAGAGCTGGGGTCCACGGAACAGGAGAAACAGGGTATCAGGTAGAAGTCTCTTTTTATTCTCATGGGATTGTGGGAGGGAGTTTAGCATACCTCATGACAGGTGAGTGAGGTAAAGTGAATATAGAGAGCCAGTGTCCCAGGCCATTTTCAATTTCCTGGTGTGATGGGACCCAGGTGTTATTACTCCCCTGAATGTGTCCAGGAATGTGGCTGAGTTGAAAGCAAAAGAGCATTATGGAGACAGTTTTGGTTTTGAGCAATGGTGATCCTATAGTCAAGGTCAAGAGTAGGCTATTTCAGCCTGACCAGGCAGTGGCACAGTGGATAGAGTGTCAGACTAGGATGCAGAGGACCCAGGTTTGAAACCCTGATGTCGCCAGCTTGAGTGCAGGATCATACACATGACCCCATGGTCACTGGGTTGAAGCCCAAGGTTGCTAACTTGACCCCTAAAGGCTTGAGCAAGAGGTCACTAGCTTTGCCGTAGCCCTGTGGTTAAGGCACATATGAGAAAGCAATCAACAACTAAGGTGCCACAATGAAGAATTGATGCTTCTCATCTCTCTCCCTTCCTGTCTGTCCCTGTCTCTCTCTCTGACTCATTCTCTGTCTCTGTCAAAAAGAAAAAAAAGAGTAGACTATTTCAGTTAGAAGAGTAAATGGAGATGAGTCAAAGACTCTTGAGTATGTGTGCATATGAGAGCCAACATTGGATCCAATTTACCAAAGCTAGTTAGGTACCAGGCCCTAACCACACCAAGAGAAGGAGGCAATCACCAACTAGCATTGCCCACAAGATGGGAGAAATCAAAGATACTGTAAGGTATTTTTCCCCACCGAGAAGGAAGGAACGGGCCAGAGCCACAAAGTGTGGAATAGCAAATGGCTTTATTGAGTACAGAGCGTGCATCCCGCCCGACAAGGTTCCCTGGCCCCGAAGAGAGAAAGATGGAGGAGATGGAGGCTAGGGAAGTTGCAAAGATTAAACTGCATGGGAGATATTTAAAGGGTCCCTCTAGGAAAATGGAGCTACTATGACATGGTGAAATTTCACTGGCTGGCAGACGATCACTTCTTTCCAAATGGTTCCTGGGAAGCTTCCTTTGGCGGGCTTGATTGTGGGCGGTCCTAGCCAAAGTTCCCGGGCCTGGGTTCCCCACGTGACCATCCCTCATCCACTGACCTTACATTCTGACCTTTTGTGTTAAATAGAAAAAGGGGCGCCGTTTATTTGTCTGGCTACTTCCTGCTGAATAGGGGCATCGTGGGGAGGGGGAGATCAGAAGGTGGTGGATTGGAGGGGTGTCAGGAGGAACATCTGTGTGGCTGTGACTGGAGAAACTTCGTGGTTGCGGTCCTGTAAGGATTTTTAAAAAAGAGGAGTAATAGGGGAATTTGCAGGGTCCAGCCTTTTGGTGAGCTGGAGATGGATGGAGTCCAGTGGTTCTGACTGCCAGTGGTCCTATAAGGAGGCAAACTTGAGGCAGAACTGCATGTCAGGAGTGGCATAAAAAGGGAAAAGGAAGAGGGTCCCATCCATTCCCATAACCGAAACCTGTGAGGGAACTAGAAGTCCAGAGTGTGATGGCAAACACAGAAGGCAGCCCCCATGTCCACAAGAAATGGACTTACCCACTTGTTGCAAAACCCTGGGTTCTCCGAGTTCAGGCCGTGTCCTAGGAGTTCAAGTGATACACCCACCTGGCTGAATTGGCCTTCCCATTTGGGCAGCTTGTCCTTCACGTAGAGGCGCTGAGGAAAAACCTGTTGCCCAAAGGGGCAATCAGTCCGCCAGTGACTGGGCTGCTTGCAGTCAGGGCAGGGCTCAGTGGGCAGCCACGGGCAGGGGCCCTGCTGGGACCAGTGGTCCTGCTTGCCACACTTAAAGCAAGCTGCTGGTGGCTCTGCTGGTCTCAGGGTTGCCACAAGAGTTTGGGTTTGGAGCGTTACCTTCTGCTGCATGGGGGCCTGGCGAACAGCCTTGGCCTGTATTAGATGGGACCGTTAAAAACTTTAAATGCCGTGTTCACAGGTTTCGGATAGGGGTTTAGGGGATTGGGAATAAGAAGAGGGGGGCTCATGTGGAGCCTGGCACCCAGATCTGGCAGGAAACGCTGTAGCCAAAGAAAGGACAGGGCAGGAACTTCCTGAAAGAAAATTGGGGTTGGACATCCTGAAAACCGGTGTAAGAGCCAATGCCAGGCTGAGAAAGGCCTGACAGAGGAGGGCCTAGAGAACACAGTGAAGGGAGGGGCCCCTGGACAGCAGGGGAGGAGAGAGAGTTTGGAGTCCGCGGAGAAGGAAAGATTAGGAGTAGAGGTTTTAGGTGAGGTTTCTCTGGCCAGAAAAATGCCTGTGCGGTGGAACAGGTGGCACAGAGATTAAGGACAGGTGCACAAATAATTAGAAATCATGTATGTAAGAGATCTCCAATCAGTTCCCAGCTTTTTTAGCGATAGTTAAATTGGTGAGGGTGGTAACACCGAAAGTCCCTTCAGGAGGCTAATTGAGTGGGTTCTGTGGCCTGGCCACAGCGGAGAAGAAGAACAGTTTCTTCTTCCTTAGAGAGGGGGATTCCTGTGCCCCAACAGCCACACTCAGTTCTCAGAGTGGTCAGACTTGAGCATTAGCGTCCTAAAAACTCAAGGTTCAGCCACGGACGAAAGTGGATGTGCTTGGGGACAAGCACATGCACTCAGATGGACGAAAAAGACTTCCCTGATGTAGCTACGGTTTTGGACCGAGAGGAATGCTGCAGGCAGGGGACTTACCGCACCGTGCGCCGAAGTGGGTGTAAGTCGGAGATCCTGGTTCTTTCTCGGAGGGGAGGGGAAAGGAGCGGTCCTTGCAGACTTCTAACTCCTCCCGGGTTTCGGCACCAAAATTAAGGTATTTTTCCCCACCGAGAAGGAAGGAACAGGCCAGAGCCACAAAGTGTGGAATAGCAAACGGCTTTATTGAGTACAGAGCACACATCCCACCCGGCAAGGTTCTGTGGCCCCGAAGAGAGAAAGATGGAGGAGATGGAGGCTAGGGAAGTTGCAAAGATTAAACTGCGTGGGAGATATTTAAAGGGTCCCTCTAGGGAAGTGGAGCTACTATGACGTGGTGAAATTTCACTGGCTGGCAGACGATCGCTTCTTTCCAAATGGTTCCTGGGAAGCTTCCTTTGGCAGGCTTGATTGTGGGCAGTCCTAGCCAAAGTTCCCGGGCTTGGGTTCCCCACGTGACATCCCCCACCAACCTTACAGATACTGCCTGAGGAAACCTACTGTTCTCTTCACAGGAAGGTTTTATGAGTCATAGTCCTTATCTTTCCCCTGTATCTTAGACATGCCAGCAGTGCTGATGAGGAGGCCAAGTCTGGAACATTTAAAAATAAATTGAACAATATTATTTTCAATGGTTGTTCAAAGAATGGACCTGTATGGCCAGTAGCTGCCACCACATCACTGCTGCTGCCCAGCAGGTGCAGGTTCCCATTAGATTTGGAGAGATGGTAATGAAACAATAGAGCCAAAAACTGGTGGGCCATTACCTTTATTCTAGCCTCACAACCGGCTAGTGAGTAAAAACAAACAAATGAGGCACCACAACCCACTCACATGTTCTCCGGTTCCACAACCAGGAGAATCTTTTCTGGTTTTTCTTAGAATCAAAGACCCCCACCAGTTCGGTGGAACTTACAAAACCCCTTGCCTCTGTTCCCATTTAGCACCCCGCCATCTTGGCTGCTGCTTCTCTGTAACAACGTGGCCTCCCTCTTCAAAAATGGCCTACTTCCTTAAAACTTTTCAGTGTGCCAACCCATCCTCCAGCACACATTAGCATAACCAAGCCCCTTCCCAAGCAGGAAGGTAATTAGCTGTATTACCTGACAGCATCATCATGTGTGTACCAGTCATTTTTAACAATAAAAGTGAGCAAAATCAAATAACACAAATTTTACAAACTTATTTGCCTAGCAGGACCAAACTGTATTTTAAGTTAAATATACTGTTCACAAAAATTAGGGGATATTTCAAAATGAACATGAAGTGATAAAATATCCCCTAATTTTTGTGAGCAGTATATATAGATCTGTGAATTAAATTTTCCCTCTATAGCCAGTAGGGGTTCAGTAAGAAAAATAGCTTGCTTATTGCAAATTAGGAGACCTATGTGTATGAGTGAAATGAGTGAATAATATATATAGAAAAATCATCTGTTGAAAGCTATTCACAATATACATGTACGTTCATTCAAAATACCTGTTCCTGGATCATGAATTGTAGACTTTTATTAGGACCAACAGCTTCAAGCCTGGAGATGTTTAGAATTACTGTGGCTTTTATTTTACCAGTATTCATGAGTAACTGGGTTAAAAAAATCATAAAGAAGCTCATAAAAAGTGCTTTCTTTAATAGTCACTTAAATGGGGAGTATTAATGTAAGGTTGGTGGATAATGGGGAAAGCTCAGGCCCAGGAACTTTGGCTACAACCACCGACAACCAAGCATGCTAAAAGAAACTTCCCAGGAACCCTTTGAAAAACAGCAACCGTCTGCCAGCCAGTGAGATTTCACCACGTCATATTAGCTCGGCCACCCTAGGGACCCTTTAAATATCTCCCATGCGGGTCACCACTTGTGACTTCCTTGGCCTCCATCTTTCCTCAGGGCCAGGGAACCTCGTCGGGCGGGATACGCACTGTAATCAATAAAGCCTTTTATTCTACACTTTGTGGCTCCGACCCCTTCCTTTTTTCTCTGAGGGGAAAAATACCTTACATTTTGGTGCCGAAACCCGGGAGGAGTTTGAAGTCCACAAAGACCGCTCCTCTCCCCATCTCCTCCGAGAAAGAACCAGGATCTCTGACCTTCCACCCACTTCGGCGCACGTTGCGGTAAGTCCCCTGCCGCCAGCCACCATTGAGTTCTTTCTTCCGAGATTCCCTGTCTGGAAACTGTAGCTACATCAGGGAAGTCTTTTCTGTTCCGAGTGAGTGTGTGCTTCTGGAGACATCCCAAACACATCCACTTTACCTTATCCGTCCATGGCCAGAGCTTGAGTTTTGGGATGCTGATGCTCAAATCTGACCACTCCGAGGACTGAGGGTGGCCATGGGGGCACAGGAATCTTCCTTCCTAAAGAAGAAGAAACTGTTCTTCTCCACTGTGGCCAGGCCACAGAACCCACTGAATTAGCCTCCCAAAGGGACTTTTGGTTTTAACACCCTCACCAAAATAACTATCACCAAAAAAGCTGAGAGCTGGTTGGAGATCCCTTACATTCACAGCTTCTAATTTTTTGCGTGCCCGTCCTTAATCTCTGTGCTGCCTGTTCCACCACACAGGCCTTTTTCTGGTCAGAGAAACCTCACCTAAAACCTCTGATCCTAATCTTTTTTTCTCCATGGACTCCCAACTCTCCCTCCTGTCTGACACCTGGGGTCACCCCCCTCTCTCAGGAATTCTCTCTCATCCCTCTGTGGACTTCTTTCACTCGGGTCTCTTCCCTCCAAGAGCCCCCTCCCTCCCTTTGCAAAATCCTGTTTCTTATTCACCACTACCATCTCTCTTTCTCCTTCTCTGCTGGTCAGGGGCCCCTCCCTTCTCCACTGTGTTCTTAACTCCCTCCTCTGTCAGGCCATTCTCAGCCTGGCATTGGCTCTTACACTGGTTTTCAGGATGTCCAATCCCAATTTTCTTGCAGGAAGTTCTGGCCCTTTCTTGCCTCTGGCTCGAGCGTTTCCTGCCGGATCTGGGTGCCAGGCTCCCCACGAGCCCCCTCCTCTTATTCTCAACCCCCAAACCCCTATCCGGAACCTGTGAACATGGCATTTAAAGTTTTTAACGGTCCCAACTAGTAGGAACAGGCCAAGGCTGTTCACCAGACCCGCATGCAGCAGAAGGTAATGCTCCAAACTCAGGCTCTTGTGGCAACCCTGAGACCAACAGAGCAACAGAGGCAAGGTACAGGAAGTGCCCGACCCAAGTCCAAGCCACAAAGAGAAACCCCACCAGCAGCTTGCTTTAAGTGTGGCAAGCAGGGTCACTGGTCCTGGCAGGACCCCTTTCTGCGGCTGTCCACTGAGCCCTGCCCTGACTGCAAACAGTCCAGTCAGTGGTGGAGCGATTGCCCCTTTGGGCAACAGGCTTTTCCTCAGTGCCTCTATGTGGAGGACAAGCCACCGAATGGGAGGCCAATTCAGCCAGGTGGGTGCATCGCTCAAACTCCTAGAACACGGCCTAGACTCGGAGAACCCAGGGTATGCTGCAACGAGTGGGTAAGTCCATCTCATTTCTTGTGGACATGGGGGCTGCCTTCTCTGTTTGCCATCACACTCTGGACCTCTAGTTTCCTCACAGATCTCGGTTATGGGAATGGATGAGACCCCTTCCTTTCCCCTGTTACACCACCCCTGACATGCAGTTTTGCCTCAAGCTTGCCTCCTTACAGGACCACTGGCAGTCGGAACCACTGGACTCCATCTATCTCTGGCTCACCAAAAGGCTGGACCCTACAAATCCCCCTATTACTCCTCTTTTTTAAAAATCCTTACAGGACCGCATCCTCCAAGTTTCTCAACTTACAGCAAAACAGATGTTCCTCCTGACGCCCCTCAAAACCACTACCTTCCGATCTCCCCCTCCCCATGACACCCCTAATCAGCAGGAAGTAGCCAGATGAATAAACGGTGCTCCTTATTAACACAAAAGGTCAGAATGTAAGGTCGGTGGATAATGGGAAAGCTCAGGCCCGGGAACTTTGGCTAGGACCGCCCACAACCAAGCGCTCTGAAAGAAACTTCCCAGGAACCCTTTGGAAAACAGCGACCGTCTGCCAGCCAGTGAGATTTCACCACGTCATATTAGCTTGACCACCCTAGGGACCCTTTAAATATCTCCCACGTGGGTCACCACTTGTGACTTCCTTGGCCTCCATCTTTTCTCAGGGCCAGGGAACCTTGTCGGGCGGGATGCACGCTGTACTCAATAAAGCTTTTTATTATTCCACACTTTGTGGCTCCGACCCCTTCCTTCTTTCTCGACAAGGAAAAATACCTTATAATTATCATAAAGAAAAGAAGGGGAATGAACATTTTAGCCAGGCAAGTATAGTTGAGGTCACTTACCAAGGAAATTCCACTTTCTCACCTACATGTGAATTGGGGGCAGGGGAGTGGAACATTCTCCCATCATTACTTTTGGACTCCATACAAGCAGTCAACATTTCTAAGTGTTCCAGTTATAAAAAATTAAAGAGGATAATTCTGGTGCTCTGGATGATGTTTGAATTTATGTGGCATTTGATCCAGAGTCCAGGGCATCCTATAATTCAGTCCAACTATTTTTTGATAACTCTGGGTCAAGAAGTTTACTTATGCTATTATTTTCCCTGAGACACTAAGTTTTGTGAATTGGCTCTTCCCCTGCTCTCCCCCACAGTTGGAAGAATCTCATTGTTAATATGTTAAATCTTTAATTGCCCACAGCTGGAAATTTCCTTCAGTAATTGAGATTCTTTCTGCATTTATATTGTTGGTCATCCTGTGTGAAAATCTATAAAAGCCTTTATTTAACTCTTCTAGGGACTTGAAAAATGACTGCTTTGGAGACAGGAACACGATCTTATTAGATACTTTTTTTTTCTTTTGGCATTTAAGTAGATTCCTATTGTTAAAAGTGGGTATGATTAAAATATTTAAAAAATCATTCTTAATTGTTTTGGTGCTATAATTCCTTCTGGACTCGAGTTTGAAAGCTTTGATCTCGGTCTAAAATGTCTTTTTTCTTCTACTTTTATGAAAAGTTGCTTCATTTCGTTTTAATTTTTAGCAGCAGAAAGTGCTATATGTGCACTGGAGAGTTGCCAATCTTTTCTCATTTGAAAAGCGATAAGGTAGCTGGTTTTCTTTCAAGACAGATTTATGAAATTATTATTACTTTATCTATTGTTATTTTATCCATTTTGAAATAAATTCTTTAAAATGATTTTCTGAATTTGCCTTTGGCTTAGTTTAATGTAAAACTTTTAGCTTCAGTGAGAGCCATTGAATTGAAAATGACAGTCCTCTATAGCAATTTACTCACCGTCACCACTTGGAATCAATATCCTTTTGGTTGAGGGGCATAATTGTAATTCACATTATCAAAGCACACAGCAAACATATATTAATTTCCTTTTCCCAAAAAGACATGAGATTTTTCTCTAGAGTATGAGACCTTAGCTCAGGAGTTAATACAAACTTTTAACATTTTAACTTTTCCATTTTAAACTTTGTAATGGTTCATCTCTGTGATTGAAAGTAATTTTGAAATGGCTAAATCTGATTGTTTTATATCCATACAGACTCTCAGGGGGTTTCCTTGCATATTCCACTGTGTAATGTGTTCACCAAATTTTTTCCTTCTGTACAAATAACACTTTCCTCCAGACCAGTGTGTTGTTGGCTGGTTCACTGCACCATCAGGTTTGTTATGCTTTTTTGTGAAATGAGTGCTCACTAAGCAGACAGCCTCCACCTGGGAAGGGCTTGCAGAGTGAAGCAGAACCGCAGGGAACTGAGGCAGGTGAATGAATGTGCACCTTTAAAACAGACATCAGAAGAGTCTCTTGGCTTCCCTGTATGAGAGCTACCGTATCACCATGTGGAGTATTTTTCAGGAATAATAATAGCTGATATTTATTAAGAAATTACCAATCTGAGTTCTTTGTATGGATCATTTTACTTCATCCTCGTCTTTATGCAGCAGGTGCCACTATTTACAGTTGTGGAACCTGAGGAACAGAAAATTGTTGTTAATATTATACTTTGCCCAAGTTCTTACAGCCAAGTGGCAAAGGCACCATGAGCCCAGAGCTTGAGGGCATAGCTTTTCTGCGGCACTTGCTCTGGATGCAGTCAGAGGCATCTCTGTGGCATGAAGGGCAAGATGGGGGCAGTGAGTATCAGGTCTTTAAGTTACGGTTGCCGCAGTAACTACAGAGCGTATTCTCAGACTTTATTTGATCCTACAGATTCATCTTTAATTGTCTTGCACTTAGTAATTCCTTATGATGCATCAGTTTTTCATACCTTATTGAATATATACAGTCATATTATCTCATTTAGACCATAAAAGAACCCAGAATAGGTCCCTTAGCTCTCTCATGCATTCATTCATTCATTCATCCATCCACCAAATATTGAGATAACACCATTCTGGGCCTTAGTATATCCTTTATCTACTTTTTAACATCAGTTTTGCTAAATGATTTTTGCTAAACTCTTAACAGGAGTTAAGAAACTTGTGGGGAGAAGAGAAAATCCCAGGTACAGTGACTACTGTGAGGAGAAGTCTGAGAGGACACCAGGGACCACCAGAGGTGGCAAGGTGGGAGCAGCAGGATGACCACAGCAAACAGGAGCTGGCAGGAGGTGTGGCCATGCATTCCTCCTCTGTTCAAGCAGTAAATCATTTCAACTCTTGGAAATAACAATAAAGGCATTATAGTTTTCGTCTCTCACTGCCTTTAGTCTAGTAACTTACACATTATGAGTACTTAATTAACATTCGCTTCAGGAACAAATGAATCATGTAGATGCATACTGAGAATATTTATATGAAAATGTAAATCAATCAAATAAACTGAAAGTAAGTTCTGGCTAATTTATAAGAAGCAGTATTGGGGCTTGGTTAGCTTTGACAGGAGGCTGGAGAGTCCTTGGCATTAAGTTGAGCCTTCTCTTCTCCTTAGAAATAACCCTGTTCAGAAAGAAGAGCTGTTTAAATCTGAAAATCTGATTGCCTCTGTCCTCTAACTTATCTTGATATGGGTTTAACACTTACCTCATTGAAGATACTAGCGACATTGCCTATATCTGAGTTACTACCTTTTAGATCCTTTTAGATGTGAGAATTCCTTATGAATCGTTTTTGAGTATGTTCTGTTGTTTCCTTCTCTTGGTGGCAAAGTAGAGCTCTGCTGAAGCATAAAATGTTTTACTCAATGGCCTAAAATGTTTCCTTTTAAAAGAGGCTTAAAGAGACAATTATGTAGGGTAGATAGCGGGAACATTAATTTAATGTGTTTTGAAAAGTACCCAGTAGCTTTCCATTTATCCATGAAATATGACACAAAGTTCTATATTTGGAAATTTCAAAGTAAGCGTATAGAGTCGCGTGTTTAAATTCTGCATCTCCTGAGCTGTTCAGGCCAGAGAGTGATCTGAAAAGCAGCTGGAGGAAAATTTACCAGTTGGCTTGGGAGCTTGACATCAGGCACAGGTGTGACACATGAACTGCTTTGTCTCTGCCCAACTATGACTTTTTAAGCATCCTCTCCCTTCCTCAGTGTGTCAGGTGGGCCTGGACACTTGCCATGTAAACATCCAAGAGAGTAAACAAGCATTATATTATGGTTTCAGAGTTGTTTGTGACCAATATGAGAAGTATACAGTAAATATATTAAAAAGACGTTAAGAGTTCTTCCCAGGCATATTAAGGGTTAAGCATCAAGGGAAGGAATTGTGACAGATGCCCTCCAAGCTACCTTGCTGAACAGATTTGTGAACTCATGCTGCTGTTTGATGTGGCTTCCAGCAGACCTTTCATTAAATCCATGCCTTGAGCTGACCCACAGCTCTCTGCCTCTGCACCAGTGCCATTCTCTGCTTAGGCAAATGGCCAGGGCCACAGAAGTCTGTGTGATGAGCTGGGAACCTCGGAGGTGGGGGAGACAAGAAGTGCCCTGGTGTTGTCTCCACAGGCGCTGGCAGACAGGGCAATACCCTGCCTGTGAGAGCCATTAGTGTGACCAGATGTGCCCTGGGAGATTCTGGGCCTCTGGAAGCACAGAGAAATAGTAACCAGCAACGTGAGCTGGTTATTTCTCAAACATTTAAGTGTTTTCAAATGGAAACTACTTAGAAGATGGTGGAACCGTGGTAGCTTCTGTTATAGTCTTTTGCCCATCATTGGAGTTTGCTAAGTTAGCCTGCTCGAGAGCCACAGAACAAGTTGAAATTTTATGACTGTGTGTACTCAGCCTTTGCTGTTCAGAGTTACATGAGGGGTGGGTAGTTCATGCAGAACCACAATTTAAGTAATGGTTGATTTGTGGAAAAATGAGCCTTGACTGTTAAGGAATTCCTCCCATGTAAATGAATCCTTGTGTTTGTAGTTTCTTATTGTGCTAGAGGAATTTGATCAGATTTTACTAATCCACATAACACACCTTTAGAGTTTATAGGCAGCAAGTATTTTACTTTTAAAAGCAGCAACATCTTGCTGTTATATATTTTAGGGAAATGACTTTTATAAAGATACAGCGAGCACTTCTGCAAGATTACAGCTGATCTCCCTGGTTATCTCAGTGTCTGTGTCCACCACACTAACAGGAATTGATTACTGTTGGGAGAATTATTTGAGCTCTTTGTGACAGTGACAGCACTCTGCCCAATGGAACATTCAACAAGAATGGGACTTCGCCTTTTCGCCTTTTCGGAGCTTGCCTATAAAAAGGCTGACCAAATTAGGAGAAGCATTGAAAAAACGGGAGTGGGGGGTGGAGGGGAGAAGCTGTCCATTAGCATCTCTCTCCTGCAAATCTCCTCCCTGAAGCAGCCTTCTCTCAGGCTAAAGGAGGCGGGTAGGACCTTTAGTCTTCCTCTTTCCAAAGGGACATGGCCTTCCATGGTTAGGTTCTTTTATTCACCCTTTGTGCATTGTCCTAAAGTTTTCTAAAGGAATGAGCATCCACGGATGGTGCAATTAGCATAGAAAGTTCACAGGGATGTTTTTGGTTCTGAGCGTCATGGTAAAAGCAGCCAAACTTTTCACCTGCCCCTGTTTTGGACTAGCCTGTTAAGTGACATTGAGCAAGTCATGTGATCCCAAGGACATCAGTTTTATAACTTGTTAATTGAAGGGAGTTATATTTAAAGACTACTAACACTAACATCCCAGTCAGCTCTACATTTATGATTCTCAGAGGCTTCTCTTCCTACCCTGCACCTGTCTTTCCCTTCTCTGAATTTTTACTTTCTTACTTTTGATGCTTTATAGTCTAGAAAAGCAACATTAGACTGGGAACTTGACAGAAATCTAAATGCTTGGGCCCTGCCCCAGACCTACTGAGTCTGAAACTCCGGTTTGGGCCCTCAGTCTCTGCTGACTCTGATACACATTCAAGTTTGAGAACTACTGATCTTGGACTCTGATTATTTTTCTGTTTTTAATGTATTTTGGAAAGTTGTCAGTTCTAATATAATTTGTATCTCCTATGCTTCAGATAATATAATGAGTGATGAAAAATTTTTAATTCTTAAGCATGATACTGAATAGACTAGTATCCTATGAAAAACATCAAAATTCTGACTGTGATTCTTACCAAGAGCTGTATATCTTGTAGTGACAGAAATAAAAGCATTCCAGTCTTGCTCACAGACTGCTTTTCCTCTCATTAGCTCTCTCTTAATTGATCTCTTCTTTCTGCAAAAAAAGTTTTCTTATCTTGCATTTTGCTCCCTATGACTTACTCTTTTAATGGGCAATGTAGTGTTTTGTAGAGCTGGGAGACAGAGCTTGAAACTTTCTTTAAATGCAGGGTGGGGCAGAAGTATGTTAGCAGTTGTTTGTATGAAAAATGATATAATAATTAATATATACTGCAAGAATAAACTGTGTGTTTTGCATACTCACAACTGTAAACCTACTTTTGCCTCACCCTGTATATTATGATGCAAAGCTTCCCTACAACAGGAAAACAAACCAGAACAAGTAATGTTTATTTTAGTATCTGAGGCCATGATTTAAAGCCTGTTTACATGGCTAATGATTAAAGCATGATAAACATACTTTTTAAAAGACATGAAGAAAAATGCATTTTTTAGTCTACCTTCTGTTTCTACTGAACTACATTTCCAACAGATGGCAGGAGCATCTGGGAAGCACGCCAGTTAGGCACACCGAGGGCCTGGACTTACATAGCAACCATTCCTGGTCATTTCCATGAGTCAGGAGCCAGATGAGAGGCATTAGCACTAAGCTTAAACATAAAACCTGAACTGTCTACCAGTGTAAGACCGGATATAAAAGAATCATAGATTTGATGGTACTGTATCGTTAGCTTCTTTGCATTTTAGAAATGATTTGTGCTGAAAAGAACTAATATGTGTTTGTGTGATTTTAATTATTCAGAGGTTATCTCTAAAAGACCACAGCCAGCAGTAATTAAGCATGTCATTCCCTGCCGGCAGCTACTTGGTTTATGTGCTGGTTTAATTCCCATTTAGCTTTTTTTCTAAGGTAAAATACTCTAGAGTCAACAAGGACATATATGTGTCAGGAAAAACCTCAACTTCTCACAATTAGTATTTCATAAAAATATGAATGGCAATATCTGAGAATGCAGTTAGCTTTGTAGAGCATGCAAAATTTATTCAGGAATAGATCTGCAAGGAGACTTGGGTAAATACTACAAAACAGTCACAAGAAACTGAATAACTTTGCAATTCGGATGACATTTCTTGGAGCCAGTGTACAACAAAATAAAGGACTGTTCACATTTTGTGAAATGAGTTGGAGGCAGCAGAATAAAAAGGGAAATACATTTCCCTTTAAATAGTAAAACACATTTGACTTAAAAAAATAAGTAGTGGGAGAGATGGCAATTCCACAGAATACTGAAGAAGGCATTAATCTCAGCTTCAAAGACCCCCACAAGCATTTCCTTAATATACCGTGGCAGTATAAGTAAAATAGGATAACCTAATTGTAAGGAATATCAAGACCGTTTCACTGAAAATTTAGGTACAGCAAAAAGCAAATGTTTTCAGGGGCTATTTTTCTCCTTGCCTTTTCACTACCAGTCCGAGCCCTTCTCCACCTGTTACAGGGGACCAACGATTTCCCTCTCTGGCCTTGGGCTGATAAGCTACTCCACTAGGCTTAGAGCAACTGGAAAACATTTTATCTTTTCATTTTTATGTCTCCTATTCCCCAGTCTATAAGGGCTAAATAAATGTGGAATGTTCCATGACTGAGGAAGTCCATAGGGAGCCTCTGGTTCAACAGCCTGCTGGCTTGTTCTCAAACCCAATTCTTTCTTTATGGTTTGTTGGGGCCCCATGCTTATCTTAGGCCCCTTGCCCAGATTCTGACCTCCCGTTAGCTTGGCTCCCTGTAAGTTGTCTTTCTGAAGCCTTGCAATCACACCAGAGGAGTGGGGGATGAAGAAGTGCCTGTGGTAAGGTTCTGTTAACATAAAGGAAAATTGAATGGTAGTGGGTTCATCGCTTGATTTAAAAATCCCCTTTTCCGCATGTGACGACTCCTTAGGACAGAGTGAAAATGTCCGATGTCCTTATGTGAATCGTCTGTCATGGTTCTCTTGCAGAAACAGTCTGCTATGTCTTTGTCAGTCAGAGAAGGTGGTAAAGTGGGTTGTGTTGCATGTGAAGGTAGGTAGGAGAATGACACCTTGGTGTTATTTTGGGGGAATGTGGATTGGAAGTTCTCACCCTAATGCTTCCCCCCTCCCACTATTTATCATGCCTACAAATATACAATGATATTTTTCCCCATTGAATAGGAAAGTATTCAAATACACTGCTCACAAAAATTAGGGGATATTTTATAGCTTCATATTCATTTTGAAATATCTTCTAATTTTTGTGAGCAGTATATTACTGGGAGGAGTAATTAATTGCCTGTTGTGCAATCCATTAGTATTTGAGGGATATGACATGAGCATATCTGACCCTAAATTTATGTCCCAGTGCATGGAATTAGCAGATCCTTGATCAAAGAGAGATAAGAAAGGATGGCCTTCAACAAGAGGAGACAAATTCTGACAGAATAAAAGACAAGCCTGCTTAATAATCATTGTTATGTATCCAAAAGAAGGACTGCACTGTCTAATAATGTCCCTTGCCAGCTCAGCCAAGTGTCCCCCAATGGCAAAGCAACTGGAGATATGGCAGTTAAGTGTGTTAGTCCTCTTAAATATGCTGGGGTTTGTCTCCACTGTTTGCAAAGCTGTTCAGTAAATGCTAGAGATAAGAACATTATTTCTTTCTGGGTGAGTCTAGTACATACCTTAATTTCCTTGGTACTCTGGAAAATGTCCAGGCTGCTGAAACAGGTGAAGACTATTGATTGTAAGTCAAGTGCTTTCATGATCAGATTGGATGGGTCATCTCTAAAGTTACAGGACAAAACCCCCTGCATATCTGCTACTTTGGAGGCGTGAAATCCATGCTTATTCTTCATTTTATTAATATTTTTCCCCCTCAGCGATTTGTTCTTACAGTGCTGAGGATATTTTATTTTTGAGTATTTCTCATCCTGAAGTTACTTCCATCACAACTGGTCTCATCTACAGGAATTAGCGTGTGTGGTTCACAGTTTCTTGTGATGGCCGAGGTCCTTATGTGTTCCCTAAGGAATTGCTTGAGGTATTGGTTCACTGCAGTTACTGCTACACCAGAAGTCATCCACCAGCTCACTGAAATGGACTGAACTGATTGCACTGATAAGTCCTGTAGATTGGATTGTTACCTGCTTATCTGATCAGTGAAGCCTCTCTCCCTGCCTGGTAAATTGGAAAGCTTAGCATTGTTTCTGTTGCCTTTCTGTAGCTTCATTTACATTATTCATCATTACAATATGTTTTTTTGAAGAATCTTTTGAGAATATGCCAGAATTCTTACTACAAGTTGTATTCTAACACAGTGAAACCTTCAGAACAAATGTCCCAGGATGAAAAAATCATTTTCAAATTTGAGGCTGGTAACACAGGGAAATAAAAAAAGCACTAATATTGACAAGATATCAGCAAAACAAAGGAATTTGGAAGCACTGTATTCAGTCTGTAATAGTAGGAGTTAGACTCTATTAATATTCTTGAGAGAGGAAATAACTTATTCCCTCTGGGGTAGTTGCTTTTAGAAAATACATTGTTTTGTTTCTTAGAATAACAGCATTTTATTTTTTTATTATTTAGAAATTAAATTTAATGGGGTGATACTCGTCCATAGAAACACATAGTTTTCAAGTATACATCTCCACCCTTTTCTCTCTGGTAACCACTTCACTTTTGACTATGTCTATTTGTCTTAGTTTTATATCTCACCTATGTGTGAAATCATATAGTTACTAGCTTTTTCTGATGTATTTCTGTCTCTCAGCATAATATTCTTAAGGTCCATCCATGTTGTCACAAATGGCAATATTTCATCATTTCTTATGACTGAGTAGTATTCCATTGTATATATGTACCACAACTACTTTATCTAGTCCTCTATTGAGGAACAGTTTGTTTTTTCCATATCTCGGCCACCAAGAATCACAGCATTTTAAATGTGAAAGGTAATTTATTATTATTTGGTTTAGCATTACTTTCAGAGCAGTGTCTTGGCTCTGGGTCCTCTGAGAGCAGATTCCCAAGGCAAAGGCTTGTACTTCTACTTTGTCAGAGGGTGCAGTCCTAGGAAGCAGTGTGCAGGATGAAGGGGGAGTAGCAGGAAGGAGATGTGACTATGCAATATCAAGCTGATTGCAGCTAAGTGCCACTGAGTGCTCCAATCTGTAGGAATCTCCTCCAAGAATCTCTATAAAACAGTGGCAGATGAACAGTCAATTTGAGTGATAAATGGACAAGAACATATTTATTTTTCTGGTTTAAACATAATTTTCTCTTTTTTCCTGTTTTGGCAATCTTTTCCTACCTGCACACATTATTTGCTGGTCCTCTTTTATTTCAACATTGTCTCTTATCTATTTAAAACTTGCTCTTTCTTGGTTTAGAATTGCCTTACCTCTTACCTAGACAATCTCTTCACTGAATCCATCCCACATACTGTGCTCAGATCAATCTTGTACTCATCTTCTATTTAAATATCTGTGGTATGTACCCCTATGGCTCTTCTATCATGAGTAAGTCCAAATTCTAAAGCCTCGTTATAGCAGTTAAAATGCTTTAATATGCAAAAACATACTAAATCCAATCTTAAATACATTAAGCATTACAGGGATTAATTAGGCCTTGAGTATGAAGAAATTCACAGCTCCAGCTTTTTGCTCCTTAGCAGTTATTTAGGTCCTCCTTCTTTTTGTCTTCTACTTTAGGGTGATGATAAAACAGCTGTAGCAGTTTCAACTATTACATGCAGACCCAACATTGGAAGAAGGACCATTTGTTTCTTATGTTTAAGAGAAAAGTGGCATTTGCCAGAAGGTCCACATCATTTGGCCATATGCTTCTCTCTCTCTCTTTATTAATTTTTAGAGAGAGGAAAGAGAGAAAGTGGGGAGAATCAGGAAACATCAACTCATAAGAGTTGCTTCCCATATGTGCCCTGACCAGGCAAGCTCCGGGTTTTGAACCAGCAACCTCAGCATTCCATATCGATGCTTTATCCACTGCACCACCACAGGTCAGGCTTCTTTTTCTTTCCTTTCCTTTCCTTTCCTTTCCTTTCCTTTCCTCTTTCCTTTCCTTTTCTCTTTCATTTCCTTTTCTCTTCCTTTCTCTTCTTTCCCTCCCTTCCACTCCCCTCTCCTCCCTCCCCTCTCTCTTTTTTTTTTTTTTTCATTTTTCTGAAATGCACCCGACTGGGATCCACCTAGCACGCCCACCATGGGGCGACGCTCTGCCCACCAGGGGGAGATGCTCTGCCCCTCCGGGGTGTTGCCATGTTGCGACCAGAGCCACTCTAGCGCCTGAGGAAGAGGCCACAGAGCCATCCCCAGCGCCTGGGCCATCTTTGCTCCAATGGAACCTTGGCTACGGGAGGGGAAGAGAGAGACAGAGAGGAAAGCGCGGCGGAGGGGTGGAGAAGCAAATGGGCGCTTCTCCTGTGTGCCCTGGCCGGGAATCAAACCCGGGTCCTCTGCACGCTAGGCCGACGCTCTACCGCTGAGCCAACCGGCCAGGGCTCTCTTTTTTTTTTTATTGCCATGCCTTTTCTATTTCAATTCCTAATTATGGACAGATAGGGCTACCATGATTAGCCTAGGGTACTGAGAATTATCTTTGGATCTGAGGATAGGATAATATCACTGAGTCATGCAGGAAAGGACAGGAAACCAACCATAACTACCCATGTATTCAAGACCCATCATGATCCAGTTCTAATCAACTTTCAGCATGATTTCCCACTATTTCCTTTTACTAAGGTGACCAGTCGCCCTCCTTTAGGGAGGACAGTCCTTTTTTTGTAAGTTTCATCCTTCCTTGAAGAAGTGTCCTCCTACATGTCCTCCTTTTTGATATTGGAAGACTAATCTGTAAATGTCCGTGTTTGATCAATGCAGAGTCGATCCATTGCGTGTGATGCAATGTATTTGTATTTGACATGGCGTTTTGTCAAGGATCAGTATAGTGCGATTATGAGATGCATGCACTTTGCATGGGAGACCTTGAGAGAGCGCGCAATATACTAAGCACTCAAATGGCTTTGTGTAAGAATACTGAAACACGACATGGCACATACGATGTTGTAGATTTACAATTATTTCTTCCTCAGTGAATATTCAATCATAGACAGGTAAGCACAATTTATGTTTTATTAATTCATTATCCATTTAATAATTTCCAAATATGTATAATTTTATTTACAAGTTTTTTTCCTGAAATTTGAGTTTTAAAGTGGAAATCTAACCTCAAACTTCATCTATTAATAACATTTTTGATTAAATAGTTACATAAAAAAGACATATTTCAATTAGAAAATGATAAATACACCTTAATATTACTCCAAATTAGTAGTTTTGTTTGATATTTAATTTTGTTAATTTAGCTTCCGGAAAATTCGCCCACCATGATGTAATGTTTTCAGTTGCTAATGTGCTTGCATCCTTCGTGTAGCTCTATATTTTATTTTTAATTTTAAATTTCATTTAAGGGATGGAAAAATCAAAAAAGAGAAAATACCATTTCAACAGTAAATTGAAAAAAGAATTTTCATTCCTCATATTAAAGAAAGATACTGTTGTTTTCTGCAATATTTGCAGCAGAGAATTTTGTATTGCAGTTGGGGACAGAGCAGCAATAACAAAACATTGACTACCAACAAACATAAGCAATCATTAGATACATCAGCTTCCAGTTGTAAAGTAACAAGTTTTCTTAAAACTCCAAATGAATTTGAAGATGAAAACCAGTTGGCTGCAATGGAGGGAACATTTGCATTTCATACCATAATTCACAAAGTTTTCGTAGTATGGATTGTACAACTAAATTATTGAAAAAGTTTCACAATGCAAAATTTTCATGTGGCAGGACAAAATGCGAGGCTATATTGAAATCAGTATTTAAAAAGTATTGTGACAAAATACTTACAGAGGACTTGGAAACGGCAGCATTTTAATGATTTTATCTGATGCATCAAATCATAATGAGATTAAATTGTAACTAATGATAATAAGATATTTTAATGTTACCAAGAGCATTCAAGTAAAAATTTTAAATTTAGAATCCATTGAGGGCCAAACTTCTGAAATTTTGTCAAACCATCTATAGAGGGTAATAAATAAAAACCATTTGAAATCCACAGTTGTTGACTAACAGCTGATAATACAAATACAAATTTTTGTGAGTGAAGATACAAAGGGGTGAATAATGTGTATGTAAAATTAGGAGTAGTATTCAATAGTATATATGTACAAAAGCTTTTTAATCTACTCGTCCTCTGACGGACACTTGGGCTGTTTCCAGATCTTTGCTATTGTGAACAATGCTGCCACAAACATGGGGATGCATTTCTCCTTTGGAGCCGTTCTATGGTGTTCTTGGGGTATATTCCTACAATTGGGGTAGCTGGGACAAAAGGCAGTTCGATTTTCAGTTTTTTGAGGAATCTCCATACTGTTTTCCACAGTGGCTGCACCAGTCTGCATTCCCACCAGCAGTGCAGGAGGGTTCCCTTTTCTCCACATCCTCACCAGCACTTACTCTGTGTTGTTTTGTTGATGAGCGCCATTCTGCCTGGTGTGAGGTGATATCTCATTGTGGTTTTAATTTGCATTACTCTAATGATTAGTGATGTTGAGCATTTTTTCATATGCCTATTGGCCATCTGTATGTCCTGTTTGGAGAAGTGTCTATTCATTTCTTTTGCCCATTTTTTGATTGGAATGTTTGTCTTCCTGGTGTTGAGATTTACAAGTTCTTTATAAATTTTGGTTATTAACCCCTTATCAGACGTATTGTCAAATATGTTCTCCCATTGTGTAGTTTGTCTTTTTATTCTGTTCTTATTGTCTTTAGCTGTGCAAAAGCTTTTTAGTTTGATATAGTTCCATTTGTTTATCCTTTTATTTCACTTCCCTGTGGAGATAAATCAGCAAATATATTGCTCTGAGAGATGTTGAAGAGCTTACTGC
Source organism: Saccopteryx bilineata (assembly GCF_036850765.1). NCBI lineage: Eukaryota > Metazoa > Chordata > Mammalia > Chiroptera > Emballonuridae > Saccopteryx > Saccopteryx bilineata. The sequence goes on from NC_089493.1 coordinate 246,622,820, forward strand.
CTATGTTTTCTTCTAAGATGCTTATGGTTTCACGGCTTACATTTAAGTCTTTTATCCATTATGAGTTTATTTTTGTGAGTGGTGTAAGCTGGTGATCTAGTTTCATTTTTTTGCAGGTAGCTGTCCAATTTTCCCCAACACCATTTGTTAAAGAGGCTATCATTACTCCATTCTATGCTCTTACCTCCTTTGTCAAATATCAGTTGTCCATAAAGGTGTGGGTTTATTTCTGGGTTCTCTCTTCTGTTCCATTGATCTATATGCCTGTTCTTATGCCAGTACCAGGCTGTTTTGAGTACAGTGGCCTTGTAGTATAACTTGATATCAGGAAGTGTGATACCTCCCATTTTCTTCTTCTTTTTTAAGATTGCTGAGGCTATTCGTGTTCTCTTTTGGTTCCATATAAATTTTTGTAATATGTGATCTATATCTTTGAAGTATGTCATTGGTATTTTAATTGGTATTGCGTTGAATTTATAAATTGCTTTGGGTAATATAGACATTTTAATGATGTTTATTCTTCCTAACCATGAGCACGGTATATGCTTCCACTTGTTTGTATCTTCCTTGATTTCTTTTATCAATGCTTTGTAATTTTCTGAATACAAGTCTTCAGTCTCCTTGGTTAAGTTTAGTCCTAGGTACTTTATTTTTTTGGTTGTAATAGTGAAGGGGATTGTTTTCTTAATTTGTCTTTCTGACTGTTCATTGTTGGCATATAAAAATGCCTCTGATTTCTGAGTATTCATTTTATATCCTGCTACTTCGCTGAATTCATTTATCAGGTCCAGTAGTTTTTTGACTGAGACTTTAGGGTTTTCTATACACAATATCATATCATCTGAAAATAATGATAGTTTTACTTCTTCTTTTCCAACTTGAATGCCTTTTATTTCTTCTTCTTGTCTGATTGCTGTGGCTAGGACTTCAAGGATTATGTTGAATAAGAGTGGTGAAAGGGGGCACCCCTGCCTTCTTCCTGATCTTAAGGGGATTGCTTTTAATTTTTGCCCATTGAGTATGATGTTGGCTGTGGGTTTGTCATAGATGGCTTTTATCATGTTGAGGTATGTTCCCTGTATTCCCACTTTGCTGAGTGTTTTGATCATGAATGGGTGCTGGATTTTATCAAATGCCTTTTCTGCATCTGTTGAAATTATCATATGGTTTTTCTCCTTCTTTTTGTTTATGTGATGAATTACATTGATTGATTTACGAATATTGTACCAGCCTTGGCTCCCAAGAATAAATCCCACTTGATCATGGTGTATGATTTTTTTCCATATATTGTTGGATCTGCTTTGCTAATATTTTGTTGAGGATTTTAGCATCTATATTCATCAGCGATATTGGCCTATAATTTTCTTTCTTTGTGTTGTCTTTGCCTGGTTTTGGAATTAGAATTATGCTTGCCTCATAAAAGGAGCTTGGAAGTCTTTCTTCCTCTTGAATTTTTGAAATAGTTTGAGAAGGATAGGAGTTAGTTCTTCTTTGAATATTTGGTAGAATTCAGTTGTGAAGCCATCAGGCCCCATATTTTTCTTTGTTGAGAGTTTTTTGATAACTGTTTCAATCTCATTTGGTGTAATCGGTTTGTTTTGGTTTTCTGATTCTTCCAGATTGATTTTTGGAAAATTGTATGTTTCAAGGAATTTGTACATTTCGTCTAGATTCTCTAGTTTTTTTATTTTTTATTTTTTTTTTATTCATTTTAGAAAGGAGAAGGAGAAACGAGAGAGAGAGAGAAAGAGAGAGAAGAGGAGAGGAGAGGGGAGGAGCTGGAAGCATCAACTTCCATATGTGCCTTGACCAGGCAAGGCCAGGGTTTCGAAACGGCGACCTCAGTATTTCCAGGTTGACGCTTTATCCTCTATGCCACCACAGGTCAGGCTAGATTCTCTAGTTTTTTGGCATACATTCTTCATAGTATTTTCTTACAATATTTTGTATTTCTGTTGTGTCAGTTGTTATTTCTCCACTCTCATTTCTAATTTTATTTATTTGAGTCCTCTCTCTCTTGGTGAGTCTAGTTAAATGTTCATCAATCTTGTTTACCTTTTCAAAGAACCAGCTCCTAATTTCATTGATCCTCTGTATTGTTTCTTTATTCTCTATGTCATTTATTTCTGCTCTGATCTTTATTATTTCCTTTATTCTGCTATATTTGGGCTTTACTTGCTGTTCTTTTTCTAGTTCTTTTAGATGCAGGATTAGGTTGTTTATTTGAGCTTTTTGTAGCTTCTTAAACTGTGCCTGTAGTCCTATGAACTTCCCTCTCAGTACTGCTTTTGCTGTGTCCCATAAATTTTGAGTTGTTGTATGCTCATTGTCATTTGTTTCTAGAAATTTTTTAATTTCTTTTTTGATCTCATTCTTAATCCATTTGTTATTTAACAACCTGCTATTTAGTTTCCATGTGTTTGAGAATTTTTGAGCTTTTCTGTTGTGGTTTATTTCTAGTTTCATGCTGTTGTGATCGGAGAAAGTGCTTGATATGATTTCAATCTTTTTAAATTTGTTGAGACCACTTTTGTGCCCTAACATGTGGTCTATCCAGAGAATGTACCATGAGCACTTGAAAAGAATGTATATTCTGCTGCTTTAGGGTGAAAGGTTCTGAAGGTATCTATAAAATTGAGTTGATCTAATGTGTCCAATAAGTCTGCTGTTTCTTTGTTAATTTTCTTTCTTGAGGATCTATCTAGTGATGTTAGTGGGGTATTGAAATCCCCTACTATTATAGTACTGCTGTTGATCTCGCCCTTTAAATCCATCAAAGTCTGCTTTATATATTTGGGTGCTCCTATATTAGGCGCATAGATACTTATAATAGGTATATTTTCCTGTTGGATTACTCCCTTTATCATTATGTAGTGGACTTCTTTATCTCTTACTATATCCTTTGTTTAAAGTCCAATTGTCTGATATAAGTATTGCTACCCCAGCTTTTTTTTCATTTCTAATTGCATGAAATGTTTTTTTCCATCCTTTTACCTTCAATCTATGTGTATCTTTTGTTTTAAGGTGTGTCTCTTGTAGACAGCATATGTACAGGTCCTGTTTTCTTATCCACGCAGCTACCCTATGTCTTTTGATTGGGTCATTTATTCCATTTACATTTAAGGTTATTATTGATATGTAGTTCTTTATTGCCATTTTACTTTAAAGCTATATTCCTTTTTTGCTATATTTTTTTCCACTTTGATCTGTTTACAACAGGCCCCTTAACATTTCCTGCAGCATTGGTTTGGTTTTAATGAATTCCTTGAGTTGTTTTTTGTCTGGGAAGCTTTTTATTTCTCCTTCGATTTTGAATGACAGCCTTGCTGGATAAAGTAGTCTTGGTTGTAGATTCTTGTTCTGCATTACTTTGAATATTTCTTGCCATTCCCTTCTGGCCTCAAGTGTTTCTATTGAGAAGTCGGATGTCATCCTTATGGGGCTCCTTTGTAGGTGATAGCTTTTTTTTCTCTTGTAGCTTTTAATATTTTCTGTTTATCTCTTAGCTTTGGTATTTTAATTATGATGTTTCTTGGTATAGGTGTCTTTGGGTTTCTCTTTAATGGAGTCCTCTGTTCTCCTTGAACTTGTGAGAGTTTCTCCTGCATTAATTTAGGGAAGTTTTCAGCTATATGATTGAACGAAGTCTCTATCCCTTGTTCTTTTTCTTCTTCTTCAGGAACCCCTATGATGCGGATGTTATTTCTCTTCATGTTGTCACAGAGCTCTCTAAGAGTTTCCTCAGACTTGTTCAGTCTCTTTTCTTTTTTATTCTCTGCTTTCATGCCTTCATTCCAGTTATCCTCCAACTTGCTGAATCAATTCTCAGCTCTGTTTATCCTGTTTTTAATTCCTTCCATTGTGGTCTTTATTTCTGATATTGTATTGGTAATCTCCGACTGATTGTTTTTTATACTTGCTATTTCTTTATTTAGGTGTTTATAATGACCATTCATTGTTGTTCTAAGATCCCTAAGCATTCTTACATCATTATTTTGAACTCCGCATCTGGAAATTTGATTATTTCCATATCACTCAGTTCATCTCCTGAAGGTTTCATTTGGATTGCACTTTTTTGTCTTCTCATTGTCTGTGTTTTGTTTGTAGAGTTGTTTGAGTCTAGGCTTGGTGTTGTCTGCCTCCAGTTTTCAGTTGTGTTATTTCTAGGTCTTCTTGGGTTGGTATCAGCTATTATTTGTAATCCACTTTCGGATTTGGGCAGCTTTGAACTCTTGATTTGTTTGTTTCCTTAACAGGTGATAGTCTTGTTTTCTAATCTCAGTGGGGTGCTTCCTTGAAACTGTATCCAGGAATGCGGTTAATGTAACCTGAGACTCTGAAGGCCTCTTCCGCCAACTAATCTCTCTGGGGGCAGGGTGTTTTCTCAGCTTCAGTAGGGGGAGGTGTATCTCAGATCTCCATGGAGACCTGAGTTACTACTGCCCCTCCTCCCCACTTCTTATTTTCAGCTGTGTCTTGTTGCGCTGATTGGAGCTGGAAAGATGTCTGGAGATCTTTGATCCGGAAGCAATTCAGTACTGTTTTGTGGGTAAGGATCAGTCCCTCCCCCCGCTATGGCCACCTCCAGCATGGATGAGTCAGCTTTTTTTAGGTCGTCTCCTGTATTCCTTAGCCCCTCACAGTCTGTTCCTCTCTCTTTCCACTTGGGAGATCAGCTCTTCTTTTCAACACACCTCGCTTCCTGGTCGCCAGGCAAGTGGCTGTGAGCAGTATTTTCTGCTCTTTTCCCTGGGGTGAGATCCCCTTTGGTCTCTCAGCCTCACCTCCCCCCATTCCTGTAAGGGGAGATTCAGGCGCTCCCTACCAGGTTTGTTGTGGCTTCTTCTTTGCTCCTTGGTTTTTGAGAGCTGTTCTTGTAGTCCAGAGTTGGTTTTTCACGCTTTTTCCTAAATTGATTTGTATTCCAGTTTGGTGGTGAGAGCTGGGTGTCTGTGCGTCTGCCTACTCCACTGCCGTCTTCAGGTCTCCCACGTACCAATGTTTTTGAGTTTTGGGGGGGTATATAATCAGTGGAGGTATTGCTGGGTCATATGGTAGTTTTATTTTTAGTTTTTTGAGGAACAACCATACTTTCTTCCATAATGGTTGTTTTACTTTACATTCCCACCAACAGTGGATGAGGGTTCCTTTTTTTCCACAGCCTCTCCAACACTTGCTATTACCTGTCTTGTTGATAATAGCTAATCTAACAGGTATGAGGTGGTATCTCATAGTAGTTTTGATTTGCATTTCTCTAATAACTAATGAAGATGAGCATCTTTTCATATATCTGTTGGCCATTTGTATTTCTTCCTGGGAGAAGTGTCTGTTCATGTGCTCTTCCCATTTTTTTATTGGATTGTTTGTTTGTTGTTTAGTTTTATGAGTTCTTTGTATATTTTGGATATTAGGCCCTTGTCTGAGCTGTTGTTTGAAAATATCATCTCCCATTTAGTTGGTTGTCTTTATTTTGTTGTCAGTTTCTCTTGCTGTGCAAAAACTTTTTAGTCTGAAGTGGTCTCATTCATTTATCTTTGTCTTCACTTCACTTGCTTTGGAGTCAAATTCATAAAATGCTCTTTAAAACCAAGATCCATGAGTGTAATACCTATGTTTTCTTTTATGTACTTTATTGATTCAGGTCTTATATTTAGGTCTTTGATCCATTTTGAATAAATTTTAGTACAAGCAGACAAACTGTAGTCGAGTTTCATTCTTTTGAATGTGGCTTTCCAGTTTTCCCAGCACCATTTGTTGAAGAGGTTTTCTTTTCTCCATTGTGTATTGTTGGTCCCTTTATCAAAAATTATTTCACCATATATCATATATGTGGTTTTATTTCTGGGCTTTATATTCTGTTCCGTTGGTCTCAGGGTCTATTTTTCTGCCAAAACCATGCTGTTTAGATTGTTTTGGCTCTATAATACAATTTGAAGTCAGGTATTGTAATGCCCCCACCTCCGTTCCTTTTTCTTAGGATTGCTTTGACTATTCGGATTTTTTTGTACAAAGTTCCTTATAAATCTGATGATTTTTTGTTTCATTTCTTTAAAAAATGTAATTGGAATTTTGATGGGAATTGCATTAAATTTGTATATTGCTTTGGGTAGTATTGTCATTTTGATTATATTTATTACTATCGAAGGAGAAGGAATATTTTTTCATTTCATTGTATCTTTTTCAATTTCCCTTAACAATGCTTTATAGTTTTCGTTATATAGGTCCTTTACATTCTTTGTTATGTTTATTCCAAGTATTTTTTTGTTGTTGCAACCGTAAAGAGGATTATTTTTTTTGAGTTTGTTTTCTGATGTTTTATTGTTGGCATATAGAAAGGCTATGGACTCTTGTATATTAATTTTGTATCCTGTGACCTAACTGTTTTGGTTTATTGTTGCTAGTAATCTTTCTGTGGAGTCTTCGGGGTTTTCTATATATAGAATTATATCAGCTGCAAAAACTGAAACCTTTACTTCTTCGTTTCCGATATGAATGCTTTTATTTCTTTTTCTTGTCTGATCGCTTGGGCTTGAATTTCTAGCACCACCTTAAATAAAGAGTGGAAAGAGTGGACAGCACTGATTTGTTTCTGATTTAAGGGGAAAAGTCTTCAGTTTTATGCCATTTAATATGATATTAGCTGACGGTTTATCATAAATAGCCTTTATCATGTTGAGATATTTTTCTTCTATGCCCATTTTATTGAGTGGTTTAAACGTAAAATTGTGTTGTATTTTATCGAATACCTTTTCTGCATCTATTGATAGGATCATGTGGTTTTTGTTCTTTGTTTTGTTGATATGGTGTATTACGTTAACCGTTTTTACATATGTTGAACTATCCTTGAGATTCTGGGATGAATCCCACTTGATCATGATGTATTATTTTTTAAATATGTTTTATTTGATTTGCTAATATTTTGTTTAGTATTTTAGCATCTGTATTCATTAGATATTGGTCTGTAGTTTTTTTGTGTGTGTTGTCCTTGCCAGGTTTCAGTATGAGGGTTATGTTGGCCTCATAAAATGTGTTTGGAAGTATTGCTTCTTCTTCAATTTTTTAGAAGACTGAGTGGAATAGGAGCCAAGTCTTATTTGAATGTTTGATAGAACTTACTAGTATAGCCGTCTGGGCCAGGACTATTATTTTTGGGGAGGTTTTTAATAGTTTTTTCTATTTCTTCCCTGCTTATTGGTCTGTTTAGGCTTTCTGCTTCTTCATGACTCAGTCTAGGAAGGTTGTATTGTTCTAGGAATTTATCCATTTCTTCTAGATCAGGGGTCTCAAACTTGCGGCCCGCGGGCCGCATGCGGCCCGCCGAACAATTTTATACTTTTTTTTTTTTTTTTTTAACTGCAGTGAGAAAAGTGTTGCGTAACAGTTGCCTTTTGTAGACCTAATGCGGCCTGCCAAATGGCTGTGATTTTGCTCTGCGGCCCACATGCTGAGTTGAGTTTGAGACCCCTGTTCTAGATTGTTGAATTTGGGGTCATATACTTTTTCATAGTATTCTACAATAATTCTTTGTATATCTTTGATATCTGTGGTGATTTCTCCTCTTTCATTTTGGATTTTGTTTATATGGATCCTTTCTCTTTTTTGTTCATGAGTCTTGCCAAGGGTTTGTTAATTTTGTTGATCTTTTCAAAGAACCAGCTCCTTGTTTTATTAATTTTTTCTGTAGTTTTTCTGTTCTTTATTTCATTTATTTCTGCTCTGATTTTTATTATTTTCTTTCTTCAGCTGGTTTTGGGTTGTCTTTGTTCTTCTTTTTCTAGTTCCTTAAGGTGTGAATTAAGTGGTTTACTTGGGCTCTCTCTTGTTTGTTCATATAGGCCTGAAGTGATATGAACTTTTCTCTTATTACTGATTTTGCCGCATCCCAGAGATTTTGATATGTCGTATTGTCATTTTCATTTGTTTGTATATATCTTTTCATTTCTGCGCTTATTTCTTTGACCCACTTATTTTTTAAAAGTATGTTGTTTAGTTTCAACATTTTGGTGGAATTTTTTACCTCCTTTTGGCAGTTGAATTTTAGTTTTATGGCTTTATGATCAGAAAATATGCTTGGTAAAATTTCCATTTTTCTGAATTTGCTGATGTTATTTTTGTGGCCCAATATATGGTCAATTCTTGAGAATGTTCCATGTACACTAGAGAAAAATGTGTACTCTCTCACTTTGGGATGAAATGTTTTGTAAATGTCTATCATATCCAGTTGCTCTAGTGTTTTGTTTAAGGCCAATATTTCTTTAATGATTTTCTGTTTGGATGAAGGATCTAGAGACATCAGCGACACATTGATGTCTCCAAGTATGATTGTATTTTTATCAGTTTTTGTTTTTAGGTCAGTCAGTATCTCTGTTGTATATTTTGGTGCTCCTAGGTTTGGTGCATATATATTAAGACGTGTTAGGTCTTCTTGATTCGGTGTCCCCTTAATCATTATCAAAAGACCACTTTTGTCTCATTACTTTTGCTGTCTTGTAGTCAGCATTATTAGGTATGAGTATTGCTACACCTGCTTTTTTAAGATGTTATTTGCTTAGAGTATTGTTTTCCAGCCTTTCACTTTGAATTTGTTTTTATACTTATTGCTTAGATGTGTTTCTTGTAGGCAGCATTCCGTTGGATTTTGTTTTTTAATCCATTCTGCTACTCTGTGTCTTTTTATTGGTGAGTTTAATCTGTTTACATTTAATGTAATTATTGACACTTGAGAGTTCCCTCTTGCCATTTTATATATTTCTTTCTGTTAGCTTTGTATCTTGTTTGATTCTACTCTTTTGTTTTCTATCATTTGTTTTTGTTTAGTTGTAATCCATACTTCTTTCCTCTGTTACTACCTTTTTTAAGTCATATGCTCTGTGGTGGTATTTTCAGTGGTAGTTATCATTAAGTAATGAAAAGGGTACCTATCATGTTCATTGTAGTACACTATCTTATAAGTACTTCTGTACTCCATCGTCCTTTGCTAATGTTAATCTTCATCCTCTCTCTTTTTTTTTGTTTATGTTGTCACAGTTTAAATTTTCTTTTGTTGTGTTCTTGGTGGAGCTTTTACTTGTGGTTTTGCTCTTTTTTCCTTTGTATCTGGTTGGAAAACCCCCTTTAATATTTCCTGAACTGGGGGTTTTCTGATGATAAATTCCCTCTTCTTTCCTGTATCTGTGAATGTTTTCATTTCCCTTCATGTTTGAAGGATAGCTTTGATGGGTATAATATTTTTGGCTGGAAGTTCCTCTCTTTCAGAATTTTAAATATTGGGGTCCACTCTCTTCTAGCTTGTAGAGTTTCTGCTGAGAAATATGATGATAATCTAATAGGCCTTCCTTTATATGTTGTATTCTTTTCCTGGGTACCTTGAGAATTTTTTCTTTGTCATTGGTTTGTGCCAATTTCATTATGATGTGCCTTGGAGTAGGTTTGTTGGGGTTAAGATAACTCTATGTTCTGTTTGCTTTTTTTGAACTCGAGGCTTTAGTTCTTTCTACAGGCTTGGGAAGTTCTCGTCTATTATTTGTTTGAATATGTTCTCCATTCCATTTTTTTCTCTCTTCTTCTTCTGATATACCTATTAATCTTATGTTACTCTTTTTGTTGGAGTCAGACAATTCCTGTAGGGCTTTTTCATTTTCTTAAATTCTTGAGTCTTTCTCCTCTTCTCTCTGTTGTGCCTCAAGTTGCCTGTCTTCTATGTCACTACTCCTCTCTTCTATCTGGCCTGTTCTATTAGCTAAGGTTGTTACCTCATTTTCAGTTCATGAATTGAGTTTTTAATCTCTGTTTGATTTTTTTCATAGTTTCAGTTTCCTTCTTAATATATATATTCTTTAAGTTCATTGAGTTGTTTTTGATTCCCTAAATTGCCTTTCTCAGGTTTCTTGTATATCTCTAAGTATTTTTAGGTTTTCTCTTTTACATTCTCTGTCATTTAACTCCCAGTTTTCCAAACTATTAAATTTTTTTCTATAGATCATTTTCTCATCTATCTGTGCTACATCTCTGTCTTTTGTATCCATTATATTTCATTTCTTTTTCCTTAATGGCATCTGAGAGTGGTTTTGTTAACACCACTAATGAGAATTAATAAAGAATAAAAAGTAAAGAAAATAGACAATAAAAAATAATTTAAAAACCTATTATTATTTCTGTTTCTTTGTTATTCTTTACTTCTTTGAGAAAATATTGTGAAAAACTGAGAATTATATTGTGCTAAATGGAACAAAAACTACATATAACAGAGGGCCTTAATTGGGGAGAAGTGATAGAGGGGCAAAAGGAGGTAGGGACCCACAAAATGCAAAAAAGGAAAAAGATCGGATCAAAAATAAAATAATTTGCTTTTAAATGATGGTTGACAGAGATATAGTGAAAGCAATAAGAGGGAAACAAGAAAAAGAAAAGAAAATATTATTGTATTAAGTGGAACAAAAACTACATAGAATGGAGTGTTGGGGTTGGGGAGAATGCTAATGAGTTAAAAAGCAAAGTAAAAAGCACACAAAATGCCACCAAAATAAAATTTGAATCCAAAATAAAATAATTTGTTTTTGAGTGAGGATTGAGTGAGAGGAAAAGTAAAGGAGAAAAGAAGAAACTAAAAGAGAGGGAGAAAAAGTTAAAAGGGAAAAAATAAAACAGAAAGGAGAGAGTTAATGGTTTTGGAGTGTAATTCTCATAGAGAGAAAGAAAAAAGAAGAAAAAAAAGGGAAATGTGACACTTACGGGTAATGTAGTTCAAAATGAAGAGAAAAGAATAAGACGAGCAGAGAATAAAAGGACCAAGGTGGAATAAAAAAAAAAGAAAAAGAATGTGAAAGAAACAAAAAAAAGTGGAAAAAGCTATAAAGACTGGTTTTTCAGCCCTGGCTGGTTGGCCCAGTGGTGGAGCGTCAGCCTGGCGTGCAGGAGTCCTGGGTTCGATTCCCGGCCAAGGCACACAGGAGAAACGCCCATCTACTTCTCCACCTTTCCCCCTCTCCTTCCTCTCTGTCTCTCTCTTCCCCTCCCGCAGCAAGGCTCCGTTGGAGCAAAGATGGCCTGGGCGCTGGGGATGGCTCCTTGGCCTCTGCCCCAGGTGCTAGAGTGGCTCTGGTCACGACAGAGCGACACCCCGGAGGGGCAGAGCATCGCCCCCTGGTGAGCGTGCCGGGTGGATCCCCGTCAGGCGCATGCGGGAGTCTGTCTGACTGTCTCTCCCCGTTTCCAGCTTCAGAAAAATACAAAAAAAAAAAAGACTGGTTTTTCTTAATTTTGAGAGGTTCTCTTCTTCCTTTTTCCTTCCTCTCCCTCTTCCTGGTCAGTGACTCTGTACCCCAGGCTCTGCCCCTGTGGCATGCTTAGGTAGAGATTTGTAGTTGATGTGTCTCTATGGCGATGTCATATACTAGACCTCAGTCTCGTTGGTAATCAAGGCTTGTTAGCATTTGCAGGCTCCAACAATGGGAGAGTCCATTTTCCCGGAGCCTCTCTCCTAGTCTCTGCTTCCTGAATTAACAGCCTGATGATCCAGCTATAAGATTGCCACTGCCACTGCCTGGAGATTAAGAGGCTCAAAGAGCTGGAAGATCCCCACTCTATCCCCACTCAGCAAAGGGGTCTGGGTAAGGCTCTGTCAGTCAGAGTTACCAGCGTAATCAGGCGGGGTTGGGAACCAATTGCTCTCAAGGTGTCTTTCTGTGAGCCTCCAGGTGTTTCCAGTATGCCTTAGCACTCTGAGGGACCACTCTCCCAGGCTTTTTACACTTTGTAACCTGTATTGTCTGGGACGAAGATGCCCTAGTCGCTGCCTGCAGAACAGGAGGCTTTAAAAGCTGCCAAGTCCCTCTTGTTATAGCACAGCCCTGGGGAGCGTGTTGACATCTGTTCAGTCCACCGGTATATCTATAGTTAAATTTGTGTTAGCGTTCATGGGATTGCTTTCTGCAGGCTTCTTCCTTGTTAAAAGGTCTACAGCCTAGCCTAACTTCTGCAGTGTTCTCTGAGGTTTGTTCCATAGGAATGTGTTTTTCACCCTGTATCAGCTGGCAGGAAGTTGCCCCTTCCCCTATGTGCAGAGCAAGAGGCACTAAAAATATCATGTCTCTTGTCTTAAATCGCTGATCTGAGAGAGACCTTGTCAACTAGAGCCACATAAGCCAGTTGGGCTGTGAGCAGACTGTGGGTTAAGCTAATTTCAGTGATTGGATATGCAGATCTGCTCCAGAGACAGTCTGCAAGCTGCCTGCACGCCCCTTCCCCTAGTTCTTCTGTATTTTTTCTTCTGCGAGATGTTAGCCTGAATGGCTGGGTGAGGCACCCTGCCTGCCCAAAGAAGTCCGGGCCTAGGGAAGTTTGCTTTCGCACACTCCCTGCACGCTGTAGTTGGGGGAGTAGTGACTACACCGAGATTCTGTTTGCAGCCCACACAGAAGCCTCTGGCCCTACCCCTCTATCCAGGAACATGGGTGCCTAAGCCCGGGGCACTAGGAAGAACCTCTCGCACACTGTCCTCACTTGCTGACCAGGATATCGGGGGTAATGGCGGCTGCCATTCACCCACCTTTGCCGGGGTCCGGTGCCAGCGTTAGCTTGCATGGGCTGAGTCGCTGTGGTCACACTCTTTCCTCAGCTTGAGCGTCTGTGCCCCTGCCCAGCTCCCTCCACGCCCCCAGCCCCCGCTCTCTCTCAGTTCCAAGTGAAAGCAGCCCTTGCTCAGGTTAGTGAGGAAGGTGGAGTGTTCCATTCTCCATCTTATGTCCTTCAGGGTTGATTATACAATATATTTAGCCACTTTTTTGCTTAATCATACCTTGTTGTTCAGTGTGTGGGACTTCCGGACACTGCAGGGATAGATTTTCTGTCTCTGGTTGTAGAACTTGTTGAAATTTTAGGGAGAGGTATTGGGACTGCTCCTCACAGTGCCGTTTCTCTGATGTCACTCCTTCTTAATGAATCTATCCCTTACCATGGAATGACAAGTGATTTTCCCCTTATCTGACAACACTGTTTTAAACATTTTATTTATTTATTTTTTATTTTTTTTATTTTTTTTTATTTTTGTATTTTTCTGAATCTGGAAACAGGGAGAGACAGTCAGACAGACTCCTGCATGCACCCGACCGGGATCCACCCGGCACGCCCACCAGGGGCAACGCTCTGCCCACCAGGGGGCGATGCTCTGCCCCTCCGGGGCATCGCTCTGCCGCGACCAGAGCCACTCTAGCGCCCGGGGCAGAGGCCAAGGAGCCATTCCCAGCACCTGGGCCATCTTTTCTCCAATGGAGTCTTGGCTGCGGGAGGAGAAGAGAGAGACAGAGAGGAAGGAGGGGGGGTGGAGAAGCAAGTGGGCGCTTCTCCTATGTGTCCTGGCCGGAAATCGAACCCGGGCCCCCCGCACGCCAGGCCGACGCTTTACCGCTGAGCCAACCGGCCAGGGCCTGTTTTAAACATTTTAATCTATTATATCAGATTGTAAGATTCTTGAAGGCAGAGCCTATAATGTATTCATTTTTGTTAGTACTTGGCCTTATACTAGTGGTTAATATTTATTTCCCAAGAAGATAAATGTCTAAAATTTAGTCAGATAGGCCCTGGCCGGTTGGCTCAGTGATAGAGCGTCGGCCTGGCGTGCAGGAGTCCTGGGTTTGATTCCCAGCCAGGGCACACAGGAGAGGCACCCATTTGCTTCTCCACCCCTCCCCCTCTCCTTCCTCTCTGTCTCTCTCTTCCCCTCCCGCAGCAAGGCTCCATTGGAGCAAAGATGGCCCAGGTACTGGGGATGGCTCTGTGGCCTCTGCCTCAGGCGCTAGAATGGCTCTGGATGCAACAGAGCAACGCCCCAGAGGGGCAGAGCATCACCCCCTGGTGGGCATGCCAGGTGGATCCCTGTCGAGTGCATGTGGGAGTGTGTCTGACTGCCTCCCTGTTTCCAGCTTCGGAAAAAAAAATGAAAAAAAAAAAATAAAATTTAGTCAGACGAATCATAATATTTTAAATTTGGGCAGTTTCTTGGTAGGGGAAAAGCTTTCCCCAGCTTCCTTGTTTTGTAATTCTATCACACAATTGGGTTTAACTTCTTCAGCAGAATTTTTTAGAGGTAATAGGTTTTATGATTTTTACAACCAAAAATAAAGAGGTCACGTTCTCTCATTAAAGGTAATCCATACAAAAATTTAATAGCTGGTGATATATTGGAAAAGACTTGAATTATCAGATCTTTTCTGAGCTTATTTTTTATATATTTAAGCCTTTTTTTTTTTTTTTTTACAGAGACAGAGAGTCAGAGAGAGGGATAGATAGGGACAGACAGACAGATAGGAATGGAGAGAGATGAGAAGCATCAGTCATCAGTTTTTTGTTGCAACACCTTAGTTGTTCATTAATTGCCTTCTCATATGTGCCTTGACCATGGGCCTTCAGCAGACCGTGGGCCTTGCTCAAGCCAGTGACCTTGGGTCTAAGCTGGTGAGCTTTGCTCAAATCAGATGAGCCCGTACTCAAGCTGGCGACCTTGGGGTCCTGAACCTGGATCCTGGTTCCTCCGCATTCCCGTCCACTGACTCTCTATCCACTGCGCCACTGCCTGGTCAGGCTAAGCTATTTTTCTTTATGGGAATAATGTCATTAGCATTTGGAGAGCAAAGGTACATTTGAGATTGTGAGACATTAGTTTGAGGGTAAACATCATACTGCAAAGACCATGGGCTCATCCCCATATCTAATAACAAAGGGTCTGATGTCTCCTATGAAGAGAATATAGCAATACTACTATACCCCTAACTCACTCCCAGTCCTATGAGCATGGAACATCTGTTTCTGTCTATAAATCTGTCATGCCACCAGAAAATCCAAAGGAGAAAGCATCGGTTAATAACTCAGAAATTCACAAGTGTATAGATAAAAGAGTACATAGCCTATAAAATATTCACAATGTCACCTCCAGTTAATGCCACAGTATAATAGACTAATAGACTAATAAAGCACTCACCTCTTTTATTTGTTAGGACAACATTCCACTGCAATTTTGCATTCTTCAAGGCAGACATGTATTTTGAAGTTGCAACAGCATAAAACATGTATTGGAAGATGATCTTGTCTCACGTTTAAGAGATTGTTTCATAGTGGTACAATCCCTATGCTCAGATATAATTTTGTAAGTTAAATTATTTGGAAAAGGATAGGTAGATGAATTGTCTAAATTGTACTGGATATATAATATATATTGGGCAAATAACCTCTCTGCCTTATTTCTCTTATCTATAAATTAAGGATAATACTAATAACTGTGCTCTGTGATTGTTAAGAGGATTAAAATGGTTATTATTGGGGGGTCAAGAATATAACGTTCCTCCCACTTTTCTAAGTTCTCTGGCTAGACTAATTGAATTAACATGAGACAAAATAACAGGAGAAAATGCTGAACATTACTACAGACATGTGTGGGGGTACCATAAGAATGTGAGACCAGAGACCCCTTGGGCAGTTGAGGAATTACAGAATGGACTAAAAAGAAAAGAGGGCAGGGTTCTGGGATTTCGAAGGGAATGTAGGCAATTCACAGGTAGACAAGAAAGGGCAAATTTGTGGTAAACAGATTCTTGCTGGGCCACCCAGAAACAGTTGGACAGGAGGAAAGTCAAACAAGGCATTGTTAGGTTTCTCTTTGTCTGCAACATTTAGATTATATTGTGATACTAAGATGATGCTTCCTTCCTCTCTTTAATCAGGTTTTTCTGTTTAAATTCCTTTATGGGGAGGGTCAGAGTTTATTTATGAGTCTTTTATTTCTTAGTAACCAGCCTAATATCAATATCCCAAAGGTGCCTGACCAGGTTGTGGCGCAGTGAATAAAGTGTCAGACAAGGAATTGGAGGAGCCAGGTTCAAAGCCCTGAGTTCGCAGGCTGAGCACGGGCTCACAAGCTTGAGTGCGGGGTCACTGGCTTGAGTGTGGGATCATAGACATGACCCCATAGTCTCTGACTTGAGCCCAATGTTACTAGCTTGAGCAAGGGGTCACTCGCTCTGCTGTAGCCCCCTCATAAAGGCACACATGAGAAAGCAATTAATGAACAACCAAGGTGCCACAATAAAGAATTGATGTTTCTCATCTTTTTCCCTTCCTGTTTTTCCCTATCTATTCCTCTCTCTGACTCTTTGTCTCTGACACACACACACTCAAAGTATATACACACACACACACACACACACACACACACATACAAAGACATATTTTAGGGAGGCAAAACTTTGGTCTCCTTCATTATAGAATTTTCTGTGATGATGAAATTGCTCTATAATATAGTCACTGCTACATATAGCTACTGAGCACTAAAAATGTGGCTAAATTTAACTGAGGAACTAAATTTATAATTAAATTTAAATAGCCACATATAGCTAGTGGAGACCTTATTGGACTGCACAAGTTTAGAACAATCCTTAAATATTAAATGATCAATAAATGATACTAATTGTTTTCAGCTTCTTAGGACGAAGGTGCCGCAAAAAATGTGCCTTAGCACTGCAAATATATATGGATTCTATGTTTTTTAAAGAGTTAAACAGCATATCTAGAAAACTATTCATATCCTTTTTCTATTTTGTTTTATAGATATGTAATTGTTTAGTGAATTTATTACATTATTCATTGATGAAAAAATCTCCTAGAATATTTTCCAAATTTTGGCTCAATACTTTGCCTGCAAATAAAAAAGCAAGGCAAAATAAAGACATAATAAAACTTTACTATAGCTAGTAAACTGGTCAAAGTGAAAAAAACCCCGCACAACTTAATGTTGGTAGATATGTGAAGAAATAGGCAACCAGTATAATCCTGATGCGTTCGAATGTTCTGTTCCATCAGCCTGGAATGCTTTTCTCACAATTACCTACTTGCTCCTTGCTCCTACCTATTCTGTGATGTTGCTGATTACAAAATGAGGCCTTCCATGATCATCTGTATCCTGGCCATCTTATATAAAATTGCACCTTCTCAACACTCTCTATACACCTGGGCATCATTATCTACAGCCTTAATCTGTTTTATTTTCCATCATAATATTCATCATTTCTTGATATATTGTTTATTTGATAGCTTGTTTGTTTGCTTCCATTTATCAGTATGAAAATTACTTGAAAGCAGGAGGACTTTTATTCAAAATATTTATTTAGTAAAAAATTAGAAATCATCCAGTGTCCATTAGACTCTAATACAGGGGTCCCCAAACTTTTTACACAGGGGGCCAGTTCACTGTCCCTCAGACCGTTGGAGGGCTGGACTATAAAAAAAAAAACTATGAACAAATCCCTATGCACACTGCACATATCTTATTTTAAAGTAAAAAAACAAAATGGGAACAAATACAATATTTAAAATAAAGAACAAGTAAATTTAAATCAACAAACTGACCAATATTTCAATGGGAACTATGCTCCTCTCACTGACCACCAATGAAAGAGGTACCCCTTCCAGAAGTGCAATGGGGGCCGGATAAATGGCCTCAGGGGGCCGCATGTGGCCCGCGGGCCGTAGTTTGGAGACCCCTGCTCTAATATATTAACACAAGTGTTGTAGAACCAAACTAAGGTGTTCAAGGTTATTAATGGTTTAAAGGTTTAAGTGATTCAATAATCCCCACCCCCTCACCCTTACCTTCTTCCTTTTACTGTATACTTTTTATTGACCTTGGAAAAAATTACAAAAATACATATTTATTTTAAAAAGTCAATAGATACCTAAATACGGTAATACAGAAAACTGATTTTGTCATTTTTTTGTTCATCAGCCTCAAATTTTGTCAACATAGGACGAAATCCAGACTTATGGGGGTCTTATAAATCCTGAATGTTATGGACCCTTACTACCCTCTGACTTTATTTCCTTCTTCTCTTCCTACCACTCATGATCTTTGAGCCATAATGAGCTCTTGAATAATTATTGGGCATCCAAATGTTTCTGCCTGGAGCTTTGTACATGTTGGCATAATCCTATCTCGTCTCAAAATAGCTACATGGATTGTTCCTTCATTTCTTTTAGGTTTTTGCTCAAATGTTACCTATTCTACTGCCTTGTTTATTGACTTATCCTGGTTTACTGTTCTCCATGACTTTTCTTGTTATTATATTGTATTTGGTTGTTTATATCCTTCCCTACAATGTAATGCTTTATCTACCTTGTTCACTTTTATATTCCTACAATTAATTTTTATTGAATAAGTTTAGAATTCTCTTGAACACAGTAAAAGATATATATGGATAAATATAGATGCAAAGTTGTAGTAGCAATGCTAAGAAAGAGAACACAAAAGGGCTTTTCTTCAATAGCATTCATTCATCAAGTATTTCCTGAATAATTGCTATGTTTCGGACACTCTTCTGGGTCATTGGGATATTTCAAGGTACAAAACAGTCACAGACCATGGCTCACAGAATTTACATTCCAAAAGTATAAACAGTAATCAAGATAAATAGTCATAATGTATGTTTCAAAAAGCATGTAAAATAAAAGACAGAGCAGGGTAATGTGTGTGGGGTGTGTGAGTAGTGTAAAATAAGCTGGCCACGGTGGACTGCATTGGAGCAAAAGTTGTATAAGTACGAAACTCTAACCGATTGTGCCACTGGAGCCCCCCCCCCAAAAAAAAAAGGTTAAGGGGATGAAAAAGCTGGCCAAGGTGGTATCTTTTCAAATTGAGATGTAATTAGCATACAATATTATATTAGTTTTAAGTACAAAATACATTGACTTTATATTTGTACCTTTTGATCATCTTCACATATTTTGTCTACCCTCCATCCTCTGACTCAGTTACCCACTAATCTGTTCTTTGGTCCATTTCTTTTTTTTCCTTTTTTTAAGTTTCCACATATAAGCAGGATTATACAATACTTTGTCTTACTCTATCTGATTTATTGTGCTTAGCATAATGCCCTCAGAATCCATCTGTGTTGTTGCAAATGGCAGAATTTTTTTTCTTTTTTAATGTCTGAATAATATCCCTTTGCACATATGTGTGTGTGTGTATACCACATTTTCTGTTTAAAAATTGTTAAATGTTTATTTTATTGATTTTAGAAAGAGGAAGGGAGAGAGAGAGAGAGATAGACAGAGAGACAGAGAGAGGGACAGTAGCATCAGTCTATTCTTTTATGTGCCCTGACTAGGTATTGAATCAGCAACTTCTGTATTTCGGGACATACTCTAATCAACTGAGTTATCCAGCCAGGGCATTCCACATTTTCTTTATCCATTCATCTCTCAGTGGACACTAGGGTGTTTCCATGTCTTGGCTATTTAAAATAATACCAAAACGAACCTGGGGGTACATCTTCCTGAGATAATTCTTTTGTTTGTTTTCTTTGGATAAATCCCAGAAGTGGTATTGTTGGGTCATATGATAGATCTATTTTTAATTTTTTTGAGGAAGCTCCATACTGTTTTCATAGTGGCTGCACCGATTTACATTTCCAAGAACTGTGCACATGGTTTCTTTTTTCCCATGTCCTCCCTAACACTTGTTATTTTTTGTCTTTTCAACAATAACCATTTTAATAGGTATGAGGTGACATCTCATTGTGGCTTTGGTTTACATTTCCCTGGTAATTAGTGATGTTGAGAAACTTTTCATGTACGTGTTTGCCATCTGTGTGTCTTCTTTGGAAAAATGTCTATTTAGATCCTCTGCTTATTTTTTAAATCTGATTTTTTCTATTAAGTTGTATAATTTTTTTTAGTATAGTTTGGCAGTTAACCCCATAGCAGATATATGACTTGCAAATATTTTCTCCCATTTAGTAGATTGCGTTTTCATTTTGTTGATGATTTTCTTTGCTGTACAAAGCTTTTTTAGTTTGATATAGTCCTACTTTTTTATTTTGCTTTTGCTGCCTTTGCTTTTGGTGTCAAATAGGAAAAAATAGCAAAATTGATGTCAGGGAACTTACCCCTTATTTTTTCTTCCAGAAACTTTATGGTTACAGGTCTTGAGTTCTTTAATCCATTTTGTGTTAACTATAAGATGGTGGTCCACTTTCATTCTTTTGCGTATAGATATCTAGTTTTCCAAGCATCATTTACTGAAGAAACTGCCTTTTTCCCATGGTGTATTCTTGACTCCTTTGACATGAATTAATTGATCATAAATGTATGGGTTTATTTCTGGGCTCTTTATTCTGTTCTGTTGCTTTGTCATTTTCTCCCAATTGCATACCATTTTGGTTATTATAGCTTTGCAATATCATTTGAAATCAGGAAATGTGTGTCCAGGTTTGTTCTTCTTTCTCAATACTGTTTTGGCTATGTGGGGTCTTTTGTGGCTCCACACAAATTTTAGGATGATTTGTTCTATTTCTGTGAAAATAACACTGTAAATTTGATTGGGATTACACCGAATCTGTGGATTACTTTGAGTAATATCGATATTTAATGACATTCTTCAAATCCATGAGCACATGGTATTTTCCCACTTATTTGTGTCGTTTTTAGTATCTGTCATTAGTGTCGTATAGTTTGCAGTGTAACTTTCATTTCATTAGTTAAATATATTCCTAGATAGTTTATTCTTTTTGATGCAATTGTTAATTAGTTTTCTTAATTTCTTTTTCTGATAGTTTGTTATTAGTGTATAGAAACAACTAATTTTTGTTGGTTGATTTTGTATGCTATAGCTTTAAGAATTTGAGATTAGATTTAAAATATTTTTAGAGTCTTTAGGGTGTTCTATATATAATATCATGTCATCTGCATAGAGACAGTTTTACTTCTTCCTTTCCCATTTGGACACCTTTTATTTATTTTTTATTTCCTAATTTGATCTGACTAGGATTTCTAGTACAATATTTTGAATAAAAATGGAGAGAGTTGAGGTTGGGATCTTTCTCTTGTTCTTGATCTTACAGGAGATGTTTTCAGCTTTCACCATTGAATATAATGTTAACTGTGAGACTGTCGTGTATGGCTGTTACTGTATTGAGGTACATTCTCTGTAAACCCACTTTTTGAGAGTTTTTATTATGAATGGATGTTGACATTTGTCAAATGCGTTTTCACCATCTACTGAATAAATCATGTGATTTTTGTCCTTTATTTTGTTCATGTAATGTATCACATTTATTGACTTGTGGATGTTGAACTATTCTTGTTTCCTACTTGATTATGGTGCATAGTCCTTTTAATGTCCTGTTGAATTTGGTCTGCTAATAATTTGTTGAGGATTTTTGCATTCATATCTGTCATGGTTATTTGCTGTAATTTCTTTTCTTGTGGCATTTTTATTTGACTTTGGTTCTAGGAGGTTTGCTAGTGGGAAAAGAATCACTGGAGGAAGGACAGTTAGGATAAAGAGTCTAGGCTGGGAGTGTACTTGATATATTCAAGGGGCAACAATGAGGTCAGTCTCATCGTTGTGCCGAAGAGAGAGTGAGTGAGCCAGTGATGTAGTGAGAGAGGAGGTGAGAAAGATAATGGTCCCAATTTATTCTGGGCTTTATAAGCCACAGGATGGACTTTGACTTTTACTTTGAGTTAAATGGGGAGTTATTGCAGTCAACTGAATTAAATAGGATGTTTCAACTCAGTGTTAAAAGAAGCTGAAATAAAAACTTTTGAGCAGGATTATTTTTTATGGTTAAATTATTCAGGAAACAAAATAGTATACAGAATGCAGGTGCATCTATCTTTAAGAAATCAATGATCCCAAATGCCTGAATCACATCAATCCAAATCTTAGTCCTAATTCCTCTAGTGCACTATTGATTTAAGGACACTTAATCTCTTTTGAGAAAATATTTATCACAGAAAGAAGAAGTTTAAAGACTTCTACTAGTTTTGTGTATGTGGTTACAATTGTCAGGTAACAGTGAGCAACTCTTACGAAGTAAAAAAATATGTATTTATGTATTTCTATTAGATATTTCAATGTTTTAAACAGCACAAGAAATATTTATTATATACAAACATGAAATCATTAGAATTCAATGTGTATAACTAAGGCATTAATTTCATACAATAATTCATGTCTATCTATTTTATTTTTTATTCAATCATTTTAAAAAAGATTTCATTTATTGTTTTTAGGCACAGGAGAGAGAGAGAGAGAGAGAGAGAGAGAGAGAGAAGGAGGGAGGAGCAGGAAGCATCAACTCCCGTATGTTCCTTGACCAGGAAAGCCCAGAGTTTTGAACCAGTGACCTCCACATTCCAGGTCAATGCCTTATCCACTGTGCAATCATAGGTCAGGCTTAATCCAATTCTATATTTGTTATGCACTCCTTAACACATTTTTTATTTTATTTTTCTCTTCTGGAGTGATATCATGCTGGGTCACTCAGGACTTGTTGACTGCTCTGTGATCTCTCTATTAAATTCAGCTCTAAGAACATACAGGAATTTATAATCAAATGCAAATGACTTATAGCAATTCAAGTGTTGCCTTTCATGGACCACTCTTTAGGAAAAGAGTGGAGGTTTGCCTGAAAAAAGATCAGACAGGGATTCCAGGCAAAGTCAAACTGGTGAGCATTACACTGGCCAGAAGCCTTTGCTGGAAGGGGCAGAGGTCATACCCATAGGCAGTAGCTCCAGGTGCCACATGCCAGCTGAGTTAGAGCTTCTGCCTGCAGCAACTCAGCCACTGTTCCTGCTCCTCAGGCATCTTAAGACCAGCTAACCTTATTTTGTTAGAATCTAGGGAGGTCCTAGAAAACGGAAGGAAGAACTCAGGAAAATAATAGTCAGCTCCTCCTAACTGAACACACAGCTGCACTGGCTCTAGTCTCCCTGTTTCTAACTTTCCAGGCAGTTTCTAGGATTTAGGGAAAATTGCAGAGTCAGAATATTTATTTTTCATCTTTAACTAAAACTTATATTCACTAGCACGTTCTCCTATGACCAATTAAATTTTCCCATGAGTTAATTATTGTCAGGTAAACTGCCCTATAGAATACAGAGCATTTTTTGTTCAAAGAAAATTGGTAATAAAAATGTGCAAGAGAGCTGCCTAAACCTAGCAATGTGGATCTATAACAAAAACAAAACAAAACAAGGTAAAAGTAGGAACTGATAGTTTCTAAGTAAGCCCCTAGAATTGCTTCTTTCAAGTTCTAGGGGATCCACTTCTATAGTATTGGCTGTGTGACTTTATATAAATTATTCCACCTCTTTTAATCTCAATTCACTCATCTGGTAAAAAAAAAAGAGAAAAAACAAGACAGGTATCTGGTTATGGCTTTGCAAGTTGCTTTACTGATTCCCTTTTCTAAGGTTCTGCTACTAATTTTGATTTTGCATAATGGTAGCCTTTCTGCAATTTTCTTTTTCTGTTTCTGATTAATACTACTGGGTAAAATCCAGATAGTAAAAAGCCTCTGAGAATGAAGAAACTCACCCTGCTTACTGTCTGACTGAATAATAATTGTATGTCTGAAGTACTCCACAAGCCTTTCCATTGATTAGTTTAAGCTGCTTATCTCTGGTGGCTGTCTAACCATGAGGTGAGTCTCCCAGATTTATCTGTACATCATAGGATGTTGGAAACACAATGAAATACTTGTAGAGTAACTGAGGAAGTCATAGGGAGAACAAAATGGCTAGGCTTTTTCTAGCTGAGTATTAGTGCTTCATAAATTGTTTAAGTACAAAATAAATTTTAAGAAGTTATTATTTTGGGGGATTTAGACAAATTGAGTAATTATGAATTTTTATTCCAAAGACACATTATTCATATTCACTTCAGAAATAAGGTTAGCTAAACTTTTTCCTTTTATTAAATACTTGGTCATTTTTAAGATTTTTCATTTGGAAGAAGATTAAGAAAGGGATAGAAAAATATTTTTAAAATAAAAATTTATTTTTGGGGTGACGTCACGGAAATGGCGCCGTGAGAAGCGCGTCCGACAGCTCTTCCCTAAATCACAACAAATTTATCAACTAGAAACAGAAAAATTTATCCTCGGAGCATTCCGGAGTTCCACACAAACTGAAAGCAAAAGGACTGTTATCACTTGAATCTGAGAGACGAGGGTGTGGAGGAAGCTACCGCAGCGACGCTCATTCAAGCCGCCAGGGAGTGCGCCCGCGGTGAGTCAGCCCATATACTTGGGAACCGCAAGCCGCCGCGAGCCCCCGCGTGCTGCCGCGAACCCCCGCGAACTGCCACCGCGAGCTGCTGCGAGCCCCCGCGAACCGCCACCGCGAGCGGCCCGCCACGAGCCGCCGCGCGCGCCCGGTCCGGTTGAGCACCGCTGACGTTCCCAGCGGCCCGCACACTGCGAGTGGGGGTCGCCGGCCACTGGTGCCTGGAGCGCCCCATTCGCACGCGTGCCTTGGGCATTCCACGCGCCCAGGGCGCCCTACTGGCCCGCACACCCAGGGGGCTCAATTATCCTGCGCCTGGTGCGGTCCAGCCGCTAGCGGCGGGGCGAGCGGGAGAGGCTTGGGAGATTCTCTCCGTGGGCGGGGCACCTCACCCAGCCATGCAAGCTAACAATCAAGCATTGGGGGAGGGGCGCGCGCAGGCAGCCTAAAATACCTTCGGAAGCACAGCTGCGACCCAATCACTGAAATTAGCTTAACCCATGAAATCTGCGCACCCTCGGTTCTAATTGATAAGATCTCTCTCAGTTCAGCGATCCAAGACAAGAGGCGTGATATTTTTTAGTGCCTCTCGCTAAAGGGGCGGGGGCAACTTCTGATTAATAGAGCCTCCATATTTAGGGATAAACGCTAACAAGAAGGACTTGGCAGATAATAAGGTCTATACTACACTAGTCGTAAGCAGAGACTAGTGCCTCTTCTTCCCTGCAAAAACAGGCTACAAAGTGTGGAAAGCCTGGGTTGAGAGGTCCAACTAAATGATAGGACGCTGAACAGTCACCTTGACAACAATTGACTCCCACCCCCGCCTGATTACACTGGAGGCCCTGACTCTCAGAGCCTTTCCCAAAGCCTTGCACTGAGTGGGGATAGAGTGGGGATTTCCCAGCTCTTTGAGCCTCTTACTCCCCAGGCAGAAGCAGTTGCAGCCTTATAGCTGGATCACCAGGCTGCTAATTCAGAAAGGGGGGACTAGGAGAGAGACTCCAGGAAAGCAAACTCTCTCATTGTTGGACCCTGCAAACGCCAACAAGCCTTTACTTCCAGCAAGACTAAAGCCAATTATATGACATTGCCATAGAATTGCATCAATTGCAAATCCCTACCTAAGAGTGACACAGGGGCATAGCCTGGGGTACAGAGTCACTGACTAGGAAGAGGGAGAGAAAAGAAAAAGGAAGAAGTTAACCTCTCAAAATCAAGAAAAACCCACAGACTTTACAACTTGATCCACTAATTTGTTGTTGTTGTTGTTGTTGTTGTTGTTTGTTTCTTCTATCTTTTTGCCTTTATTTCCTCCACCTCGGTCCTTCTATTCTCTGCCCATCTTATGCTTCCCCTTTCTTGAACTACACTACCCATGAGTGTTGCATCTTATTTTTCTTCTTCATCCTCACCCTCCTTTAAGGTTATACTCCAAAACACTTAACTCTCACTCTCTCCTCTTTTTTTTTTTTTGTCTTGCTTTATTTTGTTTTTTTCTCTTCCTATTTTATTTCTTCCTTTGTTTTTCTCTTTTTCTTATTTTTTCCTTTCTATTCGTTTTTTCTTTTCTCATTTTACTTTCCTCCCATATAATCCTCAATCACGAACAAATTAGTTAATTTGGGACTCAAGGCTTTTTTTTGGCTTTATTTCTCTTTTTTGCTTTTGTTTTCATTTTTTTTTCTTGTTTCTTTATTTTTGTGGCATTTTGGGTCCTCCCAACCGAAGGTCTCCATTGTATTTAGTCTTCGCTCCACTTAATACAACAGATTTTTACTTATTATTTTTATTTTTTCTTCTTTATTATTCTTTTTTGGTCCTTTTTTCAGGTTCCCTCTTATCCCTCTCATTATATCTCTTAGTTGACCATCACATACAAGCAAATCATCTTATGCTTGTCTAAGATTTTCTTCCTTTTTTTTTTTTTTTTTTTTTGCATTTAGTAGGTCCCTACTCCTTTTTTTTGCCCCTTGAACTCTTCACCCCAAATCAGGCCCTCCATTATAGGCACGATATTTCCCTGAGGAGGGGAGAGGAGGGAAAGAGAAGAGAGAAAAAAAGGGGGAAATAATAAATTATTACTGTTTTTTTTTGTGGGGTGTTTTACCCTTTTTTTTTTTTTTTTTTTTTTTACTTTTTCCTCTTTATTAATTCTAATTAGTGCTATCAATAAGACCACCCTCAGATGCCGATAAGAAAGAGGAAATCGAATATTATGGATACAAAAGAAAGAGAGGTAACACAAATAGATGTGGAAAAATCTATGGAGAAAAGACTTAACATATTGGAAGCCTTGGAGCTAAATGACAGAGAATTTAAAATAGAAATCTTAAAAATACTCAGAGATATACAAGAAAACACAGAAAGGCAATATAGGGAGATCAGAAAACAACTCAATGAACACAAAGAATATATTACCAAGGAAATTGAAACTATAAAAACAAATCAAACAGAAATGAAAAACTCAATTCACGAGCTGAAAAACGAGGTAACAAGCTTAGCTAACAGAACAGCCCAGATTGAAGATAGGATTAGTGAAATAGAAGACAAACAACTTGAGGCACAACAGAGAGAAGAAGAAAGAGACTCAAAAATAATAAAAAACGAGAAAGCCCTACAGGAATTGTCTGACTCCATCAGAAAGAATAACATGAGAATAATAGGTATATCAGAGGGAGAAGAGAAAGAAAATAGAATGGAGAATATACTCAAACAAATAATAGACGAGAACTTCCCAAGCCTGTGGAAGGAACTAAAGCCTCAAATTCAAGAAGCAAACAGAACACCAAGTTTTCTTAACCCCAACAAACCCACTCCAAGGCACATCATAATAAAGATGACACAAACCAATGACAAAGAAAAAATTCTCAAGGCAGCCAGGGAAAAGAAGAGTACAACATATAAAGGAAGGCCTATTAGATTATCATCAGATTTCTCAGCAGAAACTCTACAAGCCAGAAGAGAGTGGACCCCAATATTTAAAGCCCTGAAAGAGAGGAACTTTCAGCCAAGAATACTATACCCATCAAAGCTATCCTTCAAGTATGAAGGAGATATAAAAACATTCACAAATACAGAAAAGATGAGAGAATTTATCAACAGAAAGCCCCCACTCCAGGAAATACTAAGGGGGGTTTTCCAACCAGATTCAAAGAACAAAAGAAAACAATACCACAAGTAACAGCTCCACCAAGAACACAATAAAACCAAACTTAAACTGTGACAACAAAGGAAAAAAAGGGGGGAGAGGATGGAGATTAACAGTAGCAAAGGATGATGAAGTGCAGTAATACTTATAAGATAGGGTACTACAATGAATATGGTAGGTACCCTTTTCATTACTTAATGGTAACCACCCTTAAAAAAACCACCACAAAAAACTGACTTAAAAAAGGTAGCAACAGAGGAAAGAAGTATGGAACACAAACAAACAAAAACAAATGATAGAAAAACAAAAGAGAAGAATCAAACTAGATACAAAACTAACAGATAGCAATTTATAAAATGGCAGTAGGGAACCCACAAGTGTCAATAATTACACTAAATGTAAATGGATTAAACTTACCAATAAAAAGACACAGAGTAGCAGAATGGATTAAAAAAGAAAATCCAACTATATGCTGCCTACAAGAAACACATCTAAGCAACAAGGATAAAAACAAATTCAAAGTGAAAGGCTGGAAAACAATACTCCAAGCAAACAACACCCAAAAAAAAGCAGGCGTAGCAATACTCATATCTAATAATGCTGACTACAAGACAGAAAAAGTACTCAGAGACAAAAATGGTCATTTCATAATGATTAAGGGGAAGTTGAATCAAGAAGACATAACAATCCTTAATGTATATGCACCAAACCAAGGAGCACCAAAATATATACGACAGCTACTTATTGACCTTAAAACAAAAACTAACAAAAATACAATCATACTTGGAGACCTCAATACACCGCTGACGGCTCTAGATCGGTCATCCAAACAGAGAATCAATAAAGATATAGTGGCCTTAAACGAAATACTAGAACACCTGGATATGATAGACATCTACAGGACACTTCATCCCAAAGCGACAGAGTATACATTTTTCTCTAGTGTACATGGAACATTCTCAAGAATTGACCATATGTTGGGCCACAAAGACAATATCAGCAAATTTAGAAAAATTGAAATTGTACCAAGCATATTTTCTGATCATAAAGCCTTGAAACTAGAATTCAACTGCAAAAAAGAGGGGGAAAAACCCACAAAAATGTGGAAACTAAACAACATACTTCTAAAAAATGAATGGGTCAAAGAAGAAATAAGCGCAGAAATCAAAAGATATATACAGACAAATGAAAATGAAAATACGACATATCAGAATCTCTGGGATGCAGCAAAAGCAGTAATAAGAGGAAAGTTCATATCACTTCAGGCCTATATGAACAAACAAGAGAGAGCCGAAGTAAACCACTTAACTTCACACCTTAAGGAACTAGAAAAAGAAGAACAAAGACAACCCAAAACCAGCCGAAGAAAGGAGATAATAAAAATCAGAGCAGAAATAAATGAAATAGAGAACAGAAAAACTATAGAAAAAATCAATAAAACAAGGAGCTGGTTCTTTGAAAAGATCAACAAAATTGACAAACCCTTGGCAAGACTCACCAAGGAAAAAAGACACAGGACTCAAATAAATAAAATCCAAAATGAAAGAGGAGAGATCACCACAGACATCATAGATATACAAAGAATTATTGTAGAATACTATGAAAAATTATATGCCACCAAATACAACAATCTAGAAGAAATGGATAAATTCCTAGAACAATACAACCTTCCTAGACTGAGTCATGAAGAAGCAGAAAGCCTAAACAGACCAATCAGCAGGGAGGAAATAGAAAAAACTATTAAAAATCTCCCCAAAAATAAAAGTCCAGGCCCAGACGGTTATACTAGTGAATTCTATCAAACATTCAAAGAAGACTTGGTTCCTATTCTACTCAAAGTCTTCCAAAAAATTGAAGAAGAAGCAATACTTCCAAACACATTTTATGAGGCCAACATAACCCTCATACCGAAACCTGGCAAGGATGGCACAAAGAAAGAAAACTACAGACCAATATCTCTAATGAATACAGATGCTAAAATACTAAACAAAATACTGGCAAATCGAATACAACAACATATTAAAAAAATAATACATCATGATCAAGTGGGATTCATCCCAGAATCTTAAGGATGGTTCAACATACGCAAAACGGTTAACGTAATACACCATATCAACAAAACAAAGAACAAAAACCACATGATCTTATCAATAGATGCAGAAAAGGCTTTTGATAAAATACAACACAATTTTATGTTTAAGACTCTCAACAAAATGGGTATAGAAGGAAAATATCTCAACATGATAAAGGCCATATATGATAAACCATCAGCCAACATCCTATTAAACGGCATAAAACTGAGGACTTTCTACCTTAAATCAGGAACAAGACAGGGTTGTCCACTCTCTCCACTCTTATTCAACGTGGTGCTAGAAGTTCTGGCCAGAGCAATCAGACAAGACAAAGAAATAAAAGGCATCCATATCGGAAAAGAAGAAGTAAAGCTATCACTTTTTGCTGATGATATGATCCTATACATCGAAAACCCGAAGGACTCCACAAAAAGATTATTAGAAACAATAAACCAATACAGTAAGGTCGCAGGATACAAAATTAACATACAAAAGTCCATAGCCTTTCTATATGCCAACAATGAAATATTAGAAAACGAACTCAAAAAAATAATCCCCTTCACGATTGCAACAAAAAAAATAAAATATCTAGGAATAAACATAACAAAGAACGTAAAGGACCTATATAATGAAAATTACAAAACATTGTTAAGGGAAATCGAAAAAGATACAATGAGATGGAAAAATATTCCTTGTTCTTGGTTAGGAAGAATAAATATAATCAAAATGGCCATATTACCCAAAGCAATATACAAATTTAATGTAATTCCCATCAAAATCCCTATGAGACTTTTTAAAGAAATGGAACAAAAAATCATCAGATTTATATGGAACTATAAAAAACCCCGATAGCCAAAACAATCCTAAGGAAAAAGAATGAAGCTGGGGGCATTACAATACCTGACTTTAAACTATATTATAGGGCCACGATAATCAAAACAGCATGGTATAGGCAGAAAAATAGACACTCAGACCAATGGAACAGAATAGAAAGCCCAGAAATAAAACCACATATATATGGTCAAATAATCTTTGATAAAGGGGCCAACAACACACAATGGAGAAAAGAAAGCCTCTTCAACAAATGGTGTTGGGAAAACTGGAAAGCCACATGCAAAAGAATGAAACTCGACTACAGCCTGTCCCCGTGTACTAAAATTAATTCAAAATGGATCAAAGACCTAAATATAAGACCTGAAACAATAAAGTACATAGAAGAAGACATAGGTACTAAAATCATGGACCTGGGTTTTAAAGAACATTTTATGAACTTGACTCCAATGGCAAGAGAAGTGAAGGCAAAGATAAATGAATGGGACTACATCAGAATTAAAAGTTTTTGCTCAGCAAGAGAAACTGATATCAAAATAAACAGACAGCCAACTATATGGGAACTGATATTTTCAAACGACAGCTCA
The DNA here is from genome assembly GCF_036850765.1 of Saccopteryx bilineata. NCBI lineage: Eukaryota > Metazoa > Chordata > Mammalia > Chiroptera > Emballonuridae > Saccopteryx > Saccopteryx bilineata. Next base: position 246,653,518 of record NC_089493.1, read on the forward strand.
GATAAGGGCCTAATATCCAAAATTTACAAAGAACTCATAAAACTCAACAACAAACAAACAAGCAATCCAATAAAAAAATGGGAAGAGGACATGAACAGACACTTCTCCCAGGAAGAGATACAAATGGCCAACAGATATATGAAAAGATGCTCAGCTTCATTAGTTATTAGAGAAATGCAAATCAAAACTACAATGAGATACCACCTCACTCCTGTTAGATTAGCTATTATCAACAAGACGGGTAATAGCAAATGTTGGAGAGGCTGTGGAGAAAAAGGAACCCTCATTCACTGTTGGTGGGACTGTAAAGTAGTACAACCATTATGGAGGAAAGTATGGTGGTTCCTCAAAAAACTGCAAATAGAACTACCTTATGACCCAGCAATCCCTCTACTGGGTATATACCCCAAAACCTCAGAAACATTGATACGTGAAGACACATGTAGCCCCATGTTCATTGCAGCACTGTTCACAGTGGCCAAGACATGGAAACAACCAAAAAGCCCTTCAATAGAAGACTGGATAAAGAAGATGTGGCACATATACACTATGGAATACTACTCAGCCATAAGAAATGATGACATCAGATCATTTACAGCAAAATGGTGGGATCTTGATAACATTATAAGGAGTGAAATAAGTAAATCAGAAAAAAACAAGAACTACATGATTCCATACATTGGTGGAACATAAAAATGAGACTAAGAGACATGGACAAGAGTGTGGTGGTTACCAAGGGTGGGGGGGGAGGGAGGACATGGGAGGGAGGGAGGGAGAGAGTTAGGGGGAGGGGGAGGGGCACAGAGAACTAGATAGAGGGTGACGGAGGACAATCTGACTTTGGGCGAGGGGTTTGCAACATAATTTGATGACAAAATAACCTAGACATGTTTTCTTTGAATATATGTACCCTGATTTATTAATGTCATCCCATTACCATTAATAAAAATTTATTAAAAAAAAAAATTAAAAAATTAAAAAAAATTAAAAAAAAAATAAAAAAATTTTATTTTTGGGGATTTATGAGTTAATTTTTTCCTGACAGGAATAATAATTTGAAAACTATTTGTTTGAATTGATGTGGTTTACAATGTATTTTCTTCAATTGTACAAATAGCCTAAGAAATCTTTTATATTCTAAATCTATCTTATTTTTCAGTATGCTGATAGTTGCAATTTCTGTTTATTTGCTTCCAGTGTTCATTTCCTTATTCTTTCATAGTACTGTACCAGAATTTGCTGGGCACATGTCAGCCTAGTGGAAGACTTCCCATTCTCCCTTGCAATTTGATAAGTCTGTCGGCCTAAATTATGGCCAATGAGTGATGAGTGGAAGAACTTCTGGGACTTGTTATTAAAAGGGCTGGATGTGCATTTCCTAATCTTTGTACCTCTTTCTGTTGGCTGGGAAATGGCAAAACTGCAAAAGATGTGCCAGTTATTTAATTATTAATTTGCATTATAAAACACTTTACTCCTATAAAAATAATATAAGGTAGAAGTGTTTTGCCTATTATTACATATAAAAAATAAAAATGATACAAGAATCACCCAGGTAGTTATCCCTTAGAGCAGGGGTCGGGAACCTATGGCTTGCAATCCAGATATGGCTCTTTTGATGGCTGCATCTGGCTCGCAGACGAATCTTTAATAAAAAAAAATAACGTTAAAAATATAAAACATTCTCATGTATTACAATCCATTCATTTCTTACCTCTCATGTTCATGTTTGCGGGTGGCTGGAGCCAATCACAGATGTCCTCCGGGAAAACACCAAATTTTTACTGGATAATGCATAACCTACATGGGTCGTTGTGAGGTCAGGAAGTAAACTTCCCTTCTTTTAATCAAGTAGTCAGATAGCTAATTGCAGGAACCATTTTGATGAAGAAGATGGCTAAAAGAAAAAAAGATGAGTATCGTACTTTTAAACAGGGATGGACAGAGGAATTCGCCTTTGTGGAGAGAGCAGGTTCTGCAGTGTGTCTAATATGCAATGATAAAATTGCATCAATGAAACGGTCATATATAAAGCGGCACTTTAACACATGCCATACTACATTTGCCTTGAAATATCCAGCAGGGGACAGCAGGAAGAAAGCGTGTCAAGAGCTACTGTGCAGGCCCTGGCCGGTTGGCTCAGCGGTAGAGCGTTGGCCTAGCGTGCGGAGGACCCGGGTTCGATTCCCAGCCAGGGCACACAGGAGAAGCGCCCATTTGCTTCTCCACCCCTCCGCTGCGCCTTCCTCTCTGTCTCTCTCTTCCCCTCCCACAGCCAAGGCTCCATTGGAGCAAAGATCGCCCGGGCGCTGGGCATGGCTCTGTGGCCTCTGCCCCAGGCGCTAGAGTGGCTCTGGTCGCAACATGGCGATGCCCAGGATGGGCAGAGCATCGCCCCCTGGTAGGCAGAGCGTCGCCCCATGGTGGGTGTGCTGGGTGGATCCCGGTCAGGTGCATGCGGGAGTCTTTCTGACTGTCTCTCTCTCCCTGTTTCCAGCTTCAGAAAAATGCAAAAAAAAAAAAAAAAAAGAGCTACTGTGCAGAGTGCAAGCTAATCAGCAGCATCTCTGCCTTTGGACCCAACAAGGTGACTGGAATTCAGCTAGCTTTGCTGGTGCTTTAGCAATTGTGAGAAACAGAAAGCCATTCACAGATAGGGAGTATGCCAAAACATTCATACTTGATGTTGCCAGTGAACTTTTTGATGACTTTGGATAAAGACAAGATAATCAAACGAATAAAAGACATGCCTCTGTCGGCAAGAACTATTCACAATCGTACCATCACGATGGAAAATCAAATTGTGGCAACACAAGTGAAGGATATAAATGCAGCACCATTTTTTCTCTCGCTTTGGATGAGTCAACAGACGCAAGCCATTTATCCCAGTTCAGAGTGATTGCAAGGTATGCTGCCGGTGACACACTAAGTGAGGAAAGTCTTGCTGTTTTACATATGAAAGAGATAACAAGAGGGGAGGTTTTATTCAAGTCTTTCACTGAGTTCGCTAAAGAAAAAAATCTACCAATGGATAAACTTATTTCGGTGTGTACTGATGGTGCTCCATGCATGGTAGGGAAAAACAGAGGATTCATAGCGCTTCTTCGTGAACATGAAAAGAGACCCATCCTAAGTTTTCACTGCATCCTACATCAGGAGACGCTTTGTGCTCAGATGTGTGGCTAGCAGCTTGGTGAGGTGATGTCGCTGGTCATTCGGGTGGTCAACTTTATTGTTACCCGAGCTTTAAATGATCGCCAGTTTAAAACACTGCTAGATGAAGTTGGGAATAATTATCCTGGTCTGCTTCTGCACAGCAATGTGTGTTGGTTGTGAAGAGGGAAGGTGCTCAGCCATTTCACAGCTTGTCTGAGAAAAATCTGGACTTTTCTTGAAATGAAAAACGTTGAGCATCCTGAGTTAGCTAACACTGAGTAGCTCCTGAATTTCTACTATCTCGTGGACATGACTGAACATCTGAACCAGTTCATTGTGAAAATGCAAGGCGTTAGAAATACAGTCTTATCCCTTCAACAAGAAGTGTTTGCATTTGAAAACAAGCTGGGATTCTTCATCTCCGACATTGAAACAGGTCGTTTACTACACTTTGAAAAACTGGGAAGTGCACAGCAAGTGACCCTGCTCAACATCTTGATCTCCAGTAGCTAGCGGGCTTCACATCTAATCTCCTGCTGTCATTGAAAGTGTGCTTTGGAGAATTTCGTGAGTGCACCCGTCTTTTTAAGTTCATCACCCATCCACATGAGCGTGCAGTGGACAGTGCTCACATGAATTACATTCCCGGTGTCTCCGTCAGAGATTTTGAGCTACAAGCTGCTGACTTGAAGGCCTCAGACATGTGGGTGAATAGGTTCAAGTCACTGAATGAAGATCTGGAAAGACTTGCATGACAGTGAGCAGAGTTCGTGAGCAAACACAAGTGGGGGGAAATGAAAAGCTTCAACCCGCAGACCAGCTGATTGTCAAAACTTGGAATGCACTTCCCATCACATACTGCAGCATGTGAGTATTGCTGTACTGACAATGTTTGGCTCTACGTATGCACGTGAGCAGTCTTTCTCACATCTAAAGAATGTTAAGACCAACCTACGATCACGTTTAATGGATGGAAGTCTTAACACCTGCATGAAGCTTAACCTCACCACGTATCAACCAGACTACAAAACCATCAGCAAAACCATACAGCACCAAAAGTTGCATTAATGGTAAGAAGTACTTTATTCATCATTGGTTAGCAACAGCATAACAACATTATTAAAAAGAATTCAGAGACTTACTGTATTTTAAAAGTGTTGGTCTTACATAAAATGCACACATTTACTTATATTTAGTGTTAACGTATTGTATGGCTCTTACGGAATTACATTTTAAAATATGTGGCGTTCATGGCTCTCTCAGCCAAAAAGGTTCCCAACCCCTGCCTTAGTGTAATATCCTTAGAACATTACTATTATCATTGCAGCCCTGAGTAAGTCCTTATTAGTAAATATATCCACCCCACCCTCAAAGAAAATCCCAAAGAAACCGCTATCCACCTGAATGTCATTTACTTGCATCTGCAGTTTTGCAGCACACATATTTATTCTAAACAATTCATTTTTAGCTGAACAATTTTTTGAACTTTAAGAGTTGTCTTACACTGATCATATCATATTATTTGTGACTGGCTTTTGTTTTCTGAACGTTATGTCTTTTGAGATTTGTCCATGATGAATAAAGCTTTAGAAAAATTGTTACTATGGTGTTGAATTTCAATTTATAATAGCTAATATTTATCTAGCACTATGTCCCAGGGACTGTCCTAAGTATCTTACATATATCAGTTCATTTAATTTTCATGCCAACATCATGAGACAGTCAATATGAATAATCTTACTCTGCATATAAGAAAACTAAGGCACTGCTTAGCTGAGTAGTTAGGCCACACGGCTAGCAGAAGTGGGCATGGGATTCAAATTGAGAAGGTTGGGCTCTGAAATCTGTGCTCTTAAGTACTAAATGCTTCTATCTTCCTCTCTTCCTCTCAAAAGTCCATTCTTCTGTCAGGTAAATTTTGTTTGTTTGCAATTTTTGCTGCTACAAGCAGTGCTGCTAGAAATATTTTTATATACTAGTGCCTTCGTGTAATTACACTGAGTGAAAAATCGATGGATTATAATGTGTATTAGTTTCATATGGATACTGTAACAAATCACCACAAACTTATTCCAGTATTTTATAGTTCTAGAGGTCAGAAGTCCAAAATGGGTTTCTTTGTGCTCAAATCAGAGTATCAGCAAGGCTGTGTCTCTTCTGGAAGTTCTAGGGGGAGAATTGTGCTTCTTGCCAGCTCTTGGTGCCCTCACATGGAATCATTTCAACCTTCTGTTATGAAATCTCAGTGTTTTATTTTTCTTACTTTAGTATCCAAATGAATATTAGAATTAGCATTTTAAATTATAAAACATTTCTTGATTATACTTTTCACTGAGATCAGATAACAATATTAATTTTGGAAGTATTGGAATTTTTATAATGTTGAGATTTCTTATTCTATAATATTATGTATTTTGCCATATGCTCATGTTTTAAAAACTTTTTAAGGAAAATTATGTAACTATCATAGCTTTATGGATATTGCTTATTATTGCTGAATAGTCATTTATTATATGGATTTACTATAGTTTGTATATTGATGATACACCTGTTGACTAACATTTGGGCTGATTGACATTCGAGTTTTTGGCTATTTCAAAAACAGTTGCTCTGTACATTTGTTGTATTTTCATTGTCATTCAGCTCAAAATATTTTAAAATTATTTCTGTGATTTTTGTCTTGATTGAAGAATTATGTAGAAGTCTGTTGTTTAAATTAAAGATATATAGAGTTTTTCTGGTTATCTTATTATTAATGATTTCTAATTTAATTCTCTTCTGGCCAGAGACTGTGTTCCATATAATTTCTATTTTTTCTAAAATCAGTTGAGGCTTTTTAAAAATAGAACTACTTGTTCCTTTCTAGTGTACAAGTTAGATTCAGATTCACATTTACCATATATATGCATATTAAAAAGGAATATTTACTCATTAGTTGTTGGATGTAATGTCCGTTAGCTGTCATTTAGATTTAGGTGATTGATAATGTTATTTAGATCATTCTAGTCTTTACTGATTACTTTTGTCTATGTGCTCTATCAATTGCTAATTTTAAAAGATTATGTAATTGCTTTTTCTCTAAATTTTGTCCATTTGTGCTTTATGTATTTTAAGGTTCTGTTATCAAGCACATAGGCATTTATAATTTTTCTTTCTTAATTTTCCCTTTCAACATTATGAAATATATCTTTTTATCTCTGTTAATAATATATTTTTTAAAGTCTGCATTATACTAACCACTCTACAGTTCTTATGCTTATTGTTTGTGTCATATATTTGTTTCTATTTTTAAACTATCTGTGTCTTTATATTTAAAGAGTGTCTCATGTAGATAGCATATATATGGTTCATGCCTTCTTATTCTTTATTGAAGCACTTAATCCATTTACATATAAAGTTATTATCGATAGGTAATTATTTATTGCCATTTTATTCTTTTTTTATACTCATTTCTATTTTTTTCTTCTTCATAAAGCTGGCCCTTTAACATTTATTACAATTCTGGTTTGGTGGTAATGAATTCTTTTAGCGTTTTTTTTGTTTGTTTGTTTTCCTTTTTTCTTTTTTGTCTGGGAAGTTCATTATTTCACCTTCAATTTGAAATGATAGGCTTGCTGGATAGAATAGTCTTGGTTGTAGGTCCTTGCTTTTTATCATTTTGAATATTTTATGCCAATCTCTTCTGGCCTAATGTGTTTGTTGAGAAATCAGTTCATGACCTTATTGGGGAGCTCCTTTGTAGTTAACTGTCTGTCTCTTAAATCTTTTACAATTCTCTCTTTGTCTTGAAACTTTGCTGTTTTAATTATGATGTTTCTTTGTGTGGGTTCTTTGGGTTTTTCTTGATTGGAACTCTCTGTGCTTCCGGAAGTTGTGTGACTTTTTCCTTCAATCAATTAGGAATATTTTCAGCCATTATTTCTTCAAGCATGGTCTCTATCCTTTGCTGACTCTCTTCTCCTTTGGTTACCTGTAAGAGGCAGATGTTGTTACACTTGGTATTATACCAGAGTTCCCTTAGACTTTCCTCATATTTTAAAATTCTCTTTTCTTTTTGATGCTTGCTTGGGTATCTACTGTTATCTTGTCCTCTAAATAGCTGATTTGACCCTCTGCTTCATCTAACCTGCTATTGATTCCTTCTAATATAGTCTTCATTTCCAATATTTTGTTCTTTATTTCTAACTGGGTCTTTTTTTGTGGTTTATTTGTACTTTTTAATGCTCACTGTTACTTTAAGTTCTCACTGAGATAATCTGTTCTTCCTCTAAAGTCGATGAGCATCCTTATAAGCATTGTTTTAAACTCTGCATCTGGTTTTTTGGTTCTTTCCATTTCATTTAGCTTTTTTTCTGAGGATTTGTCTTGTTCTTTCATATATGTATCTTTGTATTCTTGTTTTGTCTCTGTGTACTAGGTAGATCTGCTACGACTCCCAAACTAGTTATGATGGCTTTGTAATATAGGTGCCCTTTGGGATTCAGTGGCTCAATCTTTCAGATTACCTGAGCTTGGTGCTCCAAGAATGTTTCTTTATGGTTAAGTGTACCCTCCTGTTGTTGTTTAGTTTTAATGCTGTTGGTTCTTTTGTGGGTAGAGTTAATCCTTCATGCAGGCTTACTATGAGCATAAAACTCAATCAAAGTGTATGAGACTCTTTGTTGTGGCTGCCTCCTGAGGCTAAGCTGTTCCCAGCAGGGTCTGGTGCATGCCAGAATCCCCTTTTTGATTTGCCACCTGTGAACCTAGTTTTGTTGAGCTCTGGTGCGGTCTGAAGCCCACCATTGGTTGTATTGGTTCTGGGTGCACTTGGGTGGGGTTCAGGTACAGGTTGCTGTCAGATGCTATAGATAGCTGGCCCTAGGCTACCTCTCTGGACTGCCATGCTATATTCACTGTTTGTGGCTCTCTACTGGGCCTGGGTGTGTATGGGAGGGGCTAATCTCTGTACAAGGGTCAGCTTCCTCAAATTTAGAGCTGGGGGGCAGACCTATAAAAGGTCCAAGTCTCCCTGAGGTCAGCCTCTACCTGTCAGCTACTCTGCCTCCCCCTAAGGCTCCCTGGTCTTTCTTGAGAGCCTTTCAAAGAAAGTCTGTAGAGTGGACCCTGGCTAGCTGAGGCCCACAGACCCTTCCACAGGTTGTGAGCTTGTTAGGGAGGGTTGACTGGGGTGGGTGGGATGGCGTATTTGGTTCCCTAATTGGTGGTCATGCAGTCAGGCACTCAATGAAAGGAAAGTGTCCCCTACTCCAGAGCCATACCACTCATTCTCTGCCAACGTCTCCAGCTTGAGCTCCTCCAGGAGTAGTGCGCTGCTGGTTCAGGTTGGATGTAGCCAGCGTCCCCTTTGTAGGATCAAGGTCAGCAGGATGGAGCTACCTGAGCTGGGGAGTCAGATCCAAAGAGTCTCCTGTTGGGCCTGCAGCCTGTGGAGCCCTCAGGAGGGGGCCAGGAGCTTTGTCTTGGTCCCAGACAATAGCCTCTGATGGAGACACAATCTGAGTGTCCCAGCTCTGAGCAGAACTCTCTTTCTCCCATGAAGCTTAGCTCTGTAGTGCAGGGCTACTGGGACTTGGGAGGGCCATCCTAACACTCTCTGGGTGGTGGTGGTGGCGGTGGTGGTGGTGGTGATGGTGGTGATGGCCAGGCTGTAGGAGGTAGGTGGGAACTTTTTTCCTTTTCTAGGAAGTAGTCTCTGAGTCCCAACTTTGAGCAGCTCTGTGATACCTTCGTGGGACTGAACTCAGCAGTGCAGGCCCTCGGTACTGGAAAAGCAGGTCAACTGAGTGTCCCCTTCGGGGAACTCTGCAGACAGAAGTGACCCCTACACAATCTTCTCCCCTGGGCCTTTCAGACAAAAGCCTCCCTGGCAGATGCATTCTGAAAGTCCCAGCTCTTTGTAGAACTCTGAGTTCCCTCTGTACTGAAGTCAGGAGGGCAGGGCTACAAGTAGTGGAAGGGCACACCAAGTGCTTCATCAGTTGATGGGGAGCTCTGGCTGTGTGCTAGAAGTGGGGAAGACTGGTCCCCTTTACAAAGCTACACACTTCAGTCATTGTCTGAGTCTCTACCAAGAGCTTCTCCAGAAAAAGAGCACCCCAAGTGTCCCTGCTGTGTGCAGCCAGCAGACCCCTTTGCAGGACCTGGGCATGGCAGAATGATGTTGCCAGTAGTTGAAGGACCAGACAGTGTATTCCCCAGGCTGGTGGTATAATAATAGGTGTGATTGCCCCTAGGAAGGTGGTGTCTGAGTCTCTAGCAGACTTTCTTCTCTCCCAGGTCATGAATCGCCACTGATTCGCCGGGGTTGCGACCCACAGGTTGAGAACCGCTGCTTTAGACCAACAACATTTACTGTGATTATTGGTATGATAGGATTTTGGTGTGTCACTTTATCTGTTTTCTGTTCGTCTCTACTGTTTTATGTTCTTCTGTCCCTCCTTTCTACCTTTATTTAGATTTTTGCAATATTTTTTAAATTACACTTAAAAATATTTATTGTCTTTTGGCTATATTGTTTTGTTTGCAGAGTTCTAGTGATTATATGTAATAAGATATAACTAACTTATTACAATCTATTGGGGTGAATTTTGTATCATTTCATATAAGATATAAAAAATTTGCCATAAAACAAGTTCTTATACCTCCACCTTTAATGTCATATACACTTCTATGTACATTCGAAACCCCACTAATGCCCAGGTGTCAAATCTTCATTTCTTATTTACTTCCCATATCTTTCTCTATAGGTAGCTTTTTTATAAATAGTTTACTTTGTGTAATTTCTTTATATAACTAATAATGGAAGACAAAAAATAAAAGAGGAAGGGGAACCAGAGGCAGGCATGTAAGCAATCCTTTCAAGTAGATTTGCTGAAAAAGGAGAGAAAAAAATGGTGAAATGGTGCTAGCTCAAGGGTAAACTGGTGTGAAGAGAAGATTTTTTAAGATGGAAAGAGTAGGAGTATATTTGTATACTGATAGGAGTGATTAAATAGAAAAGGAAATTCTTATTACAAAAGAAAAAGAGGAGTGCCTGTTTGAACAAATTCCTTGAGTATTCAAGAGGAACTCAAGAACACAGAGACTGGTTTCAGTTAAGAGCATAGATAGATCCTTTTGGTAAAAGATTAGAAAGTGGAGGTTCTCGCATTGTTGTTGGTAGTAAGTGGATGTGACTGATAGAGTCTGAAAATTGTCTTTTGAGTGCTTCATTCAGTTTCATCACCTGTGAATAAAAATTGGGGAAGAGGATATGAAGTTTTGAGGAATGAGAAGTTACAAAACACTCATTTAGGGGCATGAGAGAGTTCATGGAAGTGAATTCTAGAAGTGTTCTATTTTTTTCTGAAAGTTCCAGAAATTTTAGCAATGTGTGTTTTGGTGTTGGCTTTTTCTATTCATCCTGTTAGGCACTTGATGGGCCCTTTTAATCTTTTTTTTTTTTTATAATTTTATTTTGTTAATGGGGCGACATCAATAAATCAGGTTACATATATTCAAAGATCAACAAGTCCAGGTTATCTTGTCTTTCAATTATGTTGCATACCCATCACCCAAAGTCAGATTGTCCTCTGTCACCTTCTATCTAGTTTTCTTTGTGCCCCTCCCCCTCTCCCTTTCCCCCCTTCCCCCGTAACCACCACACTCTTATCAATGTCTCTTATCAATGTCACATTTATGTCCCACCTACGTATGGAATAATGCAGTTCCTGGTTTTTTCTGATTTACTTATTTCACTTCGTATAATGTTATCAAGATCCCACCATTTTGCTGTAAATGATCCGATGTCGTCATTTCTTATGGCTGAGTAGTATTCCATAGTGTATATGTGCCACATCTTCTTTATCCAGTCATCTATTGACGGGCTTTTTGGTTGTTTCCATGTCCTGGCCACTGTGAACAATGCTGCAGTGAACATGGGGCTGCATGTGTCTTTACGTATCAATGTTTCTGAGTTTTTGGGATATATACCCAGTAGAGGGATTGCTGGGTCATAAGGTAGTTCTATTTTCAGTTTTTTGAGGAACCACCATACTTTCTTCCATAATGGTTGTACTACTTTACATTCCCACCAACAGTATATGAGGGTTCCTTTTTCTCCACAGCCTCTCCAACATTTGCTATTACCTGTCTTGTTAATAATAACTAATCTAACAGGTGTGAGGTGGTATCTGATTGCAGTTTTGATTTGCATTTCTCTAATAACTAAAGAAGATGAGCATCTTTTCATATATCTGTTGGCCATTTGTACTTCCTCCTGGGAGAAGTGTCTGTTCATGTCCTCTTCCCATTTTTTTATTGGATTGTTTGTTTGTTTGTTGTTGAGTTTTATGAGTTCTTTGTATATTTTGGATATTAGGCCCTTATCTGAGCTGTTGTTTGAAAATATCATTTCCCATTTAGTTGGCTTTCTGTTTATTTTGTTATCAGTTTCTCTTGCTGAGCAAAAACTTCTTAGTCTGATGTAGTCCCATTCATTAATTTTTGCCTTCACTTCTCTTGCCATTGGAGTCAAATTCATAAAATACTCTTTAAAACCCAGGTCCATGAGTTGAGTACCTATGTCTTCTTCTATGTACTTTAATGTTTCAGGTCTTATGTTTAGATCTTTGATCCATTTTGAGTTAATTTTAGTACAGGGGGACAAACTGTAGTCCAGTTTCATTCTTTTGCATGTGGCTTTCCAGTTTTCCCAGCACCATTTATTGAAGAGGCTTTCTTTTCTCCATTGTATGTTCTTGGCCCCTTTATCAAAAATTATTTGACCGTATATGTGTGGTTTTGTTTCTGGACTTTCTATTCTGTTCCATTGGTCTGAGTGTCTATTTTTCTGCCATACCATGCTGTTTTGATTGTCGTGGCCCTATAATAGAGTTTGAAGTTGGGTATTGTAATGCCCCCAGCTTCATTCTTTTTCTTTAGGATTGCTTTTGCTATTCGGGGTTTTTTATAGTTCCATATAAATCTGATGATTTTTTGTTCCATTTCTTTAAAAAATGTCATTGGAATTTTGATGGGAATTGCATTAAATTTGTATATTGCTTTGGGTAATATAGCCATCTTGATTATATTTATTCTTCCTAACCAAGAACAAGGAATATTCTTCCATCTCATTATATCTTTCTCAATTTCTCTTAACAATGGTTTATAGTTTTCATTATATAAGTCCTTTACATTCTTTGTTATGTTTATTCCTAAGTATTTTATTTTTTTTGTTGCAATTGTGAAGGGGATTATTCTTTTGAGTTCCTTCTCAATTGTTTCATTGTTGGCATATAGAAAGGCTATTGACTTCTGTATGTTAATTTTGTATCCTGTGACCTTACTGTATTGGCTTATTGTTTCTAGTAGTCTTTTTGTGGATTCTTTGGGGTTTTTGATGTATAGGATCATATCATCTGCAAAAAGTGATACCTTTACTTCTTCTCTTCCGATATGGATGCCTTTTATTTCTCTGTCTTGTCTGATTGCTCTGGCTAGAACCTCTATTTCCACATTAAATAAGAGTGGAGAGAGTGGACAACCCTGTCTTGTTCCTGATTTAAGGGGGAAAGCCTTCAGTTTAGTGCCATTTAATATGATGTTAGCTGATGGTTTATCATATATGGCCTTTATCATGTTGAGATATTTTCCTTCTATACCCATTTTGTTGAGAGTCTTAAACATAAAATTGTGTTGTATTTTATCAAAAGCCTTTTCTGCGTCTATTGATAAGATCATGTGGTTTTTGTTCTTTGTTTTGTTGATATGGTGTATTATGTTAACCGTTTTACGTATGTTGAACCATCCTTGAGATTCTGGGATGAATCCCACTTGATCGTGATGTATTATTTTTTTAATATGTTGTTGTATTCGATTTGCTAGTATTTTGTTTAGTATTTTAGCATCTGTATTCATTAGAGATATTGGTCTGTAGTTTTCTTTTTTGTGCCATCCTTGCCTGGTTTTGGTATGAGGATTATGTTGGCCTCATAAAATGTGTTTGGAAGTATTGCTTCTTCTTCAATTTTTTGGAAGACTTTGAGTAGAATAGGAACCAAGTCTTCTTTGAATGTTTGATAAAATTTGCTGGTATAGCCGTCAGGTCCTGGACTTTTATTTTTGGGGAGGTTTTTAATGGTTTTTTCTATTTCTTCTCTACTAATAGGTCTGTTTAGGCTTTCTGCTTCTTCTTGACTCAGTCTAGGAAGGTTGTATTGTTCTAGGAATTTATCCATTTCTTCTAGATTGTTGAATTTAGTGGCATAAAGTTTTTCATAGTATTCTACAATAATTCTTTGTATATCTACGGTGTCCGTGGTGATTTCTCCTCTTTCATTTTGGATTTTGTTTATATGAATTCTTTCTCTCTTTTCCTTGGTAAGTCTTGCCAAGGGTTTGTCAATTTTATTGATCTTTTCAAAGAACCAGCTCTTTGTTCTATTAATTTTTTCTATAGTTTTACTGTTCTCTATTTCATTTATTTCTGCTCTGATTTTTATTATCTCCTTTCTTCGGCTAGTTTTGGGTTGTTTTTGTTCTTCTTTTTCTAGTTCCTTAAGGTGTGAAGTTAAGTGGTTCACTTGGGCTGTCTCTTGTTTGTTCATATATGCCTGAAGTGATATGAACTTCCCTCTTATCACTGCTTTTGCTGCATCCCATAGATTCTGATATGTCGTATTGTCATTTTCATTAGTCTGTATATATCTTTTGATCTCTGCACTTATTTCTTCTTTGACCCATTCATTTTTTAAAAGTATGTTGTTTAGTTTCCACATTTTTGTGGGATTTTTTTCCTCCTTTTTGCAGTTGAATTCTAGTTTCAAGGCTTTATGATCAGAAAATATGCTTGGTACAACTTCGATTTTTCTGAATTTGCTGATGTTGTGTTTGTGGCCCAACATATGTTCAATTCTTGAGAATGATCCATGTACACTGGAGAAAAATGTATACTCAGTCACTTTGGGATGAAATGTCCTATAGATGTCTGTCATATCCAGGTGCTCTAGTGTTTTGTTTAAAGCCACTATATTTTTGTTGATTCTTTGTTTGGATGACTGATCTAGAGCTGTCAGCGGTGTATTGAGGTCTCCAAGTATGATTGTATTTTTGTCAGTTTTTGTTTTAAGATCAATAAGTAGCTGTCTTATATATTTTGGTGCTCCTTGGTTTGGTGCATATATATTAAGAATTGTTATGTCTTCTTGATTCAGTGTCCCCTTAGCCATTATGAAATGGCCATTTTTTGTCTCTGAGTACTTTTCCTGTCTTGTAGTCAGCATTATCAGATATGAGTATTGCTACGCCTGCTTTTTTTGGATGTTATTTGCTTGGAGTATTGTTTCCCAGCCTTTCACTTTGAGTTTGTTTTTATCCTTGTTACTTAGATGAGTTTCCTGTAGGCAGCATACAGTTGGATTTTCTTTTTTAATCCATTCTGCTACTGTATGCCTTTTTATTGGTGAGTTTAATCCGTTTACATTTAGTGTAATTATTGACACTTGTGAGTTCCCTATTGCCATTTTATATCTTGCTTTCTGTTAGTTTTGTGTCTTGTTTGATCCTTCCCTTTTGTTTTTTTATCTTTTGTTTTTATTTGGTTGTATTCCATACATCTTTCCACTGTTGCTATCTTTTTTATCTCATGTGCTTCTGTGGTGGTTTTTTCAATGGTGGTTACCTTTAGGTAATGAAAAGGGTTCCTACCCTGTTCATTGTAGCGCACTATTTTGTGAGTACTTTTGCACTCCATCGTCCTTTGCTACTATTAATCTCCATCCTCTCCCCCCTTTCTTTTTGTTATTGTCACAGTTTAAATTTGGTTTTATTGTGTTCTTCTTGGAGCTTTTACTTGTGGCTTTATTTTTTTTGTTCTTTGTATCTGATTGGAGAACCCCCTTTAGTAATTCCTGGAGTGGGGGTTTTCTGATGATAAATTCCCTCATCTTTTCTGTATCTGTGAATGTTTTTATTTCTCCTTCATATTTGAAGGATAGCTTTGATGGGTATTGTATTCGTGGCTGAAAGTTCCTCTCTTTCAGGACTTTAAATATTGGGGTCCACTCTCTTCTAGCTTGTAGAGTTTCTACTGAGAAATCTGATGATAATCTAATGGGCCTTTCTTTATATGTTGTATTCTTCTTTTCCCTGGCTGCCTTGAGAAGTTTTTCTTTGCCATTGGTTTGTGCCAATTTCATTATGATGTGCCTTGGAGTAGGTTTGTTGGGGTTAAGAGAACTTGGAGTTCTGTTTGCTTCTTGAACTTGAGGCTTTAGTTCTTTCCACAGGCTTGGGAAGTTCTCATCTATTATTTGTTTGAGTATGTTCTCCATTCCATTTTCTCTCTCTTCTCCCTCTGATATACCTATTATTCTTATGTTATTCTTTCTGATGGAGTCAGATAATTCTTGTAGGGCTATCTCTTTTTTTTTTATTTTTGAGTCTCTTTCTTCCTCTCTCTGTTGTGCCTCAAGTTGTTTGTCTTCTATTTCACTAATCCTCTCTTCTATCTGGCCTGTTCTAGTAGCCAAGCTTGTTACCTTGTTTTTCAGCTCGTGAATTGAGTTTTTTATCTCTGTTTGATTTGTTTTTATAGTTTCAATTTCCTTGGACATATATTCTTTGTGTTCATTGAGTTGTTTTCTGAGCTCCCTAAATTGCATTTCTATGTTTTCTTGTATATCTCTGAGTATTTTTAGGATTTCTATCTTGAATTCTCTGTCATTTAACTCCAAGGTTTCCAATATATTAATTTTTTTCTCCATAGATTTTTCCTCATCTATCTGTGTTACCTCTCTTTCTTTTGTATCCATGATATTCGATTTTCTCTTCCTTAATGGCATCTGAGGGTGGTTTTGTTGATAGTATTAATGAGATTTAATAAAAAATAAAAAGTTAAAAAAAATAAAAAATGGAAAAAAGTTTTTTTTAAAAAAAATTAATAATGAAATAAAGAAAAATAAAATAAAAATTTTAAAAAAGGAAATTATTCCCCCCCTCCTTTTTTTCTCTCCTCTCCTCTCCCCTCTTTCTTGGGAAAATCTTGTGGTAAACTGTGAATTATATTGTATTTAATAGAACAAACAATGCCTGTAATGGAGGGCCCTTTTAATCTGAATACTGATTTCTTTCCTTTACTTCTGGCAGTGGTAACACCATGAGCAAGTGTAAGGAGCTTCATGTAGAAGAATCCTAATGAAAAATAATGTTGAAGTGGCAGTTTAGTGGTAAGGTACTCTTAGATGCTAGGCCAAGAAGCTAAGTTTTTCAGTAGATAATGAATAAATATTAAATGTGTTAAAGCTGAGGAGTTACATGTTTACTGGAGTATTTAAGGAAATGTATCTTGCCTTGCTTCTAGTCCTTTATATGCAGTTGACTTTTCCAAATGCCACATCATGATGAGTACATGTATAATAAATAGTAGCTGGATTGAGTATTCATTTCACTTATCTTCTACTCTCCTACAACTGCTGTGATACTTAACATTCTTGCTTTTGAATGCTGCTTTTGGATTCTTAGATTTAGGACTCACTTCAAACTGCTAACGTGTTTTGCTCCCAGCTTTGCCTCTCCTTAATTACAGCATCTCTGCAACTTTGAGTGGCACAGTACTTTATTGGTCATTTGCTCTGTGTGACTGTCTACCAGACACTATAGCTTCTGGGCCTTCATTCCCTTCTATCAACCCCAAAAAATAAATCATAAGGAGGTAAAATTGGGCAGATCCATTGATAGTGGCCTAAATGGATTAGAATAGAGGCTAGGAGAACATCCCACAGCTAGTGCGGTGGTGAATAAAGTACTGAGTATGGAAGTTCTGAACAAGGATAGTACAGGATTTATTTATTTATTTATTGCATTAAATACATTTTTATTAAGAATAGTTGTGTTGTAACGAACAATACTAGAGGGTGGTATTTCTCAATTATGCTTGTGATTACATTTAATTAAGAGTAGAAACTGAATATAATGAAATTGCCATGACATTAGGAATGAGTTTTAGGGAAACCAAGATAACACATACAAATGGACCATTGAGCACAAATTGTCCTCAATGTGTCTTTAGTTGGGTCGGAATGTTATGTCATGGCTAATACTATTGCACTCATAAGTACACCACAATCATACCAGGGACACACAGGCTTTGGAGAATGCTTTTCAATTTTTATTTTATTTTCCTATAAGAAGATATGACTTTCTCTTATCTTCACAGTGGAAAGTTACAGGTACATGGTCACAGCAGGCATCTGTGCACAGTATTTGAAATGAAAACTATATTTATCTTCTCTAATGAATGTTAGATTGATAGTCTGTGTCTCAGCTACCAGGCATCAGTTCAAACAGGATTTACTTAATAAGAAATTCATTGTGGAGATAATTTATTGTACAGAAGTGTTTTGTAGAGTTTGATGTAGAGATACTAGGAATTTTTTCTAAGTCATAGAAGACTCAGGGGGCTTTCAGCATGCTCCATACTGACATAAAAGCTATCACCTACAAATGCAGATAGTGATAAGACATGGTTTACCTTTGTGCTAAAATAATTACTATTTGAAAGGATAACCTCTGCTAGTCTACACAAAGCTAAAATGCTTTTATAATTGACTGAAGTTTTGCTTCATAGTCTAGTGTTTTGATATCCCGTAACTCATTCATTAACTTCACATTAAGAGTTCTGTCCACAGTAACAGCATAATGCTTTATCATAATTCAAAACTCCCCACTCCAAATTTTCAAGAGATAGGAGATTGCTCTACTACTATTCAAATTGTTCAGATATTGCTTGATAATTCATTTTATTTTGTTTGGAGTAGACTAGTATATCCGCACAGATGAGTTGTTTTTAAATTACTCATTCACTAGGGAGAGGAAAAAGCTTGCATCTGATTATAAATACCATCCAGAAAAAATGTCTCAAAGGTATACATTAACTCAATTTTAATTTATTTCCATTCCTTTATTACCATTTATTTTTTCTTTTATCCACATATATCCACAAAGTTGGACACATGCCAGTTTTTCTAGACAGCTTTATGACAGTCTAAACCTAAAATATCTGTTTTCCTGAGAAAACTCTGTAGCAACAATCTCATACATTTTCATTCAATTTATTCTTTGAATGTCAGGAAGAAAACTGAGCAATCATGGCAGTGATATTTCAGTGGCTAAACTTGTTATTTTGGAAGCAGGATTATGATTTAAATAGAACTGAACATACTGACCTCTAAATCCCTGCCCTGGGGTTTTAACATAATCTTTTCATGAAAGTTTTCAAAGTGTCCTCTGTGTCCCTGACTGGCAGGAGAATGGTGTTTCCTGGGGCTTCTTTATATATACATTGCTAATTTTTATTAGTCAAATTAATGTGTTGGTCCATCACCCCAATTTTTCACTTAGAAGTCATTACATTAGTAAGCCATGCTAAAAAATAAGTGTCATAAATATGACAATATTATAGTATTAAACACTATAATATAGACTATTAAATAGTCTAATAAAATATCCCATAGACGGCAAAGAGGTCTTTGGATAGAGCCCAAAGAAACAAAAACCCCACATGCAGTAAGAGGGATTCCGTAAGTTAGACAGGAGAAGCTATAGGAGGAAGACACCTGGGGATTGTTAGCCACAGAAGATATGATGGTATCCCTTCCACAACATCTTCAGCATTGCTTTGGAGACCACCTCCAGTTTTGATTGTCATTGGTATCTTCACATGTTAGTCTGACCAATGACTTGGGCTACTTAGTGATGTGTTTAAATGCACATTCTGACAAAGAGAAAGAAAATGAGAAAGTTTTGATTATATCTCTATATTTTTATAGATTCTATCTATTGAGCTACTGTTATATTACAGATAAACTACTGAGTGATTTTATGTATGTTATCTCATTTAATTTTATCTCTAGCTTTATTAACAAATGAACAACCAAGAATACATAGTTGGAAACTAAAAATTATTGTGAGAATTACAATGCAATTTTTTCCTTAAGGCAGTACAAGGCATGGTTATTGCAAGTCTTAGAACTCCTGGTGGCCATTGAGGAAGAGAAAAGCAGATACATAAATTAGTTACTGCCTCCCAGATTAAGTGTCTTGAGGATGGGGAAGAAACATGAAAGACTTTCTGTAGTCTGGAACATTGAGCATTTAGTTTTATGAATTATTTTTTCCTGATCCTCCTGTCTCACAGGTGCTCAGCTGTCTGTAATAACTGATTACAGTGTTCATTGTTCTTTTATTTTTTAAATTTACTTCAACAAAAAAACCAATGCAAAGCTTTAAAAACAAAAGCCAGACTACAAATATTACTTGTTAAAATAGCAACTTAAAACGTCATCAGGTGTTTCTTCCTCAGTTGATTCTTTCTGATCCTCTTTCCAAACTCTTCATTCCTCTGGAATTAGCCTTTAAACCCAGTGAGTTCTTATTTCTGATAATAGGCTAAATGTTATTTGCAAAGAGATGTGGAAATTTGCTATAGCACATGTTCTTTTCTATTGCCTTCATTTGTAAGAAGAATGATCAATAGTGTTTTGCTTCTGTTCCTGTAAAATGTTGGTTTTAAGCATGCCTTAAAGGGGGTGGTGGTATGTGCTATATAGATCGCAAATAACTGGTTGACTGGCTAACAGATACACTGCCTCTAATTTTCTTCCTCTTCTACTTCTGAGTTCTCTTCTTTGGCAATACACAGGACAAAATCTCACAGTCTGTCTCTGCTCTTCCTTCATTGTCTACTTAAACCACTTAATAGCCTTTGCATTAATGGTAAATGGTAGACCCCAGGTTACACCTGTGATTCATTATTAAATTGTTGTGTATGTTAAAGATTATTTTTCATGTATAGTACATGAATTTAAGAAGACAGCCCCGGCTGGTTGGCTCAGCGGTAGAGCGTCGGCCTAGCGTGCGGAGGACCCGGGTTCGATTCCCGGCCAGGGCACACAGGAGAGGCGCCCATTTGCTTCTCCACCCCCCCCCCTTCCTCTCTGTCTCTCTCTTCCCCTCCCGCAGCCAAGGCTCCATTGGAGCAAAGATGGCCCGGGCGCTGGGGATGGCTCTGTGGCCTCTGCCTCAGGCGCTAGAGTGGCTCTGGTCGCAACATGGCGACGCCCAGGATGGGCAGAGCATCGCCCCCTGGTGGGCAGAGCGCCGCCCCATGGTGGGCGTGCCGGGTGGATCCCAGTCGGGCGCATGCGGGAGTCTGTCTGACTGTCTCTCCCTGTTTCCAGCTTCAGAAAAAATGGAGAAAAAAAAAAAGACAAAGTCCCTAATGATACCTCAAGACATGATTCTGGGCAAAAATATACTGCTGCTATATGCACAGGACTGGAGATTTTGAACAGCTGGATTTGTTTGTACAGAATGTTCCATGTTGTATCTTTGAATCAAACACAATCTCAAAAAAGTTATTAAGAGCTTCACCTGTTCTTAATGCTGGGGACAGTCTGGAGCTGAAAGCACTTTCAGCTCTAATGTCTTTGCCAGATTCAAAAAAGCAATTTAAGAGCCCCTGAGACCCCTTTATGAATGTGTAGCTCCCCACTGCTTGGAAGAGCAGCCTATTGCCACCCGTATCTTTGCACAATACCCACAGAAGACATTGTGGGAGGGTGGAAATGGTGCATATTAGCGACAACAATTAAATGTACACAATCCAAGATGAATGGTTCTTTCTCCTCTCCCCTCATCTCTTGTGATTAGAAATAAATTTTTTAGGTATGTCTAGGAAACTAATTACATCATCCTGAGGAATATCCCAGTGGAGAAATCTTTTCTTTTCTGATCAAAAGAATGGCCAGAGGCTACTGTGTTCAATCCAGTAATCTGCAGGAGAGAGTGCCAGGGATGGGAAAGCAGCCCTGCTCCTCGGGAACATCTGCTCACAGAAATGACAGGAAATTAACTATGCATTGGGTAGCCAGCTGCAAAGTACACAGTAAACAGGAATCAGGGAAAAGCTCACCAGGCCATAGGAGATGAAATGGGGAAAGAGTTTATGAAACCTGGAGGCCCAGTGCAGGAAGAAGAATCTTTGTTAGAAAATGTCGAATTCAATGACAATGAAGAGAGATATCAATGGTGCCAAGAATACATGGTAAAATACTTATACACACTTAATTCCTAAAATATGCTTAGAGAAATTAAAATTGGATTCTAAAATAAAAACATGTAATACCTGAACACTTTGAGTCAAATAACTTACATGACCTAAAAGAGACTAGAGTTCATCTAGTTCAAATACCTACAGTTTACAGAGGAATAAATAAAAGTCAGGAAGCCAAAGACTTTGGTTATATGGTGTGATAGAGAAAGTTTGTTCTAAATCAAACATACCTGCTCCCCTTCCACAAGATGGAATAATTACCAGCAAGTGACTGCACAGTCCTGCTCAGATAGGTCAGTTGGTTAGAGCATCGTGCAAATGCAGAGGTTACCAGTTCAATCCTGGGTCAGGGCACATACAGGAACAAATGGGTGTTCCCAAGGCACTCTCTCTTTCCCTTCCTCTCTCTCTAAAATAAATAGAAAGTGACTACACAGCAGGAGATTTATCATGCTCTTAGCAAGGTGGTGCTGTTCAACCAGGTCTCACCAATGTTCAGGATGTCAGTGGAAGTGATGCCAGTTAGCAGAGAGATAGAGGTTTAGAAGCATCTGTGCCTCATTGCTTCCCTTGTCTGTTGACTGGGTGTCAGTGCCATAGATGAATTTGGAAGCCAAACATTAAATATGGCTGAGCCATTTTTGGGTCCTTAGACAACTGTAACCTAGTCTTTCACTCTCTCTACCCTGCCCTGCCTTTTCAATATTAAATCTTCCTGAATAAGACGTATATTTCTTTTGTGTTTAACTGGGGTTTGTGATAGCAATTAGCTTTAGCTTACTGATGTAGAACTGTTTTCCCATTTACCTTTACTCCCCGCCCAAAGAGAAAACATGCCATTAACCTGTGTGAGTGGCACTTTACTTTTAGACATACTTGTAGAGATAAGCATCTTAAGAAAAGATAAATGCTTAAAGAAATAAATTAAATGGAATGGATTATACCTAGATAAACTATAATTGCATATCAGCTCTTGAATAATTTGGTTAATAATTGAACCTCACTGTATGCTTTTTCTTCAGTAAGAACCAAAGTTGCTGGGAAATTTTCATAAGTATTATGGTATTTATTTGCATTTTTTAGCGTTGTGGTTATTGCCATCCATTTGTATATTTACTCTAGACAGTATGCGAAGCAAGGCAAAGCCAAGGAAAGTTTTAGTATAGCCTAACTGCTAAGCACATAAACTAATGAGCTCTGGAGCCAGATTGTCTGGGGCTAAATCCTGATGATAGCACTTACTAGCTCTGTGACCGTGGGAATATCACATATATGTCCTATGGCCTCAGTTTCCTGTTCTTTAAAGTTAGACTAATGTTTCATACTTTATAGGGTTATTAGAAGGATGACATGACATGATATCTATAAATTACCTTAAATAGAAACATACTCAATACATGCTCTCATGGGGTGCAAAATGAATAGAGGATGTAGTATTTAATTAGTGAGGTTTGTATAGCTATCGTTATAAAATAACAAGAATGATTAGAGCAACTATATGAGGCTTCCAGAAGCTTATTTATATGTTAGTTTTTGTTGTTTTTAGAACACGAGAGATCAAATGCTTTCCCTAAGCTGTAATGAAAGTAGGAGAGTAATAAATTATCATTAGTGTATGTTGGAAGGTATAATTGAATCTAGTAGATTTACTTACACTTATCTCTATTATTTCGTATAGTAACTAAATGAGATAAGCTATGGGAAAGTTCTTCATAAGCTCTATTGCTCTATTACAAATCCACCCATTTGTTTTCCATTTTATACGCACGCATGCATACACACACACAGTTGATTAGGTGTCGTATATTTGGTTAAGGACTGGAGTATTTATTTAATGGTCTACTTATGCAACACCAAGTCTAGTGACAGATAACAGACAAGGACACAAAGGTTTTTTTTTTAATTTCAATGTTTATTGTATTAATTTTAGAAATAGAGGAAGAGAGAGAGGGAAAGAGAGACAGGAATATCAGTCTGCTCCTGTATGTACCCTGACCTGACCAGCAACCTCTGTGCTTTGGGACAATGCTCTAACCAACTGAGCTATCCAGCCAGGGCAAGGACACAAAGTTTTATAATCAAACATGCTACACTGTAGGAACATACAAAGTGGTATGTAAATAGAGAGGACAGAGTAACAAATGATTTTATTATTGCTGAAATGCCTTTCCTTTCTTTTATGAATAATCTTAAATCTAAACTGACCTTCAATATCAAGGTCAGGATTAAGATATTACTACCTCTTTTTCAAATTTTTAATAATGTTTACAGCAGAAAACAAAATCTGGAGTTTCTGAATGTTGAAATCTGTTACCTAAGATAAAATACTGGTTTTAGCTTCACTTTGGTAAATATCCCATTTGTCTCTGTTTCTTGGTGGTCATCACAAAAATGTGTTTTTCACCTCATGTTAACAAAAAGCTGTTAAAGAAGCTTGAATTTGCCTATGGGTAATAAGTAGACTCAATTAGTTGCAGCACCTAATTGGGGTTCATACAGGAAGCTCTAGGATCTCACGTTTCCTATGATCCAAGGGTATCTGCTTGGATTTTGACTCAGGACTTGTGTGTAACTGGGTGGCCTGCTTTCCCCTGACCTGTTCCCACTGAGGCACACTGTTGCTGCTAGGCAAAAGATGAGGTCCTCAGGATGATCCCAGAGGGGTGCAGCCGAAAAGAAAAAGATCCACAAGTTGGAGACAGAGGAGGAAGGATTTTTCAAGACTGTTTTTACCCTGTTAAGTAGTCAACTTGCTACCTAAAATGTATCACGAATGGATGGCATGGGGATAATGAAGGTGTTTGAAGAATGATTAGCTAGAAATATAGTTTTGTGCTTTATTTTAAGAACTTTTTAATTATATAAGTAATACACACTCATTGTGAAAAACATAAACTATAGATGAATAATAACAAGAACAAAAATTACCCACTTCCTACCACCAGGTCTTTCTAGGCTTTTCTATGAATATATATCCATATATTAATCATGCTGTTTTGTAAACCTCATAGTATTATGAAAATTGAATAAAGATTTAGAACTAGAAAATTCTTGAAAATTATCACAGGGTCTCTAACATCTGATATAAGGAATCTTCACTATATATACTGCTCACAAAAATTAGGGATATTTCAAAATGAATATGAAGCAATAAAAAAAGCGTTTTGGTTTTTTTTATTAAACAAGAACATCAGAAAAGCAAACAACATGTCAAAGAAAGTTGTTTGATTATGCAAATGAGAGGCAAAACCAACTTTCATTTTGTTGGTGAAAAGGCACTAGACAAAAGGCTGAAGATACTGGAGTATCTTCGTGTTCCCTGATCCTCTAATTTTTGTGAGCAATGTATTATGTCAAATGTGACATTGAATAAACTCATGAAATTTATGCATATATTCTCTTGTCAATGAGTATTCTGAAACATCCTGATAGAATGAAAAGGACAGAAATGGTTCAAATTTTAGTTTGTTCACTTAGTAGCTAATTATATGGCCAATTATGTGTATAAGATAAACCACATGAAACTGCTAATATGTGACCTTTTTGATTCACAAAAATGGTAATTTTATGTGTTTCCATTTAATTACTAAACTTTGAGTATAGCTTTCTCAACTGTTAAATGTGTGATAACATTACCTACAGAGTTGATGTAGGAATTAAATAATTTTTATAAAGTACCTGGCATTTAGTAGGTGTTCAACAAATGTTAATTCTTTACCTTAAAATCTTCATTAGGAATGCAGAATATCTTGGGGGATGCGTGAGTGTGGATCATCCAAGAAGCAGATGCGAGGAGAGGTGAAATGTGCAAGGAAATTTTAAGGGAAATGCTTCTCAGAGAAAATGGGGATCAAATTGGGAGAGCCTGGTGGAACTGTCAAATCATGATGAAGTTCTGATCTTGAGTGAAGGGGAGAAAGAAGGAAAGTAAGTATATGGGAGTGTGTTAGACCAGCGTGCAGTTTGGAGGAGAGTTTGCTAGGGCTGTCAGGAGTCCTAGAGCCAAGTATGCCCATCAGAGGAGCCCCCTGTCTCCTAGGAAGTGGCCTGCCCAGCTTCCCTGCCACTCTTGATTTTTAGCTGTGAGTAGCCATGGAATGTGCAGCTTTAGCACAAAGACAGGTGGGATTTTCAGAGGGCATTTCATAGGCATTCCCAGTCATAGATTAGAGAGGCACATTCTTATGGCCACCACTGATAGATACCAAACATTAATCAATATAACGTCTTTCTCATTATTTTTGGGAAGATTAACATTAGATTTTTGAGAATAACTAGGATTTATAAAATCTATATATTGATTTGTTTTAGCACTGTTTATAACATTTTTCCTGGCTCTCCCCCAACATTTTCCTCCCAGTTAAATCTTTACTGACTACTCTTAGTCATGCCCTGGATTTGTTCTCTTTTGGCTTCTCTTTCATTTACCTGCTGTGAATTCTGTAAATCCCTGAGGAATGACATTGGTTTTGTGATAATCATGGAAAAACTCTTTTTTGTTTATTATTTTTGGTTCTTCTTATTGAGATTACAAGAATCCTAAAGTAAAATAATAGTTGTTTTGTTCCTGAATAAGGGAGTCACAGAAAAAGAAAACAGAATAGTTTATTGGTATATTACCCAGGGACCAGAATTATCATGACTCTCCAATTATTCCCAGGGATATTACTGCCTATAGTTATGATAATGATGTAATTTTCTGAGTATTAATAAGCTATGGTACTCAAGATATAGCCAATGGGCTTTTTTTTTAGAGGGGGTCACATAGGAAACAAAGGAGAAAACCTATAAAAACTGATATAATGTTTTAGTTTGGGGCAATTATGAAATACTATATTGTCATTTTTCTAGTTAACAAAAATCACATGCCAATGTTGCATAATCAGAGCAAGAGATGATTGACAAACCTGTCATGCATACTCATTTTTCTAGCTTCTCTAGAGATTTCATGCATTTCAGCAGTCGTCGTAATTGTGTTAGAATTTATTCTTTGCAAAACCATCAAAGTCAATAAGTTAATATCGAAGTTATATTAACAACTCAAAATAGTTCCAACCTTTACATTGTTGACATAGAAACACATCTTTCTTCACCTTATCAGAACTCTGCACATGTGCCTATGTGGACTGGGCCCTGGATTAGTCAGAAATATACTATTTGTGCCTTCAAGTCAGCAAGAGTTATGAAGGGAAATATTATTATTCATATATTCTTTATATCTACAGAAAACAATCTAATGGTGACACTGTGTTGACTGTTCTTCTGTCCTGTTTTATTAGACTGGTGTAATCCTCACACAATCTGAATTTATCCAGCTCCAGCACCAGAATAATTAACAAAGGTTTACTTTGAAGAGGTACAAAGCCTATTACTATGTCAATGTTATATTTAAAAGTTGAAAATATTTTTTGATTTTAGTATGTAGCATTAAGAAGAAAATATGATAAGGGAAAACTATATTCCAAACAGCAGACTTTTTTATTTTTAAACTTATTTTTTTTAGTAAAGGAGACAGAGAGAGAGGAATAGACAGGGGGACAGTCAGGAAGGGAGAGAGATGAAAACCATCAACTCGTAGTTGCCCCACTTTAGTTGTTCACTGATTGCTTTCTCATATGTGTATTGACTGGGGTCTCCAGCTGAGCCAGCGACCCCTTGCTCAAGCCAGTGACCTTGGGTTCAACCAGCGACCTTCGACTTCAAGCCAGTGACCTTGGACTTCAAGCCAGTGATGTTGGGCTCAATCCATTAACCATGGGGTTATGTCTGTGATCCCACACTCAGGCTGGTGACCCTGTGCTCAAGCTGGTGAGCCCACCTCAAGCAGGCAACTTTGGATTTCGAACCTGGGTCCTCAGCGTCCCAGGCCAACACTTGATCTACTGCATCACCAAATAGCTGCTTTTTAAATTATATTAGAGGAAGGCAAAACATGGGTTTGGGTTAACCAGGCAGTAATGGGAACATGTCTTGAACCACTGTGGTTCTTTGTGCTTTATTTGAACTATTAGGTCAGTCATTGGGAGCTGGTGCTTTTGTTCATGTGGATTGGAGCTTGGCTCTGATGATCAGAGCGAGGATCCTAAAATGCCTGTGTGTCAGTTGTTTCTGACATGAATTGCTTTACCAGGATTCTGGTTTTGTGCAAAAGTACATTAGGAAAATGACCTGGCACAATTATCTATTCAAAGGTTGTCCATTTTCCAGATACCAATAAAGGAAGGTAGGATACCTTCTTCAGAAGGAAGTGAGTAAAGATGAATGACCTCATATATCACAAGTCTTTTTAGACACCTTTTCTTCTCTACTGAACCTAGGTTTTATGAAATTTAAAATAGCATGGAGGGAACTGTTGGCATACTGTACTGGAAAATAGCTAAATTAATATTGCCTCCTTTTGCAGATTTTTTAGACATTTTGAATATTAGACTCACTGTGACTCTGCTATAAGAATCTCATCTTTTCCAGAACTTAAAGACAATGTTTTTACTCTTTCTTTGAGTTCATAAGACCAGTAAGAGAACGAGGGTGATGGGATTGACAGTCCAAGTCAGTGAATAAAAGGAAACAGGATGGATGATTTTCTACAAGACCCTGAATGGGGAGTGTGGCCCAGGACAGTCAGTTTGAGCCTTGGAGTAAAGGATGTCACAAGTCCTGTCAATTGCGTCCTTTGCTACTAAGTAAAAAGCTCTTTTATCTGTATTTGTTAGCCTATAGTTTCATAGACATTCATTCACTGATCCATCCAACCACCCAAATAAAATATGTGTTTTTGCCACATGTCAGGCACTATATATGTATGATTTGGGGATTTTACAGTTTCTGCTCTCATGGGCTATAGATAATAATGATAAGGGCTTATGGGACTGGACTAAGGGAGTATTGAGTCTCTTTGTATTCTCTAATTATATTGCCATGTCTTAGAAAACCATGTGTCCTTAGTGCCTAACATAGGGCTAGGCACATCAGAACTGTGCGTTAACATCAATGTTCCAGGATGTACTTGGAACATTGCAAGCTATAGGTATTTTTCCTTTCATTTAGAGTATGTAAAATTTATTTATTTAGATTATTGCTAACAGTAGTAAGACAACCAATGTTATAGGAGTTGGCACAGATCACACTTCCCCTGTCACATTCTATCCACTCCTGCATACATCCACTGAGCTGGCGGCTAATCCAGAATTCATTCCTCATAAGCCCTTCTGTGTGGCCTGAAGAGTCACATAAAGCCCTGTGCTCCCACCAGCATTTTAGCAGCTGGAACAAATCTGAGTTGTTATTGTCAACTCTGATAATAGCTCAGACTTTAATTAATTAGATCAAGAATAAGTCCCCATACAATTATCTTGACTTCATTGATATTTATTAAATTTTGGGAAAGCATGTAAATACCCCATTTTAGGCACCATTATTTTCCACTGGCTCTGTGTGGTTACTGGTAAGTTCTCTCTTTGTGGAAAATTTTATTTTTGTTATAAAACTTGTTGTGTGCCTACTAAAAGAAGTCTGGCTGATTTAACTTTGTGGGGAGAACTACAGAGGTAAGAGCATGTGAGCCCTGGCCGGTTGGCTCAGCGGTAGAGCGTCGGCCTAGCGTGCGGAGGACCCGGGTTCGATTCCCGGCCAGGGCACACAGGAGAAGCGCCCATTTGCTTCTCCACCCCTCCGCTGCACTTTCCTCTCTGTCTCTCTCTTCCCCTCCCGCAGCCGAGGCTCCATTGGAGCAAAGATGGCCCGGGCGCTGGGGATGGCTCCTTGGCCTCTGCCCCAGGCGCTAGAGTGGGTCTGGTCGCAATATGGCGACGCCCAGGATGGGCAGAGCATCGCCCCCTGGTGGGCAGAGCGTCGCCCCTGGTGGGCGTACCGGGTGGATCCCGGTCGGGCGCATGCGGGAGTCTGTCTGACTGTCTCTCCCTGTTTCCAGCTTCAGAAAAATGAAAAAAAAAAGAGCATGTGAGCAATCAAGTCAGAAGTCGATCTGCATTTGTTGCTAGCTTGAAATCCTTCTCATGATTCCTGCTAGGTAACTCTGGTAGATGTGGTTATGTTTGTGCTCTCACAGATGTGACACCATGGAGGGAGCACCGTCACGTACCTCACAGGTCCTATTCCCTTCGATAAGTCACCTCCATTTCTTCAGATACACCTTCTTCAAGTTCTTTCTAAGTGGCTTTAGTTCTAAGCCAGGCAGAACAATCAGGATCAGAAAACAGTTAGTTTGCCTGTGCAAGGAGAGCTCAGGAAAATGAACTGTGATAGAAAGGAGAAGATTTTTAGTGCTTCAGATATTCCTGAGGATATCCACTCTTATCTAGGTAGTAGAAGAATCTTACTTTAGTCCTTGTGAGAAGAGTTAAGATCCAAGCACAGCTCAGGAGCCCTGCCTCCTTGAGTAGTCATTCCTTGATGAGTAGAGGCTCAGTTTCCTGACCTCCCGTCCTGGGATGCCTGGATTTCAAAGAGCCAGACAAGGAAGTCTCATAGTTGGAGAGTCTGACTTTGTTTTAGATACTCCTCATCACTTAGAAACAAATTAAAGTAAACTGGGAAGTCAAACAGGCTTCAGGGCTTATTACATCAGATGGCTATAGGGAAAATATGTGCATGGAGCCTAAGAATAAGTATTATATTTTAGTACCAGAGGCTCAGATACTCATCTTCGGTTATAGTGGAATATGGTTCTTTGGCAATTGTATTTAGGCTTCCTAGATTTGATTTTTTGGAATGTGGGAAATTTAGTGTTTTATGTGACACTCTCAGTTACTAGATATTGGCCATAACTTTTTAATGACACTGTTGTGGCACAAATTAAAAACCATATAAAATACCAGGTTGTGTGCTTGGTTTAAGAATTCAGACATATTTATAACTTCAGTGGCCCTGGCTCTCTATCTCCTAGGAACATGAACTTGATGGAACCAAGTATCTGGACCTCAAGGATTATCTGAAGGACAAAAGGCTCATTTTTCCTTTGGCAAATGGGAAGTTACACACTGGTGTCAAAAAGTCATATCCTACTCCTCTTGCCTTGGACTTCTGGCAAAGAGCCAGGCTTGCTGAGAGCTACAGCTGTGTCAGATCCCTAAGCTTTTGTGTTTTCTAAATTTGTTTTTCTTAGTCTACTTTCTCATGATTTTTCAATCTTTTTTAATATTGTCTTTTTTAATTTCTGAGAAATTGAAGGCCAAAGGATCTTCAATGAAACGAACAACTATTTAAGTTATTAAGGATTAATATTTCTTCCAGCCAAAATACTATTATAGGCAATTGTTACAATGTATTCACTGGCAGAGTGTAAAATTAAAAAAATAGATTATTAATAAAAAAGAAGGCCCTGGCTGGTTGGTTAAGTGGATAGAGGGTCAGCCTGGTGGTGCAGACATCCTGGGTGTGATTCCCGGTTAGGGCACACACGAGAAGCGACTATCTCCTTCTCTTCCCCTCTCTCAGCCAGTGGCTTGATTGGTTTGAACATTGGTCTCTGGTGCTGAGGATAGCTTGGTTGGTCTGAGCATCAGCCTCTGGCACTGAGGATAGCTCGGTTGATTTGACCATTGGTCCCAGACAGAGGTTGCTGGGAGGATCCCAGTTGGGGAGCATGTGGGAGTCTATCTCTTCTCCTCTCACTTAAAAAAAAGCAAAGTCTACCACTGACAAATCCTAAATTTACTAATATTTTACAGAATATATGACAAAGAATCTTGTTTCTACATAGTTTCATTTGTAAGCATTTTTACAGCAGACATTTTCCACAAAGCATTTTTTTCTGCATAACTGACAATAAGGCAATTTTACTTTAAAAGATAAAAGAAACAAAATATTAAAAAGGACACAATGAAACATGGAAAAATTAGTAAGATTTTATTGCAAAAAAGTGAAAATACATGATTTTTGTGGTCTTTTGTTCATTGTATTTACATTTTTCTTGCATGTTGATATATCTCCTTGTTCAGAATTATACCTCCTTATTTTGCTAAAATTTCTTCATCTGGAGATATATCAGTTTCCAACTAAAGAATTAATAATTAAATTTCTTGAAGACTATTGTAAATTAGTAGTCTCATGTTTTATATTTGCTACAGCTTGATACATTTTTAGTTTTGATGGGAGGGAGGGATGACTGTGCTTACTGAAGGATTTGCAAACTGTTATGTTATCATTTCCTAGTATAGTATGCAATCTGGCTTTATACACAGCTTTGCATTCTGGCTTTTAGGTAGTTATTATCATCCACTATGTCTACTCATCACTGTATAAGGGTAAGATTTATTTATTTGTCAATGGAAAAGTGAAATCAAATGGACAAAATACATTGCAGACTGTAAGTCAAACTGTAAACCAGTTATTTTGTTTTTATAGCAGAATTGCCTTACAGCCAATTAGTTATGCAGCAGAAATGTTTGTGGCAAAGATGTTTATGGCGAAACTACTAGACATAGAGAATCTTTTTTTTTTTTTAATTTAGAAATTAAATTTAAAGAGCTGACATTGGCCCTTAGGAACACATAGGTTTTAGTTATTTGAGCTGTTCATTGCATTGTGTTCCTGTCACCGAAATTCAAATTATTTTCTGTCATCATATATTTGGCCCTCTTACTCCTCTCTTCCTCACCCCCTCTACCTCTGGTAATCACTTCACTTTTGTCTATGTCCATGAGTCTCAGTTTTATATTCCACCTATATGTGAAATCATATAGTTCTTAGTTTTTTCTGTTTTACTTATTTTATTCAGTGTAATATTCTCAAGGTCCATCTATGTCCATGATGGTCAACCTTTTTATAAAAACCACCCACTTTTGCAGTGCTAGTCAACCTGATCCCTCCCGCCCACTAGTGGACGTTCCAGCTTTCATGGTGGGCCAATCGTGGTGCTGTGTGGTTCCCCGTTACAGTAATTTTGTTTGAGATTCAAGTGAAATTCTGAGATATGAGTCGTGATTCGGGAAGCTGCCGCTAGTTGGCACGTTGGTACACGGGTCCAGTATCGGCAGTTTGATATATGAGTTGACTGACTTATGAACTCGCTTACAGAACAAATTAAATTTGTATCTCAAGGTACCACTGTATATCTTTGTGTTCAGTATCTTTGTGTACAAATGTTTTCAAGTTTTCCAGGTAGCTCTCCAGTAGAGGATTCTTGGGTCATATGGTAGCTTTATTCTTAATTGTGTGAGGAACTGCCATACTGTCTCCCATAGGTGCTACACCAGTTTACATTCCTACCAGCAGTGAATGAGGGTTCCTTTTTCTACACAGCCTCTGCAACACTTGTTATTACAGCAGTGCCTTGGTTTTCGTTGACTTCTGTTATTGTCAGTTTTGGTTTTCGTCAATTTTTTCTGCAAAAAATTTGTCTGGGTTTTCAAAAGTTGGTTGCCTCAGATTTCGTTGGCATGCCCACATGACCTTGCTGCTAATTTTGCGAAAACAAAGGGCGACCCACATGTTCTCTTGCTCAGTGTGGTGTTGTTTCTCATTGTGTGAGTATCACCCTGTGCATCTAGCCAAACAATTCCATTTCTTTCCAGTGTTTTTGTGCTTTTTTTAAATTGATTGTGAGTGCCAATACTACAATTGCATGTAAATGATTACTGTGTATATAGTATTCGGTGTAATGTGTTTTGGTATGTATTTTGGAGTGTCTAGTGCAAATTAATTGGATTTACATTGATTCATGTGGAAATAATTGGCTCAGTTTTCATCAGTTTTGGATTTTGCTGATTGTTTTCAGACAGATTACCAATGAAAACCGAGGTATCACTGTATTTGTCTTGTATTAGCCAATCTAACAGGTGTGAAGTAATATCTCACTGTAGTTTTGTTTTGCATTTCTCTAATAGCTAGTGAAGAGGATAGCATCTTTTTATATATCAATTTGTTGTTTGTATGTGGACACAGAGAATCTTAACCCATGCATAGTGGTGGGGTTCCTTGCTTTTCAGAGTAGGTCATGGCAATATGTAAAACATAAAGTAGAGGATTTGCTCTGACGTCAGTCATTTTCATGTAACTTTCATGACTTTTTGAAGTCTATATGCCATTATTATTATTTACTCCAAAATATATTATCCATTTTTCCAGTTTGGGCAACATGGCAGATTGAGGTAATAATACTGAATGTTCTCCTACTAAAAAGCAGAAAATTGTGTAAAAAAATTGCCAAGTTTAAAAGAGAAAAGAGCTTCATGGCCATAGCATCAAGCCTGCATCTTGATCTTGAAAAGATTCAGTGTGTATTATTAGCTAAATATGAGTTATAAGAGCAAGGGACTGAAAACTTTGTGCCCTCAGAGGGTCAGCAGTGACTGTGGATCTGCAGGAGGCAGGAGGCTAAACTGAGACCCTTTAAAGAAGAGGTTCTATAAGAGCTGTCTGTTCAGTGCAAGAATAAGATCTCCAACTGGGGAAGGCACAGAATAAACCTACAGGAAAAAAAAGATGGAGGAAGAAATATTCCATGAGGAACCAATCGCAGACTTTCGTACCTATGGACAAAGAATTTGAATGTATATTACTTAATGATATTAGAAACTTAAACTGAAACATTAGTGTAAAATCTTGTCTGACATTGATGAAATGTGAAACACAGTGGAAGCTAACCAGGAACTACTGTGAAAGGACAGTTTTCCAACATAGGGCTGGTAGGCATTTCCTGGGGGAATGTGGGTCCAGGACCATGCTACAGTAAAGATGCATTCACAACAGGAAAAAAGGGTATACACAAACAACGTGAGGAAGTACATGCCACAAAGGGGATTCAGAAGACAAAACATCCCAAGAACTTAGTTAAGTCACTGTAAAATCCAACATCATAAAATAAATAAATTTTAAGTGATTAAAGAAATAAAAGTAGGAATAGAAACCACAATGAAAAAAAAATGGAGATGATTGGGGGGAACATTTGTATAAGATTGAAAAAGAACTTTTAAAAACAAAAAAGACATGTAAATTAAAAAGTTAATGGATAATATTAAAAAAATGTTGTTAAGATCTAATTTTCTAATGGTTTTCCTGTGTGAAGTGGGTATTCACTTCTTTATTCTTTCATGTTCAAAATATTAAGCTTTTATTTCATTCAAGTACAGAAACAACCTCTAATTATTTAAATTATGCTAAGGATTAAAATGTAGATATTTGAAAACTTATTTTTTTATTTTACTTTTTTAAGTAATAGGTGGGGAGGCAGAGAGACAGACTTCTGCATGTGCCTGACCAGGATGCACTCAACAAGGACAATGCGCTGCCCATCTGGGGCTGTTGCTCGGCAATTGAACTATTTTAGTGCCTGAGATGAGGCCATGGAGCCGTCCTCAGCTCCTGAGGTCAACTCACTCGAACCAGTTGAGCCATGGCTGCAGAAAAGGAAGAGAGAAGGAGAAAGAAGGAAGAGGGGAGAAGGGTGGAGAAGCAGATGGTTGCTTCTCCAGTGTGCCCTGACTGGGAATTGAACCCAGGACATCCACATGCTGGGCCGATGCTCTACCACTGAGCCAAACAACCAGGGCTTGAAAAATTCTTAGATATGACAACATTGGTTTCAGTCCAATTTTTGAAACCTTTAAAAAATTAACAGGTAAAATATGTTACATGCTCTTCAATGGTTCAAACATTTTATAAACAAGACATACACATAATAACTACAAAACATAGTAACTATGATGGGATTTCACCCCTGTGATTGTTATATGGCAAAGATGAGGGTTTTTGAAAATTTAATTAAGATCCTAAGTCAGTTGCTTTGAGTTAATAAAGAATGTTTATCCTGGTTGGACCAGACTTACCGTAATTAGATGAAAACCCATAAAAGAGAAACTGATACCCCCTCTCCTTGAAGAGATTTTCTTCTGCTTGCCTTATAGAAGAAAATGGCCATATCGTGAGCTCCTCCTATTTATAAGGGAACTGTGAGCAGACATGGGTTCTGACAGTAGACTTTGGCTGATAGCTAGCAAGCAAATGAGGACTCAGCCATATAAATAAGTGCATGGAAAAGAATTTCAACCCCTATTATTATCTCACAATATGGCTTCATAAAGGTTTTGCTATAACCAACTCATAAAGGGGAAAATTTGACAGGTTCACAGGTAGGTCTGTTCAATAGACTGGTGCCAGTCTGAAAAGACCCACTGTTGCATTACAGTTCCACTCAGTCAAGTCAGTGTAAAGAAAAATCCTGTGTTAGACAGATGTGAACAATACTGTTGGTTATTGACTTTGTTTGGAGAGAGAACTGGCTACAGATATGAATATACACTGCAGTCCCAGACAGTGGCAAAAAGTTTTTCCAACTTGTCAGAATTCTGGAAAATAGCATAAGGATGGACTAATTGGATTAGCACAGAGTGTATGAATCTTAGAGGATGCTCTCAGAACCTAAGTGTTAGGATGACTCATCCTGTGGATGTGAGCCAGCTTCTCTCTTCAATGATGCCAGTATCACAATGAGCACACAGACAGTGGCCAGGATGGCAAAAATGAAGGCTATTCATGTACCCAGCAATGGAGGTTTCCTCTCACCCAGGTTGACATAATTGCTGCCACAGCTGAATGTACCACTGTTCAACAGCTGAGAGAGAGATACTGAGTCCTTGATCTGCAAACACTCTTAGAGTAGACCAGATGTTGCCTGAAGTATGTTTGCCAGATGTAGCAAATGAAAATACCAAATGCCCCATTAAATTTGAATTTGAGCCTGACCGGGTGGTGGCACAGTGGATAGAGCATCAGACTGGGATGCGGAGGACCCAGGATCAAGACCCCGAGGTTGCCAGCTTGAGCGTGGGCTCATCTGGTTTGAGCAAAAGCTCACCAGCTTGGACCCAAGGTCTCTGGCTTGAGCAAGGGGTTACTCAGTCTGCTGAAGGCCCATGGTCAAGGCACATATGAGAAAGCAATCAATGAACTAAGCTGTCGCAACAAAAAACTGATGATTGATGCTTCTCATCTCTCTGTGTTCCTGTCTGTCTGTCCCTATCTATCCCTCTCTCTGACTCTCTCTCTGTCTCTGTATAAGAAAAAAAAATTGAATTTGAGATAAACAATGAGTTATTTTTTAGTATAAATATGACCCATGTAATACTTAGAATATACTTATACCAAAATTATTTATTGTTTCTCTGATACTCAAATTTAAGTTGGGGTCATAATTTATCTGTCAACTCTAACCAAGAAGTGAATTCATGGTATCAGATCTCTGACATGTGTGAATGGGATGGGAGGCAGAGATAGTCTTTTCTAGAATCAGTAGATATTTTGGATGTTGGTAGAGTTTCCTGCTCAGAGTTTTTATGGAATGTCTGATTAATCAACAGGTGTCCTATACAATATCATCTTAGGTTGATAGACTCATTTTCTAGGAAAGGAAAAATAAGAATAATCGTGAAATACACTGGTCTTATGAACACTATCTCCAGTGAGCAGTCAGACTAACACACTGGTGTATTAATTTCTTACATAAGGGTAAAGTACTATTTAGGTAATACTTATCTGGGGAGTTGATGTCCTGTCTTGTCAGAATTCATTTGTTTGTTAAACCTGCCATTTTAGGGGTAGGGAAAATTACTTGATAAAATTTAATTATTTTTCATTATTTAAAAAAGTCTCAACGAACTAAAAACAGAACTTCTTTAACCTGATATAATGTGTTTACCAGCAATGTCTAGTTAATATCAGTTGCATGGTGAAAAAATAGAAGCATTCTCTTGGCATTTGGGAACACTCACAGAATGCTTGCCATTCCAGGTTCTGCTCAGCATTGTCTTGAATGTCCTTCCCAGCACAAGAAGAAAGATCAAATAAAATAGGGACTGAATGTCAGGGATCCCTTTGAGACAAAGTGATTTCAGTGGATTGGGGGGAAGGAAGCGTAATTTCGGTGGGCCAAAGATGAATAGGTGTGGCATGTGAGAGTGGAAAGGCAGGTGGACTTTGGCTTTGTGGCAGAGGAAGGGGATAAAGTGATGACTGGAGATGGGCCTTCAGTTTAAAGAGATTCAAACGTTAAGGTGGGAAAGACTAAAATATGTTTAAATATGGATGAGAAGGAACCAGTGGAGGAAGAGAGGTAAAGTCAAAAGGATACAGCAATGTTGTGTGCACAGGTGTCTGAGGAGGAGGATGAGAAAGGGGCCAAAGGGGAGAAACACATTGTTTTTCTGATCTTAAACAGAGTCATAAAAGTCTCCTCTGTTTCAACACACAACACGATTTCACTTATGTATTTGGACTGACACTTATAATTTAAACTACTTCAGAATTTGGGATTATTCAAGTAGGGGCAGATCTGAAGTTTATTTTTGTGACATGTTTTATTCTCATATTCTAGTATTTTAATTGGCTTTATCACTGAAATCAATAGTGTAAAGGGAAATTGAAAGGTATGTTTATCCTACTGAAAAAAAAGCTAAAAAAGCTAAAGCATATTTTTGCATACCAGCAGTGGCTTGCTAATTACAAATTGCTCTTTGTAGTATTAAATAGTCTCTTTGGTTAATAATAAGGTGACCCATCATCCTCCTTTAGGAAGGACAGTCCTTCTTTTGTAAGTTCCTTCCTCCCTCAAAAAGTGTCCTCCTACATATCCTTGTTTTTGATATTGGAAGACTAATTTGTAAATGTCCATGTTCGATCCATGCAGAGTTGATCCATTGTATGTAATGTGACATATTTGTATTTGACATGACAATTCGTCTAGGATCAGTACAGTGCATTGAGATGTGATAATGAGATGCATGTGCTCCGCACAGGAGACCTTGAGAGAGAGCATGATATATACCGAACACGCAAATGGCTTTGTGTACTTCTTACTGAAACACAACACGGCACATACAATGTTGTAGACTCATAATTATTTCTTTCTCAGTGAATATTCATTCATAGACAGGTAAGCACAATTCATGTTTTATTAATTCATTATCTAATAATTTCCAAATATGTATAATTTTATTAACAAGTATTTTCCTGAAATTCAAGTTTTAAAGTGGAAATATAACTTCAAGCCATATCTATTAGTAATGCATTTTGATTAAATAGTTGCATTAGAAAATGATAAATAGACCCTAATATCACTCCAAATTAGTGGTTTTGTTTGATATTTAGTTTTGTTAATTTAGCTTCCAGAAAATTCGCCTACCATGATGTAAGGTTTTCAGTTACTAATGTGCTTGCATCGTTTGTGTAGCTCTATATTTTATTTTTAATTTAAAATTTCATTTAAGGGATAGAAAAATCAAAAAAGAGAAAATGCCATTTCAACAATAAATTGAAAAAGGAATTTTCATTCTTCAAAGAAAGATACTGTTGTTTTTCATAATATTTGCAGTGGAGAATTTTGTATTGCAGTTGGGGGCAGAGCAGTGATAACTTAACACTTGACCACCAACAAACATAAGCAATCATTAGATGTATCAGCTTCCAGTTGTAAAGTAACAAGTTTTTTTAAAACTCCAAATTAATTTGAAGATGAAAACCAGTTGGCTGCAATGGAGGGAACATTTGCATTTTATACCATAATTCACAAAGTTTTCGTATTATGAATTGTACAATTAAATTATTGAAAAGGTTTCACAATGCAAAATTTTCATGTGCCAGGACAAAATATGAGGCTATTTTGAAATCAGTATTTAAATATTACTGTGACAAAATACTTACAGAGGACTTGGAAACTGCAGCAGTTGTAATGATTTTATCTGATGCATCAAATCATAATGAGATTAAATTGTGTCCAATAATAGTAAGATATTTTAATGTTACCAAGGGCATTCAAGTAAAAATTTTAAATTTAGAATTCATTGAGTGTAAAACTTCTGAAATTTTGTCAAACCATCTATACAGAGTAATAAATGAAAACAATTTGAAATCCAGAGTTGTCGCACTAACTGCTGATAATACAAATACAAATTTTGGTGAGTGAAGATGCAAAGGGGTGAATAATGTGTATGTAAAATTAGGAGAGTTACTCCAAAAGAAAATACTAGGAATTGGTTGTAATGCACATATTTTGTCAAATGCAATCAACATAGCATCATGTGCCATGCCAATTGATGTAGAAGTAATAATAACTACAATTTATTTGCATTTTAATCATTTTACCGTTCGTGTTGCTACTTTAAAACAATTTTGTGAAGAAGCAAATGTTGAATACAAAAACTTTTAGGATATTCAGAAGTTAGACGGCTTGCTCTAACACCTGCTATAGAGCGGGTTCTACAATTATTTGAGCCTTTCCGTTCATATTTTTAGGTTTACACAAATGTCCTAAAATCGTGGAATCGTTTTCCAATAATAAAATATCTGAGATATTAATGTATTTTGTACATAATCAAGCATCTATTTTTCACAAAATGATTCACAAGATTGAAGGTGAACATATTTCAGAGCTACGGAAGTTAGTCTTATTTTGAATGACTTTATCCTTCAATAAAAATCTTGTTTTGAAGAAAATTTTATAATTATAGGAAGAAAATTTTCTTCAAAACGAAATTTATATGTCATGTTAATTTTCTTCTTTTAATTATAAAAAGAAAAATTTCAGACTTAGAGAAATTAAATCTGGGCATAACATAAAAGTTTATCAAAGAAATGCAGAATTTTTACCAGACATGTTTTCAATATATTGAAGAATGGTCTGAAACAAACATCACAGGAAATAACAGTTTTCAATGGTGTTTTTTTACTTCATCGCAAGAATATTGGATAGATATTGAATCTTGTCTTGAGTTTTTATCTAAACAAATGCCAGACATCAAAATAGAAGACAATTGTCTCTTTGAAGAAATTAGAAGACTGAATGTATATTTAAATTCTGAAAAATTAATACAATGGGAAAATGAACATGTCAAAATTGATAAAAGATGGGTGGAAATATTCAGCCATTTCAAAATTGAACATATTCCATGTGAAAATGTATTTATTCTTTTTCAATTTACATTGTTCTGCCCTGGAACTAATGCGGCAGTTGAAAGAGTTTTTTCAATTGCTTATGATTTTTGGACAAGTGAGAAATCAAGATTGAATGTTGATACTCTAGCTGTAGCACTTGCCATAAAATTCAATATGAAGGATATTTCTTGTTCAGATATTTCCAATATATTGTTACAAGATGATACATTGACAAAAAATATTCATTCTATAGAAAAGTACTCATTTTAGATAATGTTATCTAAATGAGTACTTTTTTCTTACAAGTATTAAAAATTAATAGGCATGTAAGCAAAATTACAATATAAAATATCACAAATGTTTTTATTATGCATTTATCATATTATAGTGTATTATTGTTGCATTGAATAAAATGTTTCTTATATTTACAATATTGTTTTCTTCAATTTATTTTGTCCTTTTCATTGTAAAAAAGTTGCTCACCTTATACTATTAATAACAATTATTACCCTGGGGCTATAAAGTGAAACAATGGCAGCATTTCCAAAATATTTTATAATTCTTTATTTTACTTTGGAATGCCTAACATTTTCCTTCTTCCAATTATTCCAAATTAATGTAGATTCTACCCAGAAAACATTGCCCAATTTGCATACCAGTACTTGAAACTTGAGTGTTTTTTCCCTTTTCTTTTTTTTCTTTTAACCCAAAGCACTTTTCCAGAGTCTAATTCAAACTGAGCTTCTTTTTCTCACACCTGGTATAAGTGTTGGTTCCCACTTTGCACCATTAAGTGGAGGTTGCCTGATAATGTAATGTCGTCCCAGACTCCAGCTCTGTGGATGCAGAAAGCCAATTTACTTCTTGCTGCTTTGTCTTGGGTACCTCACAGTGTGCTCTAATGACGACTCAGCAGTTTTAACAGCCCCTTTAATGGCTAAAAACAGACCCAGTCTCTCCAAACATAGCCTATTCACCAGCTCTCGTCAAAACAATTCAGTTTTGCTATATGATGATGCAGCAGACCATGGAAGCCAGCCACACAGACTCTATTCAAGTCCAAAGTTGGACCCTGGGGCTAAACCAAGTCAGCCCAAGCAATGGTCACATTCAATACTTTGTTTTACTGTCTGTTTCTGAAACAGGGCTTTTGTTTCAGTGGGACAAAGCAAGCTCCATTTGCAAAAGCAGCTCAAAACAATTAAACCATTAGAGAAACTTCTTCTGTGAAGGGGTGTGAAATTTTTATTTCAACTGCAGTGCATTATTTGTACCTAAACACCTTTGCTTCACAGCAAGAAAAAGAAAATCCGAGGCTAGCTTATTGGGCAATTTGTTTGATTCTCAAGGCAAAGGACCATTTACTATTTTATTTCCCTTTTAAGCCCCAACACACAAGTTATATATCTGTGTCCTTGTAACTTTTTGACTTTTATGTTTTTTCCATCAGTTGGTTTTTATTTCAAGTTCTTTATAATGTCCTGACCTACAAAGGTATAGCAATAAAGAGAATACCAAATGACACTTAAAATAAAAAATAACTAGTTTCTCCAGGCTTGCTTAGGGATATAACTTTAAGTATATTAATGATCCTTCAATGAAAAACTTTCCTTTCCTGCAGTCTTCACTTTTTATAAAAGGTGGATTTCTAGGCAGTATTTAACAAATGCACATTTAAAGATGCTGCCATAAACTGACTCATTCAGCTGTTCCTTTCATATACACAAAAATTATAAAATTGTTTGCTTGATGATTATTTATTGGTCAATGTGGAAGGCTAGAGTTTTTATTTTAGAATGCTCTATATGTGTTAAAAATATGACTACCTAGTCAGTGTGGAACCATATTTCAAATCACTTCCTAGTCCAATAGATTTTTGTATAGTGACAAAGACTTTTAGGCCCAGATGACAGGTGTAAGAACTCAGGACTATTCCCCTCCATGACCTTTGTGGAGATGGTGGACCAATGATTCAGTCTTGAGAAAGGTTGTAGGAGAGACATCCATTAATTCATAAAAGAAAAGTCTTCTTGGCTGATTGATAGCTATTCCCTTGTCTCTAAAATATGGGAATTGTTGGAGTCTGAAAAAAGAAATAGATTTCATTTAAATAATCCTTCAGAAGGTTTAGTTAAAGAAAATATGGAGAAATCAGGCTCTGACATCAAAAAGGTATGAAGAGTGGGTGGTTGATGTTGTCACTGCTGGTGACAGGGCCTGATTCAGTGTGGCTGTTGAAGGAGAATGCCACTGAGAAATCAATGAATGGTGGGTCCTTGACCTAAAATCTCATGCTTATGTGACTGTGTAATTCTGCAGAGTCCCCTTGTTAGACCCTGATGCCCAAGACATATAAGAATAAGCATTAAAAGGTAAAGAACAACTTTTATAGCCCAGAGAGGAACACAGACTACTGCTTTCCTAGTGAAGCAGTGGTAAGCGGCCCAGAGCTGATGAGTGCAGTACACTTCTACTGAGGCATGTATGGAATGGAGTTCCCTGCAGCTAGGAATGCTTGGACTAACACTCTCTTATGAAAAGATGGAGCTAGTTTAAAGCCAGAGGTGTGACAGAGGAGCAGGTGGACACAGCAGTTAAAGCTGAAATCCTTATACAGCCTGAGTACACATAGTGAGTTCTGTCGTGTGGCACAATCAATCTACTCTCACAGCTACAGAGTGAGTCCCTCTAATTGTGGCTTAAACCCCAAGTATGAAGTTTCTGAGCAATGTCTAGTAAGCCAGCGTGAGCATATGCACCTGACTTAAAATCTATAAATTCAGCATGTTCTGAGTTTCTCAGTGTCTGGATCAAGTCGCCCTTACTGGAATATGAAGAGGTCTAATATGGATATGTGAACCCACTATTTCATATGTAGGCTCGAAGAGGCCTGCAGTCGCTATATCTTGTTACATTTATGCAGGTGTCTAGTTTAGAAACATCTAGAGGCCAGTGCATTATTAATATGTTAGGCTTTTTATAGGGGAGGGGCTAGAGAGTGGAGGCAGGTTACTCTGTTTCGTCATGCTGTGAGTCTGCTACATGTGCTTTAAAAGGCTTTAAAAAGCTCCCAGTTCCCCAAGCATTGTAATGCCTCAGGTAGTATATCAGGTTCACCTCGAGTTGGTAGTAAAGCTAACCATTTATAAAATCTCTACTTTTTATTGTCCTTATGGTGAGTTTTGCTTCAAGCTAGTTCTAAAATTCAAACAAGAATGTTCCAAATCATGTCTAATAGGAAGAGAGCAAGTGGGAAGTATCTGGAGCACATTTATATGTTAGTATTGTTAGTGAGGTGGTGAGAGAGAGCCAGGTACTTACGGGTTTGACTGGCTGCCTTCAGTAGGTGTTCCATGGCATTTAAGAAGTATGGTATTTTCTATTCTCTGTTGCTTATATTAGTGACACTAAATATTCAGTCACTAACTAGGACTATAGTAGCTGCTCCTCAAAAGTGTTGAATAATGAGCCCCTGTACCTTTGTGAATTTTCTGTTGTTGGCTGATTTGGTTGACTTTGCATGGAGGATTTTACATGGATGGCCATTGCTTATAATTGAAAGAGGAAAATGTAATGCTGAGAACGGACAAAACAGAAAATGGAAAGGCTGCATTGTCATTGCCATGTAATTATAACAGTGGCTTGAATAATTAGGTTCACCTAATTTTTTTTCAGATTTCTTAAATGTCTTTTAAGCTTATTTTGAAATCTACCTTTTTTTATTCCTGTGGTATATTTCTGGCCCCACAGGT
Organism: Saccopteryx bilineata; assembly: GCF_036850765.1. NCBI lineage: Eukaryota > Metazoa > Chordata > Mammalia > Chiroptera > Emballonuridae > Saccopteryx > Saccopteryx bilineata. The sequence goes on from NC_089493.1 coordinate 246,697,405, forward strand.
AATATTTTTTTAATTTTTTATAAATGGAGAAACTAGATCAAGGAGAAAATAAATTACTAACCCTGATTGTCATCAGTTACTCTGGTTTATATTAAGAAGCCCAAATCACAGATCTTAGTTGCAATCTCAGTGTCTTGCACTGCCTTTTCTTATAAAAGCAGTGGGAACATAGCAAGTTACCTGTTTTTGTTAAGTTCCAGCTTTTTTATCAGCAAAATGGGGACAGCACACCTCTCTGAAGTATAAATTTGTTAATGTGACTATAAATAATGCATGTGAGTTGTGTAGCTTGGTTGCAGCACACAATAGGTACTTTATATATGACAGTTTCTTTGTTGTTGTTAATATTATTACTTGTGTATACATATTTAGCTAACGCTTCCAATATGGTGATAATATCAGTTTCTGACTGTATAAGTTTGCTAGAGCTACCACAACAAAGTATCAGAGACTGGGCTTTAAACAACAAGTATTTATTTTCTCACAATTTTGGAGGCTAGAAATCTAAGGTCATGGTGCTGATAGGGTCAGTTCCTTCTGAGGCCTTGGATCAAGCCTTTTTCTTCTTGGCTTATAGGTGGCCATATTTCTCCTGTATCTTCACAGGATCTCAACCTCTGCATATGTTTGTGTACACACATTTCTTTGAAAGACACCAGTCATATTGTATTAGAGCCCATTCTAATGACTCTCTTCTAATTTAATGGCCTCCTGAAAGATTCTCCAAATATAGTCACAATCTTGAGGTACTGTGCTTAGGACTTCAGTGTATGATATATATATATATTTATATGCAGGTGACTGCATACAAATGGTGAATGTAGAAGTGACATAGGTGGAGCATTATCTCAATTTTTTTTTTTTTTTTTTTTTTTTGGTATTGACTGTTATTCCTTGGCTTTGTGACTGTGCTCTTATTTTTTTTTTTGGTCGTAGTTGAACACAACAGGTATATGTCCACTCTTTCCACTCTTGGTGGTTGATTAAAATAATACAGTTTTAACAGTTACAGTTCAACAGTGGAATCCATTCAATGTAACAAAATGTACACGCCTATATTGTTGGTTATGGCAATTCAGGGTGTAAACCATACTGTGTGGAAAGTAAACTGATGTAAAGTGGTTAAGTGCTGTGTAACACAGTGTCTAAGAATATTGGCTTTGAAACCAAACTGATCTGTATTCAAATTTTATTTTATTTTATTTTTATTTATTTATTTATTTTTTTACAGAGATAAAGAATGAGAGAGAGGGGATAAATAGGGACAGACAGACAGGAACGAAGACAGATAAGAAGCATCAATCATCAGTTTTTTGTTGCCACACCTTAGTTGATCATTGATTGCTTTCTCATATGTGTCTTGACCATGGGGCTACAGCAGACCGAGTAACCCCTTGCTCAAGCCAGCAACCTTGGGTCCAAGCTGGTGAGCTTTGCTCAATGTATTCAAATTTTAGATTCATTGCTTATTAGCCTTGGGACCATGACACTCCCTGAGTTTTTTCTTAATGAGAATACTAATAGTTGACACATTGAATTAAATGAGGATTTATGAGGGTTTTGTTACCATAACTTTGAGGTTATCAGTGCTCAGTAGTATAGATATTTTAATTATTAAGATGATAACAGCAATGAACAGGGCAAGTTAGGGGCATATCTCCAGTACCTGTCAGTAGCTATGACACATGAGATCAAGAACATCTCTTCCTGATTTAGTGTCACAAAATCTATACCCTAGTTCTCGATAACCCAATCATGAGTCTGGCTATGTACATATTCCTTTGGTATAAACAAACAGCATCAAAATCTGTGGCTATTTGCCCTATTTACCCAAGTGATTTTGTGAGGCTTAATTCTGTTAAATATAGAGTAATTTATGAATATTAGCATTTCTGTAATTCATAGCAGGAGTATGGCAGCCTTTCCTTCTCCTTTCATTTCTCTTTGAGGTCTCTCCTTTCTGAGTCCCTTATTGGCCACAAGTCCTGAACACATCATATTCTTAGGAATGCATTTAGAGAACAAAAACACTGTATTTAAATGTGAGAGAACTGGTTGTTCAAATATGTGCAGATAGATTACATAAATTCAGGGAGTATTAATTGAATCTGATTAGGTAAATCCTAGTGTATCAACGGTTATCATCTTCCATCTCTGTGGAACCTTACCTTTTTGCTCTGTGTTCCAGGTGCAACCTTGTGATAGCAGATGGAAATTTCACTCTTTTGCAGACACCAGATCATAAACAAGTGTTTGTCATTTTATGAACTGCTTTTAGCCTTGTTTTAAGAAAACTTCCTACTCCAAGCCACTGCTGTTCTACAGTTCCTTCTTGATTGTATAAAATTATTGTTCTTTTGGATACACTTTTACTACACAACATCTTTTTTCTTTTACTAAAAATGCCCTCTCTGACCCATGTTTTCCCACACAATTCAATTTGCCTGTCAGTCAAAACCAAAATGAACCTTTCTAAAACAAACCTTTGTATTTGCTAAATATAAGCTGTAGGGAAGTTGGTTTTTTTTAATATGATATAAATTGTTGAAGGAGGGATTTCTTCAGAATGATAGGGTTTATTATTTAACAGAAATGCTCCAGAGCTTGAAGTTGTACATGCCATCATGCCTAATTGAGTACAGCCCACCTTTGTTCTTCTCTGAGCCATAAATTCCATTCTATTTCAGTCATTCTCATTCAGTTATATTTACTTTCATTCCTTCCCATCCCATCCCATGTTACCCTACACCAGCCCATTTCATCTGATTCCTTTCTAATATATGTTTAGGCGCCAACCTTAAGGCATTTTTTTTTCTAAATAATAAAACCACTATAAGTAATCTGTATGTTTTAAGCTGTTGTGTAGGGCCTGGGAGGTAATTAATATTATGATAGCAGGAATTAAAGTTCTGATTTCTTTTGCATGCCAACTATATTATTCAAAGATGGCTAGTGTGTGTATGAACTAATGAAAAGTAAAAACAAAAAAAACCAAAAAAAAAACCCTTCCAAGATTAATTCAAAGGGCAATATTTAGTCTTTGTTCATCAAGGGTAAAGAGGAGGTTCTGGTAGGTTTATATAGCCCTTAAGTGAGCTTTAAATTTGGTTGTAAAAAAATATGAACAAAGAACAAGGGTAATGAATAGAAAAGTTAATAAATATGAGTGGGCATTATGCCACTCTAGCCAGTGACTATGCTCTGAAAGTATGCTTTGGTCTCTACCTGGCTTATTGGCTCCTCCTCTGCTATGATGATGTTAATCTTAGAAGCCTGATGTGCTAACAGGTTGGGCTATTTCATACACAGAGAGAATGCAACAGTTTTTTTGTTTGATTTCTAATAAGTGAAGGTAAGAGACAGTAACATCAAATATTTTCAACTCAAAATATTTAAATAAATGAAAGCACAATATTGTGGAAAAAGAAAATATTTCACAAGTTGCTTATCAAAACTGTTTTAATGCAAGAGATTAACACTAGGATAACATTTTGAAAGCCTTTCCAGGTTTTAAGACTTAAACAGCCACTATGCTTAAAAAAATTTAATTCAAAGCTTTATTGTGTATTTGCAGAAACAAAAGTATATAGTCCATAAAGAGAAATGGCCTGCTAGCTAAATCTGGCTACTTTATATATGATTTTTCAACTAGCTCTTTTCTTTGATCATTCACAGTTTATTCCACATGTAATATATATTGTAAATGGAAAAACTGGCCTCATGTCAATGAGCTTATTTTGAATGATTGTAAAATTTTCTAAAATATGCACAGTTAGGTTTGTAGAATTTATTCCTCTAGGTTATTTGTTTGTTTGCTTTTGTTATCTTTTTATTTTGAAATAATTTAAATTTAGAAATATAGTGCAAAACATCTCATTTAGATTCATTAATTATTAATATTTTACCCTACGTGATTTCTCATATTTTTGCTCTTTGTACATAAATGTATTTTCTAATTCATTTGAAAGTAAGTTGCAAATATTATATTTCTTCCTTCCTAAATAATTTAGTCTTTATTTATTAAAAATAAAGATTATCTCTTATATAATTTTAGTACAATGATAAAGTCAGAAATTTTAACAAACTTTATTCAGCCTATAGTATACATTCAAATTTTGCCAATTATACAATTAAGTTCCTTAGAGAATTTTTTTTTCCCATCCAGGGTATAACTCAAGGTTATGCATTGCATTTCATTATCATGTGACTTTAGTCCTCTTTAATCTAAAGCAATTCCCCTGCCTTTTTTGTTCATGAAATTCACATTTCTTAAGAGTACGTATGAACAATTATTTTATAGATTATCTCTTAATTTGGAATTACTTAAAGTTTCCTTTTATTAGTTTAAATTATTTGTTTAGTGTTCAGTGATGTGTTCTTCTCAGTGTGTTATATTGGAAGACCCATGATGTCTTTTTTCCTGATAATTTTGATCACTTTGTTAATGTGGTTTATGCCCGCGTTCTCACCTCTAAAATTAATGTTTTCCTCCTATAATTTAAAGATAATGGGATAAGTGATATTTTTGACTAAGTAAATATCCTGTACCCAATGAAACCTTTACTCACGATGATTTTTGCTTGAATCAGTTATTACAGTGATGGTTACAAAATAGTCATTTTCTAATTCTGTCATTCCTTATTATTTGACCTTCTACTGGCTTTTTAAATTTTTCTCTTTATTATATCAATGCATACTAATTAATTTCATTTTTTTTTTCATTTTTCTGAAGCTAGAAACAGGGAGAGACAGTCAGACAGACTCCCGCATGCGCCCGACTGGGATCCACCAGGGGCGACGCTCTGCCCACCAGGGGCGACGCTCTGCCCACCAGGGGGCAATGCTCTGCCCATCCTGGGCGTTGCCATGTTGCAGCCAGAGCCACTCTAGCGCCTGGGGCAGAGGCCAAGGAGCCATCCCCAGCGCCCGGGCCATCTTTGCTCCAATGGAGCCATGGCTATGGGAGGGGGAGAGAGAGACAGAGAGGGAAAGCGCGGCGGAGGGGTGGAGAAGCAAATGGGCGCTTCTCCTGTGTGCCCTGGCCGGGAATCGAACCCGGGTCTTCCGCACGCTAGGCCGAATTTCATTTTTTATGTAAGAGATTATAATCCTTTAATGCTATTATTTATTTTGATGCTTGAAGTGCCCAGGCATTATGAAATATTTTGACATCATGGTTACTCCAAAACTTAATTTATACTTCAGTATAATATTATATAACTTGAGAGACTAGGGAGTTCTACATCTTTGATTTGCTCTTCCAGATCAATTTCCATTCTTGTCCACCTGTTTTCTGCCCCAGGAACTGTGTGTACTGTAGCCATAGGTTCTGCTATTCTGTGGTTTCAAGGTGGTTTTGGTCCATGAGGAATGATACCGGGAAGTGAGAGGGAGAAAGAAGAGTGACATTATATATTTATTTATTAAATGTCTAAATTTTTGAACTATTTTTAATTTTGGTTTACAGAGCATAAATTCAGTACAACTGTTGCAAGTGAACACTGTAAGTATTGGTCTTTGTAGGTAAAGGTAAATTCTTATTCTTTTTTCATTCAAGGAATTTTCATTATTGTTGTGCAGTTTCACTCTGATGTGTTTAGATGGACTTTTCTTTTATATTTATCTTGCTTGGGATTTATTTTCCTTTCTAAATTCAACACTCAAATCTTATTTCTAAAAAAGAAATTATTTTCTCTTTTAATATTGTAACTCCTCATTCTCTTAAATGTCTCCTATTAGAAATCATTTTAGAATAGTTTAAAATTTTGTGTCTTTTAACAGCTTCTATATATTTTGGCCAGATTTCTCTCTGCTTCAATCTAGACAATTTTTTCATATCTACCTCCAGTTCACTGACTTTCATTTTAGGTTCATTGAATTTGCTGTATATTCTATCCACTGAATTTTAAAATTTTAATGATTTTTTTTTCTATTTCAATTTCTGTTGTTTTTTTAAAAATCTCTCTAATTTGACTCATATTAACAATTTAAACATACTTTTTTCTGTCACATCACTTTATTTTTGAAGAGTGTTTATGCTATTGATAATATTTGTCCAGCTACTGATTCTTGCACTTTGAGGTTGTTGAATTGTATTTTATAATTTTAGGATGTGGGTTTATCTCAGTGGGGATTTTGATGTGAGGCCTCTAGGGTGGTTTTATGTTTGATTTTTCCAGGAGCCCAGTATTCTCATCAGCCCAGGGCAAGTTTTATGCAATTTCTTAGTTTGGAGATTAATGAACCATGTGAATAGTATGAATTGGAATTTCAGACTGACAAGAAGTACATAGGCTGTTGTTATGAGTTCCTAAGTCCTAGGTAAGATGTGCTGGTGACTTTCTGTGCTGGCATGTGTTTTGTTCTAGTCCATGCAATAAAAATTCCCCTAAAGGCCTCACTTTCAAACTCTGATTTTCCTAGGTCCAAGGTCTTCTTGGTGATTAATCACTAGTGTTTAGATGAGACCAATGATCCTACCTAGGGAAATGGCACACTCACATTTTCATTACTCTAATTTTTAATTTTCTCTCTCTTTCTTTTGAGGGACGGAGGCTGTGTAGATTCCTTTTCTTTCTTTAGGAGTTCAGTGGAACATTAAATAAATTTTTTAAATTAATTTTAATGGGGTGACATTAATCAATTAGGGTATATAGGTTCAGAGAAAACATCTCCAGGTTATTTTGACATTTGATTATGTTGCATACCCATCACCCAAAGTCATATAGCCTTCTGTCACCTTCTCTCTGGTTTTCTTTGTGCCCCTCTTCTCTCCCCAACCCCTCCATCTCACCCCCCCCCCCGTAACCACCTCACTCTTGTCCATGTCCCTGAGTCTCTTTTTTATGTCCCACCTATGTATGGAATCATGCAGTTCTTAGTTTATTTTGATTTACTTATTTCACTTGGTATAATGTTATCAAGGTCCATCCATGTTGTAAATGATCTGATGTCATCATTTCTTATGGCTGAGTAGTATTCCATAGTATATATGTACCACATCTTCTTTATCCAGTCATCTAATGTAGGGCTTTTTGGTTGTTTCCATGTCTTGGCCACTGTGAACAATGCTGCAATGAACATGGGGCTGCATGTGTCTTTACTAAGTACAAGTGGTTTTGAGTTTTGGGGGTATATACCCAGTAGAGGGATTGCAGGGTCATAAGGTAGTACTATTTTTAATCTTTTGAGGAACCACTATACTTTCTTCCATAATGGTTATACTACTTTACATTCCCACCAACAGTTGATGAGGGTTTTCTCCACAGCCTCTCCAACACTTGTTATTACCTGTCTTGTTGATAATAGATAATCTAACAGGTGTGAGGTGGTATCTCATTGTAGTTTTGATTTGCATTTCTCTAATAACTAATGAAGATGAGAATCTTTATATATATCTGTTGGCCATTTGTATTTCTTCCTGGGAGAAGTGTCTGTCCATATCCACTTCCCGTTTTTTAATTGGATTGCTTGTTTGTTTGTTGTTGAGCTTTATGAGTTCTTTGTATATTTTGGATATAGGCCATTATCTGTGTTGTTTTTGATAATATCATCTCCCATTTAGTTGGCTGTCTGTTTTGTTGTCAGTTTCTTTTGCTGTGCAGAAGCTTCTTAGTCTGATGTAGTCCAATTCATTTATCTTTACTTTCACTTCTCTTGCCTTTGGAGTCAAATTCATAAAGTGCTCTTTGTAACCAAGGTCCATGAGTCTAGTACCTATGTTTTCTTTTATGTAATTTATTGTTTCAGGTTTTATATTTAGGTCTTTGATCCATTTTGAATTAATTTTAGTACAAGGGGACAAACTGTAGTTGAGTTTCATTCTTTTGCAAGTGGTTTTCCAGTTTTCCCAGCACCATTTGTTGAAGAGGCTTTCTTTTCTCCATTGTGTGTTGTTGGCCCCTTTATCAAAAATTATTTGACCATATAGATGCAGTTTTATTTCTGGGCTTTCTATTCTGTTCCATTAGTCTGAGTGTCTATTTTTCTGCCAATACCATGCTGTTTTGATTGTCGTGGCTCTATAATATAATTTGAACTCAGGAATTGTAATACCTCCAACTTTGTTCTTTTTCCTTAGGATTGCTCTGGCTATTTGGGTTTTTTTATAGTTCTATATAAATCTGATGATTTTTTGTTCCATTTTTTTAAAAAATGACATTGGAATTTTGATGAGAATTGCATTAAATTTGTATATTGCTTTGGGTAATATATTCATTTTGACTATATTTATTCTTCCTATCCAAGATCAAGGAATATTTTTCCATATCATTATATCGTTTTCAATTTCCCTTAACAATGCTTTATAGTTTTCATTTTATAGGTCCTTTACATTCTCTGTTATGTTTATTCCTAGGTTTTTTGTTGTTGTTGTTGCAACCATGAAGGGGATTGTTATTTTAAGCATGTTTTCTGATGTTTTATTGTTGGCATATAGTAAGACAATGGACTTTTGTATGTTAATTTTGTATCCTGTGACCTTACTGTATTGGTTTATTGTTTCTAGTAGTATTTTTGTGGAGTCTTTGTAGTTTTCAATGTGCAGGATCATATCATCTGCAAAAAGTGAAACTTTTACTTTTTCTTTCCCAATATAAATGCCTTTTATATCTTTCTCTTGTCTGTCTGCTCAGGCTAGAACTTCTAGCACCACATTAAATAAGAGTGGAGAGAGTGGACAACCCTGTCTTGTTCCTGATTTAAGGGGGAAAGCCTTCAGTTTTATGCCATTTAATTTGATGTTAGCTGATGGTTTATCATATATGGCCATTATCATGTTAAGATACTTTCCTTCTATACCCATTTTGTTGAATGTTTTAAACATAAAGTTGTGTTGTATTTTATCGAATGCCTTTTCTGCATCTATTGATAAGAACATGTGGTTTTTGCTCTTTGTTTTGTTGATATAGTGTATTACGTTAACTGTGTTTTACGTATGTTGAACCATCTTTGTGATTCTGGGATGAATCCCACTTGATCATGAGTAATTATTTTTTTAATGAGTTGTATTTGATTTGCTAGTATTTTGTTTAATATTTTAGCATCTGTATTCATTAGAGATATTGGTCTGCAGTTTTTTTGTGTGAATTGTCCTTGCCAGGTTTTGGCCTCATAAAATGTGTTTGGTAGTATTGCTTCTTCTTCAATTTTTTGGAAGACTTTCAGTAGAATAGGAACCAAGTCTTCTATGAATGTTTATTAGAATTCACTAGTATAGCCTGAGCAGGCGGTGGTGCAATGGATAGAGTGTTGGACTGGGATGCCAAGGACCCAGTTTCAAGACCTCGAGGTCACCAGCTTGAGTGTGGGCTCATCTGGTTTGAGCAAAGCTTACCAGCTTGGACCCAAGGTTGCTGGCTTGAGCAAGGGGTTACTCGGTCTACTGAAGGCCCATGGTCAAGACACATATGAGAAAGCAATCAGTGAACAACTAAGGTGTTGCAACAAAAAACTGATCATTGATGCTTTTCACCTGTCTTCGTTCCTGTCTGTCTGTCCCTGTCTATCCCTCTCTGTGACTCTCTCTCTGTCTCTGTAAAAAAAAAAGAAAAAAAAAGATTTCAGTAGTATAGCTGTCTGGGCCTGGACTTTTATTTTTGGGGAGGTTTTTAATAGTTTTTTCTATTTTCTCCATGCTTATGGGTCTGCTTAGGTTTTCTGCTTCTTCATGACTGAGTCTAGGAAGATTGTATTGTTCTAGGAATTTATCCATTTCTTCTATATTGTTAAATTTGGTGGCATATTGTTTTTCAGAGTATTCTACAATAATTCTTTGTATATCTGTGATACTTGGGATGATTTCTCCTCTTTCATTTTGGATTTTATTGTATGAGTCCTTTCCCCTTTTTTCTTGGTGAGTCTTGCCAAGGGTTCGGCAATTTTTTTGAGCTTTTCAAAGAACCAGCTCCTTATTTTATTAATTTTTTTTGTAGTTTTTCTGTTCTCTATTTCATTTATTTCTGTTTTGATTTTTATTATTTCCTTGCTTCTGCTGTTTTTGGGTTGTCTTTGTTCTTATTTTTCTAGTTCCTTCAGCTGTGAAGTTAAGTGGTTTACCTGGGCTCTCTTTTGTTTGTTCATATAGGCCTGTAGTTATATGAACTTCCCTCTTATTACTGCCTTTGCTGCATCCCAGAGATTCTGATATGTTGTATTGTTATTTTTGTTCGCCTGTATTATTTTTTGATCTCTGTGCTTATTTCTTCTTTGACTTAGTCATTTTTTAAAAGTATATTGTTTAGTTTTCACTTTTTTGCGGGTTTGTTTACTTCTTTTTTTGCAGTTGAATTCTAGTTTCAAGGCTTTATGATCAGAAAATATGCTTGGTATAATTTTAAACTTTCTGAATTTGCTGATGTTATTTTTTTGGCCCTGCATATAGTCAGTTCTTGAGAATGTTCCATGTACACTAGAGAGAAATGTATACTCTCGCACTTTGGGGTGAAATGTCCTGTAGATGTCTATCATATCCAATTGTTCTAGTGTTTCATTTAAGGCCAATATTTCTTTATTGATTTTCTGTTTGAATGAATGATCTAGGGCCATCAGTGGTGTATTGAGGTCTCCAAGTATGATTGTATTTTTGCCGGTTTTTATTTTTAGGTCAGTCAGTAGCTGTCTTATATATTCTGGTGCTCCTTGGTTTGGTGCATATATATTAAGATGTGTTATGTCTTCTTGATTTAATGTTTCCTTTATCATTATGAAATGACCATTTTTGTCTCTGATTACCTTTGCTGTCTTTTATTCAACATTGTTAGATATGAGTATTGCTACACCTGCTTTTTTTGGATGTTATTTGCTTGGAGTATTGTTTTCCAACCTTTCACTTTGAATTCGTTTTTATCCTAGTAGCCCAGATGTGTTTCTTATAGGCTGCATAAAGTTGGATTTTCTTTTTTAATTCATTCCACTACTCTGTGTCTTTTTATTGGTGAGTTCAATCCATTTACATTTAGTGTAATTATTGACATTTGAGTGTTTCCTATTGCCATTTTATATATTGCTTTCTGATTGTTTTCTGTCTTATTTGGTTCTTTTATTTTTTTTTATCATTTTTTGTTGGTTTGGTTGTAATCCATACTTCTTTTCTCTGTTACTTCTTTTTCAAGCCATGTAATTCGGTGTTGGTTTTTTCAGGGGTAGTTACCATTAAGTAATGGAAAGTATATATATCATGTTCATAGTAGTACATTATCTCATGAGTGCTTCTGTACTCCATCCTCCTTTGTTTCTGTTAATCTATGTCCTCTCCACTTTTTTGTTTCTTTGTCACAGATTAATCTTGTTTTTATTGTGATCTTGATGGAGCTTTTACTTGTAGTTTTGTTTTGTTTTGTTATTTGTGTCTGGTCGTAAAACCCCCTTTAGTATTTCCTGAAGTGGGGGTTTGCTGGTGTTAAATTCCCTCATCTTTTCTGTATCTGTGAATGTTTTTATTTCTCCTTTGTATTTAAAGGATAGCTTTGATGGGTATAGTATTCTGGGCTGAAGCTCATCTCAGAACTTTAAATATTGGGGTCCACTCTCTTCTAGTTTGCAGAGCTTCTACTATGAAATCTGTTGATAATCTAATGGGCCTTCCTTTATATGTTGTATTCTTCTTTTACCTGGCTGCCTTGAGAATTTTTTCTTTGTCATTGATTTCTCCAGTTTCATTATGATATGCCTTGCAGTAGGTTTGTTAGGGTTAAGATAACTCAGTGTTCTGTTTGCTTCTTGAATTTGAGGCTTTAGTTCTTTCCACAGGCTTGGGAAGTTCTTATCTATTTTTTGTTTGAATATGTTCTTCATTCCATTTTCTCTCTCTTCTCCTTTTGGTATACCCATTATTCTTATGTTGTTGTTCCTGATGGAGTCAGACAATTCCTGTAGGGCTATCTCATTTTTTAAAAAAATTCATGAGTCTCTCTCCTCTTCTCTCTGTAGTATCTCTAGTTACCTGTCTTCTATGTCACCAATTCTCTCCTCTATCTTCCTGTTCTATTTTCTAAGCTTGTTACCTCATTTTTCATTTCATGAATTGAGTTTTTTATCTCTGTTTGATTCGTTTTCATAGTTTCATTTTCCTTGATCAAGTATTCTTTCTGTTCTTTGAATTGTTTTTTGAGCTTTCTAAATTGCTTTTCTGTGCTTTCTTGTATATCCCTGAGTATTTTTAGGACTTCAATTTTAAATTCTCTGTCACTAAACTCCAAGGTTTTAAGCTATTGAAATTTTTTCTATAGATTTTTTCTCATTTATCTGAGCTACACTGCTGTCTTTTGTATCCATGGTATTAGATTTCTTTTTCTTTTTTTTTTTTTTTCCTTTTTTTTTTTTTTTATAATTTTATTTTTTTAATGGGGTGACATCAATAAATCAGGATACATATATTCAAAGATAACAAGTCCAGGTTATCTTGTCGTTCAATTATGTTGCATACCCACCACCCAAAGTCAGATTATCCTCTGTCACCTTCTATCTTGTTTTCTTTGTGCCCCTCCCACCCCCTATCCCTCTCCCATTCCCCCCTCCCCCCCGTAACCACCACACTCTTATCAATGTCTCTTAGTTTCACTATTATGTCCCACCTACGTATGGAATAATACAGTTCCTGTTTTTTTCTGATTTACTTATTTCGCTTCGTATCATGTTATCAAGATCCCACCATTTTGCTGTAAATGTTCCGAAGTCATCATTTCTTATGGCTGAGTAGTATTCCATAGTGTATATGTGCCACATCTTCTTTATCCAGTCATCTATTGATGGGCTTTTTGGTTGTTTCCATGTCCTGGCCACTGTGAACAATGCTGCAATAAACATGGGGCTGCATGTGTCTTTACGTATCAATGTTTCTGAGTTTTGGGGATATATACCCAGTAGAGGGATTGCTGGGTCATAAGGTAGTTCTATTTTCAGTTTTTTGAGGAACCACCATACTTTCTTCCATAATGGTTGTACTACTTTACATTCCCACCAACAGTGTATGAGGGTTCCTTTTTCTCCACAGCCTCTCCAACATTTGCTATTACCTGACTTGTTAATAACAGCTAATCGAACAGGTGTGAGGTGGTATCTCATTGCCGTTTTGATTTGCATTTCTCTAATAGCTAAAGAAGATGAGCATCTTTTCATATATCTGTTGGCCATTTGTATTTCTTCCTGGGAGAAGTGTCTATTCATATCCTCTTCCCATTTTTTTATTGGATTGTTTGTTTGTTTGTTGTTGAGTTTTATGAGTTCTTTGTATATTTTGGATATTAGGCCCTTATCTGAGCTGTTGTTTGAAAATATCATTTCCCATTTAGTTGGCTTTCTGTTTATTTTGTTATCAGTTTCCCTTGCTGAGCAAAAACTTCTTAGTCTGATGTAGTCCCATTCATTAATTTTTGCCTTCACTTCTCTTGCCATTGGAGTCAAATTCATAAAATGCTCTTTAAAACCCAGGTCCATGAGTTGAGTACCTATGTCTTCTTCTATGTACTTAATTGTTTCAGGTCTTATGTTTAGATCTTTGATCCATTTTGAGTTAATTTTTGTACAGGGGGAGAGACTGTAGTCCAGTTTCATTCTTTTGCATGTGGCTTTCCAGTTTTCCCAGCACCATTTATTGAAGAGGCTTTCTTTTCTCCATTGTGTGTTGTTGGCCCCTTTATCAAAAATTATTTGACTATATATATGTGGTTTTATTTCTGGACTTTCTATTCTGTTCCATTAGTCTGAGTGTCTATTTTTCTGCCAATACCATGCTGTTTTGATTGTCGTGGCCCTATAGTAGAGTTTGAAGTCAGGTATTGTTATGCCCCCAGCTTCATTCTTTTTCTTTAGGATTGCTTTTGCTATTCGGGGTTTTTTATAGTTCCATATAGATCTGATGATTTTTTGCTCTATTTCTTTAAAAAATGTCATTGGGATTTTGATGGGAATTGCATTAAATTTGTATATTGCTTTGGGTAATATAGCCATCTTGATTATATTTATTCTTCCTAACCAAGAACAAGGAATATTCTTCCATCTCATTATATCTTTTTCGATTTCCCTTAACAATGGTTTATAGTTTTCATTATATAAGTCCTTTACATTCTTTGTTATGTTTATTCCTAAGTATTTTATTTTTTTTGTTGCAATCGTGAAGGGGATTATTCTTTTGAGTTCCTTCTCAGTTGTTTCATTGTTGGCATATAGAAAGGCTATTAACTTCTGTATGTTAATTTTGTATCCTGCGACCTTACTGTATTGGCTTATTGTTTCTAGTAGTCTTTTTGTGGATTCTTTGGGGTTTTCGATGTATAGGATCATATCATCTGCAAAAAGTGATACCTTTACTTCTTCTTTTCCGATATGGATGCCTTTTATTTCTTTGTCTTGTCTGATTGCTCTGGCTAGAACCTCTAGTACCACATTAAATAAGAGTGGAGAGAGTGGACAACCCTGTCTTGTTCCTGATTTAAGGGGGAAAGCCTTCAGTTTAGTGCCATTTAATATGATGTTAGCTGATGGTTTATCATATATGGCCTTTATCATGTTGAGATATTTTCCTTCTATACCCATTTTGTTGAGAGTCTTAAACATAAAATTGTGTTGTATTTTATCAAAAGCCTTTTCTGCGTCTATTGATAAGATCATGTGGTTTTTGTTCTTTGTTTTGTTGATATGGTGTATTACATTAACCGTTTTACGTATGTTGAACCATCCTTGAGATTCTGGGATGAATCCCACTTGATCATGATGTATTATTTTTTTAATATGTTGTTGTATTCGATTTGCTAGTATTTTGTTTAGTATTTTAGCATCTGTATTCATTAGAGATATTGGTCTGTAGTTTTCTTTTTTTGTGCCATCCTTGCCTGGTTTTGGTATGAGGGTTATGTTGGCCTCATAAAATGTGTTTGGAAGTATTGCTTCGTCTTCAGTTTTTTGGAAGACTTTGAGTAGAATAGGAACCAAGTCTTCTTTGAATGTTTGATAAAATTCGCTGGTATAGCCGTCAGGGCCTGGACTTTTATTTTTGGGGAGGTTTTTAATGGTTTTTTCTATTTCTTCTCTACTGATAGGTCTGTTTAGGCTTTCTGCTTCTTCTTGACTCAGTCTAGGAAGGTTGTATTGTTCTAGGAATTTATCCATTTCTTCTAGGTTGTTGAATTTAGTGGCATAAAGTTTTTCATAGTATTCTACAATAATTCTTTGTATAGCTACGGTGTCCGTGGTGATTTCTCCTCTTTCATTTTGGATTTTGTTTATATGAGTTCTTTCTCTTTTTTCCTTGGTAAGTCTTGCCAAGGGTTTGTCAATTTTGTTGATCTTTTCAAAGAACCAGCTCCTTGTTCTAATAATTTTTTCTATAGTTTTTCTGTTCTCTAATTCATTTATTTCTGCTCTGATTTTTATTATCTCCTTTCTTCGGCTGGTTTTGGGTTGTCTTTGTTCTTCTTTTTCTAGTTCCTTAAGGTGGGAAGTTAAGTGGTTCACTTGGGCTCTCTCTTGTTTGTTCATATATGCCTGAAGTGATATGAACTTCCCTCTTATCACTGCTTTTGCTGCATCCCATAGATTCTGATATGTCGTATTGTCATTTTCATTAGTCTGTATATATCTTTTGATCTCTGCACTTATTTCTTCTTTGACCCATTCATTTTTTAAAAGTATGTTGTTTAGTTTCCACATTTTTTTGGATTTTTTTCCTCTTTTTTGCAGTTGAATTCTAGTTTCAAGGCTTTATGATCAGAAAATATGCTTGGTACAACTTCAATTTTTCTGAATTTGCTGATATTGTTTTTGTGGCCCAACATATGGTCAATTCTTGAGAATGATCCATGTACACTGGAGAAAAATGTATACTCAGTCACTTTGGGATGAAATGTCCTGTAGATGTCTATCATATCCAGGTGCTCTAGTGTTTTGTTTAAGGCCACTATGTCTTTGTTGATTCTCTGTTTGGATGACCGATCTAAAACCGTCAGCGGTGTATTGAGGTCTCCAAGTATGATTGTATTTTTGTCAGTTTTTGTTTTAAGATCAATAAGTAGCTGTCTTATATATTTTGGTGCTCCTTGGTTTGGTGCATATATATTAAGAATTGTTATGTCTTCTTGATTCAGTGTCCCCTTAGCCATTATGAAATGGCCATTTTTGTCTCTAAGTACTTTTCCTGTCTTGTAGTCAGCATTATCCGATATGAGTATTGCTACACGTGCTTTTTTTTGGATGTTATTTGCTTGGAGTATTGTTTTCCAGCCTTTCACTTTGAATTTGTTTTTATCCTTGTTACTTAGATGAGTTTCCTGTAGGCAGCATACAGTTGGATTTTCTTTTTTAATCCATTCTGCTACTCTGTGCCTTTTTATTGGTGAGTTTAATCCATTTACATTTAGTGTAATTATTGATACTTGTGAGTTCCCTATTGCCATTTTATATCTTGCTTTATGTTAGTTTTGTGTCTTGTTTGATCCTTCTCTTTCGTTTTTCTATCTTTTGTTTTTATTTGGTTGTATTCCATACATCTTTCCTCTGTTGCTATCTTTTTTATCTCATGTGCTTCTGTGGTGGTTTTTTCAATGGTGGTTACCTTTGAGTAATGAAAAGGGTCCCTACCCTGTTCATTGTAACGAACTATTTTGTGAGTACTTTTGCACTCCATCGTCCTTTGCTACTGTTAATCTCCGTCTTCTCCCCCTCTTTCTTTTTGTTATTGTCACAGTTTAAATTTGGTTTTATTGTGTTCTTCCTGGAGCT
Organism: Saccopteryx bilineata; assembly: GCF_036850765.1. Classification (NCBI taxonomy): domain Eukaryota; kingdom Metazoa; phylum Chordata; class Mammalia; order Chiroptera; family Emballonuridae; genus Saccopteryx; species Saccopteryx bilineata. Next base: position 246,714,118 of record NC_089493.1, read on the forward strand.
TTTACTTGTGGCTCTGTTTTTTTTTTGTTCTTTGTATCTGATTGGAGAACCCCCTTTAGTAATTCCTGGAGTGGGGGTTTTCTGATGATAAATTCCCTCATCTTTTCTGTATCTGTGAATGTTTTTATTTCTCCTTCGTATTTGAAGGATAGCTTTGATGGGTATAGTATTCGTGGCTGAAAGTTCCTCTCTTTCAGGACTTTAAATATTGGGGTCCACTCTCTTCTAGCTTGTAGAGTTTCTGCTGAGAAATCTGATGATAATCTAATGGGCCTTCCTTTATATGTTGTATTCTTCTTTTCCCTGGCTGCCTTGAGAATTTTTTCTTTGCTGTTGGTTTGTGTCAATTTCATTATGATATGCCTTGGAGTAGGTTTGTTGGGGTTAATAAAACTTGGAGTTCTGTTTGCTTCTTGAACTTGAGGCTTTAGTTCTTTCCATAGGCTTGGGAAGTTCTCATCAATTATTTGTTTAAGTATGTTCTCCATTCCATTTTCTCTCTCTTCTCCCTCTGATATACCTATTATTCTTATGTTATTCTTTTTGATGGAGTCAGATAATTCTTGTAGGGCTATCTCATTTTTTTTAATTTTTGAGTCTCTTTCTTCTTCTCTCTGTTGTGCCTCAAGTTGCTTGTCTTCTATTTCACTAATCCTCTCTTCTATCTGACCTGTTCTATTAGCTAAGCTTGTTACTTCGTTTTTCAGCTCGTTAATTGAGTTTTTCATCTCTGTTTGATTTGTTTTTATAGTTTCAATTTCCTTGGACATATATTCTTTGTGTTCATGGAGTTGTTTTCTGAGCTCCCTATATTGCCTTTCTGTGTTTTCTTGTATATCTCGGAGGATTTTTAGGATTTCTATCTTGAATTCTCTGTCATTTAGCTCCAAGGTTTCCAATATATTAAATTTTTTCTCCATAGATTTTTCCTCATCTAGCTGTGTTACCTCTCTTTCTTTTGTATCCATGATATTCGATTTTCTCTTCCTTAATGGCATCTGAGGGTGGTTTTGTTGATAGTATTAATGAGATTTAATAAAGAATAAAAAGTTAAAAAAAAATAAAAAAATAACAAATCGAAAAGAGTTGTTTTTTTTAAAAAAAAATAATAATGAAATAAAGAAAAATAAAATAAAATAAAAATTTTTAAAAAAAGGAAATTATTCCCCCCCTCTTTTTTTCCTCTCCTCTCCTCTCCCCTCTTTCTTGAGAAAATCTTGTGGTGGACTGTGAGTTATAACAAACAATGCCTGTGATGGAGGGCCTGAATTGGGGAAAAGTAATAAAGGGGCAAAAAAGAGAGAAAGAAAAAAAAAAAAAAAGAAAAAAGAAAAAAAAAAAGAGCATATGGACCCACAAAAAGCAAATAAGGAAAAAATTTGGCTCAAGAATAAAATGATTTGCTTTTAGGTGTTGGTTTTCTAAGAGTTATGATGAGAGGAATAAGAGGAAAATGGAAAAATGGGGGGACAAATTAAAAACTTACTATTGTATTTAGTGGAACAAGAACTAGATAATATGGAGAGCCAGGGATGGGAGCACTGCTAGTGAGTTAAAAAGGTGAAGTAAAAACCCCCCAAAATGCCACAAACATAGGTTTGAGTCCCAGATAAGATAATTTGTTTGTTATTGAGGTTTGAATGAGAGGAGATGTAAAGGAGAAAGGAAGAAACTAATATAGAGGGAGAAAAGAAAGAGAGAGAGAGAAAAAAAGAGAGAACCACTAAAAGAAGAAAAAAGAAAGGAGAGAGAGAGAAAGAGTTAAGGGTTTTGGAGTGCAACCCTCATAGAGAGAAAGGAAGAGAAGAGAAAAGATAATGGGAGATGTAACACTTATGGGTAGTGTAGTTCAAGGAGAGGAGAGAGTAAGACCGGTAGAGAGTTAATCGGCCAAATTGGAGGAGGAAAAAAAAGTCTCAAGAATGAAGATAAGAGAAACAAACGAACAAATATAATAAAATGGGATAGGTTATAAAGTCTGCAGATTATTCTTGATTTTGAGAGGTTATCTTCTTGCTTTTTCTTTTCTCTCCCTCTTCCTGGTCGGTGACTCTGTACCCCGGGTTCTGCCCCTTTGGCACGCTCAGGTAGAGGTTTGCAGTTGATAAGTCTCTATGGCAATGTCATGTATTATGCTTTATTCTCGTTGGGAGTTGAGGCTCATTAGCATTTATAGGCTCCGACAGTGAGAGAGTCCGTGTTCCTGGAGCCTTTCTCCTAGTCTTTCCTTCCTCAATTAGTAGCCTGATAGTCCAGGTATGGGGTTGCTGCTGCCTCTGCCTGGATAGTAAGAGGCTCAAATTGCTGGCAACTCCCCACTCTATTTCCACTCAGCACAGGGCTCTGGGTAAGGCTCAGTCAGTCAGAGCTGCTAGCATAATCAGGTGGGCTTTCCGCCCACTCAAAGACCACTGGCTCTGCCACTCTGTCCGGTAACACAAGCGGGCGCCCACTTCCGGGGCGCTTGGAGGAAACTCTCACTCACTGTCTGCAACCAGGATATCCGGCCAGCAGTCTCACGCTCTGAGTGAAACCCCCAACCGCAGGGAAAAGTTGCAGCGTTGGAATTGAGTCTCGCTCCGTCCCCGTGTGCGGCTTTTGCAAGGCGCTGGGGTGGCCCGAGATTCCGCTTTGGCCCACACAAAGGCCCCTGACTCTGCCCCTCTGTGCGATAACACGGGCGCGCACTGCCGAGGCACTCGGAGGAATCGCTCACTCCTTATCTGCGCGCGCACACCAGGATATGAGGCCGGCCGCGGTTCCCTCTGAGTAAAACCCTCACCAGCACGGAAAATCTCCACCGTTGGAAGTAGTTCTCACTCCCTCCCGTGCGTGGCTTTCCCAGGGCGCTGGGGCTGCCCAGAGACTCTGCCCTCAGCCCACAGAAAGGCCTTTGACCCTGCCTCTCCGTGGGGCAACACGGGCACCCACTTCCGCGGCTTAGAAAGAAATCTCTCTTCCACTAACTGCGCACCGACCAGGAGACCGGGTAAAATGGCTGCTCCGCTTGTCTTTCTTTGTTTGGGTTTGGCGCAAGTGTTAGCTTGTATTGCCCGGGTTGCCACAGGATCAGATTTTCCTCGGCTTGGATCTCTGAGCCACAGCCTGGTTCGGCCGTTTTTGCTGCGGCGGCCTGGATCTATTCACCCCCTTTGCCCGCCTCAGTTTCTATATTCACAGTTACCAGAGAAAGCCGCCCTGTTTAGGTTAGTGAGGAAGGCGGAGCATTTCTTACTCCCTATTTCCTTCGGGGTTTGGTTATATATTTAGCCAATTTTTCACTCAATCATACCTTTGGGTGTATTGCGAAGAATCTGGAAGCTCCAAGTATAGGTTTTTCTGTTTCTGGTTGAAGATCTTGTTGAGTTTTGGGGGAGATTTATCGGTATCGCTTCCTACTCCGCCATTACTCTGACGTCATCACTCAGATTTCTTTTTTTTTAATGGCATTTGAGAGTAGTATTGTTAATAACACTAATAAGAGTTGATAAAATTTTTTTTTAGAAAATACAGTGAAGAACAAAATTCATTGTGCTAAATGGAACAAAAATACATAGAATGGAGGGCCTGCATTGGGAGAGAGTGACATTAAGGCAAAAAATGAGGCAAGAACCCACAAAATGCCACAAGGAAAAAATTTGGATCAAGAATAAAATAATTTGTTTGTAAATGATGGGAAAATGAGAGAAATAGTGTAAGAGAAAAGAAAAAAAAAGAAAAAGAGACAAAAGAAAAAATACAGTGGAAAATGAAAATTCTATTGTATTAAGTGGCACAAAAGCTATAGAATGGGAGAGCCATAGTTGGGGAAAATGCTAAAGTGATAAAGAATGAAGTAAAAAGCACACAAAATGCTACAAAGAAAACTTAGAATCAAAAATAAAATAATTTGTTTGTGGGTGGGATTCAAATGAGAGAAAATGTGAAAGAGAAGAGAAGAAACAAAAAGAGAGAGAGAGAGAATAAGTTTTTTTGAATGTAACACTTGTAGAAAACAAAAAAGAATGGAAAATGTAACTCCTATGGTTATTAATGTTCAAAATGAAAAGAAAGAATAAAACGAAAAGAGGATAAAATGACCAAGGTGGGATGGGGGGAAAATAAGGATATAAAATACAAGAATAAAAATGGATAAAGTTATCAAGACTGCAGCTTTTTTCTGATTTTGAGAAGTTATCTTCTTCCTTTTTCTTTCTTCTCTTTCTTTTTGGCTGGTGGCACTATACTCCAGGTTCTGCCCCTGTGGCACTCTTAGGCAGAGATTTGCTGTTGTGTTCCTATGGTGATGACATAAACTAGGCCTCATTTCCGTTGGTAGGTGGGGCTTGTTAGCATTTGCAGGCTCTGACAATGGGAGGATTTCTTTTCCCGGAGCCTCTCAAATCTCTTTTTCCTGAACCAGCAGCCTGGGGACCCAGCTGTGAAGTTGCCCTAGCCACTGCCTGGAGAACAAGAGGCTCTAAGAGCTGCCAAATCCCTCCTCTATCCCCACTCAATGCAGGGTTCTGGGTAAGGCTTTGACAGCTAGAGCCGCCAGTGTAATCTTGCAGGGCTGGGAGGTGACTGGCTTTTAGGAGTCTTTCTATGAGCCCCCGGGCATGTTAGTATGCCTCAGCACTCTGCAGGTCTGCTCTCCAGAAGCTGTCTGCAAGTTGCCTGCGTGCCCTTCCCTCCACCACTTCAAAAGTTCTCTTCCCCAGCAGTGTGCTTTGTTATCCTGTATGGCTGGCAGAGGTGCTGCGCCCAGACAGATCCAGGTGTAGGGAAGCCGGCTTTCATGCACTTCCCGCGTGCTGTTGTTTGTGAAGCCAGGATCATTTAAAAACTCTGGTCACAGCCCACACAGAAGATCACTACTGACAATCTCTGACCCAGCCCCTCCATCCAGGAATGCGGGCACCCACACCCAAAGCGCCAGGTGGATCCACTCGCACACTACACACACTTGCCAGCCGGGATACCGGGAGTAAAAAAAGCAACTGCTCACCCACCTCTGCCGGGGTCTGCCGCTGACATTAACTCCACATGGGCTGTGCCATGGGCACACTCTCTCCTCAGCTTGAACATCTCTGCCCTAGTCCAGCTTTTTCTGCACCCCCAGCCCTCGCTTTCTCTCAGTTCTAAGTGAAAGCAGCCCTTGCTCAGGTCAGTGAGGAAAGCAGAATATTTTATTCTTCGTCTTATTTCCTTCAGAGTGGGTTATATATTCAGCCACATTTTCGCCCAATCATACCTTTGTTTGATGTATATATATTTCAGATGCTCCTGAAATTGTTTTTCTGTTTCTAGTTGTTGAATTTGTTGAAGTTTCAGGGAGAGGTATTGGGAGCACTCCTTATGGCACCATTACTCTGATGTCAACCCACATCAAATAAATTTTAACAGCATTTTAGATATACTTCACTTACTATTAACTCACCCATTTTAAGCAAACATTTCAATGGTCTTAGTATATTGAGTTATGCAAGTTTCACCATAATCAATTTTATAATACTGTCATCACCCCAAACCATTGCTTAATCCAAGGACAGAAGATTTATGATTATATTTGTCTCTAAGATTTTTTTTTTAATTTATTCATTTTAGAGAGGAGAGGAGAGACAGAGAGAGAGAGAGAGAGAGAGAGGAAAGAGAGAGAGAAGGGGGGAGGAGCTGGAAGCATCAACTCCCATATGTGCCTTGACCAGGCAAGCCCAGGGTTTCGAACCGGCGACTTCAGCATTTCCAGGTTGCCGCTTTATCCACTGTGCCACTACAGGTCAGGCTCTAAGATTTTCTTAAGTGCAGCTTTTAAATTTTTATCACATGTATTTTGAGTTAATTTTTGTACATGATATGAGATGGGGGTCCAAATTTATTATTTTGCATTTGGACATCTACCTTTTCCCAGCTCCATTTGTTTAAAAGACCACTCTTACCCCTTAGGTTGATCTTGGTACCTGTTATAAAAATCAGTTGACCATAAATGTGAAGATAAAGTTTTGGACTCTTAAATCTGTTTCATTGATTTACATGTCTATTTTTATGCTGGTTCCATATGGTCTTGTTGTATGCTTATTGGGGCTTTGTAGTAAGTTTTGAAATAGAGATATGTGAGTCTCCCAACTTTGTTCCTTTTCAAGGTTGTTTTGATTTGGGTCACTTGTATTTCTGTATCATTTTTACGATTAGCTTGTCAAATGCTGGGGAGAGGAGAAAGCAGGTGAGGTTTTTACATGTACTATATGACTCTGTAGATTAATTTAGAGAATTTTGCCATCTTAATAATATTAAGTCTTTCAATCAATGAACATGAGGTGTCTTTGCATTTATTTAGTTCTTTACTTTCATTCAACAGTGTTCTGTAGTTTTTGTAGTAAAAATTTTGTGATTCTTTAAATTCACCTCTTTTTGATACTATTTTAAGAGATTTTTTAAATTTCATTTTTTGATCATTTACTATGAGTATGGAAATACAATTGACTTTTTTATATTAGCTTAATAAGAGTCATTTTGTTTGTTATTTATAATTTTTTTAAATATGTATTCTGCAAACTTGCTGAACTAATATTTTATTTATAATAATTTTTCAGTGGATGCCTTAGAATTTTCTATCTATAAAATTATGTTATCTACCAATAGAGATAAGCTTATATATTTCTTTACAATCTTGGATATTTTTTCTTCTTGCCTAATTGCCCTCGTTAGAACCTCATTATCTTGTTGCTGATCTCAATGTTAAATCTGGCATTTCTGAGATAAATCCCACTTAATTGTGGTATATAATCAGTTTTACATTTCACTGGATTTTGTTTCCTTATATTTGGGTTAGGATTGTTGTGTCTATTCTTATAAGAGTAAATTGGTCTATAGTTTTCTTTCCTTGTGATGCCTTTGTCTGGTTTGGGTATCAAAGTAACATTGGATCATGGCTCAAGTACCATAGACTCTGCCTCTTCTGAAATTAAGTAAATTTTAAATGTGTTCCTTTATTTTCTGTTTATTTGCTTTCTGTTGCAGATGTAAGAAACTACTACAAACCTGGTGGCGTAGCGTATAGCACAACAAAGACTTTTATTCTTTTCCAGTTCTGGAGGCCAGAAGTCCTGAATCAGTATTATTAGAGTGCCAGCAGGGCTCTGCTCTTTCTGGGGGCTTTAGGCAAGAGTCCATTCCTTGCTGATTTCAGCTGCTATTGGCTGCTAGCTTTCTTTGCTTTGTGGTCACTTCACTTACACTGTGCCCATGGTCATATTATCTTTTTTGCTTTTGTCTTTATCAATTTTTTTCTGGCTCACTCTTATAAATTTTTGGCCCACCGGGATAATCCAGTTTAATCTCCTCATTTTAACACAGTATTCACACTTTTTCCTTATAACTTAACTGTTACTCTTTTTGAGAGATAGGACCTGATATGTTTCAGTGGCCATTATTCTGTTATCTAGCCTACCACATGCTGTATACCTATAGGACAGTTTGCAGGGACTTTAAATGTTTTTATATTTTTAAAATAATTTTCATTAGTTGTGATTGTTATGAGGAATAGTTCTGCACACCTCTTTACATTGCCATTGCAGAAACATATCAGTACATCTTTTTTTAAAGTTAGCATTTATTTTTATTTTTTAAATTTTTTGGTTTGACAATGGCTAATAAAATTATAGAGATTTCAGGTGTGCAGTTCTATTATATATCATCTGTATGTTGTATTGTGTGTTTATCATGATAAGTCACATCTCTTTTTGACAACATTTGTTACCTGTTTACCTTCTCCTACCTCTCCCACTCCCCTTCTCTCTGGTATCACCATACTGTCTGTGTCTGATTTTAGCATTTCAAGGTGTTTTTAGCAATGAGTTTTCAATTTATGTTCTCTGTACCATTGGGGAACTGGAACTCGACAATTTTATGTAGCCGCAGAGTCATGTGAATCCTAATTGATATAGAAGTTTATGGCAGCTAGATCCCAGTGGGTATTCATTTATTCATCTATAGATATGTTGTGAAAATGGGTATTTTATCATAGTGGTTCATACAAACATGTCACAGAAGAAATTTTTTAAAATGAACTTATGCATTTCATTGTAGATAGAATTTATAATGGTATGAGGTGGGGAATACCTTGAAATCTATAATAATCAGGAGCTTAAATATTTGGGTTTGAAAAGATCTTACTTTTGGTACAGCTGGTATTTGGTCTCTTCTACTCCAAGTTCTAGATGTTGGTACATGAAGCTGACATGCCAATTAGAGCATGCCACCTTGACAAAGTGATTGGCATCTGACATAAATGTGAACATGAGTGTTGTTGATGGTGGTGGCAATAGTGTGGTTTACCTATATGTATGTACATGCATATGTGTGTTTCTCATTGAGATTTAAACTTGGGAATTTTTGCTGGAACGGTGTGGGAAGATATGCTCTTTTTCTTTCATGATTGCTAAGGTAAGAATGATATTAATCTGGAACTTGAAAAGTACATTTTTGCTATGATTTGAGAAAATCCTTGCCAGAATAAAGCCACAAACAAGGTGAACCTAGTGATACAATAGGCCTTTTGACATGATATATACTGTCTAGTAGCAGCAAATGTATTTATCATTTACATGAGGCAATAATACATTTTTCCACATTTCTAATGTGCTTTTCTCCAAATATCCCTTTAACTCTTGCAACTTTCCTGGGAGCTTTAGAGGTTATTGGATTAGGAACTTGAGACGAGTATGGTGTGATGGTAGCCTCATCACTCTTTAGATGCCCATTTTGTTGGTTGGTTGGTTGGTTGTTATTGCTAGTATTTATTTCTCCCTGGCAAATCCTCTTCAGATTCATACTTATGCAGGAAAAGCTTGCATTTCATAAGACTAGGTATGTAGGTCATTCCCAAGCACACCCAATTACAAAGACCCCTTGTCAGAAAATTTGTTGCCCTATAACAGCAAAAACCAAGAATAACCTATGACTTCTCTTGAGCCTTTATTACCACCAAGACTGCCATACACATATACCCAAGGAAACAGAGAAAAGAACTGAGTCAGAGCTTCCACAGAACTGCAAGCATATTTCTGTACAAACTTAAATTTTCTGCCATAGGAGTCATTGGAAAAATAAGACGAACTGTAGACCTAAAGTCTACAATGGAAGTATTTTCAGGCATCTTGACTTTGTATATTGTACTTGCTTATGCTTTAGAAAACTTGGGAGGAGAGTACAGGGGTGGTCTGCTTGTGTGTGCAGAAACTCACACGCATCAGTGCAAGCCACGCAGTTGCAAGCTTTCGTTAGGGGACTGCCAAGGAGATGGGCCACGGGAACATAGGTCAGGCCCAGCTGGAACGAATCCCTGTCTACCCCAAGGAAGTACAGTATAATACAGAGTGGGAAGGCTCAGGGGAGTCTGGGTGGCTAAAAGAGCTGATTGTGGGCCATGGCTCATTTTTTTGGAGAGAAGGAAAGGATTTTCTAAATTAGGAAACAGGAGATAGAAAAGGACAAAACACTTTTGTGACTTTTATTTTTTTCAGTAGTATAATTCTCGTATAGTTTGGCATATAATCTTGGATAGAGGCCATTTGTCTTTACGGTTCTAGGTTTTCTTTCTTCTCTCCCGCTCTCATTTCTGGAAGACCTCCCTGTGACCCCAGTTATTACTTGTGAGTGAGAAATATTTTCTCCTGTTTCTTTAGAAAGTACAGGCTTCTCCTATAGATCCACAAAGCCTTGGCCGCCCTTCACAACTTTCTGTGAGATGTCTGTGCTTAAGTGTGCAGGCAGACTGCTTAGAGGCAGATGAGTTAGAGAAAAAAAGAAAAGTTTAAATTGTTTCATAAAGGCTTTATTCCTTCATGATTTTGAGTTGTCTAGGGACTGACAACAGAGACAGAAAAATTTAAGATTTTAAACAATGTGATTTAAACCTCAACATAAACTTCTCTATAAATAAATGGAAGCTTACCCTTTAATAAGTCAGAAATAAAGTTTGAGATACTAGGCCCATAAAAAGCTTTTAAAATGGTACTGTTAGCTTATATTATTAATCTGCTTAATAAAATATTTCTTTGTAGTAGTATAAAGGTAAATTTCAATCTAATCTATGGTAAGCGATTGTCACTTAGCTTAGCTGGAATTAATGAACTTTTATTATGGTGGAGTACATGTTTGATTTCTTTTTCCACTAATCTGTTCAAATTGCATTATCTTAGGACCTTTTATTACTTATACTTATATTTGGACCTTCTAAAATTTTGGTCATGTGCCTCTTTTAATCCTTTTTTGGTTCTTTACTTTTGGCCTAGCTCTTGAAATATAATCTTGAAGGAATCAGATGAACCCCATGTAGAGAAAGAGAATGGTTTCGAAGTTTCTTCTAATTTTTTTACTAATTTCTTAAGAATTTGAATCATTATGACTTCCTACAGTGTGATCGCTCTGAATTTAAGTTCTTCCTTTGGTTTAACCCACACAATTTCTTTATTTTACATTTGGGTGATATGTTTGTTTCTTCAATAATTGTCACCTGTATTTTCCTAGTAGAGCTTTTTGACAGTACTTCCAGGGTTGATATCACCCTTTACCCTAAATCTCAACTTTGCCTCTGAGGAAGAAGATGTGCGAACACCAGAGAGAAAACTCCCAAAATAGAGACACAATTCTTGACAAGCACTTCCTTCGATCACCTTAGTCGGCTATCGTCCTAAAGAGGATTAGGTTCATTTGACAGTAGGAACCTATACACTCAGAATCCATTCTGCATTTTTCTGCCACACAAACTGTCATTTAACAGTGCTTTTCATCACAGTCTTCTTTTGTTCAAAATCCTGCACAGGTTCCATTCTGCACCAGCATGTGACTGTCTTGACTGCTAATCCCACTGTGCTCCATGCAGGCTCCAGGGTGCCCTCTTGCTACTTTTACACAGACCCAGTCTCTCCTTCTCGGGCCTTTGTGTACACCTGTCCCTTAGGTGGCAGGGGGTCCCTGCCCTTCTCTATCTTGTCTACCTTATCATTCCTCCCGCCGACTTGATTCACAGTTCTATTTAAAATTATTTTATCAATATTTTGCAATACTTTTAGATTTTAAACAAATTGAAAAAATAGTACACTGAGTTTCTTAATACCTTTCCCTCAGTTTTCCTAATGATAACATGTTATGTAATCATTGTACAATGATCCAGACCAGAAAAAAAACACTAATCTAAAGACATTATTTAAATTTTGCCAATAGTTTTTATTGTCTTTTTTTTTCTGGTTGAGAATCCATTTCATTTAGTTGTCATGTCTTTTTAATCTCCTCCAATCTGTGACAATTTCTCATCTCTCAGTTTTTTTTTTCATCTTTTAGCTTTGATATTTTTTAAAAGAATAATAGCCAATTATGCCACTGACTGTTTCTTAATTTGAAATTGTCTATTTTTTTATTAGTTTGATATGATTTTTGTCAAGAGTGCTGCAAAGTGAATTTGTGCCTTTTTTACTACATCATGTCAGGAGGTACATGTTATGTCTTTTTACTAATGATGTTCACTTTGCTCACTTCAAATGGTGCCTGTCACTTTCTTCTGCCATAAAGGATTAGTTTCCTAGGGCTGCCAGAACAAAGTATCATGGGCTGGGTAGCTTCAAACAAGATATTTATTTCTTCACAGTTCCAGAGCCTGGAAATCTGAAATCAAGATTTTCTTAAGGTCATGCTCCCCTGAAGCTTCTGAGACAGGCTCTTCCTTGCCTCTCCTAGTTGCGGGCAGCCCCAGGCACTTTGTGGCTTTGGGAGTATAACTCCAGTCCCTGCCTCCATTGACATCCTGCTTGTGTCTCCAGGTCTTTCCCTTTTTATTAAGGATACCAGCCCGCTGGATTAAGGGCTCATCCTTCTCCAGGGCTAATTTCACTAGTTGCTTACACCTGCAATGACCCTATTTCCATATAAGGCCACATTCTGAGGTCAGGAAGAACATGAATTTTGAGAGGATACTATCTAATTCAGTAGAATACTGTTTTTCTTTTTGTATTTTATGTATTTTGTGGGGAGTTACTGTGAGATTTTGCAAATATCTGTTTCTCCTTATGTTTTTTATACTAATTTTAGAATCCAAAAATAATTTTTGCCTGTAATAGCTACTAGTGGGGCATTTGAAAAAGGATGAATTTCAATTTCCACCATTTCTTCTACTTTTATCAGTTAGAATTCTGCCATAATAAAAGCTGTTTCTTCTCTTCCATTCCTCTAGTTTTTAAATAATTTATTTGAATTAGTATGCTCTCAGTGATTTCTATGTTGTTCTCTGGGTTATAATCTTCTTCTTCCTCTCCTCCTCCTCCTCCTCCTCCTCCTCCTCCTCCTCCTCCTCCTCCTCCTCCTCCCTCTTCTACTGCTACTGCTACTACAATGCTCAAATTCAGCCAGGTTTGGTCACTGGGATCTCCTTCAAGTGCGCTCCTGTCCTCACAGCCTTGCTGTGTGCTGGCCGATGAAGCACGCCTTGCTGACTCTGCTCCTAAATTTTGCTGTTCTTTTCTGAATTCTTCTTGTACTCTGAAGTTAGTGTCTTATTTTAGCACTTAGTTTGGTATACTTTTTTTTTTTCACTTAACTATTTTTATTTCTTAATCTTATCTTCTAGACTAGAAATAGTTTCTTATATTTCTTCAATTTTCTTTTTACATTCAAGATTAAGAATTTAATCTCAGGCTTAAGCACATAGTAGGAACTTGAATTATTCTAACTTGGTTGATTAGTCTATTAATTTATGAAATCATAGTCCTATTTATTTGGAATCCAAGATCCTGCAGTTCTTTTTGAGGAATTTAAGTACTGAATGTATGATGTTTCTTTCTGAATTTAGCAAGTTTCTACTTTCTTCTGGCATAAATTTCTGAACACCTGGTTTCTTCGTATTAAATAGTAAGTACTACTGACAATGCTTGCTGGGTTTTAATTTTCCTACTAACTTTAATTAAGTACAACAAGTGGCTTTTTACCTACATCCCCAAAGCCTTAATTATAAGAGCATATCAGTACACAGAAACAATTACTAGTTCCTTCCTGTGACAGGGTGGAGTGAATGCATCTGGATAAGTGTTTGCTAGAGGATGAAACCAAAGAGAGCCAATTCTCATCTAAATGTTTTGAGTAAATGCATTTGTGAACAGCTTTTGCCAACCTCATTTTAGATTCAATTCTTGACTACATATATACCAGTGATAACTTGATTAAGAACAGAGGATTGTTTGCAAACCAACTGCATCCCTCCCATGAAGCTGCTTAAATGAATAGCATCAATCAATATTGCATATATTAGGAAATATAAAGTTAAAGCCTGGGTGTGCTTTTCATTGCATTTTTAGAATTGGAGTATACCTCAATTGAGGATAAAATGTGCACAATGTAAAAATGTAGAACATTTGGTTTCTTTTAAGTCCCTGCTCTCTATAAAGAAGTAATAGCATATGGCACCGATAGAATTAACGAGGATTACTTGTCAAACATGGCCACCTATTTATCTACATGGATACATAGTTCCATAAACTCTTGAATATGGAGCTAATATACTGTGACTTACCAGATGGGACCTGTTTGTGGGTAGGAAACTTTATTTATTCAGCCTTCTATATCTAACCTTATCTTTTTCTATACAGCTACCAAAAGTTGTTTAATAAGTAACAAATATTATACTAAATTATCTGAAAAATTTGTTTATAATATTTGATTTCTGAGGAGGAAGAATGGTGTTGAATAGGAAAGCATTTTTATGTTCAGTATCTGATGAGTTGAGCTATGCAAATTTAGGAGTCACAGTGCGGAGAGCTACGCTGTCCTACTGAATTTGGTGTTTTAAAGGCAATCTGGGAGGGAGAAGGGAGCCATCAGTTATGGGATGTGATACTGAAATCTGCATGGGGTAAAGAAAGGTCTTGGTGGGACCAGTGGCAGTAAAACCCAACCAACCAACCAACCAACCAACCAATCAACCAACTAAAACCCAATCTAACAAATTCAGAGAAAGGGATGTATGGTGTGATTTTTAATTTGCTTGCTTTGGGATATGCCATGCAGCCCCCATCTGATAACCAGCAACTCTTAGTAAATTCCAAAATATCACCGTACCATCAGAGTTTTGTTTATTTGTTTTATATGCAACTTTGACAACTCATATTTAGGAACTCTTGTTCAAGAGGTAAAAGTGATCATGAGGAAGAAAGTTGTCTTCTTTTCACTTCCCTGTCATCTTGGATATGGTTTTGAACTCGAACAGTGTGGAAACGGGCTATTGAGTTTGTTTCACTTAGTTCCTGAGGAATAAAGTGAATATGGACTAGCTGATATTTCATTTAACATAAAAAAATAAAGAGTGAGATAGTATTGCCCCTACTTGACAAGTAAAAGAACTGAAAGTTAGAAAAATTATGTGCATTAAGTAGCCAAGCCAGGATTTAAACCTGGTCTGTCTGACTCCAAGGCCACTCTAATACCCTAATTTCTAGGATTTAGAATACAATAACTTCTCAAGTGTGAATAGAGTTGTATAAAAAACATATTGATAGCCTCTTTTAAACAGAACATTTCACTCTTGGTAATAGGGGTGATCATTGGTCTTTTGCACACATTAACTCATTTATGCCTCTAAAGAGTCCTTTATGGTGGTTGATACAGAAGGATGGAATGATATGCCAAGGCTACAGGATTTAGGTGGTAAAGCGGGGATCTGCATGTACCACCCCGATTCTAGATTATGTGTACTTCCACTGGACCGATGGGCCTTAGATCAACAACTGAGTTTCTATAATAATCCCAGTAAATGCCTAAGTTAATAGTCAAATGGAGCTATTAATGGAGAAGAAATTTGTGTCCACTTGGAGGGTTGTAAAAATAAGTTCCCTGCCGCTACCTCAGATAGGCTCAAGGAAGGTGTTCCTTCTGTCCCTCTAGGTGTATAGTTCACCTCTCCCCAGCCACACTGGCTTCATTCTTATGAAGATTATGAATCATGGGGGTGTTGACATTAGTTAGGAGAATTACTTTCCATCAGATTCTATTTTACAAAAGGATCTGTTTTTAGTTGAACCAGAGAACAGCTCCCCTCAAACTCTAATTTTCTGTCTTTCCAGCGCATTCCTCTAAATTTGAGACGTGAGAAAAAACCAGTAAGTGTTTCAACCTAGTAATTGAGGTGGATAAATCCCAGATGTCAGGGAGTGAACTTCTTATTGTAGAGTCTAACCTTCCCATGGATGTGTATTCCAACTGGTCTTTTTTCTATCCTCAGCCTCGTTTCCTTATGAGTGCAGCAGCCAACACAAAGATTCTCTTTCGAATGAGCTGGCAGGAGCCTGAGTTCACTGCTGGCTCTCTTCAATGACAACTTTCATGATTGGCATTTTGGCGAGATCTTAATTCCAGTCTAGGTAGGCCTGTGCAAAGACTTGTTTAGAGGATAATTGACAATCAGCTCTATAGAAAAATTTGGGTGGATTTTGAGGAGTTGATTAATTCCAAATGATATTGCTTAAAACAATAGTGGGAAGGGTGTTGGCAATGGTAAAAACATAAGCCGCTGAATCTTGCTCTGTCTTATTTTACTTGGCTGCTGTCATAAGCAATAAAACTTTTCTTTTGTGTAACTGCTTGGCATTGTCATAGGTGAGAACTAGAAGGCTGTGTCCTCTTCCTGGTTCAGCCTCTGATTTATTACATAAGCAAAACACTTGACCAAAGTGTACCCCTTTTCCTTCCCTTTCCTAAGAGAGCAAAATGTTGTCCTTACTTGGACACTTCTGACACAGATTTTCTATTGTGACCTTAAATCCCTTCCAAACATGGGCCTCTAAATTGTGACGTAAAACTGGAGACTAGTGTGGTACTGGCACTGATGAAGGAGTTCTCTAAATAAGGGAGGGAATTTAGTGTCTAACCTGGACTATTAAGATTGAATTTGGTTATTCCCAACAGATGAAAATCGATCCTTTTAAAATAGGGAGAGCTCTGAAATCATCCATTCTGTTCACTGCACAAATGGTATCAACACACCATTGTGTGGTCCATCTGGTCAACCCTTAGGCCCAAATCTTTCCCTGAGGAGAAAGAATACTAAAGCACAAGCAGTTTGGGATAGATCATTCATATATGTAACTATAAATACCTATGTGAAACGGCCTACACAGATTCTGGTTGAGTTAGAAAGTGTTTCTTGCAGAATGTTGTCACTAGAGACATGCAACATCTGCTCCATTTTAGGATGCTGTTAGAATAGTTTGTCTCAACCCCATTCTGTGCTGTATGGGAATGATTCTGAGTGTTGGTGGGAAGAGAAAGAGAGGAATGATACATAAGGAGAGTGGAAGAAGGATACAGAAATTAACTCCTCTCTGTACCTATCTTGTCTGCAAATGGCCATCAAACTAGGGCATTACATGCAAAGGATTAGAGGACTTTAATGACTGGAGTGACTGGAGCAGTGCCAATGTTAGAAAAGAGTGGCACCTCAGGCTACAACAAGCTTGTCCGACAGGTTCCTTCGCTCATTTCATAGAAGGACTATGAGATTCTGATTATGAATAATGCTTCAATGCTGATGTTGATTTTGCTACCAATGATGATGAGATATATAGGTGGTGAGACTAATAGTTCCTGGAGGGGTGTGGGGTTGGGGATCTGGGTGAAAAAGGTGAAGGGATTGAGAAGTACAAATTGGTAGTTATAAAATAGTCCCACATAGGAACTATAGTCAGTAATATTGTAATAACTATGTATGGTGCCAGGTCGGTACTTGAAATATCAGAGGATCATTTTGTCAAGTATATGATTGTCTAATCACTGTTCTGTACACTTGAATCTAATACAAAATAATACGGAATGTAGATTGTAATTGAAAAAAAATTAAAAATGAGACAGTAAAACATAAGAGAGTGAATTAAAAATTTTAATATATAATACATATACACACACTTATATGTAGTGAAACATATCTGATAACATAGTGTATATTATATAGTATACTGAATTATGGTACATTAGGTCAATATGTCATAATGGTATTTCCTCATTATCTATGAAACACATTAAAAGTAAAAGAAAGCTTTAAAAATGGACATTGTTCTTATCAAAGCCATTGATTATGATCCAAGACTAAAAAGGCTGATAATGTTAGCATGCTTGCTCTGATTTTCTTACATTTTTATAAGCTAAAGTCTGTCGAAGTCACACAGACAGCCAACTAAATGGGAGATGATATTTTCAAACAACAGCTCAGATAAGGGGCTAATATCCAAAATATATAAAGAACTCACAAAACTCAACAAATAAGCAAACAAACCAATAAAAAATGGTAAGAGGACATGAACAGACACTTCTCCCAAGAAGAACTACAAATGGCCAACAGATATATGAAAAGATGCTCCTCTTCACTAGCAATTAGAGAAATGCAAATCAAAACTGCAATGAGATACCACCTCACACCTGTTAGATTAGCTATTATCAACAAGACGGGTAACAAGTGTTGAAGAGGCTGTGGAGAAAAAGTAAACTTCATTCACTGTTGGTGAGAATGTAAAGTAGTACAACCATTATGGAAGAAAGTATGGTGGTTCCTCAAAAAATTAAGAATAGACCCTGGCCGGTTGGCTCAGTGGTAGAGCGTCGGCCTGGCATGCAGAAGTCCTGGGTTTGATTCCCGGCCAGGGCACACAGGAGAAGCGCCCATCTGCTTCTCCACCCCTCCCCCTCTCCTTCCTCTCTGTTTCTCTCTTCCCCTCCTGCAGCGAGGCTCCATTGGAGCAAAGATGGCCCGAGCGCTGGGGATGGCTCCTTGGCCTCTGCCCCAGGCGCTAGAGTGGCTCTGGTCGCAACAGAGCAACGCCCCGGAGGGGCAGAGCATCACCCCCTGGTGGGCGTGCCGGGTGGATCCCGGTTGGGCGCATGCAGGAGTCTGACTGTCTCTCCCCGTTTCCAGCTTCAGAAAAACACACACACAAAAAAATTAAAAATAGAACTACCATATGACCCAGCAATCCCTCTACTGGGTATAGACCCCCAAAACTAAAAAATATTGGTACGTAATGACACATGCAGCCCCATGTTCATTGCAGCATTGTTCACAGTGGCCAAGACATGGAAACAACCAAATATCCTTTCAATAGAAGATTGGATATAGAAGATGTGGTACATATATACTATGGAATACTACTCAGCCATAAGAAATGATGATATAGGATTATTTACAACAACATGGATGGTCCTTGATAACATTATAATGAGTGAAATAAGTAAATCAGAAAACACTAAGAACTGTATGACTCCATACATAGGTGGGACACAAAAATTGAGACTCGTGGACATAGATAACAGTGCAGTGGGCCTGACCAGGCAGTGGCACAGTGGATAGAGCATCAAACTGGGATGCCGAGGACTCAGGTTCGAGACCCCAAGGTCGCCAGCTTGAGCATGGGCTCATCTGGTTTGAGCAAAAAAGCTCACTAGCTTGGACCCAAGGTCGCTGGCTCGAACAAGGGGTTACTTGGTCTGCTGAAGGCCCGCGGTCAAGGCACATATGAGAAAGCAATCAATGAACAACTAAGGTGTCACAATGCGCAACGAAAAAACTAATGGTTGATGCTTCTCATCTCTCTGTTCCTGTCTGTCTGTCCCTGTCTATCCCTCTCTCTGACTCTCTCTCTCTGTCTCTGTAAAAAAAAAAATAAAAGAGTGCAGTGGTTACCAGGGGGAGGAGAAGGGAGGAGAGGGAGGGGGTGGAGGCATAAAGAAAACCAAATGAAGGGTGAAAGAGGATGATTTGACTGGGTGATGGGTATACAACATAATTGAATGTCAAAATGATCTGGAGATGTTTTCTCTAAATCTTTGTGCTCTAGTTGACCATGTCACCCCATTAATATTAACTGTCTAAATAAAACTATTAAAAAATTTAATAATTCTTTAATATCATCTAATATTCAGTCAGTGTTAAAATTTCCAGTTGTCTAAGCCTGACCTGTGGTGGCGCAGTGGATAAAGCGTCAACCTGGAAATGCTGAGGTCGCCAGTTTGAAACCCTGGGCTTGCCTGGTCAAGGCACATATGGGAGTTGATGCTTCCAGCTCCTCCCCCCTTCTCTCTCTCTGTCTCTCCTCTCTCTCTCTCTCTCTGTCTCTCTCTCTCTCTCTCTCTCTCCTCTCTAAAAATGAATAAATAAAAAAAATTTCCAGGCCCTGGCCGGTTGGCTCAGCGGTAGAGCGTCGGCCTGGCGTGTGGGGGACCCGGGTTCGATTCTCGGCCAGGGCACATAGGAGAAGCACCCATTTGCTTCTCCACCCCCACCCCCTCCTTCCTCTCTGTCTCTCTCTTCCCCTCCCGCAGCCAAGGCTCCATTGGAGCAGAAATGGCCCGGGCGCTGGGGATGGCTCCTTGGCCTCTGCCCCAGGCGCTAGAGTGGCTCTGGTTGCAGCAGAGCGACAGCCCGGAGGGGCAGAGCATCGCCCCCTGGTGGGCAGAGCCTCGCCCCTGGTGGGCGTGCCGGGTGGATCCCGGTCGGGCGCATGCGGGAGTCTGTCTGACTGTCTCTCCCCGTTTCCAGCTTCAGAAAAATACAAAAAAAAAAAAAAAAAAAATTTCCAATTGTCTAATAATTTTTTAAATTTAGAATTTATATGAATCAAGATCCAAATAAAGTTCACACACTGAAAAAAAAGTCTAAGAAAAGCACTCATACCATTAGCCTACATTCCTTCTGTAGGAAAATATACTTCTTCAAAATGCTATTTTTTTTATTTTAGGTATTATTTATTCATTTTATAGAGAGGGGACAGAGAGAGAGAAGCAGAGGGGAGGAGCAGAAAGCATCCACTCCCATATGTGCCTTGACCAGGGAAGCCCAGGGCCTCGAACTGGCAACCTCAGCATTGCAAGTCGACGCCCTACCCACTGCGCCACCGCAGGTCAGGCCAAAATGCTATTTTTTAAAGAATTAATGCTTCAGATTTAGATTATCTACTGGCTTTATCTGTGTTATCTAGTTAAAGTAAGGTCTCTTGGTGCCTGTACTGGCATCATGTATCAAGTTTCTCTCCCCCTAGCAGGAGTTAGGACAGCTTGTTAGTATGTGATCTGAAGAACTGCTGATGAGACGTGTTCAAATCTATAAAATTTCCCATAACCTTTTGTCTACCTCTGTTTTATTTTTTTTTGGTTTCCATATTCTGTGAAAGGGAAGATTATTATTTTTTCATATTATACTTATTTGATCTACTTAAGTGGGTGACTTTCTGGAATCTTGAGTGGTTTGTTTTTCTCCTGACCTTTTTAGAAGCTGAAGGATTCAAACCAACCTTTTTTACATGATTAGATCAATAAGTATTACTAGTGCAATGAGGTGTACAGTCACTACACTACCTATTTAAACTCCCATTAGTTACAATTTTAGTTGTTAAGCATCATTAAATAAGCATTTTCTGGCCTGAGCATCTAATATCTCAAAGTCATGCAAATGCTGGTCCATGGATTATGGTAACTATCTATGAAGAATTTCAGGCACAGGACAAGTTCTTCAATCAGTGTAAGAACCTGTCAAAGACTGCTGATTGAAGCCAAGCATGAATATTTAGTTTTGTTTTTGTTTTTGTTTTTTGTGGCAGAGACAGGGAAAGTCAGAGAGAGGGACAGACAGGGACAGAAAGACAGAAAGTGAGAAAGATGAGAAACATCAATTCTCCTTGTGGTTCCTTAGTTGTTCATTGATTGATTTCTCATATGTGCCTTGACCGGGGGTTACAGCAGATCAAGTGACCCCTTGCTCGAGCCAGCAACCTTGGGCTCAAGCTGGTGAGTCTTGCTCAAACCAGATGAATCCGCTCTCAAGCTGGAGTCCTTGGGGTCTTGAACCTGGGTCCTCCACATCCCAGTCTAATGCTCTATCCACTGTGCCAGCGCCTGGTCAGGCCCAGGCATGAATATTTAGAACAACACTTTCTTTAATTGACAACCGGGAAAAGAAAATATGCAAAATGTAGCTATTGGCAAAACCTGTTGTAAATAATAAGAAGAATGTATCAAGGTGATGGTCAGTACATAATGCATTGTTAGGAGTGCTTTGGAACTATTACTCAAACATATTGTATAGGAATATACAATACAGAAATGAATTATACAAAAAGAAATGAATAAGCTTAATAGGCTAGGGAGAAGTAATACTTTTGGAACCAGGAGACCAGCAGGAATTGAAGAATTATGTAGATAGAATCAAGAAACAATTAGAAAAATGACTATAATTCCTACCAACCCACACAAAGGATCTTTAAGATTCTTTTTAGGACAGGAAATAGCCCTAGTCCATCTGCCTCAAAGATTACAAAGAGGTTATTCTTCTAGTAATCTTGTTAATTCCTATTTCATTCATAGTAAAGATGGGTGGATTATCTTCCTTGTCTCTAAAACTAGTCTCTTAGAACAGTGGTCCCCAACCCCCGGGCTGCGGACCAGTACCAGTTTGTGGGCCATTTGGTACCTGTCTGCAGAGAAAGAATAAATAACTTACATTATTTCCATTTTATTTATATTTAAGTCTGAACGATGTTTTATTTTTAAAAAATGACCAGATTCCCTCTGTTACATCCATCTAAGACTCACTCTTGGTGCTTGTCTCGGTCACGTGATACATTTATCTGTCCCATCCTAAAGGCTGGTCTGTGAAAATATTTTCTGATATTAAACCGGTCTGTGGCCCAAAAAAGGTTGGGGACCACTGCCTTAGAAACTAATTTACTAAGCTACATTTTTCATTAGCCAACAATCTCATTTATAATTTTGCAACATCTTATTTTACAACTTTTATGTTTATATTTTGACAGTGAGGGGCTATCATGCTTACCTTCTGAAAAACAGGCTCAGTGTCTGTTTTCAAATACCATTATGGAGGTATGAGGTGGAAGACAATTTAGAAATTCATTATAAATGACAGACTTTGTGTAATTATTTGCATAATGTAATATAAAAACATTTTACTTCATTAATAGTCTGAATATTTTAGGTAAAAGTGATATTTCAGACTTTTATTATGCAAATAAATTAGCCCGAATTCTTTATTTCACTGTGAATGCAGAGAGCAGCTTACTTATGTAGTCAGCTGGTAGAAATTTAATTCTTTTTATCTGGTATCTTAAGTCAGTAATTTCTGCCTTTTAATAATTTTTTTTCCCTTTTCGTGTGGTGTTATCTTTTAGGATTGAGACAAGTTTTTGAAAGGTGCTTCATTAAAAGCATAAAAGGGAAGAAAATAAGTGAATAGATAGCAAACATCAATCTATGTAGGACAATTACCAAGAAAATAAATACAGCCAAATGTGCAGTTATTTTAGAAATCCCTTCATAAACCACAGCATTGCCTCACATAAATTTAATAGGAATCAATCAATTTGCTCTCATTATTTTTTGATGTTCGTGTACTGCAAGAAGTGTACACATGACTTGAAACTAAATGTAACTGAGTCTGGAAACCAATAAAATAGGGCTCATTTAGCATCTAATTCTAAGGAGTATTATTACCCATGGATATCTCTTAAGTCCAAGGACCCTTTCCTGATATATAAATAAGATTATCTGAGAATTGTATGTAGTAGATGCAGTAAATTATAATTTAATAAATGTTTGCCATCTCTTGAATTATTGTCAAGATTTTTTATTGGAAATACATTGTTTAACTTACAAATTTTATCAAGAGAGTGCAATCATTTAGTTTGTCAAAACCACCCCCTCCCAATGACAAATGAAAGGATTAGACATTTGGATTAAATATAACTTCCAAAAGTTATCTACCAAATTATTAAAGCTTACTCTCAAAATTAGTTTCATGGAATTGTGGTTTTATAATGAGTTGTGAAAATGGAAGAAGAAGGAAGTTTCAACACCTTGAAAAGACATAGCTCTTTCCTTTTTCTTAGTTTACAACATTAATTAAAAGGCTATATGTAAAGACCTAGTGTAACCAGCTAAAAGTTGCGGTGGCATGATGCTTACTGGAAAATTATTTTCAAGATGTTGAGAATAACAGACTCTTCAACTTGAGTGACTACTTACATTTATAAAAAACAAAAGACCTGGAGAGCTCATTTCTTTCTAATTCTTTCTCATCAGGGAAAACTCAAATTAACCCAGGAAAAGAATCTTTCCTTACAAATGAAGCGTGAGAGGGAGATGTCACAGAGCCCTTCAGCACCAAGAGAAGCATCTGTCACCTCTTATTGAAGAGATAAAACATACTTACTCTGGATATGGGAGGAGAGGGTTTTTAAAAGAGGCCTCTCATATAAGACTTGCTAGAAATTCAATAGTGTCAAGATAACCAGCTAGATGAAGAAAATGAAAAAAAAAGTTCCAGCACTAATAGTGAATAGAAAAATGTGCTGCTGGTGAAGAGTTACCTGTTTCAATCCAGGTTCACAGGTTTCTGAAACAGGGCTTCTTTATGCACAAGTCCCCTTTTCTTCTTTCTCTATCAAGTGTATTTCTGTGAGGCTCTTTTTGTGTAGCATGGCTTGAATGCTGCATTCTAGACATCACACTATCCCTCTCCTTTATCATTCTCAGCTACTTTTTAGGTTTCAATACTATATTTTTTCCATGGTGTAAATCTATACACATTAAAATATATTACTTTATAGCTGAATAAATTGTGTGTGTATGTGGGTGTGTGTGTGTGTTCAAATGCTAAAATTGTCCTCTGTGTAATTAAACCAAGCTAGCAACAGCTCATAGAGAGAACCAGTAAATGGAGGGAAAAAAAATACTGTCAAGAATTTAAAAAGACAGTGAAATTAACCACTCTGTTTCATGGAATTAAAACAATAAATAAATCCTGTTGCAATTTTATGAAATTAAATCCTATCATTCTTTAAATGATATTTCATTCAGTAGCAACTGAATAACAGGATTTAAAAAACTAAATTATTTCTTAATTTACTAACTTTTGGCTCAGTGAAATTAAGAGATAATTTTGGTTTTAGGTACTAAGTTGATTTTTTTTTTTCTGTATACATAGACAATTCACAGATCCACTGGATAGAAGATACCAGTTTCTATTTCCTAATATATGGATGTTTTTTAACACACATTTTTCTTTTTTGATTTGAGCTCCTCAAATTTAAATTGGTATAGGCTTCATAGCTGTTTATTCAATTAAGTTAGGTTTGAGTCTTTTCCTTTATGAGTAAATAAGTCATTGATACCTTTAATGATCACTAGACCAAGTTGTCTTCTGTTATTCTTCATGTTATTGGTGGGTGCAATGAGTAGTTGAGAGGCCAGTTTGAAGTTGAAGGGGAGAATGACATGTGTTTATGTATATACATGTAAAAGAGGAAAATTTGGCACTTTTAAGGGGATTGTCCCTGATATCTTCAAGAAGAGTGTCTTAGTTTGAGCTGCCATAACAAAATACTGTATACTCTGTAGCTTATACACAACAAATATTTATTTCTTACAGTTCTGGTAGGAACCCTCTTCCAGGTTGCAGATGCTGTAACCTTACATGTCAGAGAGAGGAAGAGAGTTCTTAGGATCCCTTTAATAAGGGCACAGGCCCTATTCAGAAGAACTTCACCTATATAACCTAATTAGCTTCCAAAGGCCCCACCTCCTACTACCATCACATTGGAGGTTAAGAATTTAACATATGAATTTTAAGAGGACACGGACATTAGGTTTATTGTGGAGAGGTTGCATGTTGAGAGGGAAGGAATTGGAAGTTGAGTGGAGCCTTACATAGTGATATGGTAGAATGGTTAAGAACATGTTTGAAGCCAGGAGGACCTGAGCAATAATCCTTATTTTATGCTCTCATCAGCCGTGAAACAGAGGGAACATCACTTAATTTCTTCAAAGTTCAGTTACCTCATCTATGATATGAAAATAATACCTGTAAAATGCTTATCACAGTGCCTTGAGCACAGCAGGTACTTAATATTTATTCCATCTTCTAGACTGTTTTAACTTATTTACTTATTACACTGGGGAACAAAATTTTTGTTGCATCCACAAAAACATTTGTTCTTACCTAATTTGAGTGTGCTGATCTCAAATCTGACATTAGTTTTTCTCTGTAAGCTACAGTTTTTTTGCAATTCAAGATTTTAGGTTTTAACCTAATTGTAAAATTTTCAACATTTAGTTTAATATAATGAAGTAGAATGTCTTCTTGGGCATTATCTTTGTGAAAATATAATAATTTATATAATACAGTTAATACACTAAAAGATATTATTGCATCAGAATTTTGAAATAGAACATATTAAAACTCTTATTTTCATCATAAAATTTGCGCAAAACTTATTTAAATTCTATTCAGGCAAAAGTTTGCTTTTGTAGCTCTTGTGTTTGTGTACTTGTTGAGGACAATCTTGTTTGATGTGCCAGCAGTAGTCTGCTCATCACTAACAGCTCCAAGATTTTCAGGAAACTTATCAAGGTGACTGTTCAGGAAGTGAATCTTAACACTCGTTACATCCAATGTCACGGAAAGCCAACAGCATCCTTTGAACCAGAAGTTCATAGTTTTCTGCTTTTTTGTTGCCAAGGAAGTTCTTTGTAACTGCCACAAAAGACTGGCATGCTGCTTTCTCCTCCTATTCATCTTCCTGGCAAATTCTTCGTCACATATGAGGGTTTGAATTTGAGGTCCATCGAATACACCTGCTTTTATCTTCTCAAAAGACAAGGCAGGAAAAGCAGAAATAATATGTTGAAAGCATTCACTTTCTCTATTCAAAGCCTGAACAAACTGCTTCATTAAGCCAAGTTTGATGTGAAGTGGGGGGAAAAAATGATCCTGTCTCGATTAACTACAGGTTCATTCACAATATTTTGCATCCCTACTTCCAGAGCTTCACGTTTCGGCCACTCCTTGTGTCCAGTGTTTCTCTTGAGCTCAGCTGTCCCACAAACACAGAAAGCAAGGATACTTCGTGAAACCTCTCTATTGTCCTAGCAGGAAATTTACCGTTTTAAGATCCCACAAATAATCCAGTTATGCTCCTCATACTTTAGAAAGTCGAGGACAATTTTTATGTCATTATAATCTTCTCGCAGATAAGTTGAATAACCAATTAGAATCACTGAAAATAGGCAATATATGCACATGTCACAAATGATGAAATATTGTTCCTTTGATTTGAAGTGTGTAACAGCCACATATAAAACAGAAGGTGTCAGGACTATTCTTACATTTACGCCTACTCAAAGAAGCCATGATTCAGTCTTAAAACAAAATAAGAGGGTGTTTTTATCATATAATAATTTTTTACATTTTAAAACAACTACGATTATGTAAAAGTGATGTTTGTAAAAACATTAATTGCCTTGTGGTTATGATCAATCCAAGAGTCGTTGCCCTTTCACTCCAATTTTAAAACCAATGCATGCCATTAACTGTAACAAAAAGAAATTAAAATTGCATAAAAACTAGAGCATGCACCAAAAAAAAAAAAAAATGGATTTCTGATTTGGAATCAGTGATGCAGAAATATATAGAAACAGTTCTAAAACCTCATGCAACAGAAAATGAAAAAGAAATTGTTCCCCAGTGTTATGTATTGGTTTCAGGTGTGTACTTAGTGGTTAGACAGTCATATACTTTACATAGTTCTCCTTGAGATTTTCAGTACCCCAGCTGACACCATTCATAGTTATCACAGTATTATTGACTATATTTCCTTTGCTGTATTTACTTCCCTGTGACTATTTTGTAACTACGAGTGTGTGCTTCTCCGTCCCTTCATCTCTATCAACCCAATGCCTCAACCCACCCTCCCCTCTGGCAATCCTCAATCCTCTGTAGAAACAGTTCTATGAGTCTGTTTCACCTTTGTTCATTTATTTTGCTTTTTAGGTTCCACATATACATGAAATCATATGGTATTTGCTTTTCTCTGACTTATTTCACTGAGCATAATAAACACTAGGTCTACCCATCCTGTCGCAAATCAATATATACACTTTTTTACCCATTTGTCTATTGATGGACACTTGAGTTGCTTCCATATCTTGGTTGTTGTAAATATTGCTGCAATTAACATTTGGGGTATATATAATCTTTTGAATTAGTGTTTTAAGTTTCTTCAGATAAACCCCCAGAAGTGGAATCACTGGGTCCATTTTTAGTATTTTTTTTTCTTTTCCAAGTGAGAGTAAGGGAGATAGAGAGACAGACTCCTGCTTGTGCCCAACCAGGACCCACCCAGCAACCCTCGTCTGGGGCCAATGACCTGTGCATCTGGTGCCATGCTCACAATCGAACTATTTTTAGCACCTGGGGCAGAGGTGACATGGAGCCATTTTTAGTGTCCTGGCTGATGTGCTTTAACCATTCGAGCCATGGTCTGTGGGAGGGGGAGAGAAAGAGAAAGAGAGTAGAGGTAGGGGTAGGGGTAGAGAAACAGTTGCTTCTCCTATGTACCATAGCTGGAAATTGAATCCAGGGTGTCCATATGCTGGACTGATGCTCTGTCCACTGAGCCACCAGCCAGGGTCCCATTTTTAGTCTTCTGAGGAAACTCCATACTGTTTTCCATAGTGACTACAACAATCTGCATTCCCACCAATAGTAGGATTCCCTTTTCTCCACATTTTCAGCAATACTTGTCATTTGTGGATTTATTGATGATAGCTATTCTGACAGGGTTGAGGGGAGATATTTCATTGTGGTTTTAATTTGCATTTCTCTGAATCTTTTTATATGTGTGTTGACCATCTGTATGTCCTCTTTGAAGAAGTGGCTATTCAGATCCTCTGCCCCATTTTTAAATAAAATTGTCTGTTTTTTTGATGTGTAGTAGTATGTTTTTTAAATATATATAAATTTTGGTTATTAACCCCTTATCCGTTGAATTATTTATGATTATCTTCTCCCATTTAATAGCTTTTGTATTCTTTTTTTTTTTGTAATGCTATTTGATTATTTTTTCTTTTGCTTCTCTCCCCAAGGAGATATATCAGAAGAACTATTGCTAAGAGAAATATTAGAGATTTTATTGCCTTTTTTTTCTTCTAGGATTTTAATGGTTTCAAGTCTTACATTTAAGTTTTTAAAATCCGTTTTGAGTTTATTCTTGTAAAGAAGGTGTTCTAGTTTCATTTTTTGCACATATCTGTCTAATTTCCCAGCTTCATTTATAGAATAGATTGTCCTTAGCCCATTATACTTGCCTCCTTTGTCAAATATTAATTGGCCATGTAGATATGGGTTTATTTCTGGGCTTTCTATTCTGTTTCATTGATTTATCCAGTACTGTGTCTCTTAGATTACTCTGGCCTTGTAGTATAGTTTTATATTGGGTAGTGTGATGCCCCCAACTTTGCTCTTCTTTCTCAATATTGCTGAGACTGGTTGGGTATTTTTGGTGACTCCATAAATATTTTTGGATTATTCTAGTTCTGTGAAATATGCCATTGGCATTTTGACAGGAATTGTGCTGAATCTATAAATTGCTTTGGGTAGTATGGACATTTTAATTATGCTGATTCTTCCTATACATGAATGCAGTATATGCTTTCATTTATTTGAATCTTCTTTGATTTCTTTCTTTTTTCAATGCCTTAAAGTTTTCTGAGTACAGGTCCTTTACTTCTTTAATTTTAACTTAAATTTATTTGTAGGTTTTTTGTATGTGTGCAATTGTAAATGAGATTTTCTTAGTTTCCCTTTTTGATAGGCCATTCATTATTGGTGTATAAAAATGCAACTGATTTCTGAATATTAATTTGTATTTTGCTACTTTACAGAATTAATTCATTAGTTCCAGTGCCTTTGGGGTGGAGTCCTTACTGTACTCTGTATACAGTATCATGTCATTTGAAAATAATGAGAGCTTTGCTTTTTCTTTCTAATTTGGATGCGTTTTATTTCTTCCTATTTTCTGATTGCTCTGACTAGGAATTCCAGTACTGTTTTGAATAAGAGAAGTGAAAGCAGACATCCTCTTAAGGGAAACACTTTTATTTTTTGTTCATTGAGTGTGATTTTGACTGTGGGTTTGTTATATATAGCTGTTATTATGTTGAGCTATGTTCCCTCTAGTCCCATTTTATCATAAATGGATGCCACATTTTATCAAAATATGTTTCTGCATCTTTTGATATGATCATGTGACTTTTTCCTTTATTTTGCTTATGTAGTGTATCACATTAATTGCAAATATTGTACCAACCTTGTATCCCCAAAATAAATTCCACTTGATCATGGTGTATGATCTTAATATATTGCTAGATTTTGGTTTGCTAATATGTTGTTATAGATATTTGCATCTATGCTTATCAGGAAAATTGGCCTATAAGTTGTTGTTTTTTTATTTCTAGAGTCTTTATCTGGTTTTGGAATTAGGATAGTGCTGGCCTCGTAAAATAAGCTTGGATATTTTCCCACCTCTTGAATTTTTTGGCATAGTTTGAGAAGGATAGGTGTTGGATCTTCCTTGAATGTTTGGTAAAATTCACCTGTGGTAAAAATCCATCTGGTTTAGGGCTTTTGATTGCTGAGTTTTTTGATTATTTTCTTACAACTCTTTGTATTTCTTTGGTGTCAGTTGTTACTTCTCCTTTATATCTACTATTATATATTTGGGTGTTCTCTCTCTCTCTCTCTCTCTCTCTCTCTCTCTCTCTCCTTATCTCTATCTTTCTTGATGAGTCTGGTTAGAAATTTTTCAATCTTGTTTGTTTTACAAAGACACACACACACACATCTCTATATCATTAATAGCCACTCGGATATTTGTTTAGTAACATGTTATATTACCTCTATGTGTTTTTGTGTTTTTCAGTTTTTTTCTTGTATTTGATTTCTAGTTTTATACCATTGTGGTCGGAGAAAATGCTGGGTATGATTTGAATTTTTTAAAATTTAGTGATGTATGTTTTGTGCCTTAACTTGTGGTCCATTCTAGGAAATGTTCTTAAAAAAATAATCTTAAAAAAAATGTTTATTCTGTTTTGAGTGAAATGGTCTGAAGATATAATTAAATCAATCTGATCTAGTGAGTCATTTAAGGCAACTAATTCTTTGTTGATTTTTGGTCTGTAAGATTGTTCATTGATGTCAACGGTGTGTTAAAATCCTTTTCTATGACTGTATTACTGTTAGTCTCTCCCTTTACGTCTATCAAGATTTGCTTTGCTTATTTAGTGCATTTATGTTGGGTACATAAATATTTACAAGGGTTGTATCACCTTTTTGAATTGTTTCATATATATATATATATATATATATATATATATATATTTTTTTTTTTTTTTTTTTTTTTGCATTTTTCTGAAGCTGGAAACAGAGAGAGACAGTCAGACAGACTCCCGCATGCGCCCGACCGGGATCCACCTGGCACGCCCACCAGGGGGCGACGCTCTGCCCACCAGGGGGCGATGCTCTGCCTATCCTGGGTGTCGCCATGTTGCGACCAGAGCCACTCTAGCGCCTGAGGCAGAGGCCACAGAGCCATCCCCAGCGCCTGGGCCATCTTTGCTCCAATGGAGCCTTGGCTGCGGGAGGGGAAGAGAGAGACAGAGAGGAAGGCGCGGCGGAGGAGTGGAGAAGCAAATGGGCGCTTCTCCTGTGTGCCCTGGCCGGGAATCGAATCTGGGTCCTCCGCATGCTAGGCCAACGCTCTACCGCTGAGCCAACCGGCCAGGGCCCGCTCCCTTTATATTTTTTAATCAGATTTATTCGGGTGCCACTGGTTAACATAATTATACAGGTTTCAGGTGCCCAGTTACACAATATATCTCTGTACACATTACTGTGTGTTCACCCCCACCAAGTCTTTTCCCATCACCATCTATCCCCTTATACCCTCCTCCATCTCCCTGTCCCACTCTCCAAGCAATGACCATACTGTTGTCCATATGCGTGAGTTTTTTCCTTATTTTTCGCTTGCTCCCTTTAACGTTATGTAGTGTTTTTTTTATCTTTTATTACAGTTTTTGTTATAAAGTCTATTTTGTCTGATATAAATATTCATTCAGCTACCCTGTGTCTTTTGATTGGAATATTTAATTCATGTACATTTAAGCTGATTATTGGTAGGTATGTATTTATTGCCATTTTATTCTTTATAACTGTTCCCCACCCCCTCTTTTTCCTTCCTCTTCTGAAGGAAGAACATTTAACATTTCTTGTAATACTGGTTTGGTGATGATGAACTTGTTTATCTTTTTTTTTTGACTAGGAAGTTCTTTATTTCACTTTCAGTTTTAAAGATAGTCTTGCTTGGTAGAGTAATCTTGGTTGTGGGCCCTTGCTTTTCATCACTTTGACTATTTTATACCAATACTTTGTGGACTGAAATGTTTTTGTTGAGAAATAAGTTGATAGTCTTATATGAGCTCCCTTGTAAATAATTAACTGTCTTTCTTATACTGCTTTTAAAATTCTCTCTTTGTCTTTGACCTTTGCCATTTTAATTATTATGTGCTTTCATGTGGCCTTCTTTGGGTTCATCTTGTTTGGAATCCTCTGCACTTTCTGAACTTGTATGTCTGTTTCCTTCACCAAGTTAGGAAAGTTTTTAGCCATTGTTTCTTCAAATCCATTCTTAGTTTCTTGGTCAATCTCTTCCCTTTCTGGTACCCTTAGATGAGGATGTTGTTACAGTTCATATTGCCCCAGAGATCCCTTAAAATAATCTTCTTTTTAAAAAACTTCTTGTGGGTATTTTTTCTCTGACTGGGTGTTTTCTGCTATCTTGTCTTCCAAATCACTGATTCACTCCTGTGCTTCATCTAGCCTGCGCTTGATTCCTTCTAGTGTATTTTTCATTTCTCAAAATACAGTTTTCATTTCTAATGGATTATTTTTTATGATTTGTATGTCTTTTTTCATGTTGTTGAAGTTCTGGATAAGTTCCTTGAGTATCCTTTAAACTGTTGCTTTGAAATCTGTGTCTGGTAGCTTGCTAGCTTCCATTTATTTAGTTTTTTTCCCTGGGAATTTTCCTGTTCTTTCATTTGGGGCATGTTTCTTTGTCTCCCCATTATGGCTGCTTGTGTGTATTCTTTTTTCTCTGTGTTAGGTAGATCTGCTATGCCTTGGTATGGGGGCCTTGTATAGTAGGTGTCCTATGGGGCTCAGAGGTGCTTCTTCTCACAGAGCTAGGCACTCCAGGAATGTTCCCTGTACGGGTTATGTGAACCCTCCTGTTGTAGTTTAGCCTTGACTGCTGTTTGCCCATCCATGAGTAACGTTTCCCCTCCACTAGCTATAAAAGTCAACCTAGAGCCCTTTATAAACTACTATGTGGGGGCTGGGTCCACAAAGCAGAATTTGCCCAGCAGGGCCTAGTGTCTATTGAGATCTCCCTTTGTGTGTGCTGCTTGTGGAGCTAATTGCGTCATGCTCTTATGTACCTGAGCCCCTGGTTATGTTGGTTCTGGTGCCCCTTGGGAGGGGATCTAGTGCTGGTCAATGTCAGGTACTGCCATTGTAGGGCCCTGGGCTGCCTATTTGGAAATACAAAGTGATGTGCAATATTTGGCTGTTTCTGCTTGGTTAGGCGTATATGGGTGGAGTCTAACTATGCTCCAAGGCCAGTTTCCAACAGCACCGAGCCTGGGAGCAGGTCAACAAAAGGCTCAAGGCTTCCTAAGATCTGCCTTTCCTTTTTAGCAGTGTCTTAGGCTCAGTTACTGAAAAAGCCTCTAGCAATATGAAGTTCTTGAAAGAGGTTCTCAGTGAGTCACCAGGAAGGAGTGAATGGTATTCATCAGATTGATACAGATTGAAATGTGGTTTCAGTACTGGGTTTGAGGCTACTCAGTCACAGTTTCAGGGTGTAGCAAGGTCAGCCATCACTTGCCATGTGCCCACGGGCCTTTGTAGTGGGGCTGGGGCTCAGGGACTCATCAGAGTGAGCCCAGCGGTGTTCATCAGGTCCACACTGATGAGGGTTTGGTCATGTGAAGGAAGGGCTCTGTGGAGGAAAGGTAGCGCTGATGTGGAGTGCATGGAAGGGAGAAAGAAAATCCCCTTCATTAAGGGCCATACAACTGTTTTTTCTTGAGTTTGCTTAGAACTCCTGGACAGTTTTACACACTGGCAATCCCAGCTGGTACTACTGTGTGTCACAAGTTCAGCCAGGCAGAGACACTGTAAATTAGGAGGGTGCTGCTAATGGTTTTCCTGTGATGAGGCAGGTGGGTCTCCCATGGAGGTTTTGGACAGTTGGGTGTCTCTGCTGCTACTGCTGAGGGGTGGGGTGGTAGCGGTGTAGTGGTGATGGTGCTCCCTGCTGGAAGGCAGATCTTCTGCTTTGCCATGCAGGACAGGCACTGCTACTGGGGGCGGTTAGGGGAACTGGTCTCTGCCTCGGAGCCACAAAGCTCTATCTCTGATTCTCCTTGGGTTTATCCTCAAGATCTTTCCAAGAAAGTTTATATTACAGGCTCAGGCTGCAGACTCCTTTTCAGGGTGTGAGTTCATGAGGGGCGATAGGGCACTGGGAGAAGGGGGCCTGTGCTGTCCCACTAGGCTGGTGCAGATTGGTGGGGAATAGGCACTCTGCCCAAGAACAACTCCTCACCCCGCCCTATCACTGTACTCCCTCACTAGATCCCCTGGCCCGTGGCTGCAAAGGAGATCCTGTGCTCTAGCACCTCAAAAGGGCACTAGGTCTCCGGCAGCCTCCCCTTTCTTCCTGGTGTATAGAATCCCTGGTAATCACTGCCCTCAGATGTTATGTGGGCACCTCCTACGGGCTCTACTGTTGTGGATTGGGGCCCAGCAGGAGGTTGAGATCTGCTGCCTCAGGAGTATCTTTGTAGCTGAGATATCCCTGTAGATACTCAGTTACCCCACCTGGGTGACTGGCCAGCGCTCCTCATGTCTCTGTATTCTTCCTGCCAGTCTCAGTATGGCCTCCATAAACCCTTAGCTTTAAGACTTCTGTTCAGCTCATCTTTCCTTGGTTATGATTGGTTTTTCCACAATTCAGTTGTAACTCTGGCTCTGGGTTGGGAGGAGGTGATTGCAGCTTCCACCTACTCTGCTGCCATCTTTTCCACTCTAGACTGTTTTATTTTAATGCTGTGTGTACATTTAATTTTAGCTTTCTTGTGGAGTTCTACTCTTGTTAGCATAGTTTTACCTTGGCATTTCAAAGGGCTGGGCTTCA
This sequence comes from Saccopteryx bilineata, assembly GCF_036850765.1. Taxonomy (NCBI): domain Eukaryota; kingdom Metazoa; phylum Chordata; class Mammalia; order Chiroptera; family Emballonuridae; genus Saccopteryx; species Saccopteryx bilineata. The sequence continues at coordinate 246,748,230 of NC_089493.1, forward strand.
GCTCTTGAGAACAGCCTAGACAATGGTAAAATAAAGATGTGTAGCTTTGACTCATTAGAGTATGCATAACAACAGTTGCAAACTAAATTTGAATAGGTTAATTTAGTAATTTAACACAGCTAAAGCACACATCAGTCCTTCCTTGCAGTTTTAGAAAGGCTGTGGTGGTTTTCATCATGTCTAAGGGAAATTCTGCATTTGTTCTTGAACAGATTGTCTCAGTTCCGACAACTGGTTCTTAGTTATCCTTGTTACTCTGTATCATTAATGTATTTTTCTGATTAGAGTTCTTCCCTTTACCTTGTGAACATGTTCTATCCCTCCCATTCAGAAACAAAAGGAAGAAAAGTATGTATCCCTTCACCAGGATACTTGGAGTAAGAAAGGAATTCTTTGATTATATATTCTGAATAGAGTAGAGAGTATATATTATATAGATCACATATATATTTTAGATGAGCCTTTATCATTGTTTTTCTTTACTGTTATTTATCCATTATACTACAATGAAAATATTCCCCCTTCCCTGCTCTGTGCCAAAGATCCCCAGTTACCTCTACATCAGTAAAGGAGAAGGTTACAGTTTTTACTTGATAGTCATTCCAGTAACAATTTTGTCCACTCTGCTCTTGAAATGCTCACCTTTCTGTGTCTTCTATAACTCGTTTCCTTCTGGTGTTTCTCCTCACCTTTCAGCTTTCCTTGGTGTTCTCTGAGACTAGAAGGTTGTCTGTGACCATGTCTAGTTTTAGTTCTAACTCAACACTTCTTCTTAGACCCCAGTCACACTCATCATATTAGCCACCTTACATAATTTATTCCTAATTTAGACTTGTCTTTATTCCATGAGATTTATGTTAAGAAACCCAGTGTTTTCCTGAGTACCTCTAACCTAAAGATGGAGTTATCATCTTTATGTCTGCATCTTTTATTTATTTAATTATTTTTTAAAAGTATTCTTAGTTGATAGGACCGCCATGCGTCCAGTCATATACACCAAAACTTCCCTCTCTTTTCTGTGCAGTTAGCACAATTAAGCTGATTTTTTTGTCCTCTAAATTGACTTTGCTTGTGTTCTCCTCTGGTCATTCTTACTACCACTACTTTATTTAGATTGCCCGTCTTCTCTTCTTGATGTTTACAGTATCCTCCACACTTGCATTTGAAGGGTGACAGAACATGCCACTCCAAAATATGCCCCTTTGGCATAGGAATTATTTTGAGCTGAAGGCAATTCAAAAGAAGCAGATACAAGAAAATCTCTGCCCTCCTTCTGTTTGCCTAAATGTAGGACATACATTTGTCTTACCTCCCCGTGCTCGCAGAAAGGACAAAATTTAATCACGAGACAGCACTAGGCCCTCATCAGCACAGAGATGACACTGAGAGTCTACAGAATCTTTCTAAGTAGCGCTTGTCTACCATTAGTTTCCCTGTATATTTGCTTTTCCACAATTGATACCCCTAGAAGCTCAGTTATTTCATTATATCAATTCAATATAAAATTTTTATTCTTTGCTAAGATGCTATACAAGCCCAAGTTCTAACCACCCCTTTGAGTCCCTGAAAACTCCTGTTTGTACGAGCAATGCACATGTGTTAATATTCCTCTGCTTTTCATTTGTTAATCTTTTTTTTTGTTAGTCTAATTTGCAAGCCCTTTTTAAGATGGGTGGAAGAAAAAGATTTTCTTTTCTACATATCTTTGCTTTTAATTTTGCTCCTCTAAAATTTGTCTTTTTTGTTGATGTGACTATTCAAAAATCCATTTCTATTTATACTATGATTTGCTTTAATCTGCAGGTTAAGGGTCCAATTCCTCAGCACGATATCCTTGGCCCTCACTACCAGGCCTTGCTCATGTCTTCCGTTCCATTGTCTGTCTAAAATTTATATTCCTCAACTCAAAATTCCAGAAATGCTGACCCAGGTTTTCTGTAAACATTATACTGTTTCAAAACTTGGTGTTTTGTGCCAGCTATTGTTTCTCTGGAATACTCTTTCCTCATTTTCTTTACCTTGATAAAATCTATTCGTTCTTTGGTAGTCAGTGGAGGAGTTATTTCAGGAGACTGTTCCCGATCCACCTTCCTACCATACATACCCCACGTTGAATTCAGTCTTACTCTGTGCTACCATAGCACTCAGTGGAAACTGCAGGTAGAATAATCTGCTGTTTACTGATTTCTCACAAGAATTTTGAGAATAGGAAGATTATCTCTTTTCTATGTGTATTCCTATTGATTAGTTCAAATATAAATAATTTTTAAAGTTATGTGAATTTTAACCAGATAAAGCATATTTGATTTGTGTTAAGGTAGTTATCTCAGAGTAAAAGTTGTGCAAAGTATCTAAAATATATGACATATAAATTAGTCTAGATATTTTTTTTCTTACTCTTCTTTGTTCTTCCCACTATTTTTTTTTCCTGTTTAGCAAGAACAAAGTATTAATTGGGCAATTCTTAGATTGTTTATAACACTTTAGGGCAGGGGTAGTCAACCTTTTTATACCTACCGCCCACTTTTGTATCTTTGTTAGTAGTAAAATTTTCTAACCACCCGCTGGTTCCACAGTAATGGTGATTTATAAAGTAGGGAAGTAACTTTACTTTATAAAATTTATAAAGCAGAGTTACAGCAAGTTAAAGTATATAATAATAATTACTTACCAAGTACTTTATGTCAGATTTTTGCTAAGTTTGGCAGAATAAATCTTTATAAAACAACTTACTATAGTTAAATCTATCTTTTTATTTATATCAATACTTTGGTTGTTCTGCTACCGCCCACCGTGAAAGCTGGAACACCCACTAGTGGGCGGTAGGGACCAGGTTGACTACCACTGCCTTAGGGTATATGGAATAAATTAGCCCATTTCTGAAGACCATGACACATTCTCCAATAAAAAGTACTTCAGTGACTAAAAAAGTCCTAATTCCCCAGCTGCACTCATGTGGCCGAAGTGAACTATCAGTGGCTGAATGAAATATCTGTTAGACTGGCCAATCTGAAATGCCAGTGTGCAACTTAAAAGTGGGGCTTGTTTATATAAGACATATTTCTGTTCTATAAATGCAATAAGGGCCCTGGCCGGTTGGCTCAGTGGTAGAGCGTCGGCCTGGCGTGCAGAAGTCCCCGGTTCGATTCCCGGCCAGGGCACACAGGAGAAGCGCCCATCTGCTTCTCCACCCCTCCCCCTCTCCTTCCTCTCTGTCTCTCTCTTCCCCTCCCGCAGCCGAGGCTCCATTGGAGCAAAAGATGGCCCGGGCACTGGGGATGGCTCCTTGGCCTCTGGCCCAGGTGCTAGAGTGGCTCTGGTCGCGACAGAGCGATGCCCCGGAGGGGCAGAGCATCGCCCCCTGGTGGGCGTGCCGGGTGGATCCCAGTCGGGCGCATGCGGGAGTCTGTCTGACTGTCTCTCTCCGTTTCCAGCTTCAGAAAAATACAAAAATAAATAAATAAATAAATAAATAAATGCAATAAGGAACAAATGCAAGGGTTGAAAATAAACTTCTGAAAGTTTTTATCTTACAGAATTTCCTGATATCAAAATGCTATGGGAAAGTAACTTGCTAGAAAGAAAAGAAATAAATTATAAATATGTGGTATAGAAATAACAGAAATCTCCAAACAGGAATACTTAAGAAATTCTCTGGAACATATTAAGGTTGTTTAAATATATAGTAATCCTACCTGTGTTTAAAAGTTTAGTTAGTTGTCATTAGAAGCAGTGTAAATGGGTGACATTAGAAGATTATTTCTCCATTTGAATTGAGTAAAGGGAATGTTTTTACTAAATCCAAGTAAGAAGATACCATAATTTTTAAAGCGTTGTTTGTTACAGTGAACTGGGAAAGAGACCAAGGACACAAAACGCGCCGTACTTATAATGTGAACTATAATGAAAACATCATTTAATATTGCTTTCAGTTTTTAAAATACAGTAATGTGATAGGATTATACAAAAAAGTTACCAACTTGTTTTCCATAGCTTTTTGTTAAAAATCATGATAAGACCATTTGTTGATACAAACTTTATTTAACACTTCATGAAGTAAACAGTCACCTTTCAGAGAACTGCAAAATGGGGTGGAAGTCAGGGTGCTTTTATAGAATAAAGAACAGGAAGAGATAAAAAGAAATATCTGATTGGCTGGGGCCACACAGTCAACCTTGTTTGGGGTGAGAGAGTTCAGAGTTGGTGTGGTGTTTGGGGATTGGCTGAGTGGACATACTGCATTTCGGGTCAAGTAGAACATTTACAGGGACACAAAGATTATCTAATTCTCAGTTTGCTGGTGTTGAACCCTGGCAGGAGTAACTTTATCTTGGGCTTAGAGAATTATTTCAATACTTTAATACCTGAGTATGAAAAGATGGTTTCATACACATGTGTTTTTATTCCCAAGATTTGAAGAAAATGAACTTGTATATTTGTGATCATTAGTTTTAAGAAATTAGCTTGAGAAAGCTGAAAAATCACTTAAAATGTGCTTATCAAAATTTTCATAGAACTGTGCAGTTGGGAATTGAATCTCCGCACTCATTTCTGAATCTTTTTTATAAAGATATTAACGCTCACAGTCTTCCTGCATTATGAATGTCAACAGCCCTATTGGGAATCCTAGGCTCCCCGCCTTAATCACCCTCACCCCACCTAGATTTTCAAGATTTATTATTTTGCAATCTACTTTTTAAAAATTTGGTCTGTATGCTTTTTTATCCCTTTACTATTATGAAACCATATTCGGTTGCTTAGGAAGAACAGCGGGAAAGCAGATTAAAAAAAAGAGGGTGGCCCTGGCCAGTTGGCTCAGTGGTAGAGCGTAGGCCTGGCATGCAGGGGCCCAGGGTTCGATTCCTGGCCAGGGCACATAGGAGAAGCGCCCATTTGCTTCTCCCTCCCCCTCCTTCCTCTCTGTCTCTCTCTTCCCCTCCCGCAGCCAAGGCTCCATTGGAGCAAAGATGGCCCGGGCGCTGGGGATGGCTCCTTGGCCTCTGCCCCAGGCGCTAGAGTGGCTCTGGTCGAGGCAGAGCGATGCCCTGGAGGGGCAGAGCATCGCCCCCTGGTGGGCAGAGCTTCGCCCCTGGTGGGCGTGCTGGGTGGATCCCGGTCGGGCGCATGCGGGAGTCTGACTGTCTCTCCCCGTTTCTAGCTTCAGAAAAATACAAAAAAGAAAAAAAAAAGAAAGGAGAGGGTGGAGGTAAAGCGTAGATATGCACCGAGGAGTTGGAATGTTACAGTGGAGTGGTCACAGTCCCTACGCCCCCCTTAGTTCTTACATTCAATCTCTTACCAATCCGTTAGGGCCCTGGGCTGGTTACTGGGCACACCCCCTCCCTCCACTGAGGCTCTGGGCTTCTCACCTTGCACTGAATCTCCGCCTTTTCTGGGGCCTCCCCCCACCACTTGACATTATGTTTATTCTTTTTTTTCTTTTCCCTCTTTTATCTTAAAAGTAATAATTTAAAAAAATTGACTTGAAGCTGAGAAAGTAATAACCATCCTAATACTCTTCGCCCTTCTCTTCACAAAGCATGAGTTTTAAGTTAATGAGGTAGTACAGAGGATAATCTTTTCTGACATTGAAGACACATGATTTTTTATACATTTTTCTTAATTCTGACTATCTTTGTTCAAATTCAAATATTTTATATTTCTTTTCAATACCGTATGATGAGAATCTTTATTTTTTCTTTATGGTGTGATTTAAGGCACTGAACAAGTTATGCTTAACATATTTATACCTACTCTCAGCATATTTTCTTTTTGTTGCCTCACTGTCATCCAAGATTCTCACAAAGCTCCTGAAGTCCAAATGTATCTTTACTTAGACTCACGTTTCTTAGAGACTGGACTCTGTCAAGATAATTCCTATCGTCTATTACCCTCTCCCTGCCCCTACCAAGAAAGCCATTAATAACCTACCCTGAATCTCATCTTCATTCATTTTGTAGGAATCTGAATGATGAAGAATTTTATGAGACTTTTAAGAACATGGTATTTGTCTTGTGATAGCATATTCTTTTTTTTCCAGTTCTTTACCATGACTATGCTGTAACCACAACAACCGGATCAGTACTCACTCAATCCTGGATGACTTCAGTTAGCTTTCTTCATTTTTTTCCTTAGGTTGTTAAATTAAGCCTTGATGGAAAAATGCCATTGTTCTGCAAGTTTGTATTACTGTAAATTCATAGACATTAAACTGAACATGGCCCTTACTGCCACACAAGCAGTTCTTTGCTTTTTTGTAGTCAGTTCTTTGACAGATAATTGGTTGTATCCAGATTCTACAGTTCACTAAGCTGTGCGACCTTGGGCAAGTCATTTAACCTCTCTGAATCTCAAGTTATTTTAATCTTTAAAATGAAAATAGTATCTGCACCAAAAGATTATTATAAGGATTAAAAAGGCATATATGTTAAGCATGTTTGTCCCCTGCCTGGCATGTAGTACTCACTTAATGCTAGCCTTTGGTTTTTTTTTTTTTCTTCTGAAGCTGGAAACGGGGAGAGACAGTCAGACAGACTCCCGCATGCGCCCGGGATCCACCGGGCACGCCCACCAGGGGCGGTGCTCTGCCCACCAGGGGGCGATGCTCTGCCCCTCTGGGGCGTTGCTCTGCCGCACGCAGAGCCACTCTAGCGCCTGGGGCAGAGGCCAAGGAGCCATCCCCAGCGCCCAGGCCATCTTTGCTCCAATGGAGCCTTGGCTGCTGGAGGGGAAGAGAGAGACAGAGAGGAAGGAGGGGGGGGTGGAGAAACAAATGGGCGCTTCTCCTATGTGCCCTGGCCGGGAATCGAACCCTGGTCCCCCGCATGCCAGGCCGACGCTCTACCGCTGAGCCAACCGGCCAGGGCCTAGCCCTTGGTTTAATGACAAATCCTAAAATTTGCTCCTCTCTTTATGTTCTCTTATGTCAAAGTATATTCTTAAAAGTTGCAGGGAATGGGGGTGATGAGAGTGAGGGGGCATAAAAACTTTGGCCTAGAAATGTCTTTTCTGATCTAATTTTCCATCTAGACTTTGGGGTACATGTTTAGGCGACATGATGAGTGTGAAGACTTTAGTAATATCAGATCAACATGAGCTACGATGTCAGTCATAAATCTTCACTAACCAGCCTCTGAAACTTGTTGTGTTTCAAAGTCTTATTTGCATTCACCCTTCTTAAGTCTCTGTTACCCTCTAATGTATTGATCTTTCATTGGTTTATGCGTTTGTCTGTCTCTGGGAACTCCTCAATTTATCATTTTCACTTTTCTGTACATAGAGAGCCTGGGAAATGACAAAATACCTGCCTAAACAACATAACCATCCTGTTCTGCATGAAATAAAACTTTTTTTTTTCCTAGTGTGGCAATGAGATTCCCAGTCTATTTCTGCAACATTATAATACTGAATTCTTTTGGGTAAGGCAGTTTAATAATAATAACCTACCAAAAAAATAAATATGAAGACACTTATAAGAATTAATAAATATTCTGTTTCTACAGAAATAATTTAAACTGTGGCAGATTTGTACCCAAAGTATATGTGTCAAGATAGTTTTTGCCTTTTAATAAAAATGGAAAAAGTGTTAAGGGATCCAGTGCTGTGGTATATATTTTTCACGTGTTTGACTGCAGTTTTATCTGGGTTTTCCTCTTCTTTATTTTACAAAGTTGTAGATCGCATTTGCTTTGCAGCCATATTGTTTCTAAGCTAAATATCTTCCTTCTCCTCCATATAAGTGTTAGTCACTGCCCTCTTCTCTCAGTGATGCTCCTATGCTTCAGTTTACTTTTGTTCCTATTTCTTATTTGTTAGAGCATGTGTTGGACTTCAAATCCTCTGCAAATATAGAAAAATTACAAAAACATTTTTCTCTTCCAATGATGAATAATGCTCAAGTTTCTATTAAGATCTTTCTCTTTCTAATAATTTAAAAATTTCAGGTCATCTTTGTCTAAATTATCCAGCTCAGTTGCCTTAAGATGGATAGGCAGATATAATCCTCTCTCTTTACAAGTGGAGAAATTTGGATCTCTGAGAAAAGATGACCTGGTTAAAATTACACACTTTGTCTGTGACAGTGTAAAGACAAGAGCTGGGGGCTCCCAACTCCTGTGCTGTGCTGGGAGTGGTGACAGAAATCCTGATCTCATCTGTTTTGAAAATATACTTTGGCCAAAATGTTCATCATCATAATTAATAAATGCTTTTCCCTAAGGATTTTCTCTTAGGGAAAATGAGGTTAATACTCTCTACAGGTCTACAAGTGACAAAAGTGTTTTCAGTAGATCATAAAACATGTCACAAAATATATTAATCTCCGATTGACAGCTAATGTAATGGATTTTTTCACAACTATAGCAGTGAATTCTGCCACATCTATTTTTAAAAGTTTTAGACTGGAAAATGACTTTTTATGTTAAGTGAGAGGTGGGGAGGCAGAGAGACAGACCTTGCATGTGCCCTAACCAGGATCCACCCAGAAAATTCCCTACTGGGGCAATGTTCTGCCTATCTGGGGCTGCTGCTCCATTTCTTAGTAACCTAGCTATTTTAGCACCTGAGGTTAGGCCATGCAGCCATCCTCAGCACCTAGGGTCAGCTTGCTCAAACCATTTGAGCCATGGCTCAGGGAGGAGAAGAGAGAGATAGAGAGGGGGTGGGGAGAGGATGTGGGAGAGGGGTGGAGAAGTAGATGGTTACTTCTTCTGTGTACCCTGACCTGAATCAAAGTCAGGAAATCCACTTGGGCCCACGCTCTACCAGTGAGCCAACTGGTCAAAGCCGGAAAATGACATTTTCAAACTGAGAATGTTAATGTAAGATGTGAACTTATCTTCTCAGGTAAGCTTGTGATTCCCTATTCATTGTGAATTTCCTTCTAAACAACAAGCCCACTCTAACCTAAGGACCTTTGTCCTTGCTGTTTTCCCTATTGACATTTTTTCTCTCTAGATTTTGTGAGCTCTGTTTTGTCATTAAGTATGCAGTACGGTTGTCAAGTGTCATCTTTTCAAAGAAGCCTTTCTTGAGCTCAACCATCTAAAGTATTCCTCCACCCTCGGTCATGCTCTCTGTCTCATCACTTGTTTGTTTGTTTGTCTGTATCATTTGTCAGTATCACTAATTAAATTACTATTTGCTTTCTTATTTTTTCACCCTCTGGAATGGAATTTTATGAGAGAACAGTCCTTAGCTCTTGTTCAATACTGTGTTTTTATTTTATAATTATAATTTATTTTCTAAATATGTTTCTTGTCTGTTATTCAACAGTATTCTTTAGCATTTAGAAAAGTGCCTGGTTTATCATAGGCTCTTAATTCATCTACATTAAATAAATAAAGAACCCAGGAAAGCTATTCTACAGATTTCTAAAGTCAAGCCACTGTTTGAGATGGAATTCAAGACCACCAAGAACATTTTTGAATTGTTTTAATTGTGGCATTTAAATATTAATATAAATTGGCCTCCCACAGTTTTCATTCATTCCTTCAGCAGAAGTTGGCTTTCTGTTTACACACTGAATACAGCTAATCTCTCTTCCACTTTTTACTCCTTGAAATGGTGGACAACAATCTTCTTGTCCTCTCTGTGTCTCCTCCTTTCAGAGTAAAGCTTTTTCAGTCTCTTTTACCATAGCTTATATTGCACAGTTTCCAAATCCCCATCACCTTAATCCTACTTCTTCCCACTTCTTTCTTTGGCCAGATTTCAACTTGTCTATATTCCACTTAAAAAGAGGTCAGCCGAGTGTGGGAAAGATCTTAACCTTTCTTCTTCAGCAGGACTGGAGAAGCATGGTTAATGATAAAGGCTATAGCATCGATCAGATCCTGGCTCAAATTCTATTTTTACTTATGCATTGACTTGGATAAGTAGTAAGCTCTCTGAGCCTCAATTTTCTCATCTGTTAAATGAGAACAGTAAGAGGGAAACAAAAGGTAATCAGGTATATAAACCACTCGATCATATCTGTCTCCCTCATTGTTTTTGCTTCAGTTGAGAAGTTGATACAGGTATAAACCATGAATAAAAATATTAACTTTATTGCTGGTAAAACAGAATTAAAGAGCACAGATGGTGCTGACCCTAAAATGGACTTCTCTCACTTCCTGCATTTGTCTAGATCAGTTGTTCTCAAAGCGTGTGCCAGGGCGCACTGGTGCGCCCTAGAAGATTTTCAGGTGCGCCCTATGGTATTCCAGAGAAATATGTGCCCATTGGGGACCAAAACACCAACAGGGTTTTTGGAGTTTAGAATTTTGGGGGAGACAGGTGTGGGGAATTGGCTGTAAACTAACAGTCTGCCCAACCCCCAACCTCACTTGCCTGATTAGGTTGCAAAAGGCTGTTAAGCTGTGGTGCTGGATTGTTTACACTACCCCCTATTTTCCTGAAAAGACTGAAGGCAAGTTTCTTCTATCCTTTGGTGTAAAGTTAAGATGATATGTATGGCAGGGGTTTTGGATTCATAAACATAAGGAATTGTCTCTTGAAGCCTTTTGGATTTCTATAAAAGAAGAATATGTAGCAATATCTAAAAAAAGCTTTGAACATTTTACTACAATTTTCAACATCCTATTTATGTGAATTAGGATTTCCTACCCTCAACACAATCAAGAGTAAAAAGAGAGAAATTCTTCAATGTATTGATGAGGAAATGAGTTTGCCTTTCAAATATTGAATATATGCCCAAACATTGAAGAAATCGCTAGGACACATCACGCTCATGTTTCTCAAACACAAGAATGAAAAAACTTAACACATTCATGCTGGGACCTGTTGAATTTACTAAATCTTACTAAAAATGTATATATATATATATGTATAAGTATATATACATATATATATATAAAAAGATAACTTTTCTGTCATTTTTAAATTTTTTAACCCCTTTTTTACGAATTCTAAAAAGCATAACTAAAAAATGTAACATAAAAATGTTTTTTTTTTTTGTTTTTTTTTTTGGTATTTTTCTGAAGCTGGAAATGGGGAGGCAGTCAGACAGACTCCCGCATGCGCCTGGCTGGGATCCACCTGGCATGCCTACCGGGGGGCGATGCTCTGCCCATCCGGGGTGTCGCTCTGTTGCATCCAGAGCCACTCTAGCGCCTGAGGCAGAGGCCACAGAGCCATTCTCAGTGCCTGGGCCATCTTTGCTCCAATGGAGCCTCGGCTGCGGGAGGGGAAGTGAGAGACAGAGAGGAAGGAGAGGGGGAGGGGTGGAGAAGCAGATGGGCACCTCTCCTGTGTGCCCTGGCCAGGAATCGAACCCAGGACTTCCGCACGCCAGGCCGACACTCTACCACTGAGCCAACTGGCCAGGGCTAAAAATGTTTTTTAATGCCAGAATAAATGTAATTTTGTTGTATTTATTTTGTTTAATTACCATAAAAGCACGCTTGGACTTTATATTTGTTTTCTTTAATATTTGACTTAATTATTACAACATATTTCTCAGAAATTTATATATAGTGTGGCTACAATTATTTGTAGGAGTTTAAATGTGCCCCAACTTCAAAAAGTTTGAGAACCACTGGTTTAGATGATGAACTAATAGTCGACTAATTCCCCTAGCTACTTTTACTCTAACTTCTCTTAAACCAAATTTCCCTTTTTTTCTTTTCTGTTAGTTAGGTAAACAATTTTATAAATCTAGTACAATATTTCATATAAATCCAGGTTTTCTTTTAAAAATGTTATTCCTTTATTCAAGCCTGATTGTCTCTTTGAATTAGTTTTATATAATTGGATCAGTTAGATATCATACCTAGAGTTTTGTCATCTATCAATTCAATGAGCTTACTTTCCAAGTTTCCTTTTATGTCATTTAATATAAATGTTGGTCAAGATATGGTCAATAGCAGAACGACATGGCATATCACTGTACATTGGGGGACCCCAAACTGTTTACACAGGGGGCCAGTTCACTGTCCCTCAGACCATTGGAGGGCCAGACTATAAAAAAAACTATGAACAAGTACCTATGAACACTGCACATATCTTATTTTAAAGTAAAAAAACAAAACGGGAACAAAGACAATATTTAAAATAAAGAACAAGTAAATTTAAATCAACAAACTGACCAGTATTTCAATGGGAACTATGCTCCTCTCACTCACCACCAATAAAAGAGGTGTCCCTTCCTGAAGTGCGGCGGGGGCTGGATAAATGGCCTCAGGGGGCCACATGAGGCCAGCTAGCCGTAGCTTGGGGACCCCTGCTGTACATTGTTCTTGAGTAAAATTGAAGCTGTGACTAACCCCATTTTTATCCCAGCAATATTTCTTCACCCTGTAAACAAGAATATTGTTAAGTATATCCAATCCCTGTTTTGAAATTTGCAGTGTGTATAGAAATCTTATTTTTAAAATATCATTTCTTATTCATAGTACATTTGTGCAATCCTCTAGTGCTTATTACAGCCTTTTCTAAGTTCTCAAGAATAATTCTGAAACTTTGTAAGGATTTCATATCAAGCCAACTTATAGGTCTAAAATCTACACTTTAAGTATGGTACACTTGCCCATGGAAACTCTCATGTGGTTTCTCAAAGATAATCACAATCACAGCCAATCGCATCTTCAAAGTTTTTTTGTTTTTTGGGTTTTTTTTTAACTTTTTTCATATGCTAACAAGTAAATTGTATGGGCCTAGAAAACTCAGCTTCACTAAATGGTAGGGAGTTTATCTACTATCATTTTCCTTATCTTAGTCTTCAGCTTCCTTTAACCTTGTCTGATCTACACATCAGTGCAACGATTAGTCTCTTTGATAGCCCACCTGGAAAAAAGTAGTTGTGCTTCCTGTTAGCATTTAAGCATTTACCCCTAGCAATGGGCCAACTCTTTTTTTCTAATTATATCCAGCCTCTTAACATATAGATGGTAAATATCTAAAGTAGTTATCCCTAACTTTAGTTTTTAAAAAGTAATTCTTTATTAGTCTGGCATTCATGACAATATTTGTGCTACACCTGTATTTGTCCTACTCCTGTATTTGTCCTAGATGTTCATCATCATCATCACTGTCCATCACACCAAACCAAACCAAACCAAACCAAACCAAGATAGACAAAGTGACAGCACAATTTTTTTTACAGTATTTGTTGTGTTGCCAAATTCTTTCCGTGGATAATTGTAATTATATTGACACTTTTACTTTTGTTTTATTTAACTTTCCATCTCTACTATCTCTACGAAGTCAGACTGGCTTTCAGGATCTCCAGAAATGAAATTATATTAATCATGTATTATAAAATTATAAAACTATATAATTTTTTTATAATTATAAAACTATTATAACACTTTTAATAAAATTTTAATAAAATTCAGATTATACCTAGAATTGACCCAACACTTTTTTTAAATTGAATTTATTGGAGTGGCATTGGCTAATAAAATTCTGTAGGTTTCAGGTGTAGAATTCTATAATACATCATCTGTATATTTGTATATTGTATTGTATGATCACCACCCCAAGTCAAGTCTCCTCCATTAGTTATCCCCCCATCCCCTTTTCTACCTCCCACACTCCTTTTTTCTCTGATAATCACTATCCATTTGTCTGTCTATGAGATTTTTGTTTGCCTGCTTAGTCATTTCACCTTTTTCACCCAGCTCCACAGTGTTTTAATTTCTAAGATATTACAGTATTTTTTTACTTCTCTGCATTATATTTTTTTTATTTAGTACAACAGTACAAATTGCCCTAGTGATTTCCTGCACTCTTGTAAAATAGGAAATTGTTAGAAAAAATATTTAATAATTTATAAAATTTCACAATTGATAAAAGATGTTAAATATTGAACATACATGATATAATGGATATAATGCTATGCAAATATTAAAATATTTATGAAAAGGTTTAAATAATATAATAATATATAGAACCAGAATGAAAATTATATAACATGATACAATTGAAAGAGGAGAAGGCATTAAGCATTATTATGTAAATCAAAATGTGTTTATAAGGGGATGAGGGATTAGGAGTGATTTTTATGCTTTTGTATTATTGTACAATTAGATATTATTATTTTTTTTACAGAAGCAATGAAGTAAATATATTTTCATTGTAAATGACAATCAAAATTATACATATGAAATTATAAAAATCTCATCATTATAATTACCTCTTACTTTTAGTCCAGTCAGTGCCAACATTTTAAGAGGAATTTTAAATGAAATTTCTAATTTTGCCTATGTTTGTTGCTTATTTAGTTTTCTACCATCTCTTAATGTCATTTGGTTATTGATATTTTTCTGAGCACATCACTTTTGATACTGTTTATTTCTGTGTTTTCTGAACGTCTTTTTGTCTCTCTCTGCCTCCATCTTTCTGTTTATCTCTCTCTCCCTCTTTATCATTTTCTTTGTTTCTTTTTTTTTATTCACCCATTTATCTCTCAGTAACAGACACATAGTTATGTGATATGTAGTACTAATGATCCAATTGTTCTATCAGGTATTTATTTGTACAAAATGCAAAGTGCTAAAGCCATATTCTATTCTAATTATGTGCCCAAGGCCACTAAGAACTGATCTGCGTGATATGTATGGAATGTGATTTTTACTGTTAAATTTTTACATTTCCTGTGCTTATTTTACTCAGTTTTTTTTTTCTTTTTGCCAGGGAGAGCCAGAGCCAGACAGGAGGAGGGAGAGATAAGAAGCATCAAGTTGTAGTTGTTTCACTTTAGTTCTTAGTTGCCTCTCATATGTGCCTTGACCAGTACGTGGTGCTGTGGGGGCTCCACCTGAGCCAGTGACTTCTTGTTCAAGCCAGCAACCCTGGGCTTCAAGCCAGCAATCATAGGATCATATCTATGATCCCACACTCAAGCCAGCAACCTTGGACTTTTCCACCTGGGTCTTCAGCATCCCAGGCTGATACACTCTCCACTGCACTACTGCCTGGTCAGACTACTCATAGTTTATAATAATTGTGACTGCAAGTATGTGATGCTGTAGCAATTGTTTCTGGGTTTCTGTCTTGCATTTTCCTCTTCCTCCTTCTTTCTATCCCTACCCCTTCGGTTTACTTTTACAACATGCTTTTATGTCCATATTTGCAAATATCAGCTAAATTGAAGAAAAGAAAAATGCCAGCCCCGATTCTTTCCAACCAGAACTCTGCAGTCACTAAAACGTTTTCCAGCTTTTATATGGCGTAATTGTTTTCTTACAAATTAGTTGATACTTTAAGACATGAAATACTTTGTTGTGTGTCAAAACATGTTTTATAAAAATATCATCCTCCCAATTAGTTGAATGTCACATCTTGTTTACAGAGAGCAACTTCCATTGGATTCAGCATGATTCAAGTTTGTGTTGTTTTTTTTTATAGTATTTCTTCTATTTCGATTCTGGGAACTAGATTAATATTAGATTATGTATCATTGTGTTATTGAATTTAGGTAGTTTTAAAAATAATTTAATAATAAAAGCAAAAGGTAAATTGCCTCTATAGTACGATTATAATTATATGTAACAAGAACAAAAATGCAAGAAAAAACCCCAGAGAAATGTGATATTAATATTAATACTAGTTATCTCACAGTAATGTTACTATTGAAAATGTTTATTTCTCCTATTTTTTTTTTGTATTTCTGTCTATTCCTTAAAACACATATTAGACAAAGAAATAAACTTTATAATTTTAAAGGTCATTTAAATTTCAGAATCCTATTTTTTAAATTCTGGAAAGGTGATATAATTAGATAGTCTACATTTATAATTAGGAAAATTTCTAACATTTTGAAAAACCCAATGTTAAACAGTAATACATCATCATTATGGATTATTTAGAAATATGGGAGAAATAGAAAAATATTGATTGTAGCTAATGTCATATCTTACGTAATATTTTAAAGACTGTCAGTGTTCTAAAAATTACTGCATAGCCCTAGATTTTACTTTTTCTTAAAATTTGATTGTATTTCAAGATTACTTTTATTTTTAAAATAGAAAAAAAAATCTTTTAACCTAAGACTGCCTTTCAGTGTGTAGGTCAGTGTTAAATGTGGCTGATAATTATTATGATGATATTAAGCTGGAGGGCCTTAGTCAATTTCTGCTGTCCCGAGGGACTATAGCAAAGTCAAGATGAGAATTAATGTTTTGTTGAAGAGAATGATGCTAGTGCTATTTAGGAATTAACAAAACCTGGAACAAAAAGGCTTAACATATCTATGATTACAACATTTCATCTGTTTACTGGATTTCAGAGCTAATCAATACAGTGAGTGGGAAATTGTCTTATATTTCTTTATAAATGTGATACTTAAAGAGAAGGAGAAGTTAGAGGGCAAGTACATTTAAAATCCAAGGGATTAGAAACTTCAGAATTGAAAATTTTTATACTCCCAGTTCATTAATTATAGGTGATGAACTTTAAAAAGAATTAAGCCAATTAGTTTTTATGGTGCCAATATAAAAAGCTTTGGAGTAGCTGATAACTTTGGAAGAATTTAGAAAATACGTCAGTCAATTCTTAGATTATCCAAGGTTTTATTTTTTATTTCCTTATGCCTCATGAGATGCTACACTGAAAACAATTCTTGTTTCTTACAGCCTTTCGTCTTCTGTGGCACTACACAACCAAAGAAATATTTTTTGTTTTGTTTTGTTTTATAGCATTCAACTAGTTTCTTTGCCAAAGATCATAAAGTAATGAATTGAGAATTTAACTTCTATTGGACTAAAATTGAAGGAAATGAATTTCTATCTCTACCAGCATAAATCTACAGAGATGCTGGCCACAGAGTCTAAAACAAATTACTGCTTTCCACACCACATGTCAAACGTAGATTGGTCATAGGTGGCTGGAGTGAACATTTGACTCTTGGACCCATTAATAACAATCAAGGTGGCGCAGTGGATAAAGCGTCGACCTGGAAATGCTGAGGTCACTGGTTCGAAACCCTGGGCTTGCCTGGTCAAGGCACATATGGGAGTTGATGCTTCCAGCTCCTCCCCCCTTCTCTCTCTCCTCTCTCTCTCTCTCTCTCCCTCTCTCCTCTCTAAAATGAATGAATAAAATAAAAAAAAATAAAAAAAAATTAAAAAAGAAAAAAAGTTTCCTTCAAAAAAAAAAAAAAAAAATAAGCAATCAAGGTTGCATTTTTTTTCTCAAGTCTCCTTGTTCCCATGGGATACCATTTGTCTCCTATATAGATTTCTAGAAGGTGATCGAATGATAGTTTGATACACAATTTAACAAAAAATGTTGTGAAGGTTTTATAAATCTGTTGCAGTGGTTCCCATGGCACAGTATTTCTTTTCTGCCATATCACTCAAGATGGAAAAACAAAATTACACATGATTTATACTCTAAGGACTGCTCTTTATTGCAGTGGTTCTTAAACATGCCTCAATTTAGAATCATCTGGGACCTCTTCTAAAAAGTCAGTTTCCCTTCACACTAGATTCGGAATCATTAACTCTAGAATGGATCGAAGAATCTGAACTTTAACAAGCAGCTCAGGGATTCCTTTGATTGGCAAGTTTGACCCATGTCTTCAATTGACAGGCATTGAATTTGGAAGGTGCACAGTTGATGAAAGTCACTTTTTTAGATCATGAGACATATCACTGAGCCTCTGAGCTCAGGCCTGCTCACTAATTTTTATGTGACAGGGTTAAACCATTATGCAACTACAAAGTTTAAGAAAAGTGACAACAGTGCATTAGTGCTTTATTTTTTTTTTTCTTTTCTGAGTAAGAAAACCTATAGGCTTTGAAGCAACTCCTTTAAAAACATGGAGTTTTTGCTGTATTAGGAAATGCATGCTTTTTATTTTCAAATATACCTATGTATAAAACAAGATTAAGTTTCCATTTTGTCTCTCTTTAAGAAACTAAAGCAATACAGATGAAAACTGTGAAATTTCTGAAGCAGTAGAACTATAGATCAAGACTATGAAAATAGTAATGGGGATTTGTAAAAATAGAAATTATTTTAAACATTTCTTTTCATTAAATATTTGAGATTAGATAAAATCAAAATAATATTGCAATTGACCTAAGGTGATATTCCTTTGTACCTTGCTTTATTTTGAGAAAATGTTTTTAATTTTCTCCTATTTCTTTAGTTTTTCTTCTATTTGGATTATACCACACTCCATATTTTATCATTCTTTTTCTCCAATTTTTCCCTGATTTGTTACATGTCCACTCTTTCTTCATACTTTAGTTTCCTTTCTCATTTAGGCTCTCTTTCCACCTGTTCCCTCATCCACTTTTGTCATCTCCTTCAGTTTACAGCAGCATGTGGTGTGGCACTAACCAGCTAACCAGCTAGAGACTGCCATTCATGCAAAGATCATTCTATGTTCATAGGGACATAGTTGTAAAAACTCTTCAGGAAAACTGACCTTGAGTATGCTTTTTGTTAACTGTGTTCTCTAGAGTTGTAGTTATTGAATGGATTAAATGTAGTTATCATAGCTTTCCTTTTATCTCCTCTAAGTTCAAGTCTGGGTCATCGCTACAGACTTCTCTTCTTAGCTCCTAGTCATCCATGGGCTTTGTGCCCACCTCAGAGGCTGCTTTATTCTTGGTGGATGGAGTAGGTGGTGGTGGTCCAGAGGTATTTTAGCACTTAAAGCCTCATTCCCATACTTCCAGTGTCCAGGCAGTAACTATGTCATCACTCACCTCCTTTTTTCCTCAGCATCTTATTTTCCAAGTATACATTAAAAATACCCTTTTTTGGAAGAATCAGCTAATCCATTATAAATTAAATGCTAAGCCATCTTCTGCTGTTGATACTTCTACCTTGGACTTTTTATGCCAGATGTCAAATCTTTTTTTTTTTCCTGTGGGTTTTGAGTGTTGAAATTCTAATTACTTAATAAACAATAGGCTGTTATCTGACTTGATTTAATTTATTCATTATAAGTTGTGGAGTATCCCACTTGTTGTACTGAATTTATGCCAAATGGTCTGTCCTACACAGGAAAGAAACTATTTGTGAGGAAAGCAGATGGTTCGAAAATAGAGTAGGAACCAGCACACACACTTTTCAGAAATCATCCATCAGGAAATTTAATATGACCCCCATCGGAATTATTTTCAGAAGGGAAGACTAAAAAGGAAAATTTTGTTAATGGTGTTTATTTACTTCATTGGTGAAAAGATGGCTAGGAAACAAAGAATTTCAATAAACTAGGTAGTATTTATAGAATGAAAATATTCTTTTTTTTTTTTTTTTTTTTCAGTGAGAGAAGGGGAGGCAGAGAGAGACTCCCACATGTGCCCTGACTGGAATCCACCCAGCAAGCCTGCTAGGGGACAATGCTCTTCCCATCTGAGGTGTTGCTCTGTTGCTCAGTAACTGAGCTCTTAGCTCCTGAGGTGGAGGCCATGGTGCTTGGGGCCAGCTCTTTCTAATCAAGCCATGGCTGCAGGAGGGGAAGAGAACAGAGAGAAAGAGAGAAAGAGAAGTGAGAGGGGGTGGGGTAGAGAGGCAGATGGGGACTTTTTGGGCGTGTTGTGACTGAGAATTGAACCCGGGATGTCCACACGCCAGGCTGACGCCCTACCACTGAGCCAACTGGCCAAAGCCAGAATGAAACTATTCAATAAGTAGTAATTATTTAAGATTTCATTTTGAGGTTAATGAACTACATGGACCTTCACTGAACCTTTAATGTTTTAGAGACAAATATTAGAGAGTCCTAGAGGTTTTATTTAATTGCTTTTAACTAAAATCTAAGAGTCTGGATGAGCCTAAACTGTTTACATGGATCATAAAGTGTGTAATGGTTGAATGATCTGATCTGCTACAGGACTAGGTCATGTTCGTTATTATATATTTTGCCTATTTATTATTTTTTATAAGTCTTCAGACACTAAGTCTTGGTATTAAAAGATGTGAGTTACAGAGGGCCATAAAGTTACGCAGCTGTTCTGAGAAATATTTTATGTTTAGTGTATTTGTTTCTTTAATCATGTACAAAAAGTTGTCATACCAAGTCAAACAGCCTTTCTTTCCTTTCTTCTGACAAACTATTGAACTGTTGAACAGTATAAGAAGCATGAGTATTTATTTTTATTACTTGGTGAGTTGTACTAGAGTTTAGTATCTAAAAAATATAGTCACATATGTTTAACATATTCTATTGTAACTATTTTACTACTGATTTTTCATCCTGCAAGCTGCTTCCCATTTTTTTCCCTAAATTCCAATATACAAAATTTTAATCCAATTTCTTTTCACCTTTAATCAAATGTATAATGAAGTAGTATTTGCTGTCCCACTTTGTGAAACAAAGATCTCACTGATGTCCTTATTTTGTCTATTCACAAACTATGGGCTTTCTCTTTTTTTTTTCTTATTTAATACTTTATTTTCCCCAAATCTTTCCTTTATCTTGTTCTAATGAAGCACTACTCTCTGACTTTTGTTTTCCTGAAATTTTTTACCCTGAAATTCAACAAAAGATATTTATTAAAGAGAAGGTAAAATACATAATGTTTTATTTCCCAAATCTAAATTATATTGTATAATTTTAAATGTAGCAATAACACATTTCTATACCTAGTATTTTATGTTTCCTAGCTTCAAACACAGAGGTTATATAAAAGGTACAATAATTAAATTAGAAATTCTTTAGAGGAAGGAAAAAGTAAATATTGTCATCAATGAAACCATAAAACTGCAAGGGGCAAAGACTCTATAATGGTTCAGGGCTATGGAGCAGGGGTCATGGAGAGAAAGTGTTTCAAGGAATTATATTTCAGATAATGGCTTTTTGGGTAAAACCACTTCTGGGCACATGTTTAAGGTTAACTCTAGTTACGGTTTTATACAAGGTTTGTTTGAGATTGGGAAGGCCATAGCATATAAATAATAATAATAATAATAATAATAATAACAACACTATTATCTCTATTGTATGGAACTCATAATTTTCAATATCTTCTCTATCCATTAATCCTGGCATATCACATCTTTCATGAATTCTCAGGAAAACACTGTGCAGATCTTTCTACATTCCTCAGAAGGGAATGCTTCTCTTTGTTTTCTCATTTTACAAATAGAGAAACTGAGGCACAAAGAAATGAAATGAAGCTGGAAGGAGAAGCCAGTAAAATGGTTGTCCCTCTGCTGGCACTGTCTGAATATGCATGGACCTCAAGATCTCCTTCCTGAGCTACGCATTGTGGGTTGGATTCATTTTAATTAAAATGATTTTGTCAGACATTTTGGTCAGCCTGCAGAATTACTTGGGGAATTCACAATAAGACAACTGCCCTAATGGTTATCACTATATTGCTTTTCTGACCTCATAGGAGTATTATACACAAAGAGATCAAACCAAAAATACTGTGTGAGGGAGAGTGAATCTGAGAGGCACTGGAAAGGAATGTGGGGTAAAACAAAAGGACCTTCAGTGCTTCTCACGGCTTCTGGACTCGTAATCGCTTTTCAGTAGCTTCCAGACAGCTGCAGGAGGCTCCAGTAGCTTTACTGTGGGGCTGTGACATGTGTGAATGGATTCCATGTCATTCTGTGTATGACATGTGTGCTCATCTGAGCCCACTGAAGGCGACACTCCTGTTGTGCGATAGTGGAGGCTCTGTAAGTTTGGCTTTCATGTTCTGTAACTTCAGAAAAAGCTGTGCTTAGAGTTTACACCTTTTGTACTCTCATAGAATTCTACATTATTTACTGTACATTCTTTATTACTAACTGCAATAAGTATATATAACCAGAATTTGGCATCATGGCAATGTTTAAAACTGGTGTTATGTTTTAAGATTTAGAATGGAAGTAATAAACTTTCATACAATTTAAAATTGCTTAGCTGCCCTTTTGAATCTTCCTTATTATATAAATTGTTTTATAAACATGTAAATTTTAGAACGTTTATGCTACTTATAGTAAATTCAGCATAAGCTAAATAAATAAAATACTTATACAATAAGTGCAAAATGTGTAGTAAAATAGACAATATTTCCCCCCAAATACTAGCTTTTTGTAATTATAAAGTCATTCAAGATCATTTTAGGGAACTTGTAAAACATATAATGTAAAGAAGCAGAGAAAAGTCAACCATAATTCCTGTTTCCTACTTGATCTCTTAATGTCAAACATTTTTACATAATGGTATAGTTCCTTCAATTCATTTTGTTTGTGTATGGTTAATACTATGGCATACATCTTTTTTTTTTGCATTTTACACAATTTCCAATAACATTAAAAAATCTGTGTAAATATCTTCTCTGGTGGTTGCACAGTAGTGCATAATTGAGCTCAATTAATATAAACACAGTTTAAAATGGAAATGGTTGTTGTTAAGCTGTCTCTTTTTTTTATAATTTTTTTTTTTTTTGCATTTTTCCGAAGCTGGAAACAGGGAGGCAGTCAGACAGACTCCCGCATGCGCCCAACCAGGATCCACCCGGCATGCCCACCAGGGGGTGATGCTCTGCCCATCTGGGGCTTCCCTCTGCTGCATCCAGAGCCATCCTAGCGCCTGAGGCAGAGGCCACAGAGCCATCCTCAGCGCTCGGGTCATCCTTGCTCCAATGGAGCCTGGGCTGCAGGAGGGGAAAAGAGAGACAGAGAGGAAGGAGAGGGGGAGGGATGGAGAAGCAGATGGGCGCTTCTCCTGTGTGCCCTGGCCGGGAATCGAACCCAGGACTCCTGCACGCCAGGCCGATGCTCTACCACAGAGCCAACCGGCCAGGGCCTTGTTAAGTTGTCTTAAAGTAATATTGCAGCAGAGTGTGTGGTTAGAAAGGTTCAAGTTTGTGTCCAGGTTCTGTTCATTTACTAATTGTTAATTTGCCAAGTTATTTTATGTCTCTGTATGTCAACCATCTAGCCCAGGGGTCTCAAACTCAACTCAGCATGTGGGCCGCAGAGCAAGATCACAGCCGTTCGGCGGGCCGCACTAGGTCTACAAAAGGCAACTGTTACACAACACTTTTCTCACTGCAGTTGAAAACAAAAAAAAAATCAGTACAACAAGCACAATCGTACATGCAGTTTACTCAGTGTCACAAAACGACCAGAAACTGTAGTTCGCATCACAACTGCTGTTAACTAAGCTAATATCTAGCTAGGATGCTAGAGAAATTAAAAGCACAAGTAGGCCCCTAGGCTTACTTACTTAATTTTATCCAAAATATTTTGAACTTCGTGGATTAGTCTGCGGGCCGCACAAAATTGTTCGGCGGGCCGCATGCGGCCCACGGGCTGTGAGTTTGAGACCCCTGATCTAGCCAGTAAAGTGGCAGCAACATTCTATCCACTTTACTGGTGTCCCCCTACCCCCATCTCCAGGATTCAGTAATAATATGTGTCTTGTAAAAACAGAAATTTTATCTATATATTAACAGAATATAAAGATTAATTTTCTCTATTCTTTATTCCCGTCTTTGCTAGGCTGAATCTTTCTGTCTCCTTAATATTTGGAGCAGTTTTCACTACGCTGTGGTTATTTTCAGCTATTCAAATATCAAAACATTCAATTTAAAGCTTTAGTATTAACTTCTCCCATTCAAGCTTAGGCTTATAAATAATGAGAAAGGGTCTACATTTCTACTCATCCAGTTTGAGAGCAGGTTAGGGCAGTGAATGCAAGACACTTTCACTTCTCTTGATTTGGGAGCCATTTTCTCATTGTCTCTGGCCAAGACCAGTTGACCACCATCAGTGGCCTCACTGTGACAGTAATTGAAACACTTGTTTTCTCACTGAGTATTCCTGCACTGATCTGTGTTCTCAGGATTTTCCAGCTGCATGGTTTCTCTGACTCCAGTTCAACTTCTCTTATCCTCTTTTTAGCCTTCACCCATGGCTGACTGTTGATGGTTTCTCGCTCCTACAATTCCCTTGACAGGTAGAAAAGACACTTAGTGGGGGTGGTCGGGAAGGTGTTGAGAAGACACTAGCCAGATAACTTGTGGTATTCTTTGATCAATGTTACTCTAAAATAATAGTCCTGACAGCTCCTCTAGTGAATAGCAATGTCACACACACCTACAAAGGTATGGCTTATACTGTTGTGCAAATGAGAGAGAATTCTTTATTGTTCCATTTTCAAGCAGAAACATCCCAAGAAAGATAGACTGCAAATGTTTGGGTCTTGGAATCTATCGGATCTGACCTTCAATTCTAGTCCTTATACTTCATAGTTTTTAGGTATATGACCTTTAGAATATTGCACAAACTCTCTGGCAATCAATTTCTTGAACTTCTTATCTGTAACATGTGAATAAGAAAGGCCAAAGGATTGATACAAGGATTAAACAATATATGGTATTTCAATAAATGTCTGTAGCTTTCTTTGTTTATCTCCTTGGTTGTTCTACAAAAAAGGCAGGCAACCTATGTTTTTCCTTTTTATGTTTCTTGTCTCCTTCCTCTCTTTCCCTTTGCTCCTACAATGGTCAATCACCTACACTTGATGGGCCCCAGACACAAAACTTTCCATGTTTTGGAGTTAGGGGCCTTGTGGGCTGCTCTAATTTGGGAAGTGCGAAGAAAGAGGAGTTCCTTTAGGAAGTCTGTAACGATGTAGTTTTAAGATCAAAGGACAGGAGGCAGAGACTGAAATTTTATTTCAACTGAGAGAAGTGTAAAATCCATATAAATAATAAGTTCATAAAGTCATATATAGTTTCCAAATACTTTTTTAAAGTTTGCAATTTCCCTGGTTATTCACAATTCAGAATCCTATGTTTATTCACTGTAATATTTATAAGAAATATATATGGAAGAACTTTGATAATAAAGAGTGAGAATTGAATCCTCACTATTCCTAGAAACACATTAAGACTTGTTTTAAAGAAAACTTGAAGCTGAAAAGTTTTCTAAGTTGCCAAAATAGCTCTATAGACAATAAACTTCAACACTGTTTCCCCTAAGAGAAAATTATGCTGAGAGGGTCTGATATAATATTGTATTGAGAAATAAGGAAGCAGGGGAGTGGGTGGGGAGAACACAAAGGGGGAAGGGATGATAAAAAGAAGAAAGAATTAACACATAGCAGAAGCACTGAAGCTTTAACTTAAATACAAATGATTTTTCAGACTGTTCTAAAATACCAGGGTGATAGTCAAAATTGGCCAGCTGTTGTTTGGAGAGTTGAGCAGCTGCACATAAGTGACTACACAGATACAGAGTTTTTGTCTTTTC
Source organism: Saccopteryx bilineata (assembly GCF_036850765.1). Taxonomy (NCBI): domain Eukaryota; kingdom Metazoa; phylum Chordata; class Mammalia; order Chiroptera; family Emballonuridae; genus Saccopteryx; species Saccopteryx bilineata. The sequence continues at coordinate 246,773,385 of NC_089493.1, forward strand.
TTCTGAGTAGCGGAGCATATTATTTTACCCCTGAATGCTGGGAGGAAAGCATTGTTATTCTAAGAGATTTAGATGAATTAAAGAAACAGCAGAATTCAACTCTATTTTGACATCATTTTGTTCAAATATTGATTCAAAGTGAAATTAATTATACCTGTCTCATTAACACCATTTATAATATTCCAAGTCTTGATTTTTTAATTGCCTTAAGCAGCTTTTGAAAAAAATAATCAGCTGTGAAACTTTTCCCCCCCTCCATTGACCTAATGAAAATGTAGTAAGATTTTTCCCTTTTATTTAATTAAGGTGATCAGTGCTTTACTTCCTGTAGTCTGTGCAGCATTAAAAATTAAGATGTAGTGGAGAGATTCTTTAATTCAAAATAAGTTTAATGGATAAAATAAGTTTATCATGAAGTGATAAAATACACTTCATATCTGACTTTTAGAACCACATGAGAGGCATTTATCATGTGCTATGTGCAGTGCTGAGATTCATCCATTTTACACTAGTTCAGCAGAACTGATAACCTCATTTTTTGTTGAGTTTTGAAAACTGGTTATTAAAATTGCACTTGTAATCAGGGTTCTCTCTAAGGTGGGTGCCTGAGTAGCCGCCCCAATGTGGAAATCACAAATTTACATTCCTTCCTCTTTTGTAACATTTATCTGTGCAACAGTATTCTATGTGCCAGTAATAATATTCATTCTATCAGTAGGTGAAAAAAATTTAACTTAACTATACTTGTAATATTTATTTATTCATTCATTTCATAAAACTCATTATACCTTTGATGACATACTACATTTTAATTACTTCGTGTTTGTTACTTCATTAAACAAACAAATAATGTAAAGAGATAAAGTGCCAAACCACCAGGGGGTGACAACTTGTATTACTTTTTGTCAGGTATTATTTAATATTTTTTCATTACTATTTTAAACTCTTTCTTATAACCTAATCTATTTTGTGTACTTCTTTTATTTTTATTTAAGTATTAAATGCATGAAATCATAAACTACCTCTTGGTGTATGTGTGTGTATATATATATATATATATATACACACACACACACACACACACACATATATATATATATATTTTTTAAATTATTTGAATCCCACCACTGGCTATGTATTACGTCAGGAATCCCCAAACTACGGCCCTCGGGCCGCATGCGGCCCCCCGAGGCCATTTATTCGGCCCCCCGTCACGCTTCCGGAAGAGGCACCTCTTTCATTGGTGGTCAGTGAGAGGAGCACATTGACCATCTCATTAGCCAAAAGCAGGCCCATAGTTCCCATTAAAATACTGGTCAGTTTGTTGATTTAAATTTACTTGTTCTTTATTTTAAATATTGTATTCTTGTTTTGTTTTTTTACTTTAAAATAAGATATGTACAGTGTGCATAGGGATTTGTTCATACTTTTTTTTATAGTCCGGCCCTCCAATGGTCTGAGGGACAGTGAACTGACCCCCTGTGTAAAAAGTTTGGGGACCCCTGTATTACGTGGAGGTATAGAATAATTAACATAGATGGCTGGTCAGTGGCAGAGATCCTAACATCTCTGATGTCCAAACATTAGAAATTTCTAAGATACCATCTAGTTAAATTCTGAGCTCCTTTTACTTCACTGTTTTTGGATTTATTCCTTTATAATTAAATTTTTTTCTTTTAGCTGGAACCAAATCAATTTGATTTTTGGTTCTAACTACTAATTTCATACCAACCTAGGATTGTTTCTATTTTTTTCCTCATTTTGCATATAACTTTCTTTTGCTAAGTGTTAAAAATAATGTTACTGTTTATAATAATTTAGGTTGCTTTTTTTGGCTGTTAAATGGACATCTTTGCAATGAAACAAAAACAATTTTTGAGTACTTACTCTGTATTGGAGAAGATACTCTGCACTTTACGTATAATTATCTTCATTAATCTTCCAACAGACCTTGGGAAGTTTTATTGTGATTATTCCCATTTTCTAGATGGTAAAACTGAAGAGCAGAGATACTAACTTGAATGAAATTATAGAGCTGGAAAATTGTACAGCTAAGATTCAGACTCTTTCCTCTTCTCCTGGTTACTCTTTAATGTGGGCATGCCCAAGTTTCAGTTCTGTCCCTTCTCCCTGCTTCCTTGGTAATTACATACTGGCTTCTAAATATTAATTATGAGATGTCAAAATATATTTCCCAGACATAACTTCTCCTGGAATTTAAACATCACATATGCACATGCCTTGCTGATATCTCTGCTTAGACGTGAAGTAGGCCTGGTCAAAGCAGAAGCACTGTTTACTAATCCCTCATTTCCTACAGTAAATTTCTCTTTGTCTTTCCTATCTAAGTCAATATTACAGTATTTTTCCCTGTTGCTCAAGTTAAAATTAATCATTTTTATTTATTCTTGTCTTTTTCTTATCCATCATTAATCACTCAGCAAGTACTATTATTTTTTATCCCTACAATATACTATTCTAAATCCCCTCACTTTTCTCCATGTTTTGTATTACCACTCTAGCCCAAGATTTCTTGTATTTTCCCTGGTCTAGAGCAGGAGTCTTCCCATAGGCCTCCATGATTCTACTATTGTCCCCATATAGGCTAATCTCAATGCAGAAGTTATATAGTTCTAGAATAGAAATTACATATAAAACATCTCTACAGTGGATTCCCTTTATACATAAGAAAAAATAATTTCTTATCTGAATTACCCTTGTTATCATTCATATCTTAGTTTGAATAACACTTAACTAGGGGCATTAATCCTGACCATCCAGTATAAAAACAGTCTGTTACTTGTAGATCACTATATCCTCCATTAACTTTTCTTATACATTTGCTTATTTTTTGTTTGTTTATTTACTTAATAGAGGTACAATGAGCAAGCACCTTGACTGTCTATCTTTGTTATAATGATGAGTGTTTATAATATGCAAACATATCCAAAGAGAAAAATCTCATGTCATCACATGCTAAAATCCAGTTGTTTAATCAATATGCCCTATTGTCAACTGCATCCATCTTTGTATTTGGGTGGGGGAGCAGTATACTCCTAGATATGGAATTGAGTCAATGATAACCATATTTTAAATTTTGATATTTTAGAATTATTTCTCAGAAATTTGTATCAGTGCTTACCAAGAGTGAATGAGACTTTCCATTCCCCTAGTCTCTCATTAACATTGGGCATTCTTTTTTTTATTTATTTTTATTTTTTGTATTTTTCTGAAGTTGAAAATGGGGAGGCAGTCAGACAGACTCCCGCATGCACCCAACTGGTTCCACCTGGCATGCTCACCAGGGGGCGATGCTCTGCCCATCTGGGGCGTCGCTCTGTTGTGACCAGAGCCATTCTAGCGCCTGAGGCAGAGGCCATGGAGCCATCCTCAGTGCCTGGGCCAACTTTGCTCCAATGGAGCCTCGGCTGCGGGAGGGGAAGATAGAGACAGAGAGGAAGGAGAGGGGGAGCGGTGGAGAAGCAGATGGGTGCTTCTCCTATGTGCCCTGGCTGGGAATCAAACCGGGACTCCTGCACGCCAAGCCGACGCTCTACCACTGATCCAACCAGCCAGGGCCAACATTGGACATTCTTAATAACTCCACCTGTTTTTGCTAATCTGATAGGTAAAAAATATTATATTGTTTAAATTTGAACTTATTTTATTAGTATTTAAATTGAACATTGTTTTGGAATTTAAATGCCATTATCATTTCTTCTATGAATTCCCTGTTATATTATGGTACTCATTTTTCTGTGTTTCCTTTTACTATTGATATGTGAGGACTCTTTTGTGTGTACTACAAATAGTATTGACCAGTTACTTTTAATTTTATTTTACCCTAAATGATGTTGTTTTGTGCTGTATAGAAGTTTTAATTTTAATGCAGTGATCCGACAAAATCTGCTTTAGTTTCTTTATTCAGTATTAGGTCTGGAAAGTTTTTCCACTCCCAATATGTTAAACATATTAACTAATATTTTGGGTTTTTTCTTTTGAATTTTATTTTTAAAAATTTTATTTGTTTAAAATTTAATTTAGTATAAAGAGAGGTAGAGACCTGGCTTCTTTCTTTAAAAATTTAAGTGAATTTAGTTGTTCTATTATTTTTTCCACCATTTTTATTGACTAGTATTTCTCATTTTTTTAATATTGTATATACTTAGGCCTATTAGTAAATTCTCCATTCCAGCATATTCCAAATAGTGTTCTTTGGAACATGGTTTTAGAAATTCTTTCTAGAAGCATTCATGGTCATGAAGTTTGGAAAATTTCGGGTTATATAAGTTTAAATAGATTTCTATAGAACAGTACTTCTCAGAATCTTATTTATTTATTTATTTATTTTTATTTTAGTGAAAGGAGGGGAGGTAGAGAGACAGACTCTCCCACCTGTGCCCTGAGCAGTATCCACCCAGCAAGCCCCCTACTCAGTGAAGCTCTGCTCATCTGTGGCCGCTGCTCTGTTGCTTGGCAACCAAACCATTGCAGTACCTGAGTCGAGGCTATGGAACCATCCTCAGTGCCCGGGGTTAACTTGCTCTATCCATTTAAGACATGGCTATGGAAGGGGGAGAGGGAGAATGAGAGAGAATGGGGAGGAGTGGAGAAGCTGATGGTCACTTCTCCTATGTGCCCTGACTGGGAATTGAACCTGGGAATACCACACACCAAGCTGACTCTCTACCGCTGAGCCAACCAGCCAGGGCTAGATAATTCTTATTAATAAGAAACAAAACACTTCTAAAAATGAGAGAGGAGAGCTGCTAATCAATAAGAAATGAGCAGACTAGAACAATTTGATAATCACAGTTCTGAATTTTGAAAATGAGCTAGTAGATTTCAGAATTGGTTAATAAGAAATTGTTAATAGTAAGTGAAGCATATGCCACAAACTATACCTTAGTCATTTGTCATTTTTAAGTTCTAAAATTATCTTTAAAACCACACTAAAGCTTACATTTTAAAAACAATATGTTTGTTTAGGAAGAAGGTAGAAAGTGGATGTTGAGACTGAATAGACTTTGCTGGATAGAACACCACTATCTGATAACTTAAGAAAAAAATGCACCTTCAGATTAAAAATCTTATTTTATGCACTGTATTATGGTAGGGAATTTGAATCAAGAAAACTTTAGATTGAGTCCTGACTTCTCACTGATTGTGCGACTTTATATGGGTCACTTAGGTTCTCTGATCTTCCTGTCTCTAAGACCATGATATGCTAGAGGCTGATTGTGTTTCTTGTAATTCTGCATTTGTTGACATATGGTTATAGTAGCTTGAAGTTGGCCATGTTAGGAGTTTGTATACCATAAAGAGTGACACATGCTACCGATTGGGGTGCTTGTGTTGTTATTATTGTCCTTGATCTTTTCAGAAAGGCTGTATGAGCACACTGCTATCTGTAATCCATACCAATTTTAAAGAATGACTGAAAAAATAAAAAATAATTTAATGAATATGAAACTGAATTGCTTTATTAGTTAAATAACTTACCCAATATGAAAGCATTTTGTGTAACTATATCTGAATATCTCTTTGAAGATTGAAACTAAAAAGCTATCAGCTTATAAAGAGAAGAAAATGATCGATCATTTATCTTTGGCTAATCTTGGAAATACTTTACGTATTTTCATAGAGTAAGAATATTATACATGTGTATTTTTATATTTAAATTAAAAAATAGTTGTACAGTATATATATCCTGAAATTTCACCTGGATGTTGTGGTTTAGTCATAGAAAGTAATTAAAGACCCTGACAGGTGCCTCCTTCAGACTCGTAATATACTAAATATTTTCCTTCCATCTCTTCCCATACCCCTTCCAAACCAGTTTATTGGAATGCAGCTTCTCAAGACAGTTTAGAACTTAGTTTGTATGGGTTTAATGTTGGAAATGCTTTGCTTATGTAGACAGATAATAATGTAGTTGACAAACATGTAAGAAAATCAGTAAAGATATTTGTGAGAGATCTTTGCAGGAAAAAGCTAGAGGCCACTGACTATGAAATCAGCTGGCTTGATAGTCAAACACCATTTGTGAATAATAAATTTGCTCCAGAGATTTCTTTCTTGAGTTGTTGGTTTGGGATTTGCTCTAAGTTTACTTGTATTAGGTAGCATTTAAAATTAGTCTATTATTTTTATTCAACCTCATTTCTTAAAACAAGGAAGTTAATATCTAATACATAATAATTTTATTTAAACAGTCTTGATATTAGAAATATTTTTAGTTTGTAAAGATGAGAACCTTAGCCTGATTAGGTCATCTGTTTAAGAAAACCTAGTTATGCAGGAACAGTCACAGGCAACATCTGACATTGACCTTCACCAGAGTCTTTTGCAAGAGACCTCAGAATAGACAACCAGTGGAGTGTCAGAAAACATCAGAGCAGGATCAAATGAGCTTTACAAGTGGAGTATCGAAAGGGAGATCTTGGCAGGCATCAGAACCTTCTGAGGAAAATTTTACTTCATGTGGTCAGCTTCTGCACAGCCATTCCTACACTGTGGTTGGGACCAATCCTCACAATCAGTCAGCCTGAGGGTTGACCCTATGCATGAACAGACCAATAAATATGAAGATTCAACTACAACAGGAGGACACACATAACCTACACAAGAGACATTCCTGGAGCACCCAGCTCAGGTGATCAAGGAGATCGTGCCACTGGTCCCACAAGACACCTACTGTATAAGGCCATGCTAGCAAAACTGGGAGACATAGCAGATCTACCTAATACATATACATATAAACAAACACAAGAGGCATCCAGAGTGTGGAGACAAAGAAAAATTTCCTAAATGAAAGCTCAATGAAATAGAGGCAAGCAATTTATCAGATACAGAGTGTTAAAAAATATTTGTGGCCCTGGCCGGTTGGCTCAGCAGTATAGCGTCGGCCTGGCGTGCAGGGGACCCAGGTTCGATTCCCGGCCAGGGCACATAGGAGAAGCGCCCATTTGCTTCTCCACCCCCACCCCCTCCTTCCTCTCTGTCTCTCTCTTCCCCTCCTGCAGCCAAGGCTCCATTGGAGCAAAGATGGCCCGGGCGCTGGGGATGACTCCTTGGTCTCTGCCCCAGGCGCTAGAGTGGCTCTGGTCGTGGCAGAGCGATGCCCCGGAGGGGCAGAGCATCGCCCCCTGGTGGGCAGAGCATCACCCCTGGTGGGTGTGCCGGGTGTATCCCGGTCGGGCGCATGCAGGAGTCTGTCTCACTGTCTCTCCCCGTTTCCAGCTTCAGAAAAAAGAAAAAAAAATACAAAAAAAAAAATATTTGTAAGGCAGCTCAAACAACTTATTTAAAACTTCAACAGCATAAAAAAGGACATAGAAATCATGAAATAGAACCAATCATAAATAAATGATAAAATATCTGAAATGAATATATTAGAAGGATTAAACAGTAGATTGGAAAATGCAGATGATCAAATCAGCAGTTTAGAAGAAAAGGTAGCAGAAACTCCCAATCAAAGCAACAAAAAGAAAAAACTTTTAAGAATGAGAATAGTTTAAGGGATCTTTGGGCTAACATGAGGCACATCAGCATTCAATCATAAAGATACCAGAAAAAGAAGGGAGAAAGCAAGGGATAGAGAACCCATTTGAGGAGACAATGATTGCAAATGTCTCTAACCAGATGAAGGAAAAAGACACAGAGGTCCAGGAAGCACAGAGAGTCACAAACAAGATGAACCTAAAAAATACCAAACTAAGATACATAATAATTAAAATGGCAAAGGGTAAAGATAAAGAGAAAATCTTAAAAGCAGTGAGAAAGTGATTTACCTATTAACAACATTCCATAAGACTGTCAGCTGATTTCTCAACAGAAACATTTTAGGCTAGAAGGTATTGGTTTGAGATATTTGTAGTGATACAAAGCAAGGACCTATACCAAGACTACTTTACAACAAGGCTATCATTTAAAATTGAAGTAAAACTAAAGAGCTTCCCAGATAAGAGAAAGCTAAAGGAGTTTATAACCAATAAAGCAGCATGACAAGAAATGTTAAAGAGTCTTCTTTAAGAAGAAGAAAATTATTTAAAAAACAAAACAAGGAACATTCTTAAGGACTAAAATGGCAAAAAAATGTACTTATCAATAATCACTTTAAATGCAAATGGCTTAAATGTTCCACTCAAAAGACAGGGTAGCTGAATGGATAAGAAAACAAGATCCATATATATATGCTGTCTATGAGAGACCCACCTCAGAATGAAAGATACACACTGACTAAAAATAAAGGGATAGATAAAGATATTTCATGCAAATGGAAATATTAAAAAAAGCCAGGGTAGCAAAATGTTTAACAAACAAAATAGACTTTAGGCACAGACTCCCAGCTCACACCACCAAACTGGATTACAAATTAATTTAGGAACAATCAGCATGAAAAACCAACTCTGGACTACAAGACCAGCTCTCAAAAACCAAGGAGCAAAGAAGAAGCCACACCAAGCCTGTTAGGGAGTGCCAAGGAGCAGTGAGTCTACCCTGCATACAGGAACAAAGGGGGTGTGAGGCTGAGAGCCCAGAAGGGCTCTCATTCCAAGGAAAACAGTAATAAATATCACTCACAGCCACTTGCCTGGGGACCTGGGAACAAGGTGTGGTGAAAGGGCTGGCTTATCTTCCAAAAGGAAAGGGGGGAAAGAGAGACAACAGTGACTAGCAGAGGAATACATGGGAGGACCTGAGAAGCTGATTCATCCAGTGCTGGAGGCAGCCATAGCTGGGGGTGGGGTTGATCCTTCCACATAACATAAGACTAAAAGTGCTTCCAGGTCATACATCTCCAGACATCTCTTCAGCTCCAATCAGCGGAACAAGACACAGCTGAAAACAAGAAGTGGGGAGGAGGGTCAGTAATTCAGTTCTCCATGGAGATCTGAGATACACCTCCCCCTACTGAAGTGGAGAAAGCACCCTGCCCCCAGAGAGACTAACTGGCAGATCAGGCCTTCAGAGTCTCAGGTTACACCCACCCCATTCCTAGATATAGTTTCAAATAAGCCACCTGCTGAGATCAGTAAACAAGACTATAACTGAGAATAAAACAAACAAATCAAGACTTCAAAGCAGCCCAAATCTGAAAGTAGATTACAACTAACAGCTGATGACAACCCAAGAAGACCTAGAAATAACACAACTGAAAATTGGAGGCAGACAACACCAAACCTAGACTCAACCAGCCCTACAACAACACACCCAAACACACAGACATAATGAGAAGACAGAGAAGTGCAATCCAAATGAAACCACAAGAGAAATCTCCAGAAAAGGAACTGAGTGATATGGAAATAACCAAACTGCCAGATGCAGAGTTTAGAATAATGATTGTTAGGATGCTTAGGGTTCTTAGAACAACAATGGATGGTCATCACAAACACCTAAATAAAGAGATAGCAAGTATAAAAAAGGACATTGAAATGTTAAAAAAGAATCAGTTGGAGGTGTCAAATTCAATATTAGAAATAAAGACCACAATGGAAGGAATTAAAAACAAGATGGATAGAGCTGAGGATTGGATCAGCAAATTGGAGGACAAGATGAACAAAGGCACAAAAGCAAAGCAGAAAAAAGAAAAGAGACTCAAAAAGCCTGAGGAAACTATGGGAGAGCTCTGTGACAACATAAAGAGAAATAACATCCGCATCATAGGGGTTCCTGAAGAAGAAAAGAAAGAACAAGGGATAGAAACTTTATTCAATCAAATCATGGCTGAAAACTTCCCTAAATTAATGCAAGGAAGGGTCTCACAAGTTCAAGAAGCACAGAGAACTCCATTAAAGAGAAATCCAAAAAGACCTACACCAAAAACATCATAATTAAAATACCAAAACTAAGTGATACAGAGAAAATATTAAATGCTGCTAGAGAAAAGAAGGTAATCACCTACAAAGGAGCTGCCATAAGGATGACATCTGACTTCTCAAAGGAAAACACTTGAGGCCAGAAGGGAATGGCAAGAAATATTCAAAGCAATGCAGAACAAGAGCTTTACAACCAAGACTACTTTATCCAACAAGGCTATCATTTAAAATTGAAGGAGAAATAAAAAGCTTCCCAGAAAAAGAAAAGCAAAAAAAACCTCAAGGAATTCATTACAACCAAACCAAAGCTGCAGGAAATGTTAAGGGGCCTGTTGTAAACAGATCAATGTAGGAAAAGAATATAGCAAAAGAGGAATACAGCTTTAAAGAATAAAATGGCAATAAAGAACTACATATCAATAATAACCTTTAATGTAAATGGATTAAATGATCCAATTAAAAGACATAGGGTAGCTGCTTAGACAAAAAAAAAAAAGGACCCATACATATGCTGTCTACTGGAGACACACCTTAAAACAAAGGATGCACATAGACTGAAGGTAAAGGATGGAAAAAAATATTTCATACAAATGGAAATGAAAAAAAAAAAAAAGCTGGGGTAGCAATATTTATATCAGACAAAATGGACTTTAAAACAAAAGTCCATGGTAGTAAGAGATAAAGAAGGTCATGACATAATGATAAAGGGGGCAATCCAACAGGAAGATATAGTAATCATAAATATCTACGCACCTAATATAGGAGCACCTAAATATATAAAGCAGACTTTGATCTATATAAAGGGTGAGATCAACAGCAATACTATAATAGTAGAAGATTTCAATACCCCACTAACATCACTAGTTAGATCCTTAAGAAAGAAAATTATCAAAGAAACAGCAGACTTAAAGGATACACTAGATCAACTCGATTTAATAGATATCATTAGAACCTTTCACCCTAAGGCAGCAGAATATACATTCTTTTCATGTGCTCATGGTACATTCTCTAAGATAGACCACATGTTAGGACACAAAAGTAGTCTCAAAAATTTAAGAAGATTGAAATTATATTAAGCATTTTCTCTGATCACAATGGCATGAAACTAGAAATCAACCACAACAGAAAAACTGAAAAATACTCAAACACATGGAAACTAGCATGTTATTAAATAACGAATAGGTTAACAATGAAATCAAAGGAGAAATAAAAATATTCCTGGAAACAAATAATAATGAGCAAACAGCATCTCAGAATTAATGGAACACAGAAAAATCAGTCTTGAGAGGGAAGTTCATAACTCTATAGGCATTCCTTACGAAGCTTGAAAAAGCTCAAATAAACAACCTAACCCTTCATCTAAAAGAACTAGAGAAAGAACAGCAAGTAAGGCCCAGAGATAGTAGAAGGAAGGAAATAATACAGATCAGAGCAGAAATAAATGGCATAGAAGCAAAAGAAACAATACAGAAGATCAATGAAACCAAGAGCTGGTTCTTTGAAAGGGTAAACAAGATCGATGAACCTTTAACTCACCAAGAAAAGAAGAGAGAGGACTCAAGTAAATAAAATTAAAAATGAGAATGGAGAAATAACAACCAACACAACAGAAATACAAAATATTGTAAGAAAATACTAAGAAGAACTGTATGCCAAAACATTAGACAACCTAGGTGAAATGGACAAATTCCTTGAAATGTATAATCTTCCAAAATTTCATCTGGAAGAATCAGAAAACCTAAACAGACCAATTACAACAAAAGAGATAGAAACAGTTATCAGAAAGCTCCCAAAAAACAAAACCTCTGGGCTTTATGGCTTCAATGGTAAATTCTACCAAATATTCAAAGAAGAACTAACTTTTATCCTTCTCAAGCTTTTTCAAAAAATTCAGGAGGAAGGAACACTTCCAAGTTCCTTTTAAGAGTTGAGTATAATTCTGATTCCAAAACCAGGCAAAGACAACACAAAAAAGAAAATTATAGGCCAATATCCCTGATGAATTTAGATGCTAAAATGCTCAACAAAATATTAGCACACCGGATCCAGCAATACATGAAAAAAATCAGACATCATGATCAAATGGGATTTATTCTGGGGAGGCAAGGATGGTACAAATTTATAAATCAATTAATGTGATTCACCATATAAACAAAAGGAAGGAGAAAAAACACATGATAATTTCAATAGATACAGAAAAAGCAGTTGATCAAATCCAGCACTCATTTATGATCAAAACTCCTAGCAAAGTGGGAATACAGGGAACATACCTCAAAATGATAATGGCCATCTATGACAAACCCTCAGCCAACATTATAGTTAATGGACAAAAATTAAAAGCAATTCCCCTAAAATCAGGAACAAGGCAGGGGTGCCCCCTTTGACCACTCTTATTCAACATAGTACTGGAATCCTAGCTAGAGCAATCAGACAACAAAAAGAAATAAAAGTTAACCAAATTGGAAAAGAGAAGTAAAACTATAATTACTTGCAGATGATATGATACTGTATATAGAAAACCCTAAAGTCTTAGTCAAAAAAATTACTGGACCTGATAAATGAATTCAGCAAGGTGGCAGGAGATAAAATTAATACACAGAAATCAGAGGCATTTTTATACACGAACAATGAACTGTCAGAGAAATTAAGGAATCAATCCCCCTCACTATTGCAACCAAAAAAATAAAGTACCTGGGAGTAAATTTAACCAAGGAGATTAAAGACTTGTACCAGAAAATTATAAAAGATTGATAAAAGAAATCAAGGAAGACACAAACAAGTAGAGGCATATACTGTGCTCATGGTAAGGAAGAATAAACATCATTAAAATGTCTATATTACTCAAAGTAATTTATAAATTCAATGTAATACCAATTAAAATACCAATGACATACTTCAAAGACATAGAACACATATTCCAAAAATTTATATGAAACCAAAAGAGAACACGAATAGCCTCAGCAATCTTAAAAAAAAAAAGAATAAAGGGGGAGTTATCACACTTCCTGATATCAAGCTACACTACAAGGCCATTGTACTCAAAACAGCTCAGTACTGGCATAAAAACAGGCATATAGATTAATGGAACAGAACAGAGAACCCAGAAGTAAACCTACAGCTTTATCACAATTGATATTTGATAAAGGAGGTACGAGTATACAGTGGAGTGAAGACAGTCTCTTTAACAAATGGTGTTGGGAAAACTGGACAGCTACCTTCAAAAAAATGAAACTAAACCACCAACTTACACCATGCACAAAAATAAACTCAAAATGCATAAAGGACTTAAATGTAAATCGTGAAACCATAAGTATCCTAGAAGAAAACTTAGGCAGTAAGCTCACCCACATCTATCACAGCAATATCTTTGCTGAATTATCTCCACAGGTAAATGAAATAAAAGACAGGATAAACAAATGAGACTATATCAAACTAAAAAGCTTTTGCACAGCTAAAGATAATATGAACAGAATAAAAAGACAAACCACACAATGGGAGAACATATTCAACAATACATCTGATAAGGGATTAATAACAACAATTTATAAAAACTTGTAAAACTCAACACCAAGAAGACAAACAATCCAATGAAAAAATGGTCACAACAAATGAATAGACACTTCTCCAAAGAGGACATACAGATGGCCAATAGACAAATGAAAAAATGTTCAACATTACTAATCATTAGAGAAATGCAAATTTAAACCACAATGAGATACCACCTCACACTAGTCAGAATGGCGCCCATTGACAAAACAACACACAGTAGATGCTAGTGAGGATGTGGAGAAAGGGGAACCCTCTTGCACTGCTGCTGGTAATGCAGACTGGTGCAGCCACTGTGGAAAACAGTATGGAGATTTCTCAAAAAATTAGAAATGGAAGGCCCTGGCCGGTTGGCTCAGTGGTAGAGCATCGGCCTGGCATGCAGGAGTCCTGGGTTCAATTCCCAATCCAGGGCACACAGGAGAAGCGCCCAATTGCTTCTCCACCCCCCCCTCCTTCCTCTCTGTCTCTCTCTTCCCCTCCTGCAGCCAAGGCTCCATTGGAGCAGAGTTGGCCCAGGCGCTAGGGATGGCTCTATGGCCTCTGCCTCAGGCGCTAGAATGTCTCTGGTTGCAACAGAGCGACACCCCAGATGGGCAGAGCATCGCCCCTGGTGGGCATGCTGGGTGGATCCCGGTCAGGTGCATGCGGGAGTCTGTCTGACTGCCTCCCCGTTTCCAGATTCAGAAAAATACAATAAATAAATTAAAAAAATAAAATTAGTAATGGAACTGTCCTTTGACCCAGCCATCCCACTTATAGGAATATATCCGAAGGACACCATATCACTGACTGAAAAAAAAAAATTCACCCCCATGTTTATGGCAGCATTGTTCACAATAGCGAAGATCTGGAAACAGCCCAAGTGTCTGTCAGTGGATGAGTGGATTAAAAAGTAGTGGTACGTATATACAATGGAATACTATGGGGCTATGAAAAGGAAGGAAATATTACCTTTTGCAACAATATGGAGGGACCTCGAAACTATTATATTGAATGAAATAAGCCAGGCAGAGAAAGAAAAATATCATATGACCTCACTCATTTGAGGAATCCAAGGAATAATGATAACTAAAGAATGGAATTGAGACAGAGGAGGGATCAAAGGGACCAGAGGAAAAGAGGACAGAGGGAAAGGGGATGATAGGATGGGATAAACCTGAAGGGAAGGGGGAAGGGCACTGTAGGGAGGAGGGCAAGGACAATGTTGAGGGGAATAGGGGGAGGGGGGAGGCATTCGGGGTGACCCTAGATTCTATGTAAACACAATTAAATAAAAAAATGAAAAAAATCAAAATAGACTTTAAAACAAAGGCTGTAATAAGCAACAAAGATAATGATAAAGCGAACAATCAAACAAGATGCTATAACTTCTGTAAACATTTATGCTCTCAACATAGGAGCACCTAAATACTTAAAGGAAATCTTGATGGACATAAAGGGAGATATTCACAGTAATACAGTAATTTTAGGGTATTTTATACCATATTGACATCAATAATTAGATCTGCCAGTCATAAAATAGGGAAACAATGGCTTTAAATGACTCACTAGATCAGATGGATTTAATTGATATCTTCAGAACATTCCAATCAAAGCAGCATAATAAACATTTTTTTCAAGGGCTCGTGGAACATTTTCTAGGATAGAGCACATGTTAGGACAGCAAACAAGTCTCAATAAATTTAAGAAGATTGAAACTATATCAAGCATCTTCTCTGACCATAATGGTTTGAAAATAGAAATAAGTCACAGGAAAAGAACTGAAAAACACACAAAGACTTGCAGACTAAATAACATGTTACTAAACAATGAAAGGGTTAACAGTGACATCAAAGAAGAAATTAAAAGATACCTTGAAACAAATGAAAAAAACCATAACAACCCACAATTTATGGGGGCACAGTGAAAACAGTCCTAAGAGGAGATAAATTTATAGCATTACAGGTCTATCTGAAGAAACAAAAAAGTACAAAATGTATAAATTCGTAGAAATATACTGTCTTCCAAAACTGAATCAGAAGAACCAAATAATCTGAATAAACGATTTACAACCAGTGAAGTTGAAGCAGTAATAAAAAACTTCTCAGAAAGCAAAAGTCCTGGTCCAGATGGATTCACAGGTGATTTTTTAAAGCCATTCAAAGAACTAATATCTATCCTTTTCTTACTATTCCAAAAATTCAAGTGGAGAGAAAACTCCCAAGCTTATTTTATGAAGCCAGCATTATCCTAATTTTAAAACCATATAAATACAATAGAAATAGAAAAATAGGCCAGTATTCCTGATGAACATAGATGGTGGCATCCTCAACAAAATATTAGCAAACTGATCTAGAAATGCATGAGAAAGGTCATACACCATGATCAAGTGTGATTTATTATGAGAATGTAAGGTTAGTAAAATATCTGCAAATCAGTAAGTGTGATGCACAACATAAAAGGAAGGATAAAAATTACATAATTTTATATCAATAGACACAGAAAAAGCATTTGATACAATTTGGCACTCATTTATAACAACTATCAGCAAAGCGTAAATAGAGGGAACATACCTCAACATAATAAGGGTCATATATGACAAACCCACAACCTATATACTCAAGGGGCAAAAAATGAGCGTTTCCCTTAAGATTAGGAAGAAGAAAGTGATGTGCACTTTTACTAGTCTTTTTTTAAAAATAAATTTTAATTAATTTTAATGGGGTGACATTAATAAATCAGGGTACATATGTTCAAAGAAAACATCTCCAGGTTATCTTGTCATTCTTATGTTGCATACCATCACCCAAAGTCAAATTGTTCCCTGTCACCTTCTGGTTTGTTTTTTTTGTGTGCCTCTCCCCTCCCCCCTCTCCCTCCCTCTTCTCACCCCACCTGAAACCACCACACTCTTGTCCAAGTCTCGTAGTCTCATTTTTATGTCTCACCTATGTATGGAATCATGCAGTTCTTAGTTTTTTCTGATTTACGTATTTCACTCCATATAATGTTATCAAGATCCATTCTTTTGTTGTAAATGTTCCGATGTCATCATTTCTTTTGGCTGAGTAGTATTCCATAGTATATATGTACCACATCTTCTTTATCCAGTCATCTATTGAAAGGCTTTTTGGTTGTTTTCATGTCCTGGCAACTGTGAACAATGCTGCAATGAACATGGGGCTCCATGTGTCTTTACGTACCAATGTTTTTGAGTTTGGGGGTATATACCCAGTAGAGGGATTGCTGGGTTATATGGCTGTCCTATTTTTAGTTTTTTGAGGAACAACCATACTTTTTTCCATAATGGTTGTATTATTTATATTTCCACCAACAGTGGTGAGGGTTCCTTTTTCTCCATAGCCTCTCCAACACTTGCTATTTCCTGTCTTGTTGATAATAGCTAATCTAACAGGTGACAGGTAGTATCTCATTGTAGTTTTGATTTGCATTTCTCTAATAACTAATGAAGATGAGCATCTTTTCATATATCTGTTGGCCATTTGTATTTCTTCCTGGGAGAAGTGTCTGTTCATGTCCTCTTCCCATTTTTTTATTGGATTGTTTGTTTGTTTGTTGTTGAGTTTTATGAGTTCTTTGTATATTTTGGATATTAGGCCCTTATCTGAGCTGTTGTGTGAAAATATCATCTCCCATTTATTTGGCTGTTTATTTTGTTGTCAGTTTCTCTTGCTGTGCAAAAACTTCTTAGCCTGATGTGGTCCCATTCATTTATCTTTGCCTTCACTTCTCTTGCCTTTGGAGTCAAATTCATAAAATGCTCTTTAAAACCAAGGTCCATGAGTTTAGTACCTATGTTTTCTTGTATGTAGTTTATTGTTTCAGGTCTTAAATTTAGGTCTTTGATCCATTTTGAATTAAATTTTAGTTAATTAATTTTAGGGGACAAACTGTAGTTGAGTTTCATTCTTTTAAATGTGGCTTTCTTGTTTTCCCAGCACCATTTGTTGAAGAGGCTTTCTTTTCTCCATTGTGTGTTGTGGCCCCTTTATCAAAAATTATTTGACCGTATATGTGTGGTTTTGTTTCTGGACTTTCTATTCTGTTCCATTGGTCTGAGTGTCTATTTTTCTGCCATACCATGCTGTTTTGATTGTCGTGGCTCTATAATATTTGAAGTCAGATATTGTAATGCCCCCAGCTTCATTTTTTTCCTTAGGATTGCTTTGGCTATTCGAGGTTTTTAATAGTTCCATATAAATCTGATGATTTTTTCTTGCATTTCTTTTAAAAATGTCATTGGAATTTTGATGGGAATTGCATTAAATTTGTATATTGCTTTGGGTAATATGGTCATTTTGATTATATTTATAATTCCTCTCCAAGAATAAGGAATATTTTTTCATTTTATTGTATCTTTTTCTATTTCCCTTAACAATGCTTTGTAGTTTTTGTTATATAGGTCCTTTACATTCTTTATTATGTTTATTCTTAGGGGTTTTTTTTGTGTTTTTTTTTTAACTGTGAAGGGGATTATTATTTTTTTTTAATTCATTTTCTAATGTTTCGTTGTTGGCATATAGAAAGGCTAAGGACTTTTGTATATTAATTTTGTATCCTGTGACCTTACTGTATTGGTTTGTTTCTAGTAGTCTTTTTGTGGAGTCTTTGGGGTTTTCGATGTATAAGATCATATCATCTGCAAAAAGTGAAACCTTTACTTCTTCTTTCCCGATATGGATGCCTTTTATTTCTTTATCTTGTTTGATTGCTCGGGCTAGAACTTCTAGCACCACGTTTAATAAGAGTGGAGAGAGTGGACAACCCTGTCTTGTTCCTGATTTAAGTTGGAAAGTTCTCAGTTTTATGCCATTTAATATGATGTTAGCTGATGGTTTATTATAAATGACCTTTATCATGTTGAGATATTCTTTTCTATACACATTTTGTTGAGTATTTTAAACATAAAATTGTGGTGTATTTTATCAAATGCCTTTTCTGCATCTATTGATAGTATCATGTGGTTTTTGTTCTTTGTTTTGTTGATATGGCGTATTACGTTAACTGTTTTATGTATGTTGAAACATCCTTGAGATTCTGGGATGAATCCCACTTGATTGTGATGTATTATTTTTTTAATATGTTGTATTCAATTTGCTACTATTTTGTTTAGTATTTTAGCATCTGTATTCATTAGAGATATTGGTCTATAGTTTTCTTTTTTTGTGCTGTCCTAGCCAGGTTTCGGTATGAGGGTTATGTTGGCCTCATAAAATGTGTTTGGAAGTATTGCTTCTTTTTCAGTTTTTTAGAAGACTGAGTGGAATAGGAACCAAGTCTTCTTTGAATGTTTGATAGAATTCACTAATAGAGCTGTCTGGTCCTGGACTTTTATTTTTGGGGAGGTTTTTAATAGTTTTTTCTATTTCTTCCCTGCTAATTGGTCTGTTTAGGCTTTCTGCTTCTTAATGACTCAGTCTAGGAAGGTTGTATTGTTCTAGGAATTTATCCACTGCTTCTAGATTATTGAATTTGGTGTCATATAGTTTTTCATAGTATTCTACAATAACTCTTTGTATATCTTTGATATCTGTGGTGATTTCTCCTCTTTCATTTTGGATTTATTTATATGAGTCTTTTCTCTTTTTTCCTTGGTGAGTCTTGCCAAGTGTTTGTCAATTTTGCTGATCTTTTCAAAGAACCAGCTTCTTGTTTTATTAATTTTTATATAGTTTTTCTGTTCTCTATTTCATTTATATTTGCTCTGATTTTTATTATCTCCTTTCTTCAGCTGGTTTTGGGTTTTCTTTGTTCTTCTTTTTCTAGTTCCTTAACATACAAAGTTAAGTGGTTCACGTGTCCTCTCTGTTGTGTGTTCTTATAGACCTGAATTGATATGAACTCCCTTCTTCTTAGTGTTTTTGCTGCATCCAGAAATTCTTATATGTCATATTGTCATTTTCATATGTCTGTATATATCTTTTGATCTCTGTACTTATTTATTCTTTGACCCACTCATTTTTAAAAAAATATATTGTTTAGTTTCTGCATTTTTGTGGGGGTTTTTTAACCTATTTTTTGCAGTTGAATTCTAGTTTTAAGGCTTTATGATCAGAAAATATGCCTGGTAAAATTTCAGTTTTTTTGAATTTGCTGATGTTATTTTTGTGGCCCAACATATGGTCAATTTTTGAGAAGATTTCATATACACTAAAGAAAAATATGTACTCTTTCACTTTGGGATGAAGTGTCCTGTAGATGTCTATCATATCCTGTTGCTCTAGTGTTTCGTTGAAGGTCAATATTTCTTTATTGATTTTCTGTTTGGATAAACGATCTAGAGCTCTCAGCAGTGTATTGAGGTCTCCGAGTATGTTGTATTTTTGTCAGTTTTTCTTTTTAGGTCAGTCAGTAGCTGTCTTATATATTTTGGCGCGCCTTGGTTTGATGTATATATATTAAGAAGTGTTATGAGGCCCTGGCCGGTTGGCTCAGCGGTAGAGCGTCGGCCTAGCGTGTGGAGGACCCAGGTTCGATTCCCGGCCAGGGCACACAGGAGAAGCGCCCATTTGCTTCTCCACCCCTCCGCCGCGCTTTCCTCTCTGTCTCTCTCTTCCCCTCCCGCAGCCAAGGCTCCATTGGAGCAAAGATGGCCCGGGCGCTGGGGATGGCTCTGTGGCCTCTGCCCCAGGCGCTAGAGTGTCTCTGGTCGCAACATGGCGACGCCCAGGATGGGCAGAGCATCGCCCCCTGGTGGGCAGAGCGTTGCCCCTGGTGGGCGTGCCGGGTGGATCCCGGTCGGGTGCATGCGGGAGTCTGTCTGACTGTCTCTCCCCGTTTCCAGCTTCACAAAAATGATAAAAAAAAAAAAAAAAGAAGTGTTATGTCTTCTTGATTCAATGTCCCCTTAATCATTATGAAATGACCATTTTTGTCTCTGATTACCTTAGCTGTCTTGTAGTCAGCATTGTTAGATATGAGTATTGCTACGCCTGCTTTTTTTGGATGTTATTTGCTTGGAGTATTGTTTTCTAGCCTTTCACTTTGAATTTGTTTTTATCCTTGTTGCTTATATGTGTTTCCTGTAGGCAGCATACAGTTGGATTTTCTTTTTAAATCCATTCTGCTACTCTGTGACTTTTTATTGGTGAGTTTAATCTGTTTACATTTAGTGTAATTGACACTTGAGGGTTCCCTATTGCCATTTTATATATTGCTTTCTGTTAGTTTTGTATCTTGTTTGATTCTTCTTTTTGTTTTTCTGTCATTTTTTTGTTTTTGGTTGTAATCCATACTTCTTTCCTGTTACTACCTTTTTAAAGTCATAGTCATGTGCTTCTCTGGTGGTTTTTTCAGGGATGCTTACCATTAAGTAATGAAAAGGGTACCTACCACATCATTTTAGTACACTATCTTATAAGTGCTTCTGAACTCCATCGTCCTTTGCTACTGTTAATCTTCGTCCTCTCCCCTTTTTTTGTTTTTCTTGTCACAGTTTAAGTTTGGTTTTATTGTGTTCTTGGTGGAGCTTTTACTTGTGGTTTTTGTTTTGTTTTGTTCTTTGTATCTTGTTGGAAAACCTCCTTTAATATTTCCTAAATTGGAGGTTTTCTGATGATAAATTTCTTCATCTTTTCTGTATCTGTGAATGTTTTCATTTCTTTTTCGTATTTGAAGGATAGCTTCGATAGGTATAATATTCTTGGCTGAAACTTCCTCTCTTTCAGAACTTTAAATATTGGGGCTCTCTTCTAACTTGTAGAGTTTCTGCTGAGAAATTTGACGATAATCTAATACATCTTCCTTTATATGTTGTATTCCTCTTTTCCCTGGCTGCCTTGAGAATTTTTTTTTTTTCCATTGGTTTGTGCCAATTTCATTATGATGTGCCTTGGAGTAGGTTTGTTGGGGTTAAGATAACTCAGTGTTCTGTTTGTTTCTTGAATTTGAGGCTTTAGTTCTTTCCACAGGCTTGGGAAATTCTTGTCTATTATTTGTTTGAATATGTTCTCCATTCCATTTTCTCTCTCGTCTCCTTCTGATATACCTGTTATTGTTATGTTACTCTTTTTGATTGAGTCATTCTCAGTTTTTTAAATTCTTGAGTCTTTCTTCTTCTCTGTGTTGTGCCTCAAGTTGCCTGTCTTCTATGTCACTAATCCTCTCTTCTATCTGGCCTGTTTTATTTGCTAACCTTTTACCTCATTTTTCAGTTTATCAATTGAGTTTTTTATCTCTGTTTTATTTGTTTACATAGTTCCATTTTTTTTGGTAATATATTCTTTGTGTTCGTTGAGTTGTTTTTTGAGCTCTCTAAATTGTCTTTCTCTGTTTTCTTGTATATCTCTGAGTATTTTTAGGATTTCTGGTTTAAATTTTCTGTCATTTAACTCCAAGGTTTTCAATCTATTAAATTATTTTTCTATAAATTTTCCTCATCTATCTGTGCTACATCTGTCTTTCATATCCATGATATTCGATTTCCTTTTCCTTAATGGTATCTGAGGGTGGTTTTTGTTAATACCACTAATGAGAATTAATAAAGAATGAAAAGTAAAAAAATAATAAAAAAATATAAAAATTATTATTTCTTTTTTTTCTTTTTTTCTTCCTTCTTTGAGAAAATACCATGAAAAACTGAGAATTATATTGTGCTAAATGGTACAAAAACTACCTATAATGGAGGGCCTGATTTGGGGAGATGTGATAAAGGGGCAAAAAGGAGGTAGGAACCCACAAAATGCAAAACAGTAAAAAATTTGGATCAAGTATAAAATAATCTGCTTGTAAATGATGGTTGACTGAGAGATACAGTAAAATAGATAAGAGGGAAACAAGAAAAAGAAAAGAAAATACTATTGTATTAAGTGGAACAAAAACTACATAGAATGGAGAGTCGGGGTTGGGGGGAATGTTAATCAGTTAAAAAGTGAAGTAAAAAGCACACAAAATGCCACAAAGAAAAAATTTAAATCCAAAATAAAATAATTTGTTCATGAGTGAGGATCAAAGAGAGGAAAAGTAAAGGAGAAAAGAAGAAACTAAGAGAAAGGGAGATAAAAGAATAAGGGAAAAAAGTAAAAAAAAAAGGAGGAGTTAAGGGTTTTGGAGTGTAACCCTCATAGAGAGGAAGAAAAAAGAAAAGAAAAAAATGGGAAATGTAACACTTATGGGTAATGTAATTCAAGATGAAGAGAAAAGAATAAAATGAGCAGAGAATAAAAGGAACAAGGTGGAAGAAGAAAAAAAAAGATAAGAGGATGAAAGACACACAAAAAAGTGGAAAAAATTATAGAGACTGTTAAAGACTATGGATTTTTCTTGATTTTGAGAGGTTCTTTTCTTCTTTTTTTTTTCTCTCCCTCTTCCTGGTTGTTGACTCTGTATCCCAGGCTCTGCCCCTGTGGCATGCTTATGTAAAGATTTGCAATTGATGTGTCTCTCTGGCGATGTCATATACTAGGCCTCAGTCTCTTTGGTAGTCGGGGCTTGTTAGCATTTGCAGGCTCCAACAATGGGAGAGTCCATTTTCCTGCAGCCTCTCTTTTGGACTCCCCTTCCTGAATTAGCGGCCTGATGATCCAGCTATGAGGTTGCCGCTGCCATTGCCTGTAGATTAAGAGGCTCAAAGAGCTGGCAGATCTCCACTCTGTCCCCACTCAGTACAGGGGTCTGGGTAAGTCTCTATCAGAGCCGCCAGTGTAATCAGGCAGGGTTGGGAGCCAGTTGCTCAAGGTGTCTTTCTGTGATCCTCCAGGTGTGTCCAGTATGCCTTAGCACTCTGTGGGACCACTCTCCCAGGCTTTTTTCACTTTGTAACTTATATTGGCTGGGAAGAGGATGTCCTAGTCACTGCCTGCCGAACAGGAGGTCTTAAAAGCTGCCAAGTCCCTCTTCTTAGCACTTATCCCTGAGTATGAAAGCTCTGCCAATCAGAGCCACCAGCTTAAGCAGGTAGGGGGGCGTGTTGACTTCTGTTCAGTTCCCCAGGTATATCTAGTTAAATTGGCCTTAGCGTTCTATGGGATTGCTTTCTGCAGGCTTTTTCCTTGTTAAAAAGCCTACAGCCTAGCCCAGTGCTTCCCAACCTTTTTTGTGCCATGCCCCACCTTAACCTTTTAAAAATTTTTATGTCCCCCCCTAGGTAACATACATAATTTTTAACATTAAAAAATTGATTTGTTCACTTAATAAACATAAATGATAGGTTCTAGGAAGAAATCACTATGAAATTGTTAACAAAACACAGTAAGTAAAATTTCAAAACATATAATGAAAAACAGAAATTTAAATTCCAAATAATTTTAATACAGATTTTTCTATATTAATTTATTATTTTAATTTAGTGTGATCCTTGCGCTTGATGCTTGCTGCACAGAGATTTTATATTAGGTTCCAATTTCGTTAGTTTAGTCTCAAGTCTCCGTGTTGTGTTATATCCAGCTGATTTCTTTTTTTTAACAAGTAAATTATTTATAGCACTAAATCCACATTCAGCTAAAAATCAAGATGGAAATGGTAGCAATAGTTTTCTTGCACATTTGGTTGAATTTGGGTATTTGATTTCTGTTTCCTCACAAAGCCATGCCATCACTCCTTTGATATTAAATAAAGCTTTAACTGACTCATCATTTTGCAATTCTGCGAGTTCTTCTTGATACTGCATATTTGATATATCAGACAAATCCACTAACATTGGCTGCATCATCCATGTTGGGAAATCAATTTGTTTTAAATCAGAAAATCTTTCTTTTAAATCAGCCGATAGAATATTCAAATGATTGACAATAACAAGTAAAGCGGTATCAGTTACTTCACATTTTTGGAGCCAATGAAACTGTTTAAAATTTTTGTTGTTAATATGTTTCTGACATAACTCAATATTGGTAATGAAACCAAATATCTTTGCTTTTGCATCGACAAGAGTTTTATTTGTTCCTTGAAGTTGCTTATTTAATATATTTAGTTTTTCAAAGATATCGGATAAATAACTCACAAATGCTTTACCATCTATTGTTAACAGATACTTCATTTCAGGTTTGTTGCTTAAAAAATCACTAAGAGTATCAAACAGTTCCATAAATCTTTTCAAACAGTTTCCTTTAGATAGCCATCTTACTTCATTATGAAGTAAAAGTCCCACATGGTCTTCATTTTGTTCTTCACAAAATAGCTTGAAAAGATGCTCACATTTGGCACTAGCTTTAATAGCATTAACATACTTTATTACTGTATGTAATACTTCATTCAGAACAGGCGAGATGTTTTTAGCTACCAAGTTTTACCTATGAATAACACAGTGCACAAGAATCATTTCTGGATTCGCATCTTTCATCAATTTTAAGCAGCCATTTTTCTTGCCCATCATATTGGGAGCACCATCTGCAGCACAAGATGTTATATTTTTCATTGGTATATCATTGACATCTAAGTAGTTTTTTAGCTTATTATATATATCTTTGGAGGTAGTGGTGCTTTCTAATCTTTTACAGAACAACATTTCTTCAGCAAAATGTCCTTTATCAATATATCTTACGTAAGCTATCAATACTGCCTCACTGTCTCTCAAAGTTGATTCATCCATTTGCAAGGAGAATTTTCTTGTTTTCAGCTTTTCAATAAGTTGTTTTTCAATATCCTCACTCATTTTGTTTATTCTTCTGCTAACAGAATTGTTACTGAGTGGCATAGCTTTTACATCTTTGTCATCTTTTTCAAGAACCGTTTTAAGAAATGCTGATATTGATGGTTTTATTAAATTCTCTCCTATAGTGTGATTTTCTCCAGTTTTAGCAATGAATAAAGAAATTTGATAACTAGCCTCAAGAACACGATTATTAGTTGAAGTATGAGAAGTAAATAGAGACTTTAATGTTGTTCTTTTTTCAAGTAACTCAAATCTGAATTAATATGAGCACTATGTTTCGCCTTCAAATGCGCCTCAAGATGACCTCGTTTCATTGATTCGTTGGTCAAGCATTGCTGGCATAAAAGACAAAAAGGAATCCGCTCATCGTGAACAGCGTGTATGAACCCAAATTTTAAATATTCCTCCGAATATTGACGAGTTTTTTTCTTGCTTGCACCACTCATTTTACTATGGGCTATAATAAAAATAAGATCAATTAAAAACTAATATTAAAATATGTGTTAAAATATATTCAATGTGACATAGAGTAAACGTATACTAAAAATTCATATTTATTTAAATGTATATAATACATTTACTACTCTACCACCACAAATCAAAAGGTATCTATATTTTTTCCACTTGACAAAATTTTCTGGAAAGTTATGCTTCTAAAATTAAAATTGTCGTGCATGCACTATTATAGCCCCAATAATATTTATAAAATATTATTGCTTTCTAGCCCCGATGCAAGAAGTACTTAATAAAGTTTAATATTGATAAAAATAAAATCAAATACTTACCAATTATATCTATGCAATACATATATGTCTATTTATTAAGTCAACGAGCTTTTACAACAGTTTTGACTGACACTTATTTCAAATTAACTCCAACTGAATGATGTGGAACACTACAGAAGTTGCGATGGGCCAACTAGGTGAGAATAACTGCGTTGTTTAGCGAGTTTTTAAAACGTCCGGGGTTCCCCGCGGCAGATGGCCCACTCCACGGTGAACCCAGGACGAAGTTTACTTGACGATGCCAATCACCCAGTTGATATTTTGGTCTCGTCAAACGAAATTATACTTAATAATTATTTACCACAATTATTTAAGAATTGCAATTTTTGTTAAATTTGGCACCGATATCTAGCATTGCATTTAAATGGCCCGGGGCAAAAGAGTTAAAGTCATGTCGAGTCCATTTTCAAACTGCCCCCCTTAACTATTGAATTGCCCCCCTGTGGGGCATTGGCCCCACGTTGGGAAACACCGGCCTAGCCTGTCTGACTTCTACAGTGTTCTCTGAGGTTTGTTCCATAGGAATGTGTTTTTCACCCTGTATCAACTGACAGGAAGTTGCCCCCACCCCTACATGCAGAACAAGAGGCACTAAAAAATATCACGTCTCTTGTCTTAGATTGCTGATCTGAGAGAGACCTTGTCAACTAGAGCCACGTAAGCCAGTTTGGCTTTGAGCAGACTGTGGGTTAAGCTATTTTCAGCGTTTCGACCCTCAGATCTGCTCCAGAGACAGTTTGCAAGCTGCCTGCATGCCTTTCCTCCTAGCATTTCCATATTTTTTCTTCCCTGGGATGTCAGTCTGAATGGCTGGGTGGGGCACCTCACCTGCCCAAAGAAGTCTGAGTGTAGGGAAGTTTGCTTTTGTACACTCCCTGCACACTGTTGCTGAGGGAGCAGGGACCACACTGAGACTCTGGTCACAGCCCATACAGAAGTCTCTGACCATGCCCCTCTTTCCGGGAACCCAGGTGCCCACGCCCGGGGCGGTAGGAGGAACCTCTTGCACACTGTCCCAGCTCGCCGACCAGGATATCGGGGATAATGGCGGCCGCCGTTCACCCGCTTTTGCCCAGTTCTGGTGCTGGCGTTAGCTCTCGTGGGCTGAGTTGCCGCGGGCACACTCTTTCTTCAGCTTGAACATCTGTGCCCCCGCCCGGCTCCTTCCACGCCCCCAGCCCCCACTCTCTCTCAGTTCCAAGGGAAAGCAGCCCTTATTCAGGTTAGTGAGGAAGGTGTGGTGTTCCGTTCTTTGTCTTATTTCCTTCAGGGTTGATTATATATTTAGCCAACTTTTCGCCCAGTCATATGTCTTGTTCAGTGTGTGGGACTTCCAGATGCTCCAGGGATAGATTTTTCTGTCTCTGGTTGTAGAACTTGTTGAAATTTTGGGGAGAGGTATCGGGAGCACCATTCATGGCGCCATTTCTCTGACATCACCACTTTTACTAGTCTTATTCAGCATAGTACTAGATGTTGTAGTTGCAGGAATTAGGCAAGAAGAAGAAATAAAGGGTCTCCAAATTGGAGAGGAAGAAGTAAAATTGTCATTAATTGCAGATGTCCTGGATTTAGATATACAGAACCTTAAAGACTCCACCAAAAAACTACTTGAACTATATAAATGAATTCAGTAAAGTAGCAGGATATAAAATATCCAGAAATCAGTTGCATTTTTCTATACTAATAACAAAGTGTCAGAAAGAAAAACTAAGAAAACAATCATATTTATAATTATATCAGAAAGAAAAGAAAATACCTAGGAATAAATGTAACCAAGGATATAAATATCTGTACTTAGAAAATGAAAAGATGCTGAAGAAAGAAATTGAAGAAGAAGACAATAAATGGAAATATATACCATATTCATGGATAGGAAGAATTGATATCATTAAAATGTCTATTCTCCCCAAAGCAATCTGTAGATTCAGTTCAATTCCAATTAAAATACCAATGGTATACTTCACATAATGAAAACAATTATTCCAAAAATTCTTACTGAACTACTCAAGGCCCTGAATTGCCAAAGCAATCTTGAGAAAGGAGAACAAGGTGGGGGAGGAATCATGTTACCTGATATCAATCAATATTACAAGCCATAGTAATCAAAATAGCATGGTGTTGGCATAAAAACAGACAAATTAGTAGAACAGAATCAAGTCCAGAAATAAACCTGCACCTCTTATGATAAATTAATATTTGACAAAATAGTTTACAAAATACAATGGTATAAAGACAGTGTATTCAATAAATGGTATTGGGAAAATTAAGTATGTGCAAAACCCCCCACAAAAAACCAAAAACAACAATATTTAACCACTTTCTTACAACATATACAAAAATGAACTAAAATGGGTTAAAGATTAAGGGTAAGACTTGAAATTATAAATATCCTAGAGAAAACATAAGGAGTAAAATCTCAGACATTGCTTCTAGCAATATATTTTTTTCTGATATATCCCTTTAGGCAAGGGGCACAAAAGAGAAATAAACCAATGGGACTACATCAAACTAAAAAGTTTTTGTACAGCAAAGGAAATCATCAACAAAATGAAAATACAACCCACAGAATGGGAGTATATATTTGCCAATTGTACATTTCATAAGGAGTTAATATCCAAAATTTATAAAGAACTTATATAACTCAATACCAAAAAAACAAACAGTTTCATTAAAAAATGGTTAAAGGACCCAAATAGATACCTCTTCAGAAAGGACATACCAGTAGACATGAAAACAAGCTCAATGTCATTCATCATCAGAGAAATGCCAATTAAAACCACAATGAGGTATCAGCTTACACCTGTGAGAATGGCACTCATCAATCAACTAACCAGTGTTGGTGAGGATGTGGAGAAAAGGGAACCCTTGTACACTGTGGGTAGCAATTTGGATTGGTACAGACATTGTAGAAAACATTATGGAGTTTCCTCAAAATATTAAAAATGAAACTACCTTATGATCCAGTGATGCCACTTCTGGGAATAAAATATGGACTTTGTGAAAATTAAATTCAATTTAGAAGTATTATGCTTGGAAATAAATTACAAAAATCAACACACACAAGCTTATTTAATATGACACTCAAAACTCAGTGTTAAAATAATATGAAATTTTTAATTATCCCTTTACTTTAATGGCTGTTAAAACTCTCAGAGCCTATGCTACCAGAAAGCAGGAAGCACCGGAAATCCAGCAGAAGGTCTGGTTTTCTAAGATTGCAGGCCAGTGAGTTTTTAATATTGTGTATGTGTCCTGATATTGGAAGAATGTAGAATTTCAATCTCCTAATTTTCCCACCACACACACAAAAAAATTTTAAGTACAATATTAATCTTTTCTCTTTTTGTAAAACAGTAGGGAAAAAGTTAAAATTTCATATCAGATCTCGCTGTACCTACTGAAACTTTGGTTAAATTGTCATCGCAACACCTGTATGTTCATTCTCAAGTGACAGCCTTTTGTCTTGTTGCCCCTTATTGGTGGCATCCTTTCTCCTTCTCTACTTGTCTGTATCTGTTCATTTTTTCAGGAATTTGCTTGAGATTCCCCGTGTGACTCCCCGTGTGACCTTTCACAACAATTCCAACCCATTTTGCAATTTTTCACCTCTCAGTATCTTTAGGAATTAGAATATGTTAGTCCTCTTAGGACTGAATGATCGTAAGGATTTATAGTATTATGGAAATGTTTTTTGTTTTTTTGTTTTTTGTATTTTTCTGAAGTTGGAAATGGGGAGTCAGCCAGACAGACTCCCGCATGCACCAGACCGGGACTCACCCGGCATGCCCACCAGGGGGCGTTGCTCTGCCGCAACCAAAGCCACTCCAGCGCCTGAGGCAGAGTCCACGGAGCCATCCCCAGCGCCCGGGCCATCCTTGCTCCAATGGAGCCTCGGCTGCGGGAGGGGAAGAGAGAGACAGAGAGGAAGGAGAGAGGGAGAGGTGGAGAAGCAGATGAGTGCTTCTCCTGTGTGCCCTGGCTGGGAATCGAACCTGGGACTCCTGCACGCCAGGCTGACGCTCTACCACTGAGCCAACCAGCCAGGGCCTATGGAAATGTTTTAAGGGTTGTATCTCATGTTTCTTTAAAATAAATGGCTCTATAGGTTGAAACAAATTGTAGAATTGCAACATATTTATAGCAAATTTACAAACTTTTTAAAATTTTTGCTTTAAACTTTTTCTTTTAATTCTAGTAACTCATTCACTTGTTCACCACTTGACATACATTTATGAACTTTCTTTCTTACATATTAGGCACCATCATATCGGCACTGGGAACATAATGTAAATGGAAAGACTTTTTCTAAACTCTAATTTATATGGAGAGTTAAATATGTAAACAAATGAAAATGATAGCATATGTCAAAATCTGTGAAAGGAAGGAGGGAAGCAGAGTAATATATAATAATCAAGTGGAGAATATATATTTTCTTCATTTTGCAAATAAGGACATGGAGCAGAGAACAGTTAACCACATACTGATGGCACCTGATCACTGTGTGATTAGCCCAGGACTATCTGAAACTCAGGCATGTTCCTCTACTATATGCTGCAACTAAAGAAATTTTGGTGCATATTTATTGTAGTGGAATCTGAATTTTGATTTGGGGAATTGAGGCTAAGACACTTTTTAAACCTTTAAGTTATTATTTAGAAAAAGAGAATGAAAAACAAAAAGCAGAACCCAGAAGCAATCATATTGATCAGAACTTGGCTTATAGCAGAGATGCCTTCACAAAACAATGGCAAAAGCACTAACTGTTTAGTAAATGGCACTGAGACAATTATTGAGTTTTATGGAAAAATACACACAATTGAGCCCTACCTAACATTAAATACAAAAATAAATTTCGAAGGAATAAGGATTGAGAAATTAAAAACATAACAAATATTTTTAGATAAAAATATTAGACTTTATATATGGTGTAGGGGCCATAAGAGATTCTGAAACAATTAATAAAGGAAAATATAATAACTACATTAAAATCTTATAAAAATTTAAATCACAGACTAGGAGAATACAGGGTGAGACCAAAAGTAGGTTTACAGTTCATATGAAAAATAATACAAAAATTAATACATGATACAAGAATAAACTTTCACATATTTATAACTGTAAGCCTACTTGTGCCCCACCGTGTGTGTGTGTGTGTGTATGTGTGTGTGTGTATAATTTTTTTTTCTTAAGTGAGAAGCGAGAGTCAGAGAGACAGACTCACACATGCACCCCGACTGGGATCCACCTGGAAAACCCACTAGGGGGTAATGCTCTGCCCATCTGGGGCTGCTGTTCCATTGTTCAGTAACTGAGCTATTTTAGCACCTAAGACAAGGCCATGGAGTCATCCTCAGTGCCCAGGACCAACTTACTCCAACCAAGCCATGGATGTGAGAGGAAGAGAGAGATAGAGTGAGAGAGGAGAGTAGGAGGGGTGGTAAAGCAGATGGTCATTTCTCTTGTGTGCCCTGACAAGGAATTGAACCTGGGGCATCCACACACTGGGCCAGTGTTCTACCACTGAGCCAGTTGAGCAGGGCCACTATTCCCTGTATATTTGTAAAACATAAAAGTTTTTATGAACAAAGAGATGAGTTTAAAGTTGATAAATAATTTATACAGTCTGACCAGGTGGTGGCTCAGTGAATAGAGCATCAGACTGGGATGCAGAGGACCGAAGTTTGAAACCCTGAGGTTGCTGGCTTGAGTGCAGGCTCTTCCGGCTTGAGCATGAGCTCATCAGCTTGAGCACAGGTTCGCTGGCTTGAACAGCTTGAGCATGGGTTCACCAGCTTGAGCACAAGTTTGCTGGCTTGAAGATGGGATTATACACATGACCCCATGGTCTCTGACTTGAGCCAACAGTAGCTGACTTGAAGCCCAAGGTTACTGGCTTGAGCAAGAGGTCACTCGCTCTGCTGTAGCCCCCCGGTCAAGGCACATATGAGAAAACAATCAATGAACAGCTAAGGTGCTGCAACAAAGAATTGATGCTCTTATCTCTTTCCCTTTCTGGCTCTCTGTCCCTATCTGTCCTTCTCTCTGTCTCTGTCAGAAAAGAAAAGAAAGAATTTACACAAATGAATAGAGTAGAAAAACTTTCTGAAGAAAGAAAGTGAAGAGTTGAAACAGTCAATTTACAGAAGAAAGAAGAATGAACACTTAACACATGCAAAGATTCTGAAGCTCATTAATACTCGGGAATGTGAATTAAAGCACAATGAGATATATATTGAACCATCAGACTCACAAGAATCCAAGACTGACAGTATCAAGAATGGTAAGAACATGAAGAAATAGAAAGTCTATTTTCTATCCAATAGAGTGTGCAAAGGTTTTTGAGAGCCATTTGGTAATTATTTTGTAAAATTGACCAGACTCCCACAGTCACTTAGCAATTCCTCTTTTGGGACTTAGGAGAAACTCTTTTAATAGAGACTGGAGGGGAAAAAAAGACCCAATTTATCAGAAAAGTAGATAAATTATGGGTGACTTAGATAATATTAATATATAATGAGATTACATTTATTAACCTGGGTTAATTTTATTTTATTTTGTTTTATTTTTTTTATTCATTTTAGAGAGGAGAGGGAGAGACAGAGAGGAGAGACAGAGAGAGAGAAGGGGGGAAGGAGCTGGAAGCATCAACTCCAATATGTGCCTTGACCAGGCAAGCCCAGGGTTTCGAACTGGCGACCTCAGCATTTCCAGGTCGACACTTTATCCACTGCGCCACCACAGGTCAGGCACTTAAAACATAATTTTAGGAAAAAAGGCATGCTATAATATGATGCTCTATATGTAAATAAAAGGTCTTTCTATACATGGTTATTATGCATGTATTTGCTGAAAAACATGAAACAGAAATACAGTTGAATTTGAGAGAGCACTATTAGGATTGGAGAAAGCTTGCAAAAGGGTTCAAGTACAGAGTGTCCGTCAAGTCATGGTACACTTTTGACCAGTCACAGGAAAGCAACAAAAGATGATAGAAATGTGAAATCTGCACCAAATAAAAGGAAAAATCTTACAGTTTCATACCTATTCAGTGCAGTTTCATGTGGGCTCATGCACAGATCTTTTAGGGCTCCTTAGGTAGCTATCCTGTATAGCCTCTACAGACTCGTCACTGACTGATGGCCTACCAGAACGGTCCACAACAACACATGCTGCCACATCATCCTACAGAAACTGGGAGGATTTTCCTTTTATTTGGTGCAGATTTCACATTTCTATCGTCTTTTGTTGCTTTCCTGTGACCAGTCAAGAGTGCACCACGACTTTACAGACACACTGTATATCTGAAAAACTTAATTACCTTTTTTAGATATATATTTTTTAAGATTTTATTTATTCATTTGAGAAACGGGAAAGAGAGAGAGAGAGAAGGGAGGAGGAGCAGGAAGTACCAACTTTCATATGTGCCTAGACCATGCAAGCCCAGGGTTTTGAACTGGCAATCTCAGCGTTTCAGGTCGCTGCTTTATCCACTGCGCCACCACAGGTAAGGCAAGACTTAATTTCTTATATCTAAAGTAAAGATTATAAAACATTAACAGTTGTTAAATCTACTTAGTAAGTGTTCTATTTAATGTTCTTGTCTGTATGTTTGAAATATTTTCTAATAAAAATTTCATGATTTCAAAATTTTTGACATTACATTTTACCCTGTCAGATGCTAACTTTACTATTTATTGTTTTATTTCTAAATTTATTCTTTTCTTCATCAAGTACTATAATGGTTTTATAAAAGGAATTTTCACTCATGGAAAAGTGAAAATAAAAAGTCAATCTGTATATATATTCATATATTACAGTGGCTTTTATTTAGTAAATAAATGTAGAATGGAATCTTTTTAGAGACAATTGATACCATTGTAGACCAGATAAACTATAGCTATAAATATACCAACCTACCTTATGTTACAACTTTCATCTTTTAAGTTATCTTATATTGCTTAAGATACAATCACAAGGCAATTTTAAAAATGGATAAATATTATTATTTTCCCAGCAAGAGCAAGAAGAAACTTTATAAAATTTTTCTTTCTTTGTCCTTTTGGGTAATGATGCTCAGATAAGGCTTAGGTTGAGTAGGTGCTGCTCTGGCTTATGCAGTCACAGCTGCTGTTGAGGGCAGTGACAGGAGGATAGTGGAATCCCCGGTTATGATCAGCATGTTCTCCACTGTGTAGACCAGTGGTAGTCAACCTGGTCCCTACTGCCCACTAGTGGGCATTCCAGCTTTCATGGTGGGCGGTAGCAGAGCAACCAAAGTATAAATAAAAAGATAGATTTAACTATAGTAAATTGTTTTATAAAGATTTATTCTGCCAAACTTAGAGAAAATCCGACATAAAGTACTTGGTAAGTAATTATTATTATATGCTTTATTTTTATTTCTTTTTTTTTTTTTTTTGTATTTTTGTATTTTTCTGAAGTTGGAAACAGGGAGGCAGTCAGACAGACTCCCGCATGCGCCCGACCGGGATCCACCCGGCATGCCCACCAGGGGGTGATGCTCTGCCCATCTGGGGCGTTGCTCTGTTGCAACCAGAGCCATTTTAGCGCCTGAGGCAGAGGCCACAGAGCCATCCTCAGTGCCCGGGCCAACTTTGCTCCAGTGGAGCCTTGGCTGTGGGAGGGAAGAGAGAGACAGAGAGGAAGGAGAGGGGGAGGGGTGGAGAAGCAGATGGGCGCTTCTCCTGTGTGCCCTGGCTGGGAATCAAACCTGGGACTCCTGCACGCCAGGCCGATGCTCTACCACTGAGCCAACTGGCCAGGGCTATTATATGCTTTAACTTGCTGTAACTCTGCTTTATAAATTTTATAAAGTAAAGTTACTTCCCTACTTTATAAATCACTATTACTGTGGAACCGGTGGGTGGTTAGAACATTTTACATCTTCTCAGTTCTGTCTTCTAGTTGTACATACTCAGGCACTAATCTATGTCATAACAGATATGAACCAGGGACTTCAAAGTGAATAAACAGTCTGCACTATTTTCCTGTGTGGGTGTAGTTTTACATTGTATTGTCTGATTTGGAATTTTGTTGTTAATATAATCAAGTGATTCAGACAAGAAGTGGAACACTGAAACTGTAGTATGACAGACAGCTGGACACCAAATGAGAGTGTATTTCCTTTCACTTCTCTCTATATGCCACAGACTTCCATGGGTAAAATGTACCTCTTTTAAAAGACACTACCAAGCATTTTGACACAAGGCAACAGGTGCGAACAAATTAGACTAGAAAGCTATACTTTATCGCTTGAGTCATTTCAAGTTCAAATGTTAAGTGCAAGATAGGAAGTCATAAACACCTTTCAATCAGTGGCCTAGTTATTGATGACCATCCTTTTAGAGCCTATTGCACTCTATTTATAGCAGAAGAGCTTGGAGATATGTTTCTGTGACTCATTCTCATCACATCACAAAGTAAAGGTGAAGACTAGATTTTTTTGGATAAAATTATAAGGAAACTGACTTGAATCCAAATTATCTTTGAAGTAGTACAATTGCATGGGAACATTACTAAACTGTATTTGGGGCAATTTCACATAATATTGGGCTTTTAACATTATTGGAGATAAAAGATTTTTTCATTTGCAGTGAAGAGGGGATAGGTAAATGGAATGTTCAAAAACCATTCGCATAAAGCTCTAGGTCACAAAGCTGCCTTGTAATATAACCCATTTCATTAGAAAATGGTGGTCTGGCAGACAAACTGTATGCTGAGAACTGTGTAATACTGTGTAATACCCTCGTATCCTTCCAAAAGCCAGTGAGTTATTTTTTTTTCTGATTGTCTATGCCTGTACCTTTGACCATACCCACTATTGCTCAGTCAGACTACCTGAATGACCAGTACCTTTGAAAACGAGCATTTTAGGAAACTAAATCATTAAATTTAATTCTCTGGAAGTTACTTTTAATGAAATTTATAAGGTCTGAAAATATTTCCAACATTGTGCTTCAATTCTAGAATATTGTGTTTCTAGTGTTTCTAGCCACTTGGGGAAATGGGCCTGTTAAATTATCTTCTGCTTTTTAGGATAAGATTAAAGATAGTGATCTCTAATCTATAAAGTTCATTTTATACCTATAATTTTTGAATTTAGATTAAATGAAGAGTACATGTGGATGTTTTCAGCAAATTTTGTTTAATTACTAGTAGACTGTCGGTCAAATAAGTTTATAAATATATATGTTTGCTTGCTTATAGTTTGCTTTGGGTGTGGGGGATAGGCTGTAAGCAGGCAAAGTCATTATAGCCTAAGGCTTAGTTTTAAGACTAAGACT
Source organism: Saccopteryx bilineata (assembly GCF_036850765.1). NCBI lineage: Eukaryota > Metazoa > Chordata > Mammalia > Chiroptera > Emballonuridae > Saccopteryx > Saccopteryx bilineata. The sequence goes on from NC_089493.1 coordinate 246,809,434, forward strand.
TTTCCGCCCATTTAATAAATACTAAGATCTTTTCAAAACTAAGCTTTTCCCTACACCCTTAACTGTTGCATGATGTGGGGTGGTGCACTCTTATGAGGAATCCCATTTATGCCTCAGTTAAGTGGTTTTGTATCAGAGACTTCCTTATTTGTATATTGGCTTAAAGGTTTTGATTTCTACACTATAAAATGGGGCAGACTGGGGGCTCTCTCTCTCTCTCTCTCTCTCTCTCTCTCTCTCTCTCTCTCTCTCGGTTCCGGTTCCTGCTATCAGCATTGCAGGGGCCTCTTGACCCCTCGCCCTCTATGGGAAAAGCAGGTTTTCTGCTTTTCCCTTGGCTTCTCTTTACCATCTGCCCGAATTCAATGAGAACCTGCATGTGAATGGCCACAATAGCAGCCCCTGGAATATAAGACATATTAATTTTACTGGATCTGTACCTTGTTTAACACATTTAGATCCTGGGTCATTAGTAAATACTGTTCTGTGTCTATTCTTTATGTCATCTGCCTATCATTTAGGGGATTTTTGTGAAGAGTTGTTCAAATGCACTTTGAAGTTACTCTCTTACACGTGTCACTAGGTTAAATTTAACACTACCATTGAAATTACAGTTGTAGGCTGTAAGGCCAGTGGCCACCGCCATCATGGCCATGCAGGTTCTCATTGGATTTGGGCAGAAGATAAAGAAACAGTGGAGTTAAAAAATGGTGGGCCATTCCATTTGTTTATTAGCACCAGCAGACTAGCAGATAGGCAGGGAAGACCGCTTACCCCTCATTCGGAACACACAAAGCCCCGATGCATTCTGGTTCCACAACCCAGAGAATCTTCTCAGGTTCCTCCTGGAATCAAAGGCCCCACCAGCCTCAGTGGAGCTCCCAAAGCCCCTCAGTTCCAGTTCCACATCCACCCTCCTTCTCTTCCTGCAATAGCCTGGGCCACAAAAACCCCTTCTCCAGCAAACATGAGCAAAACAATGGCCCCTCCCAAGTGGGAAGGTAATCTACAGTTAGCAATCTGCAGCCCTGAGGGCAAGCACAGCAGCCTTTCACAGACTACACACACATGGTGCTGCCTGGGCCAATGCAAAATATAAATGAGCAAACCTAAAAAACACATTTTACAAACTTATTTGCCCAACATGGGCCTACAGATGTGCTTCGTCTGAGGTGCACAGCACTCGGTGCTCCTTCACATACGCGATCTCTTGACTTAGGTGTGCAAGCAATTCCGATTTACTTTGGACTTACTGTGATTCGTTTAAGTGCATAAAACAACCTTTTCTTCATTATATAGTACATGCAGAATGACTATGCTGATTTCAGACAGGAGTAAGAGAAACAGTTAACTGTGAGATTTTCACAGACTAAGTTGTCCAGAGCTGATGAGTGTTGGAGCACCACACTTATGTGAGGTACCTGCCTCCTATGTGACATCGCCTTGATGTATTTCAAAGGGTGGATCGTGACCTTCTTCTGCCTCTATTTTAGAAAAGGCATAAAGTCCTTAAAGTCACAGAGAAAATGTTAGTCTCTTAACCCTCCCTTGAATACTAAATTAAGACCAAATGTATTTGAGCTGAGTACATATAAGTGGCTGTCTTAACATTGTTATCAAACTGTTTTCTCTTTATTTTGGAATTTTAAAAAATGCAACCATGTTTTTATATGTCAGGACAGAAGTCGGTTAATGTATTCTTATTGACTTTTCTGAAAAATAAATAGGAGCACATCTATATTTAAAAAGTAAGCTCCAAAGAGGAAGACTGTTACTCATGGCAACACTGGACTACCCTATGCCCTATATACATACTGAGAAGATCATGTTGGAAAGTGGATTGATGTCAATTTATTTAGCAATGTAGAAACACCATACCAGAAAATTATTGAATTTGGGCATTAAAGCAACCCAGAGGTTAAAGGATCATGTTACAGGCTGCTTCATTTTAGACTGGAGGATTAATTTTTTCCACTGAGAGAGAGGAAGAAACAGGAGGCCTTCAGGGTGGGATGTGCAAGGCCCTGAGTTAACTTGAACACATGTTTCACATACAAGGGAAGACTCACAGGGGTGTCGATGAATCACATCAGTGATGAACGGGGGTCAAGATTTTGGGGACCAAAGAAAAGAGAAGAAAAATGTGAGACCAGAGTTCAGGACTAGCAGACTCAGGAGCAGTTGTCAGACTGTGTTATGTGTGAGAATTATCCAGAGAAAATGTGAAAAACACAGATGCTAAGACCTGTCCTCTGATCTGTGAGATCTGAAACTCTGGGATGAGGTGGGTTCCAGATGTCAGTTTAAGAAACCTCTGTAGGTAGTTTTGATATGCAGAAAATTTGTTAAAAACTGGGTTGGAGAATCTATAACTTTTAGGTGAGTTTTAATATATTTCTCTAAAGAAGCAAGCAGTGCCTTTCATGGATATATTCATAACCACCCTATAATTTGGTTGCAAGAGCTGTTAGAAGGAGTGTGGGTTTGTACCCAATGGGGACCAAGCTACAAATACAAAGGGAGTGCGGGAATCAAAATTAACTGTCTTGCCTAGCCTTTAATTACTAAGTACTACAAACCTTGAAAATAAACTGACTTGGACTTAAAGGTCAAAAATTAGTTTTGAATGTGTGTTCTGTACTTGCTAGTTTGTGAATTTATACAAATGATTTAATTACATGAAGTGTGTGAGTTCTGTGTCTAGATATATTTTTGGCATGTGTATGTCTAGGCTAGTAGTTCCCACACCATTTTAATCTCTTTGCTACATTGTGTTGCCTTTGCTCCTTTGTCTAAGATCATTTGACTGTACTGTATTTATGTGAGTCTATTTCTGGACTCTATTCTGTTGCATTGATCTATTTTTTCTTTTGCCAATACCACACTGTCTTGATTACTGTAACTTTATAGTACTTCTTGAACTAGGGTAGTGTCAGTTCTCCAACTTAGTTCTCCCTCTACATTGTATTGGTTATTCTGAGTTTTTCCCTCTTCTTATAAACCTTGGAATTACCATATTTCCCAATGTATAAGATGCACCCTTTTTCGAAAATTTTGGGGTCTAAAAACTGGTTGCATCTATGCAGTGGTTGTAAATATTTTTTACTTGCATTTCGTGCTTGTTTTTGCGCTCATTGTTGAAGACAGTGATTCATCAGACACAGATGAGAACAAGCTAATGGATGGGAGTTTTGACAGTAATGAGGAATTGTATGAATTTTATGATGAATAAAACTTGAGTTCAATAACTTTATGTAATACATTTTTTTTTCAAATTTTGGGCCCCCAAATTAAGGTGCATCTTAAACATGGGGGCGTCTTATACATGAGGAAATATGGTAGTTTGTTGATACCACAAAAAATTTGCTGAAATTTTTATTGAGATTGCACAAAATCTGTAGATCAAGTTGGGAAGAACTAACAATATTTTGACAATATTGAGTCTTCTATTCATGAACATTAACTACTCTCCATTTATTTCATTCTTTTATTTTGGTCATCAGAATTTTGCAGTTTTCCTCCTATAAATCTTGTACATATTTGGTTAGATTTATATCTACATACTTTGTTTTTGGCATGCTAATGTAAATGCTACTGGGCTTTGAATTTCACATTTCACTTTGTCATTGCTTGTGTGTATGAGAGACTTAATTCTTATAGCTTAATTTCTTGCTATAATCACTCATTAGTTCTAGACTTGTTTTTGTCAGTTTTTTCTGTATAGACGACCATGTTCTCTGCGAACAAAGACAGTTTTATTTCTTCCTGCCCAATCTGTATACCTTTTATTGTCTTACTGTATTAGCTAGTGTCCCATTGTTTTTATAAGCTTACAAGAGCCAATCAAGGTTCCTAATGGATGCAGCTCCAGGAGTCTTTCATAGGAAGTTAAATCTTGAGTCAGAAGAAGTTGTCCACATGTCAGCAAATGTTCCCTTATCTGGCTCTGTATAGCTATGCCTCTTCCCCCATTGAAGACCCTCAAGATTCACTCCAAGGCCTACTTTTACAGTTGATGTGAGTACATCCTGAAGGTCATTCAGGATAATATCTTTTCTTCTTTGATAGAATAAATTGCCCCAGTTGGGTCATCCTTGCCCTTCTAGGCTTTGTGTTAACTTGGGTGATGGGAACAGAGTTTGAAGAGAACAGCATTTTCCTGCAAGGTTTGTCTTGATTGTGGTTTCTGCATATTCTTTAAGCCTAGGAATGGAGAGTTTATTCTGCCCTCTAACAGGTCCAAGACGTTCCAGTGAATCTGTGGGTCCTAAGGTGTCATGTATATTTACTAGATATCCTTATCCTAAGTTTTGGGCTTCCAATATTTCTCTGCCAGGCACCTGACTTTGGAATAGGAGACATGCCAGCCTGCAAATGTATTCTTTGCTGAAGTTCTGCTACTTTACAATTTAGTCCTGTGCTTGGCCATCAGTTTGGTTTTTCCTCTGGATGTAAGGATTTTTTTTTTTAATGCTACCTTGGAGGCTCTCTGACTTTCACATTTTGCTGTAAGTTGGTGTTGGGCAGATAAAATATATTATGCTCACTTTGTTAAAGATGGCGCTGCCCATGTGGAAGCCCATTGCCCAGGTGATATTAATGTGTGTTGGGGGCGGGCTGTGGGCAGGCAGGGTCCTTGTAGCCTGTGGCTTGGTTTTAGGGCTAAGCCTTTCCCACCCTTTTTGAGGTAGGGTGGTGTACTCTCATAGGAATCCCACTATGCCTCAGATAAGTGACTTTGTATCAGAGACTTCCTTATTTGTATATTGGATTAAAGGTTTTGATTTCTACACTATAAAATGAGGGAAGACCGGGAGCTTGCTTTCTCGGTTCCTGAGATTAGCATTAGAGGGGAGAGCAGAAAAGGCCACATGGAGGAGGCCAGGAGAAGCAGCTAAGATGGTGGAGTGCTGAGTGAGAAGCCAGTTTGTGCAGAGTTTGTGCAGAGAGAAAGAGATGGGGAACAAAGGAGAATGAGGCTGGTGAAGATTCTAAGAAACTCGGATAAGTCAGTAGCTTTGTTAGCACTGAATGAGTGGGTTTTGGAGCCCAGTGTGTGTTTTTACTTGCCCGCTGGGTGCAAGCTAGGATTAAAGATGATGGCCCACCAGTTCTTGGCTCCATTGTTTCATTACTGTCTGTCCGAATCTAATGCGAACCTGCATGGGCCAGGCGGCTATGATGGTGGCCTTGGCTACTGGCTTTACAGTTGGTAATTGGTTAAATTTAGCATGTCATTATCTTTCTTCAGTGCATCAGCACCACTTAGCAGTAACCAACTAATTTCAAAGTCTTTATAAGTACTATTTCTCTTATACCTTTCAAATGCCAAGTATATTACAAAAGCAAGTACATCTTCTGCCCACAACCTTTTCCAGTTCACCATAGGTGCCTACACAATAGCAACATAATTATAGCATTTGAGGGCTTATTGATATCCCACATAGCACTGTGTTATGATCCTCATTGATATCTGGCCTGTATGTGACTCGACTCTAGAATCCCATCCATAGCGTCTACTTTTTTTTTTTTGCATTTTTCCGAAGCTGGAAACGGGGAGGCAGTCAGACAGATTCCCGCATGCACCCAACCGGGATCCACCCGGCATGCCAACCAAGGGGCGATGCTCTGCCCCTCTGGGGTGTCGCTCTGTTGCATCCAGAGCCATTCTAGTGCCTGAGGCAGAGGCCACAGAGCCATCCTCAGCGCCTGGGCCATCTTTGCTCCAATGGAGCCTCGGCTGCGGGAGGGGAAGAGAGAGACAGAGAGGAAGGAGAGGGGGCGGGGTGGAGAAGCAGATGGGCGCCTCTCCTGTGTGCCACTTTTTAAGATCACTTCATGTCTCAACTATTTTTGGTTAGGTTCCAAGAAGGAGATCCTGAACTAAGAATTGGGAAGCGAGTGATTTATTTAAAGATTGTTCCCTGGAGAGAGCAGGATGAAAGTGGGAGAATTAGAATATGGAAGGAGAAGCAGATAAGCCAGATTGCAATTTAGGTTGAAGTTCTGCACTCAGTCTGATATCATGAGGGCATATACATTTTACCTTGGTGTATGTTTCAACTTTAGGAAAGAGAATTGGACTCTGTACTTCTCCACTGGCTGTCATTATTGGCTCCCGGCCACCCTGAAGGTATTGTACACTCCCAGGCCCTTCTGGCTCTCCACTGAGGCAACCATCTCCCATGGGCACTAACAAGCATAGCACGCACAGCTTGGGGGTATGGTCAGCGGTCTAAGGAATCTGAGGGAGTATGAGTGGAGTGTGGCACTAAGAATGTCCATTGCAGATGTTCTGGAGGCTTTCAGGAGGCCAGAGCAACAACGTTCCTGCATGCAGTTGTTTTTAGACTCCCTCAGACCAGTCTGGATATCTCTAGGACTTCCCTACCTAGATGTACAGCCTGAGTTTGGAGAGAGATAAGCATCATCACTTTTCCCATCTCTTATTCTTCAGTTTATCTCAGCACCAACAGGTCTTTCCCCTTTCTTTTAAAGAACTGTCCCCATATCATATCTTTCCTCTTCTTTTTTCTATGAGTTAAGAAGGAAATCTGTGATTTTAGATGCCCCATACCATGATATCATGTAGAAGTCCTGAATAGGAGCATAAAATAGGGACAGAGTTCAGTGTCCTGAGGCAAAGGCCACAGTGGCTTTACTGACAAAAGTACTGAACATTGTGCTGAATGTAGTAAGTTTTGGGATAGAATTAACAATTCTGATTAATCAATACTTGGGGACATTTGAGCTACTTCATTTGCCCTTTAATCTGCTCCAAAGAAGTTTCCCTTCCCAACTTCCTTATTCTCTTCTCCTCATTCTCTTCTGTGCTTCCTGACTTCCTCATTCTTGTCTCTGCTTCTAGTTTGTGTGTATCAATAAATACCCATAAGGACTGGGGGTCAGGACCATCTCATGAAACCTGTATAGGGGATTGTGATCTCTGAGTAGTCACTGTCTCCATGACAACATCATATTTTCAAAAGACCTCTCTCTGTATTTTAAGAAAGTGCTTTTCTCTTTCAATAAAGTCTAGCTCCAGCAAAATAAAAACAAACAAACAAAACTTATTTCAGCGTGATGCCTTATATTGGCCTAAAAATGTATTTTGAAACTTCATGCTGAGTCATGACTCCCCTGAACTTGGCTGAGTACTGCTGCCCCCTAAAGCAGTAGAGGTCACTGATTCAAAGGTAGTATTGCCAAAGGGGCAAATGTGATGAACAAAATGTTGGTTTCTTAGCTCAATAATGCCCTCCCTATCAAACAAATTATTTAATATTATCGAACATTTATGATTCTTCTGCACTCTGACATTCTTATAATTCTGCTCATGCTGTTTGGATTTTTTTTCTGCTTATAATTATTGAACATTTATGATTCTTCTGCACTCTGACATTCTTATAATTCTGCTCATGCCGTTTGGATTTTTTTTCTGCTCAAGGAGGTGGCCCCAGTTGTCTTTTTTCTGTTCCCTTCGTTTTCCTGTTTGCCTCCATATCCTTTCTAAGTCATGCCACCCCAACGCAGTCCCCCCCAATTTGCTGAGGTCTTGTAAACCAGATACACAAGCATGTTGGGGGTTGTATGTTTAAAAGTTGCAACAATTTAGATGGGAAACTAAGTCTGCTTCCATAGTGTCACATTTATGGCTTCTTTGTGAATGTCCATGATGGAAGCTTTAGAAACTGAGATCTCTCTGTGTGTGTATGTGTGTATTACACATGCACACGTGTGTATCTGTGTGTGTTAATTTCTTCTAGGTACTTTTAAGTAAATGATGGTATTGAAGTTGTTAGAAATATGACCTTTCATAAGTGGAAAGATTACATTCTCAACAAATGATATTACCAATTGTTAATATCTGACCCATCTTTTATAGATCAAAGAAACTTAAACATAGAGAATTCTGGAACTTTTCTCATCTGTTTCTATTCAAAGACACAGCTTACTATTAATATAAGTCCTAAAGTTTTGCTTCCTTTTGAGAAAGAAAAATGATCTGGTTTAATTGCTGGGGGAGAGGAAGAGTTCTGGTGAAGGAAAAGGGAATAGCCAAAGCTCTATGTATGTGGACTCATGCACAAACCAATGAGACAGCCGTATTAACTGGGCATGTGTGACGCTGATCATAGATGAGGAGTCTATGGCTTTCAATTACACAGACCACAGTGAGCTGTCTAGGGCTCCAAGTGGGTAACGTCATTACCACTGGTTTTCAAACTGGAGGGCTGCTGTTTCTCAAGTTTTTTTTGTCTTTAGAAAAATATTTTTATATTATTTAATGGAAAGCACTATATCCAAGGTTATATCATTAGCTGGCTATTTCTTCTCTATTCATATAAGGTAACTATTGACATCATGTTGAGTTGATTGCAGTGGTTCATATATAGATTCTATTAAAAACCAGAGTCAGTGTAGAGAATTCTGACTATAAGACTTGTGCTAGTGGGGGGCTGCACTGGTGGAGTGCAGGTGCCAGGTGCACAGGGTAGCAGGGGCTCCTGCTGCTCTGAATTAGCTCTCCTAAGACCTGATGGTTGTCACACTTCACTGGTGGCCTATTAGAGCAAACAAAAGTGAATCTTCCAAGGGCATCACAGACATCTACCTCCACTTTAAATTTTCCAATGAATTCTCTAGTTGCTAATTTCACTGTTGGGTGGTTGGCATGGTTGTCAGAAAACGTCTTTCTGTAGTGAGCCAGAATCAGCCCTTTTATTATTCCTCCCCACCCCCATCTCTTATTTCTTATCTTTGTTTCTAGTTCTAGGCTGGAGCAGCAGAGGATCAGATGATTTTCCTCTGTCATTCAGCTACTTAATAACATCCATGATGTTCTTGTTAACATATATGAAAAAGTGAAAAATGCAGTGAGTTTAGTTTAGTTTATTCCCGTTGAGCTGCTGCAAGTGTTTTGCTCATTTTTGCAATCTTGGGCTATACTGCAAACACTCAGGGCTAGGGTATCCAGAGCAGATGTGCCAATAAAGACTCTCCATAAAGACCTACATGCCTTTTGTTATTAACTTTTGACTTGATACCACCTTCACATCTTAATCTTTTTTGCAGGTATGGATTCCAGGCCCCAGAGAGAAGGTGGCATGGGCTGCAAGCTTCCTCTTTCATTATTTGCAGTTAGTTCTCCATAGTTAGTTCCCTGGAAGCTGCACAGGAAGAAGAGAATATTGATGTTCCAGAAAAGTATTGCATGGCTTAGCTCAGGTCTTGCAAAACAAAATCTGAAGGCTAGATACATTTTAATGGAAATTGTTAGCATTCAATTATGAGAGATGGTTGGGACTGATAATATGGAATGTTAATATGTATACATTAAGTATTTATTTTGGTTGTATTTCAGAATGAAAGGTTGCTTTATGGTTATTCATTCAGAGGAGTTCACAGTTAGAAAATACTTTATTTTCAGAAAAGGATTCATGCAATGATCAAGTACTGGCCTGTTACATTAATGATAGGAAGGAAGTACAGATTAGTGAAATCCTGTCATTTCATAACTTCTGTTTGCTTTAACAGGTCAGAAAGAACATTTATGTGAGTCCTGCAAACTGCCACAGGCGTGCTAGGATCTGAAGGTGTTAAATATAAGTGGAAAGTATGACATTAGTTTTGTGGTACACGTTTGACATGAAGTTGATTATCGCGTCACAGATGTGAACCTGCTAATTTTGGCTAAACTAGTGAGACCTGCTTGGACAGGTATAAAATGCTGTAATGATAGGGACAGTTGGATCTGTCTGCTGACTTTAACTTATGTAATGACAAGGATGTGAATGCATATGATATTTTGTTAAATCTAAAGAGCCAACTCCTATTCTGCTTCTTGATAGATCCATGCAGTTTAAGGCTAATGAACATCTTCAAAGGTCTTTAAAGTGTCCTTGTCATGAAGCTCCTCTTAGAAGTAATTTTCCCCTTAACCATAGTTTTCTTTCATTCTTTTTTTTCTTTTATTTTAAATGGCTTTTTGTTTGTTTGTTTGTTTTTTGTATTTTTCTGAAGTTGGAAACAGGGAGGCAGTCAGCAGACTCCCACATGCGCCCGACCAGGATCCACCCGGCACACCCACCAGGGGGCGATGCTCTGGCCCTCCGGGGCGTTGCTCTGTTGCGACCAGAGCCACTCTAGTGCCTGGGGCAGAGGCCAAGGAGCCATCTTCAGCACCTGGGGCCAACTTTGTTCCAATGGAGCCTCGACTGCGGGAGGGGAAGAGAGAGACAGAGAGAAAGGAAGAGAAGGGTGAAGAAGCAGATGGGCGCTTCTCCTGTGTGCCCTGGCCGGGAATCAAACCCAGGACTCCTGCAGCCAGGCTGGTGCTCTACCACTGAGCCAACCGGCCAGGGCCTTTTTTTCTTTTATTTTAAAGTTAGTTTTGAGATTTCCCATTTGGGAGGTCCTTGCTCTAACTACAGAAGGTCTCTCTATACAGAGATATTTATCCTCACCCTGTACAGTTTGTCCTCATAGTCAGACCTTGAGCTTCCTTGTCAGAAAAGATGTTCCCATGAGGGAGTGAAAGGACTTTCAGTTCTTTAAAATGAAGCCAATATGGGTGCATAGCTGTCCCAGTCACAAGGCGTGCCTGGAGAGGAAACTAGCACACAGATATTTTATAACACACAAGTATATAATTTGAATTATCTGGGAAACAATTAGAACAAGTATTTCAAGAGTCAGGACAGGAATTTGCTTTTTAGTTTTTCTCTAGTGCTACTGAACAAAAAGACATATTCATTCATATCTGTGTTACTGAGTAAGTGAAGGGATGTCTCTGCCACATGCCTTGTGTGTGAGCATCGGTTCTAAGGAATCTCCTTTAGATGGTGCCACCGCTGCATCTGCATTGCCTCCTTCAGTTCTCCATCATCACTTCCAGCCTTTAGCTTGAGTGGAACTGCCTCCCACACATGCTCGGCTCTCTCCCTGGGTGTCCAGGACCCCTGAGCTCTCCCAGCTGCATCAGAGTGGATGCACCTCTGTGCTTGAACAGGGTCTCTGGGCATATTAGAGCCGTTTCCCTAGGCAAGTAGAGTAAAAACAAGTACCACTTAAGGAGTAGTAAAACAATTGGCTTTCGTGTCTATTTGGAGCTCTGTGTTAAAGGAAAAGTATTTATGGTGGGGTAACCATGCGTGGAGATGGGCTATCGGTGAAGCAGATAGTGTGTGGGGCCTAGACTTTCTGGTCCAACATCACTCAGAACCTGAGAAAAACAAAGAGGGCTTTAAGTGGGGGTTCTAATCTCTGGATAACATTTTTCTTGTTATTGAAAGAGGCATTTCCAGAATGCCATCTTGTGGGAAATACAATGTAGCATTGCAGAGAGAAAGTGGACCAAAGTAGAATTTGTCGGCCTTCACATTTGTCGTCTGAACAGGTTGTCTCTCTGGCTCAGGAGGGGAAGGCAGTGAAATCAAGCCTGCCAAGACAATAAAAGCTTTTTCAAGGTGGTGATCTGTTAGATAAACAGTTTTCCTTCTAATCCCCATCCTATAAATCCTCTGCTGACTCGGACTTATTTTTATACCTCAGAGTATAAAATCTTGTATTAACCACAACGTAATGGGAGCTAGTCATCTAATTGATCGTGCCTCCATAGTACAGATTTCTAAAACAGTAAAGTAATAGAAGGATCACACAGCTAAGAAAGATTAGCAGAGCAGTTGCGTTTTTTGAAATCAGTGAATAAGATATTTGCTTTCATAGCAACTTATACTTTTAGATTAAAAAAACTTGATAGAAGGATTGATATTAAAGTTTTCTTCAAGGTAACTAATTTTTGGGGGGGTGTTTTTTTTTCTTTCACTTTCGAAGTCTAAAGGGTTAGCATATTTTGATCCTCTTAGAACTTCTTAGCACATTTATCTTGAGAGAGAGAGAGAAGAGAGAGAGAGAGAGAAAGAGAGAGAGAGACTGGGAGAGTGAAAGACTGGGAGATATTGCTGTGGATCTTTGGGATTTTTTGTTTTGTTCCATGTAAGTTTTTGGAATATACGTTCTAGTTCTGTGAAATATGCCATTAGTATCTTTTTTAAAAACTTTAAAAAAAAATTTTATTTATTCATTTTAGAAAGGAGAGAGAGAGGGAGAGAGAGAGAGAGAGAGAGAGAAGAGAGAGACACACAGAGAGAGAGAGAGAAGGGGGAGGAGCAGGAAGCATCAATTCCCATATGTGTCTTGACCAGGCAAGCCCAGGGTTTTGAACTGGCGACCTCAGCATTTCCAGGTCGATGCTTAATCCACTGCGCCACCACAGGTCAGGAGCCATTAGTATCTTGATAGGAATTGTGTTAAATCTGTAGAGTGCTTTGTAGTTTCTTTTTAATTATAAGGAGTCAAATAAATAAGACTATTTGCATAAGGAATGTCTTACACCAGTTTTAGTTATGATTCTTACTTCCCATCTCCCTTTCCTTTGTGTGTGTGTGTGTGTGTGTGTGTGTGTGACAGAGGCAGAAAGAGACAGAGAGAGGGACATATAGGGACAGACAGATAGGAAGGAGAAAGATGAGAAGCATCAGTTTTTCATTGTGGCACCTTAGTGTTCATTGATTGCTTTCTCATATGTGCCTTGACTGTGGGCCTTCAGCAGACCCAGTGACCCCTTGCTCAAACCAGCGACCTTGGGCTCAAGCTGGTGAGCGTTGCTCAAACCAGATAAGCCCGCGCTCAAGCTGGTGACCTCGGGGTTTCAAACCTGGGTCCTCTGCATCCCAGTCTGGCAGTCTATCCACTGTGCTACTGCCTGATCAGGCCCCTTTCCTTCTTATCCCCCCAAAATCCAGTAATAAAATTGAACTTTTTTAGCCTGTGAAGCATTTACATTACTATTGCTACAGAAAATGAATACTGAAAATGAAAGATGTTCAGTTTAATCAGGATCAGTCTGTAGCCTCAAATGAGTAAAGTGCAAAAGAGTTTAGGTAGCTTCACTTTAAATTTTTAATATCTTTAGTGACTGTTTAAAAAATAAATAGAGTATGCAAGTCTTGCTTGATTTTTAACACCTGAAAGGATCCTGTGGTTTTAAAGCTCTCTGTATATTTAAGCACTATTGGCATTCTTAAGGCCAGCAGAATAGCACTGTTTTAAGATCCCTGAAACCCTAGTTATCTTTCCATTGTGAGCCATTTAGCCATGTATGGAGTGATTTAAAAGCCCAGCTGTAAACTGTCTAGCCAAATAAAGTGTATGCATACTAGGTTTATAATTACACCAAATAAATCTTCATTTCCATTCTTTTCTTCTAATGAAGTGACATATTTATGTTTTTAGTCAAGGTGTATGAGTTCTATTTTCTTTAAAATTAGAGTGCATCAAGGGAAGGAAACTGAAAATTCCTATTTTATCAAAATACTAATGTTGGAATAAGACTTGGTGTTATTAGCTGACAGGAGAGGATGTGCTTAGCTAAAATTTGAGTGTGTAATTATAGTATTTAAATGCAATTTGACAAAAGGCACAGAAATACACAGAAGACATGAAGGAAAAACAACTTGTTTATCTCATGTTCTTTTCTTCAACAGGAATTTCCCCAGTCCCCTTTATCCAGTTTGATGAAGTTAACACTATCCCCACCTCTCCCTTCCCCTTTCGCTCGGCCACTTAAACTAGCCAATTGGGAAAGAGTAAGATTGTATGGGCACCACCCCAGCCAATGAGGCAAGACTCAACCTAGGGCTTGCATTAGGGAAACAGAACCCACCCCCCTGCCCACAAGCTTGCTAGCCGGCTCTCACTAGTGGCAGCATGTCCTTCTGCAGAAGTTATTAAAGTTGCCTTGCTGAGGTATTTTGTCTCCATGAGTCTTGCTTATCTGCAACTCTAACCGACATCTTTTGCAAATTTTTGCTAGAAAAGTCTTGCCTAGCTTTGCATTTTTAATTTTTTTCTGTATTTTGTGTCAATATATTTTCTCTGAGTCGTAGTCTTTTAAGAATATATTGCTTAATTTTAGTTTCCAATACCAGTCAACTTTGATCTCTGTAACCTGTTTTTATATTGTCTGCTAACTTCTAACTACCCTTTCCCTACATGTTGTACATTATATTAAACACCTTTGTTAACTAAGTATGTATTATGTGTTAGGCACTCTTTTAGGCTTCTGGATCCCTAATCTTCCCCATAGAGAGAAGATTTAATAAAAAAGATGGGCTTTGGACTCAGGCGAGAATCATCACAGGCATTTCTTCAGAAATTCTGCAGCCAGTCATACTGTTCTCCTGTAAGCTTATGCACTAGCACCAGTAGGTGCTCAGCCAGTTTCATTTCAGAATTCACTTGATGACTAGTGGTTTCTAAACAAAAAGATAATTTAGCTTATTGTATTTTTGCAATAGTGAAGGGTCAATCCAAAATTAATTTAGCATGATACGTGTGTTCCATTATTCAGTTCAAGATTACATTTGGTTCTATTAGGCCTGTCCTCAGTTCATCCCTTTGTTAATAGTGAATATTTACTAACCTTACTATGTGTTTGGCACAGTCTTTCAAACAGTGGGACATCCACTACACACTCTATGAATATATACACATGCATGTGTGTATATACATATGTGTGTGTGTGTATCCACACACACACACACACACACACACACACACACACGTTATCCACATGTATTGTAAGGTCGATGGATAATGGAGGATGGTCATGTGGGGAACTCAGGCCCTCCCGGAAACTTTGGCTGGGACCACCCACAACCAAGCACACCAAAAGAAACTTCCCAGGAACCCTTTGGAAAAAAGCGACTGACTGTCAGCCAGTGAGATTTCACCACGTCATATTAGCTCAACCACACTAGGGACCCTTTAAATATCTCCCATGTGGGTCACTACTTTCGACTTCCTTGGCCTCCATATTTCCTCGGGGCCAGGGAACCTCGTCGGGCGGGAAGCGCGCTGTACTCAATAAAGCCTTTTATTATTCCACACTTTGTGACTCTGGCCCCTTCCTTCTTTCTTGGTGGGGAAAAATACCTTAACACATATAATTCAGGTATTTTGAGTCCACTTGGGTAAAAAATTATATATATATAATTAAATAATAAACTGAGATAATAAAAATAAATGGCTTATAATTGAGAATTGCCTCAATGATAAAGGCAGTAAATGATTAGAGTTTTATAATAACACAATCAGTAAAATTGAATGAGCAGGAAAAGTTTTGTGGAAATTCTTAAGAATTTGAGGTAGGTCTTAAAGGCTAGGTGGGATTTGTAGACGAAGAACACTATTAGTGTATGTAATTCCTTAGCATTTATAGTTGTTTTACAGACAATATCTTATTTTCCTCTCGATAAAGTACTTTAATAACCTTTGTTTCAAACTTTATCCCTAGGCTTCTTCAGCTTAATTAGCTGCAAAGATTGATATAACAAAAACTGAAAAGATCTGCAGTGTCCAAGGGGCTTGGGCTTAAAAATGTTAGAGATTTAGATTTCATTAGATTCATGAACAAAATTTGAATAAAGCAGTCATAATATAAAATAGTAGCTGACAGTAACTTTGTCAAGTTTTACCTTCTTCAGAAGTTGACTCAATTCAATTTGCCTCATTCTTGGAAGCCTCTTCCAAATTACCCACAGGATCTGGAAAATCGTTATTATCATCTTCTCTGGTGGGAAGTGGTACTTTCCCATTCACCGATTGTTTGGGCTCTCAGTGTAAGAAACTTCCAAACCTGCAGGAATTTTTTATGAGTTTATTTGAGCCTAACTGGGGACAGTTGCTAGGAAGCAGAGTCTCAGCAGATTGAGAAAATGCTCTGGAAAATGGCGGTTTCACCATTTATTTTATACATCAGAATCAAAGGTGAAGACGTGTAAGAGGTGACGTGAAATTAGTGGTGGATTAGGGAGGCAGAAGAAAGCAAAGCTGGGAAATTCTGGGATTGGATAAAAGGTAAAAGCGTACACACTGAAACTTCTTTTACATAGACAGGTATAAGACAGTTAATAGTTAATTAACTTGGTAACTAGAACAATGAGGGCATTTGTTGGTCCCTGCTCTGGTGGGATGCCTGCCCTGAGGGGCAGGAAAAGAAGATTACCTTTACATTTCAAAGACGTGTTATCAGGTATGTTATTGTAGATGCAAAGGCAACAGACTGACTCCTCAAAAGTAAGCAGTGACCTTCTTAGAGAAAAATACCACCCTAGGACATGACTACTCACCATCAACTACTTTTAGTTAGAAGGTTTTAATTTTAGATCATCCTGGGTGGTTGGTTACTTTAATTTCTGAGTTTGTAAGGGCACCATGGAGGGATCACTCGAGCTTCTCACTTTTAGTCTGTGGCCCCTGTCTTTTTTTTTTTTTTTTGTCCACAGGGCAGAGTTTCATCAATCTCCTTAAACTGGTCTGTCTCCACCAAGCTGGTGTAAGGTGCTGGGTGGCATTTCTGTCAGCTGATCTGTCTCAGCAGGGCCTGTTATGGTGAAAGGGTTCTCTGCCAGAGGTGCCTGAACTTGAGGATTATTCAAGTGCATCACTGTTTCTTGGTTTGGGAACATAGTTACCTCTTTTTAATACCAGAAATACTGTTTAACCCCCCCCCCCCCACTTCCTAAAGGAGAACTGAGTTTTTATCATCTGCTGTTGCTGTTCTGCGAACCACTCTCTTTCTGCGAGAAGTTCCTCCCCCACCCATGCGCACTGGTGCCTGCGGTTTGTCGAGTTTATCCTGGTCCAGGATAGTTTCTTTTATTTGTTGTAGAGAAAATGAGGCTGGGCAGGGGTGCCTCGGAGCCTCTCACGCACTCGGGTTGGCTCTCCTGGGGTCTTCAGGAGACAGCTGAGAATTGGAAGTGTCTGTCTTAATCCTCTCCCCTGTGCTGTGATTAAAGTGCTCCAACTCCACTTTATGTGTCAGAAAACTCTCAGCAGAGTTTAAGTAACTTGCCCCGTGCCATAGAGAAACCTGGACCTGCAACCAAGACTCATAGGAAAGTATTTGTATTAAATATTCTAGGCCAGAGGTTAGCAAACTCAGGCGAGTGAGCTTGTCTGGCTTGCCATTTGGTTTTGTAAATACAAATTTATTGGAACAAAGTCATACCTTTTCATTTCTGTATCATCTATGGCTACTGTGTACTCAGACAGCAGAGTTAGGTAGTGAAGACAAGGGTCTTATGGCTGCATATCCTAAAATATTTACCAGCAGGCCCTTTGTAGAGAAACTTTGCCAATCCCTGTTCTAGATAAAAACAAGAGGAAAAACAAATATTAGATAAAATAAAACTTCTACTTATTTTCAACAGTGCTTCTATAAGCAAAGACCTCTACAAATGGAAGACCAGCACTTCATGTGTGGTAGGATCAAAAACTGAATATTTATATGTGTGTATGATATAATATATAATATTAGATATGATACGTATGTGGTATATGTAATATATATTAGAAATTTTGTAGCAGTGCCTCCGAAAATAGGAAAATGATAATGTATTTTAGATTTAATATGTAGGAAAAGCATTCCTGTATGAAGAGGGACCTGTTGGTTCTTTCCACATCAAAAAATGAGTTGTATTGTTCATTCATGTCAGACCATTGAAAATCTTACTTATTCTTGTCCCCCTCCATATAAACATACTGCTTTATATTTATAAATCACACTAGGAAAGTACAGTTAAGGAAAAGGTTTGCATTATAGACTCATTCAATTAAACATTCTGGAGGGCATGATTGCTTTAGACCTCAAAATGGAACAACATCTCAGTAGAAATTAAAAACATAAAGGAATGTGTTCAGGTAATTGCTTATTAAATTTTCAAACCCCAATGACAATAACAAGTTTAAACTGATTGCTTAATATGTTTAAACTAGATGATGCTGAATGTACAACCAAGCTGCACCAATGAGGCCTGGAAGTAAACCTTATTGAATAGCTAAGTACAGTGGTACCTTTTTGCCTCTGGGGGCTTGAAGAGAATTCAATAAGGCTGGCTGAGATAGTACAAATTAAATTGGTTAGTAGCAAGTGCAGCTGTTTCTGGTTTGTAGTGACCCTCAGCTCAGACGGTTTCAAATCAGCTGTGCGTCTTAGCAATAGAAAGACAAAGGCACTCATATTCTTGCCTCTGGAGTGTCATTTATTGTTTCCCCCAGGAATCTCTCCTGCTCCCTCCTCTCTCCTTTACTACTCACCCATACATTGGAAATCTACAGCAGTTTAATTATGAAATGAATTTCTCTGCTCTTCTTAAATTGCTGTTCAGCATACAGATTTCCTTTAGGAAGGGCCTGGCAAATCATTATTAGAAAGAGTTCCATAAATGATCTGATTAGACTATATATTTAGGGAATGCCTATCTCAACATTAATACAAGACAACCTCACTTAACTAGAACTTTTAAATAAAGGCTCTTCTGTAGCCACATTTTTATTATGGATTCTACATACTCTCTAATCTGTAAACTACTAAAAGAAATATTTAATGTCTGAGTTTTTATCTTGACTCTGAAGAATGCCATGAAGAAAATAACTTTTCAGATAATTTCCTATACTATTTTCAGTTATAGCTATAGCACCATATATTATTAAAGGATTTACAGTAGTGATCTGGAGATTTTTGAGTTCATGGGAAAACAGTATTTACATTATATTAACTATAAACTGTAAGCTAAACTATGGAGATAAAACAACACATTTGCAACATGAGTTGAAATGAGAATAGATCATCTCTATCTGTTTAAGTGAAAACATTCAGTTACCCCAAGCACCCACTTCCTTGGTTAAACTGGGGCTGAGTACCTGGCACTTTTTCCTTTTTACAGCTGGAGAGACTGGAAATTGAACTGTGACATACAGAGAAGGCTGCTCTGGGTGTAGTCTCTGTGATGAGAAAGTTTATTGTACTTGCTTGGAGACTCTTAAAAACCAAGCAAGTAGAAACACATCCAAGGAGGAAAGAATGAGTGTAAGAACAGGTTGGAGAATAGTCGTTTGCATGAAGGGAAATCAGAAAAGTAATATTTTCTCTCAACAGGAAAGTGGTGGTGCATACAAAATGTGTGAAAATAGTTTGAATCAAAACTGGCCTGGCCAGGGCCCTGGCCGGTTGGCTCAGTGGTACAGTGTCGGCCTGGCATGCAGGAGTCCCGGGTTCGATTCTCGGCCAGGGCACACAGGAGAAGCACCCATCTGCTTCTCCACCCCTCCCCCTCTCCTTCCTCTCTGTCTCTCTCTTCCCCTCCCGCAGCCAAGGCTCCACTGGGGCAAAGTTGGTCCGGGTGCTGAGGATGGCTCTGTGGCCTCTGCCTCAGGAGCTAGAATGGCTCTGGTTGCGGCAAAGCAACGCCCCAGATGGGCAGAGCATCGCCCCCTGGTAGGCATGCCGGGTGGATTCCAGTCGGGCGCATGCGGGAGTCTGTCTGACTGCCTCTCTGTTTCCAACTTCAAAAAAAAAAACCCAAAAAACCAAAATACAAAACAAAACTGCCCTGGCCAGAATGTCTTTTTATGATCCAGCACCTGCATGACCACGTTTGAGTTGAAAAGTTGTAAGGATCAAATTCTCCTGGGTGAAAAGCTTCTTTGCCTTACCACCTTTCTTGTAGGTCTTTTCTGGCCTTTTTCAATGTTATTGGTTAATCCTTGATTTTTACTTACACATATGAGTCAGTCTCACGATCCTCCACTGAAGCTGCTATATAGTGTTCTTAGATAAGCTAGATGGGCTGCGGTAACAAACAATTTCCCTAAAATCTAAGTGAATAAAACCACAAATTTGTTTTCTCTCAGGCCTAACTTACACTGCTGGGTATGCTGTCTCATGTTTTACCTCTAGGATCCAAGAAATTATAATGAAATCTATCTGGACCTTTTTGGAAAGCCATAACAAAGGGGAAGAGAGATAGCAGTGCATTACACTCTGCCTCTTAAAACATCCACACAGAAAAAAATGTCACTTTTGCTCCTGTTTCATTGGCCGCAACCAGACACATGGTCATGCCAAATATAAAGGAGTCATGAGGTACAGTTGTCCTGTGTGCTAGGGAAAGCAGCCCCGGCAAGTTGGCTCAGAGGTAGAGCATCGGCCCAGCGTGTAGATGTCCTGGGTTTGATTCCTGGTCAGCGCACCCAGGAGAAACAACCATCTGCTTCTCTACCCCTCTCCCTGCTCTCTCTCTATCTCTGTTCCTCTCTGGCAGCCGTGGCTCAGTTGGAGCAAGTGCCATCCTGGGCACTGAGGATGGCTCCATGGCCTCACTTCAGGTGATAAAATAGCTCAGTTGCTGAGCAACCACCCCAGTGGATGGGCAGAGCATCACTCCATAGGGGGCTTGCTGGGTGGATCCTTGTTGGGGCGCATACTGGAGTCTGTCTCTCTGCCTCTCCACTTCTCACTTAAGAAAAAAAAGAAGCCTGACCAGGCGGTGGTGCAGTGGATAGAGCATCGGACTGGGATATGGAGGACCCAGGTTCGAGACCCCGAGGTCGCCAGCTTGAGCACAGGCTCATCTGGTTTGAGCAAAAGCCCACCAGCTTGGACCCAAGGTTGCTGGCTCGAGCAAGGGGTTACTTGGCTTGCTGAAGGCCTGTGGTCAAGGCACATATGAGAAAGCAATCAATGAACAACTAAGGTGTCACAATGAAAAACATGATTGATGCTTCTCATCTCTCTCTGTTTCTGTCGGTCTGTCCCTATCTATCCTTCTCTCTGACTCTCTCTCTGTCTCTGTAAAAAAAAAAAAGAAAAAAAAAAAAAGAACGTAGAAATATTTGAGGGAGAGAGAGCACATGGCAATTAACTATCTCACTACATTTAAGGCACTGGGAAAAGGTTTCTACCTTTAAAGGGCAATGGCTTCTGTGAGTTGATGGATTTTATATACAAATTATATATAAATACAGGTTAATCAAATTAGTGAATTAGAGACCTCTCTAAGAATTTCTGAGCAGGTGCTACAATGATGTGATTGAGGTTTTACTATTGATTCCCTCACTTAATAGCCTATAAGAATGGATAAGTGACTTAATTGTACAGATGCCTCAGTTTCCTCATCCATATAACAGAATGACTGATAAAGCTTTCCTCAGAGGTGTTTTGTGAGAATTACATGAGATAATGTGTATAATGTGCTTAGGTAATGTTATTGAGACAAATAGGGGCCAGACTCTTGGCTCATATACTTATCTCTGAGGATCTGGGATGACTTTGCAGAATAAAATAAATTAAGCTTATCTGTGAAGGTAAGGCTCAATTTATTTAGCAAAAAAAAAATTGAGAAAGTAAAGTCAGAGTCAGGGTGGGAGAGGAGCATTTGGGAAGAGTAAATAGACCAGTTTGACTGAATCAGATAGTTTGTGGAGAGAGCATCTTTTGAGGTAAGTCAGGAGCCCATGGAAGTTTTTAAGCAGAGGATGTCAAAACAGAGCATAGGAAAAGTAATTGGACAGAAGTGTGAGGGATAGTTTGGAGAAGCAACAATATGGAGAGGGAGCTATTTGTATAACAAGAGGAAATGGGAATAGAAAGTAGAACAGGAGATCTAGACATGTTCTACCTAATGAGAAAACAAGGAGTCTAGTTAACCATGGATAACTTATAAGGTAATAAGAAGGAAAGATAAAGAAACAGCTATGAGGACCAAGAAGTCTAGTATTTTATGCTTCAATGCCTAAGTACAACAAAGCATGTTAGAGCTGAGTGATTGCCCTAACTTAACTTCCTGTCCTTAGGTGATATATCACAGCTCTAAAACTACCCAGATACTGTTTTCCTTGTGTATTGATGCTATACAGAAAGTCAAGATGAGCCCATGAAATTATGAATGTATGTTGACGTTTAGGTACCTTGGCTAAAATGCCAAATAAGAGGCTGTCAAATAAATATAATAAAACCTATGAAAGAAATAAACACAAATGCAGTAAAGCAAACCAATCAGCTTAAAGTTAAAACAAACAAACAAACAACACAAGAAACCACAAGTGAATTCAGTTGTTACACAGCAGTGATTCCGTGGCTGTGAACACACCAATGGCTGGATTCCTTGGCAGGTGGTATGAGCTCTAACCTGCTGCCAGCTGCTGTAGTTCAGGCTGCTTTAGACTAGAATGCAAATGTACAACATTTAAGGTTTCTAGTTTAAACATGAATTAATGGATCACTTTAAAGGCTGCCCAACCTGTAAAGTTTCAGAATAGCTATAGACTAAATTACAGATTAATCTGAGCTTTGAAAATGTACTAGAAATGGCCTTGCTCAGAGGCACTGGAGGCTGAACCTTCTCAGTACTTTGGTCACAGGGAGTTTCCGAGAGAAGAACCTTGTGAAAGTTTGGGCAAAGTGAAATGAGAAGATGACATCCCCATTCCCCCATGTCTCCACATATCTAAAGGAAGACTGAAGTTTAGATGTGAGGGTTACCATTTCAGAGAGCCAAATGGATATCCTCAGTACAAGAAAAAGATGCAGAGGTGTATTCTCTTTCTCTCTGATAAGGAATAACTAGGAAGATCTCTAAAAAAAAGCTGCTTTGTAACTTTGTAGCTGACCTACATAGGGAACAGTTAAGTCTTTTTATTAGTTGATATTCGCTTCCATTTCTTTGGGGAAGCCAGAGAGAGAGAATGAAAGAGCTTACTGTGGAAATGAAAAGTTTCAACATTTTTATACAGAGTTGGACTATATATATGTATGTATCTGAATATTCAGGAGGAATATGATTTAAAGAGTATCTAAGAGTTTTCTGAAGCCACCAGCTCAGCTGTAGAATAGTTGGCAGTTCCTTAGGATTTACTTCTTTTCTGAAAGCCTTCACTTCTCTTTAGAATTCCAATCTTTTTGCTCATAAATTCAATTCTGTCTTCTTTATTGAACATTAGAAGTTGCTTTTGTGTCTCCTTTTCTAACTTTGAGGCACTGTCCAGGAAAAAAAAATTGGTGATGCTGTCTTATCTTATGGACCTTTGTGCCATTATTATTCTCTCTTTTATAAATGGAATTCATTCATTTTCACTGAACCTACCATTACTCAGATTTCTCTTGCTCGGCTATTGGTACTTATGTCAGATTTTGAGCTATCTTCCCCAACAATTTCCAGCTGCCTTTGGGGCACATCTCTCCCGTCCTTCTGCTTTAGGTTCTAGTTCCTACGTACTTCCATTTTTAATACACTGAGTCACTGTGATATTTGTAAGCCTACGTATGTCTTTTTCTGTCCACTCCTTCCTAGTCAAGGCATCCAAGGCAATATGCATTGGCCACATGGGTGTACCTTCCCAAATGCTGTCTTGCTATTTTTAATGCCTAATACCTTTTAAGTGGTATGATACCACCTAAGCAGACACAGATCAAGGATAGACAAACACAACACATGAACATATACAGGAGAGTGAATGCATAATGTTCTGAAACGATTGAATATGCAGTTCTGGGTAGGGATGTGAAGGAGGCCCTCACTATTTTGCTGAAATTGACTGCTTGTAGATTTTTAGATGAACTTTGACCAGAAGTGAGATTGTTATTGTTTAGCATTCTGAATTGAAATTCTAAGCCTCGAGGCTGGGCATATTTTTGTTGTTGTTCTCCAAGGGGTGGAAGGGCTCTCATATGACGCCTTCCAGCTGGCATGCTTCACCTGTTTATGTCACCTGCCTGACCTCTAAACACATTTTATTTGACTCCTGATCTGTATGTCTCTGTGTTGTTTGGACTTTTCATATTAAGACTATAATTAAGAAAGCACATGACAAAAAAGTGGTCCAAAATTATAAATGTAGGAATGTTGGTATTTTGCTGGGGTCAGTCACAGGGAATGATCACCAGGGGGGAGACCAGAGGGAAGTTTTCCAAAATGCTTCTCAAAGTGACCACTTGGCTGAAATTACTTGGTTCTACCTTTGCAGTCCAGTGTCCTCTTATACTTGTTAGCAAACTGAGAATAGGTCTCAGTATTTTTATTACATTATCAAGAATATAAGAGTACAGCAAATAACAGGTTCAACTGGATAATATACAGTGTCAGATAAAGTTATCAGAGGAACCAGAAGACTCTAGTTATAGGACAGCCCAGTCTCTCCTTATAGATCTTTCGGTAGCTGTAATGCTTGTGGTTGAGGCCATGCAGGTTTGCATTGACTCTGGGCTTTTGGTAGAGGAACCATGGAGCCAGAAAGCATAGGCCCATTACCCATTTATTAAAGGCTCACAAAGCCAGGTGAGCAATAAACCAAAAAAGGAAAAGAACTAATAAACAAAGAAAAACCTGCTTTTCATAGTGAAAGGCAAGGGATCAGGAAAACTGCACGTCACAGTGGCAGGAGAGCAATCTGAGAGAATAGCCCTGAGGGAAAGCATCCGTAGTCTTACATGGACGCACTCGTCTGGCAAAGTGCTTGCAGCGGGTAAACCAGTGAGCAAGGCTGACACAACTGTTTCCCCACAAAAGCCATATTATATTTTAAATGTCAAGTACTTTCTTTATAATATTCATTAACTGACATATAAACTGAAGAACATAAAATTTATATGATAAGTTGATTTTTCCTTCCAAAATTCCCTTCATTACCACCACACCTCACCTACCCACCTAACTAGGGTATGTATGTGGTGGAAATATAGTAAACAAAAAGGTTTATTATATTTAGTAAACCTTAAAAATAAGGCAAATGCATTCTGGCTTAAAGTGTGCCTGTCTGTCCATTTGGGGAAGTCCCAATAAAAGTTTGCTTCTTCTCTCATTAGGTAGCAAAGAATAGGTATATTATCTATAACTTTTGTGTTTCTTCTTTCTCTTTCCATGCTTTTCTAAATAATTTCTTATATTTCAAGGACATTTAACCTAATTAATGCTAATTTATGAGTATACGGTATATCTGAATATTCATAAGGGGTACGATTTAAAGATTTTCTGAAGCCACTAGCTCTTTATTTACAGAATAGTTGACAGTTCCTTAGGATTTACTTCTTTCCTGAAAGACTCCACAAACACTCTTGAAGTAACTTCTTCCAGAGAAGTAACTTGGGCACATGCAGAATGTTAAAATAGAAAATGCTGAACTAATGTTACTCTGGTTATGTACACCTCCCCAGAAGCTGTGTTCGGGTGAAAGGGAGGTGAGCTCTGCTGCAGTCAGTGAATCTTGCATTTCTTCTTGTTTATTGTGAAAGTAGTTATTTTATTAAAACAAGTATAGACTTTAAGACACTAGTCAAGAATGTGTAATGCAAATGTTCTTTGAGTGAGGGTTAATTGTGTACTTTTCTTTGCTTGTCTTTTCTTCTTTATGGTAGAAAAACAATCTGTTCTCTGTAAAAGACTGTCATATACTTACGTTACAACTGACAATGCTGAAAGCTTAAGGCATGGCTGGTGAAGAGGGAGGGAGACACGAGGAAGAGGAAAGTAGCGCGCCTCCAAAAGTCTCATTGACTGCAAGTCTAGCCAGTCCCTCTAGTCCAGCCTTCAACACAGTTACACTCAGCCGGTATCCTTAAGACTCAGCTATTTTCGGTGTAGTCTCTGACACAATCTCATCCCCATTTTGAAGAAAGCAATCCTGACCAAATGGAGGTCCTTTTTCTTTCACATCTGTGCTCTGGATAACACCTTGGTCAGTATGTTTCTATTGCCTGCAGACTAAAATATACCATTCTGAATTTGTGCTGGGAGGTTGTTGGTCCTCCTGATGGCCAGGAGAGGAATTTCATTCATAGAAACCCCAGTTGCCTGCAGTCTGTGGTTAAACTGGCCTTTGCTAGGGTTAAAGCGTAACAAGAAAACTTCACGCCAGAATCCACAGAGATTTCATCTGCCATCACAGTGTCCTTCATGGTGCACAGCGGTAGGAGGGCACCACCCGCCAGTCCCTCCAAGAGGAGACAGCAGTCAGGAACAGGTGGAGAGGAAAATGGAAACTGCCATTGTGTTTGAGAGTGACATGTTGCATGGACATTTTGTTTCTTTTTAATCTGGACAGACCATTTACAAAACTCAAGGGATCTGTTTCTTACACTCTTAGTACATGTATGCACACACACACACTTTTAAAGTATATATATACTTAAAATTTTTCCTATTAGGTTTTTCTAGAAAATTCTTCACATATCTGTCCATGATAAGCAGAGGACTGGAAATACCTGCTTCTGTGCCCCATCTGTCCATGCTTGGCAGCATGATACTGTATTTCTGCTTGTATTCAGGACCGGATATCACACAACCGAACAAGGTGGCTTACAAGGACTGCAGGCGGCCCAATAGCAGAACGGGCCACACAAAGCTCTGTGTCTTTTAGTATGGGGACACTGCTTTATATATCTTTTTTTTCTGCATCTAGCAAGGAGGAACTATTTCTCAAGTC
This sequence comes from Saccopteryx bilineata, assembly GCF_036850765.1. Classification (NCBI taxonomy): domain Eukaryota; kingdom Metazoa; phylum Chordata; class Mammalia; order Chiroptera; family Emballonuridae; genus Saccopteryx; species Saccopteryx bilineata. The sequence goes on from NC_089493.1 coordinate 246,835,759, forward strand.
TATTTAGGGCAGTGAGAATGTGCAGACTCCCTTGAGGAGGAATCAGACATAGCAGACAGTGTGAACTATAAGCCCTACCACAGGCTTAGACAGAAAAAGATCAAATATCTCTGCCATATGGTGGGAGGATTTTCAGGCCCTGATATTAGAAGTGCTAGCAAGGGAGTGTGCCCCTTACAGGAAAGGGAAGAATGATTTGGAAAATAGTTTTTTGGTTACAGATAATTTGCCATACATGTTTCTGAGCTTCAAAAGCCTCCTTTGTCAGGTACATTAAAAATAACACTGGATATGATTTACATCCACAGGAAAAGAAAAGAAAAATAAAGTAAAAGAATCGCAGTACTTCTGTTGTGCTTTAAAAAAAATTCAAGGTAAAGTGCATGTTAAGTAAGGTAAATGGGAGAAAAACAAAGATCAGTCAATAATGCACATGGTGGTGGCAATAACTTGTTAAAGCTGAGCAGCTCCAAGTGTTAGGAAACTGACCGCAGTCTCCATTATCAATCCTAATGGATGTATTTTAAGGTGCTTTAACCACTCACAATATTCACATAATATGGGGGATTGTGGATGCACACAGATATATAGATATATGTGTACGTATTAGTATAATGACTCAGTAGTCCCAATTAGGTATACTAGAAAATTAAAACTAATCAATACACTGCAGCTTTAGAAGAGGGAACCTACACTGTAGGTTTGTTCTGTTTAACTCACATCAAAGAATTTCCGAATTGTTTCTCTCAGACATGTAGTCGAAAACCCCTAGTATACATCATCAATTAGTTTCGGGTATTCTTTTTGTTATTTTGTTTCTTGATTAGTTAGACTGGGAAGAAACATACAGAAAATAAAATGTAGAATCTCTTCTAATTTTTCTAAGTTCTTTATATATTTGAGATACTGAATTCAATTACTTATTTGGAATATTGTTTTTTAAATAAATAATTGAACATGAATAAATAGCAGTCTAAAAATGTTTAAAGCCAAATATTCCATTTTGATTTATAGGACGTAACTATTGTAATACATATATGATGCATTGCAATTACCTGTTTGTCAAAGCAAGGCAAAGGCTTATTATCATATGTTATGGATAAGCTGCCATCATTTTATTTTTTTTTAAGCTGCCATAATTTTAAGTCTAGGCCTCTGATTTATGTTGTGGACAGTAAAGCAAATCTTATCTTTTCAGTTTCCTGGAATCTCTAATTAAACCAAAGTTTTTCTCTTATTCAATCTTCCTATTCATTGTGAACTTGTCTAATTAATCATTGTTACTTTCCTACTTTGGTTAGATCCCCATTTTTCTGTTTTACCCCACCTCATGTTCTTTTCACCTAATTGGTCTATTGTCCTGAGGCTGCTGATCTCATGTCTTTTTTTTTGTACGAATAAAACGTCATCTATGTTATTGATGGAATGGATCATCTTTCAACCTAACACAACCTCAAGACAGCAGCTAGACAGTTTTCTATATAGTTCTGACCTATCCAGGTGTCATATCTTGGTAGGGTCTCAATATCAGTACTTAAAAGATTTAATAGCCATTTCAGCAAAGGCTCTGACCAATCAGAATGGAAAATAAGCCATCAGTGCTGAAGCAGAGACCTTGAGGGCCCCTGATGTGCCAGGCACTTGAGTTACTGAGTTGACTATAGCACCTGGAGAACATACAGGCTGGCCGGGTGGGGAGCTCAGAGCCACTGCTATTTACCAAGCTGGAAAGGCTTTCATCACTTTAACAACTGGAATGACTATGTAGCTGTTTGCTAGCTATATGCCACCCCTGAGGACGTCTGCAGAGCTCTATTCCTTCCTCAACTACTTATAGGAGGCCATGGTTCCTGAGTGGTTTTGTACCTTATTACCCCATGTGTGGTGTGTGGACGGGCAGCATCACCTCCATATCTGGAGCTTGTTAACAAGACATACCCTCAGGCGCTAGCCCTGACTGCTTAATCAAAATCGACTTTCTTATCAAGATTCCTGGGTGTTCTGTGCACACATTGACTCTGAGAAGCATTGGTCAGCAACTGCATCGTGGCTGGTCAGAAGGTGTGGATGAGTTTCAGTGGTCCTTAATCTAGACCACAGACTAGAAGCATTTGGGAAGTTGTAACGCCCGTGGCTGAGGCCAGGCAGATTCACATTCGATTTGAACAGATGGTAGAAAAACCGTGGAGCTGGAAAGAGTTGGGCTATTCCATTTAATAAAGTCTCACAATGGCGGACAAGCACACGGGCAGGGTAAACCGCCTCTCAGGCAAACAAACAGCAAAATGGCCGCTGATGGTGGCAATCTGTGTGCATCCACAATCCCCCATCTCTCTCGAGTGCAAGCACTCACAGCCTTGTATAGGCCATGCACACGTGGCACAGCCACTCACTCACATACCAGTCAGGCAAAGTGCTTGCAGCTGGTAATCCTGTGAGCAAGCTAACACAACTGCCCCACATTCCACCCCTTTAGGGTTGCTTGCTTCACAATCTACATGACATCAAACAGAGACTACAGCAATAGCAGAAGTTACGCAATAATTACAAAGGTGTCCTTCATAATGTCTCCCTGAGCACTTTGCCCAAGGTGCAAACTGGAGGCCCACCTCCAACTCCCCACCCCTCGGTGCCAACAAGGCCACCCATTATGGGAGGGGGTGCTGTCTAGTCCAGGGCCATGCCCATTGAGAGCAAAAAGTATCCTTGGTGTGCCTGTGCAACTGGGTGAGCAGCTTCCCGGTGCAGGAGGGCCTCCACTGGAGCTGCCTGCCCCATCAGGGTCTCTCATACTATTCAAAGGCAGCATGTGCATCCAACAAGGGGGCCGGTGCCCCCCTCTGATTGCAGTCCAAGAGTCAGTCCATGATAGACAGTCCTGCTGTCTGAGCAAATCGCCAAGGTAAAGGTCCATTACAGGTAACTAGGTTCACATAGGGCCTCAGGCCTCCCCCCTCATTCCTGTAGTCATGGCAGCTCTGAAGAAGCTGCCCCCAGGCAGAGTGTGTGGCAACAATGACCAACCTCTCCATCTCTGCTCCAGAGAGCACAATGCCATCCATCTCTTTGTCCCACAATCGCAGCAAGCCTACTAGAGGCTCAGTAGTTACTCTTTGCTGCTGGGTTTTTACCTTCTGGATGACCACTGGCCGGGCTCTGAGTGTGCAGTTGACAGCTTCAGCCCGAGCCTCCTCATCCTCAGAAAAGGAGCTGGAAACGCCTGCTCCCGCCGGCTCAGAGCCACTCCACTGGCACAGCTCCATCTTTAGCTCCTGTGGCTGCCGGCTCTCGGCCTGAAACTGAACCCGCTGTTGTTCTTCCAACTGCCACTGCCAATGTTCAACTTCCAGGGAAAACTACAACTCAGGAACCTGTAGATCACTCCAGTTCCAGACACCATTAGTTCTCTGCAGCTCTTGAACCTGGTCAGCCTCCCTCTCCAGCTCTCGCTCCAGTTCACGCATTTGCCGGTCAGTGTGCAGCTCATCCTGGAGCTTTCGACCTCACTCAGCTTCTTGCACAGAACTCTTAGTTTCTTCTCACAGGACTGTAAAAAAACACCCAGTTTACGGCCCCCAAAAGGAGAGCCACCAGGAATATCCACTCCTCTATTCCACTCTTCAAGGGTGTCGGTGGCTCCATACCAGTCTGCTCCAAATTCTGCTGATTATGCCAGATGTAATGATGGTGGCTGAGGCTAGGCAGGTTCACATTGGATTTGGGCAGACGGTATAAAAACTGTGGAGCCGGAAAGGGTTGGGCCATTCTGTTTAATAAAGTCTCACAATGACACACAAGCACACAGGCAGGGTAAACCACCTCTCAGGCAAACAAACAGCAAAATGGCCCCTCACCGTGGTGGGCAGGCAGTCTGCACGCATCTGCAGTCCCCGATCTCTCTTGAACACAAGCACCCACAGCCTTATAGGCCACACACACGTGGTGCAGCCATGCACTCACATACCAATTCGGCAAGTTGCTTGCAGCAGGCAACCCCGCGACAGAGCCTAACACAGCTGCCCCACAGAAGTATACAAACAATACATGCAGCTAGGCTCTAGTCCATGACAGTACATGTAACTTGATTCTATTACATGACATTTTGATTTAATTTGTCTGGGATGGGGACCAAGTAATAATAGTATTCTTTAAAACCTTATTAGGTGATTGTTTTTGCAGCCTGGGATAAGGATAATGGACATCTCTCTCTTATGTAGCGGGAGTAGGTTCAATCTGGTTTTATCTGGGCACAAATATGCAGGGCCACACAGAACGTTTCCTTATGTTTGCCATGGGGCTTGCACAGAAATCAGAGTTGTCTTCAGTCTCCCCTATCCGTATGTATTTTTATGCCTAATTTCTTTAACAGAAAGAATCTGCTGTTATTTAGTTCATCTGATAGTATCAAGAATTAAGAACTGAGCCAGCTCCTGTGTGAAACTTTCTTGGCACATCCAGAGTTTGTTCATTTATTCTTTGTTTGTTTTGTTTCTTCAGTATATAAAAGTGAATCTTCTATATACCACCAGTAGTATAATTGATAGAAAGGACCTATTATTTCAGTGTATAAAATTGGGCCTCGCATCTGCTGTCTGTCTCTCTCAGTATGCAAATGTGACTATTTTCTGTTCGCGTTAAGATGGAAAACTAGACATGGCTGAATATGGACAAAATACATATTATTTATTTATATAGAGGAATTATCAAGTACTAAAAGATAGTTGCCATACATTTTGGATAGTTGTATGTGTTGCATTCCTAGACTTTCTGAATAATGAATATAATAGGGGGTGATTCTAGGTTCTCACTTATATCATTGGTCCCCAACCTTTTTTGGGCCACGGACTGGTTGAATGTCAGAAAATATTTTCAGAGACTGGCCTTTAGGGTGGGATGGATAAATGTATCACGTGACTGAGACAAGCATCAAGAGTGAGTCTTAGATGGATGTAACAGAGGGAATCTGGTCATTTTTTAAAAATAAAACATCGTTCAGACTTAAATATAATAAAACAGAAATAATGTGAGTTATTTATTCTTTCTCTGCGGACTGGTACCAAATGGCCCTCGGACCGGTACCAGTCCGCGGTCTGGTGGTTGGGGACCACTGACTTATACTGTATTATGATTAATTAATTTTGTTAATGACAGAATAGATTGTTGTGCTAGAGCCTTTGAGATTAGTAATTACCAGAAGTTTAAAAATGATAAAAATATCTTGAAACCAAGTTGGTGCCATGATCTTTGAAATTCTTCTTTTTTTTTTTTTTTTTACAGAGACAGAGAGAGTAGAGAGATGAGAAGCATCAATCATTAGTTTTTCCTTGTGACACTATAGTTGTTCATTGATTGCTTTCTCATATGTGCCTTGACCGTGGAGCTACAGCAGACTGAGTAACCCTTTGCTCAAGCCAGCAACCTTGGGTCCAAGCTGGTGAGCTTTGCTCAAACTAGATGAGCCGGCACTCAAGCTGGCGACCTCGGGGTCTCGAACTTGGGTCCTCCGCATCCCAGTCTGACGCTCTATCCACTGCGTCACTGTCTGGTCAGGCGATCTTTGAAATTCTGAAGACCATTTCTCTTCCAAATGGATATAGAAGTCTGTGTAATTATAAAAAGTCAGACCCACACTGCATGATCTCTCAGTCTCTTGATCTCTGGGTGGTCTGTTCAGTTTAGGGGTTAATTTGTGGTGATAACATTTTCTTAGATGGACGGGGGATTCTTGTCCCGCGTCTCCAGTGTAGCACCAATGAATAATTACTACATTAAAAAGGAAAGGCTAAATCAGTAACTCTCGTTCCATAGGAAACATTTAAGCCTATTTCTCAGACTCATAAGTGATCCTGAAACCACCCCAAATTCCATCAAAATGATTAGATGGTATGTTCATCCCATGTGGCATTCAGTCTTTGATTAATCACTGGCTCCCACAAAAGGTGCCAGCCCTCTCTTTAGCTGAAAAACCTGGTTTTTGCCAGCCAATGTAGCAAGCTGTACCTATATAATCAAATTTAATCTTTACAATGCCCTTAAGGATTGCTATGACAGTTGTCATTCTTCAGAATTTAAGAAAAAAGATAGGAGAGGAGCTCATAACTTCTCTACATTACACAGGTGCTATTAAGTGGCAAGACCAGAATTCATCTGGATTTTTCTGAGTCAAAACTTGTTGTTACTTACTGCCTCTGTGGACAATGTTTATCTTACTTTCTTACATGTAAAGGAAAAGAGTGGGTTAGAACTCATTGCAAAAACTGCCATTTGAATGTATATTTACCTTGAAAGTTCTTTATTTTAATTTTGAAGAAGGAATGCAAAGATTATAATCTGGTTAGCCTTTCCTTGGTTTTAGGAATGTGGTGAATCTCAGATAACACATGTTCACTAAATATAATTCACTGAGTGAAAGACTGTTTGTGGAAGAGAAGCTGGCTGAGAGGCCTTTTGGCATTCTCTGAGGCATTCAAATGGGGATAAACGTCAGCTGTGTGTAACAGAGCAGGCACCGGACCTGGCGGAAGGACCTGATGGAAGGACCTTGTAGAAGAAGTGCAGGCTCTTGTCCCAGTTCCCTAACACATTGGCTCTGACATCTAGGAACAAGTAATTTATTCTGCTCTCTAGTGTCTCAGTGAAGGTGAAATAAGAAAGTAAGTATGGACATGCTTTGTAAATGCTAAAGCACACTACAGATCAATGTCTTTGAGATGTCTCAGAAGTACCTGATGGTAGAATGTACTGGGTTCCTTTCAAGCACACTAGGCCTCCACTCTGAAAATGGGAAATGAGAGTTGTCCTCACCACCTCCTCCTCGTTAACCTCAGAGCTAGTCCACCCAGAGTTAAGGCAACTTTATATCCTATATACATTTAAGTTCACCTTGTTTTCTCCATCTCTACCACCTGTCCCTAATTCTATCTTCCAGCATCTTACACTTGCACCCCTGGAATAAAATGGTCCCCTAAATAGTCTCCCTGCAGCCATCTGTAGTTCCTGTCAATCTATTCTTCTACTGTAGCCAGAGTGCGCATTTCCTAAGCAAAATTACTTAGATGACCTTGCTTGGAATCTTCAGTGCTTTCTTGTCACTCTTAGGATATGTCAAATACACTCCCTTAATTGCCAGTCTTGCAGGACCTCACTCTGCCAACCTCCCAAGCCCCATGTTGCAGCTCTCTCCCCCAGACCCCCGGCAGCCCGTGCTCCTTAAACACTCCACGTTTCTTCCCACCACAGGGCCTCTAGGCATGTGGTTATTTTGGCCTGGAATGCCCTCCTTGCCCATCTTTGCTAGTGAACTCTTATTCAAATGTTGCCTCCCAGATCAAGTTCCCCTGTGCCTCAGGGGTGTCCTCTCTGGCCTGCTAAGTAGTAGCCCCTGTTCTGTCCTCTCACGAAACCATTTTCTCTGCTTCACAGCCCTGCATCGACTACTCACTGGGATATTTTATAGTTTCATACTCATTTTGAAAGGCCATTATATGGGAGATATTAAAAAAATGATAACTATTGTATCTTGAGAAAAAGAACTATGTTTTTTGCTTACTTTTGTATTTATTTGCTAAGCCTGATAGTTTCTCAAGTAGACGCATGTTGACTGAATGTATAAATAAATTAATTTAAGGGATGCATAATTCTCTTTCTAAAGAGCTTTCAGTTTAAGTATGTCAACAAAACCAACTCATAGCTGTAAGTAAAAATTCAGGGTTTTAATAAAAAAAACATGACTACAGGTAACAATTATTTAGTATATGTTCTATATCAGACATTAGAGTTATCTCATTTAATTCTTGTAACTAATCTTAGAGGAAAATGCTATTATTTCCCCTTTTTAATGAGGGGGGTTTGATGATTTGCTCAAGGTTTTGGGGCTATGTTGGGTATTTATTGGAAAGATATTGGAACTTTTACAAAATTGATCAGATGTCTGGAGAAGGAGCCTGGGAGCATAGTTGAGTCATTCCATGCAGCAGAAAATTAGAGCTGAGATCAGGCCATGGGAATGATTGTCATACTTACTTTTGCTTTCCAAGAACATTGCCCATCCCCACGGCTGACTTCTGCACTCTCTTACCATTGCTGCGAACAATTTCTTCATTTGTAGCATCCTCACAAGGTCCTAAGTCCTGCAAAGGAGCACCTTGTGTTTTGATTCTAGGTCATGTGTCTGTGCCACAGTTGTCAGGGGTGAGTTGGAGCTAAGCTTCTGCATCCAGCCAGTTCTCCATAAATGGGGCATTCCTCCACATTATGTGGGAGTTCTAAATGGACAGCTAAACTTTCACACATATCCAGTACTTTGGTATGTCTCTTTCTCGTGCCAAATGCCTATAGACACATGTACCGTTACAGTGCCAATATGCTGCTGCTTAACCTGCCAAACAAGCACAGTCCTGCCTTCCAAGGGGCATCAGTGAGCATGCTGTTGGTAACTTCAAAGACCTCCAGCAGTAGAAGAGAATTGGGCAACCAAAATAAGAACTACCAAGGCCTGGGGTTAAGTGTCAAAGGTCTGTTTCTCAGCAGTATGTCACACTGTGAAAAATAATGATTTAGAGTCACATGTTTCTTGCACATTTCTTCCTGAAGCTACACCTAGTCTCCAGGCAGACCTCCTGTGTGGAAGGTCACAGCAGGGAAATAGCCTATTGAACTGGAGTAATCAAGGGCTGCTTTCATGGCTGTGAAAACTAAGGCAATGCCCAAAAGCTGAGAACTTCTGAGAAAATTCTAGAGGCATTTGGGCCCAGGCTGTCTTAAAAGATTCATGAACAGGTTAGTTTAATCCCAGTGAAGACCCAAAATATTTTCCTATGACAATATATATAAAGGACACTGTGACCCCGGAGAAACTTCCATGTAAATGTGTTAAAATTAAACTGTAGCAATAGTATCACACTTTGTCAATCCAGACAGTTTCATAAAGAACATTTCCAATGAACTGGTTCAAGCATAGGCCGTTTGATCTTGTTTTCTCCAATTGGGGAAATTGTGACCCATTCCTTGCCAAAACGCTTGCTACCAAGAAAATATCAGCAGTAGAAATGGCTATTTGTTGACATGTGACTCCCATTGCACTTAAAAATTTTCCTAAGTTTCTTGCTTCCTTTGATAACTGTTTTAATGAATACTCTGGTGATAACCAAGGTGTGCTATCTAGAGAACTTGGCATATGGTTAGTCTGGACTTCTTTGAGCACGCTTGCTTCTTTCAGTCTTACCCTTTTGTCTTCTCCTTCCTTTAGCCAGCTTTTCACCCTTCATGTTATGTCCCTGGGATACAGTGTATTGGCTGGGAAGAAACTAGATATCTCAGTAACAATACTTATTTAACATTTATTGTACTTTTTGCCACCACACTAAGCCAGGTGCCACTGCTACATCTGATTTAAAGATGAAGAACTTGATAAGTAGAGATTTAGGTGACTTTGTCTATGTAATTTTTGGAAGCAAATTGACCCAGATGGTAAGTGTTCACCATTCTGAGAGAATCTTAATGGAAGTGTATGTGGTATCTGCCCTGCCAAGTTCACATTGGACTTTGGAGTAACTTCTGGTTTAGGAAGAACCGATGTGTAGAATGAGGAACATTTGTTCCCACTTCCAGCAACTCTGCCTCACTTTGCCTGTGTGACTCTAAGTGACTGTGGAGTAGAAGGATCCTCAGTGGGAATGAGGAGATTTAGTTCTAGTCTCAGTCCTCCTGCTCACTATTGATGTGAACTTGAGCTAATCAAATAACCATTCAGATTTGTAATTTTCCTATCTGCAAGGAAGGGGTGAGGGAGCTAACACCAGTATGACAAAATACAGAGCAGCCAGAAGCTGAAGACAAAGATAAAAAAGACCAAGAAGTCATATAATGAGAGTATGGAATAAGAGAAGAGGACGGTTTAAGGTAGTGAAGAGTATATGATAGGAAGCATAGTGCTTTCAAATACATGAAAGCAGAAGAGGGTTTAAAAGTTCTGATGGCTTCTTAAGAGGGAAAAATGTATATACAAGAGCAGATTTCAGCTTGATAAAATAACTTTTTAATAAATGAATAAATGATTAGGGCTGTGAAGGTATGAGATGAGATGTCTCAAAATACACACTTTTCTCACCCTAGAAATGGTCTGTACCTGAAAAGATGGATTCCTGCAATGGATAAAGATTTTAATTAGATCAGTGGTTCTCAACTGAGGGGGCATGTTCCCCCGGGGACATTTGGCAATTCTTGGGACAACCCACACAATAGGAGAACATATTCATCAATACATTTGATAAGGGGTTAATAACCAAATTTTTTTTTATAAATTTTGGCAATTCTTGTTACAACTTAGAATGGGTGAGGATTGCTACTGACTTTTCTGGGTGGAGCCCCTGACTGCGCTGCAGAACCTCCTACTGCACAGCCTCCCCAACAGAATGCTTCAGAGAATTATCCAGCCTGCAGTGTAAATAGCGCCAAAGTAGAGAAACCCTGTGCTATGAACCCAAAAGCTGCTTGCAAAAATTAGACTGAATGATCTTACATTTTATACGAGACTTCAACGAGAAAAATGTTAATATTCTTTACAATTAAATAATTTAAAGAAACTTTAGAAACTTAGATTTAAAAAAAATTGGTATGTCCTTTGTCCAATGATATATTCAAAGTTGTTTAAAATGACTGATTTAAAGGTAAGATTTTCTTTTTTTTCACAGCACATAGTATGCCATTGTGTATATGTACCACTGCTTTTTAATCTACTCATCCACTGATGGACACTTGGGCTGTTTCCAGATCTTGGCTATTGTAAACAATGCTGCCATAAACATGGGGGTGCATATCTTCTTTTGAATCCATGATTTTGGATTCTTAGGATATATTCCTAAAAGTGGGATAGCTGAGTCAAAAGGCAGTTCCATTTTTAATTTTTTGAGGAATCTCCATACTGTTTTCCACAGTGGCTGCACCAGTCTGCATTCCCACCAGCAGTGCAGGAGGGTTCCCTTTTCTCCACATCCTCACCAGCACTTATTCTGTGTTGAATTGTTAATGAGCGTCCATTCTGACTGGTGTGAGGTGATATCTCATTGTGGTTTTAATTTGCATTTTTCTGATAATTAGTGACGTTGAACATTTTTTCATCTGCCTATTGGCCATCTGTATGTCCTTTTTGGAGAATTGTCTATTCAGTTCCTTTGCGCATTTTGTAATTGGATTGTTTACCTTCCTGATGTTGAATTTTAGAAGTTCTTTATAAATTTTGGTTATTAACCCCTTATCAAATGTATTGATGAATATGTTCTCCTATTGTGTGGGTTGTCTCTTTATTTTTTTAATAGTTTCTTTTGCTGTGCAAAAAGCTTTTTAGTTTGATGAAATTATATATACATAACACATAAATACAGATATCAGGACAGCAAATCTCAGAGGGAATGGGGGGAGAGTTAGGGAGAGGGAGGCAAATGGGGTATAATGGGGGACATGTGGTTGGGGGAGGGTGTTATATTGAGGGGAACACTTGAATCCATGTAAACACACATTAAAATTAATAAAAAATTTAAATATATGACTCATTTAAATCTGGAGCATCATTTGTTTCTGTTATTTTAATGCGTGATTCTAGGTTCATTGTTATTTCTGATTTAATTTGCCACTTAGTCTTAAAGCTATTGGTCAAAACTACTTAACAGAGTTTTAGATATTTATTTCTTTTTTACAGTCTCTCCTTTTCCCCCAGTGTCTTTGTATTACCATGCATATGGCTCCCCTTGGGACACTTTCTGTCACAGTTGTTAGTGATGTGGTGGGTATTGTGGAGATGGCACTAGTCTAGGGGTGAAGGAGCCTGGCTCTGTGGCTGACTGGTATGGCTAGGGACATGTTACTTCATATTTATGCTCATTTAATAAAATTACAGCATAGGTTGTTTATACCTTAAGCTTTTTACAGGACTAACATTTTATAGGGAGCAGAAAGGAAAACATTTATTGAACATTTACAACATGCAAGGAACTTCATATGTTTAATCTTTTAATCCTCACAACAAACCTGTGAAATCGGTATTATTGCATCCAGTTTTAATTAATGAGGAAACATGCTCAAAGGGATTATGTGAGTTGACCTATAGCACAGAGTTAAATTGTGTTTAGCTTTGATCTAAATGAAATACAGTTCAAGCATTGTTTCTTCTCGAAATTTGTTCTTGATCTCTTAGTCTGGCCTGGATTTCTATCCTGGTGCTGTTTCGGCACTTACCACATTAAATTGAAATTAACCACATATGCCTATATATGGTCTGATAGTCCTGAGAATGCCACTTCCTCATAGGTGGTGCCATGCATTATTTTTATGTCTCCAGCACCAAAAATAGTGACCAGTACATGGTAGGTGTACTGAAGTTTTTTTATCTTAACTGAACACATTAAATCATGTTCAAAGTTAATGTTGTCCAAGATAAACATCCTCAGTTTCATAGGCCATGATGAACCTATTAGTATATTTTCAACATTACTATGCTTATCTTAATATTTATCTTCTTTTTTTTTTTTTTTTACAGAGACAGAGAGAGAGTCAGAGAGAGAGAGATAGACAGGGACAGACAGCAGACAGACAGGAACAGAGAGAGATGAGAAGCATCAATCATTAGTTTTTTGTTGTGCATTGTGACACCTTAGTTCATTGATTGCTTTCTCATATGTGCCTTGACCGTGGGCCTTCAGCAGCCTGAGTAACCCTTGCTCGAGCCAGCAACCTTGGGTCCAAGCTGGTGAGCTTTTGTTCAAACCAGATGAGCCTGTGCTCAAGCTGGCGACCTCAGGGTCTCGAACCTGGGTCCTCGGCATCCCAGTCTGATGCTTTGTCCACTGCACTACCACCTGGTCAGGCTAATATTAAATCTTTTGACAAATGTGTTCTTTTGCTGATTTTTTCCCCTCATAGGTCAATCAGCCTTTTCTCCATTCACTTCTTATATTTCCTTCTTTATTTGGAACACTACTGGCAGGATGTCTCTCATTTCTTACACATACATAGTTATTTTGTGTGTCTTTTTAATAGACAATCAAGCTCTCTACCCCTGGGATTGAAGGCAAATTTGGCTCCAGAAGACCCTGTCCTACCAAGTTTCTCCTATCTGTGGATAGCTTTATTGCTGCATCTATTGTTACTTTTCCTTTCTAGCTTTCCTTTTGTGCTTAAAAATATTTTAGAAAAGAAGCAAAATGGGATGTTTGGCTATTCAATTTAAGCCAAAGCTGGGACTCTTGGTTAACTGCAGAGGTTGTCTCTGTGGGTCAGAGCTTCAGCTTTCTCTCCATGCCATTCTTCTCCATTAAAAGACAGGACTTATGCTAATGAGAAACTGACCTTCACCCCAAGAAGATGACCTAGCTTTTGCTCCACACACAGGCTGCAAGATCATATTGCTGTTTTCCTGAGTTTCAAACAATAAAAGCACCATTCTGGGGATTACCTTTCTAGATGGTATTTAAGTACCAGTTACTGAACAACAACAACCAAAAAAAATCAAACTGATAAGCTTTTATAATAGGCAAAAAAAATAAAAGCAAGGATATTTGTAATGCAGTGATTAAGAGGTTAGTTCCCAGGACTGCTACCTGCTGAGAAGAGTCTTTTTCAACTCTTCTAGGCAGTTGCAATGAGCCTAATTAATTTTATAAACAAATGTTCAACATTTGACCAGAAACAAAATTACCTTCTAAGATTTTTCTCTTTTATTAATCTGAATTTTGATAAATAAAAACAAGGAATATTTATCCATATTAAAATGCATACTTCAAAGGGAAAAATCACACCCCGCACCACATCCATATAGATTAAATAAACAATTTTAGAGAATCTGGAAGGTTACTGACCTCAGGAAAAGGCAAGTAAAGAGAGTGTGACTCTATTCCCTGTGTCTGTTTGACTTAGGAACAACTTGTGTGATGACTAGCTAACACAAGGTAACCTTGTAAACTATTGAGTTCCCTGTTGCTGAAGACATTCAAAAGAGTTCCACAGTATAAGGGACATGCCATAATAAAGGGAATATATCATCAGCTGGAGAATTGGATCAAATACCCCAGTCTCTTTTGCAGCCCGCAGATTTGATAAGGCTAAATCTAAATCTCATCAAATAGAGGGTAAATTTTAGTTAAAGCCAGAACAGACTTGGACCAATATGCAAGTACTTTTAGTTAATGTTACACTTTCCCCTAGGGGTAGACTGTCTCTGCCTAACTTTAATAGAGACCAGCTCTCTGACGCTACAGACAGACAATAACATGGTCACTGGGCATGAGTGGAAATATTCAAAGTAATCACTAATGGATATTGATAGGAAACATTATGTTCATAAAAATGTTTATTTTCCTTAGTTTATATTTAGTCTCATTTTAATATTTTGAAATATACTTAAAATAATGTTCTAGTTTCCTTAAATGTGTTTTCACCATCCTTTTCATCCAAACACGTTTCTTTTAAGAAAACAGCTAAAGCCCTGGCCGGTTGGCTCAGCGGTAGAGCGTCGGCCTAGCGTGCGGAGGACCCGGGTTCGATTCCCGGCCAGGGCACACAGGAGAAGCGCCCATTTGCTTCTCCACCCCTCCGCCGCGCTTTCCTCTCTGTCTCTCTCTTCCCCTCCCGCAGCCAAGGCTCCATTGGAGCAAAGATGGCCCAGGCGCTGGGGATGGCTCTGTGGCCTTTGCCTCAGGCGCTAGAGTGGCTCTGGTCGCAACATGGCAACACCCAGGATGGGCAGAGCATCGCCCCCTGGTGGGCAGAGCGTCGCCCCCTGGTGGGCGTGCCGGGTGGATCCTGGTCGGGCACATGCGGGAGTCTGTCTGACTGTCTCTCCCTGTTTCCAGCTTCAGAAAAATGGAAAAAAAAAAAAAAAAGAAAACAGCTAATATTTTATTGATAAATTGCTAATTCTGATTTAAGGTTAATAGTAATAATAATCCCACTTAATAATAGAAAATTCTTTACTCAAAGGATCAGTCCCCCTAAATACCACAAGCGTTTTTTGTGATTAGTTTATTTGCTCTTTCAACCAGACCTTTGATTGAGATTTGTATGACTCAAGATACATTAGTTCAATTAGTGGGTTTGTTTGTTTACATGTTCAGAAAAGCCAGGAGTTCAATTCTCTCATTACCATGAGTAATATGACTTTTGGTCCAACTTGAAAAAAAAAAAGGACAAATCATGGTGAATTTTTAAAAATTAGTTGATTGGCATGCAGGAAAAAGATATACTTAAGTTCTTTTTTTTTTTTAGCCTTAGTGTCAAATAAATAAAAAATGAAAAACAATGTGGTAAGTTGTATGAAGAAAAACACATACTTGACTACCTTTGCAGACATGATTCCATTCTAAGCCGTCTTCCCATTATAACACCACGTTAGCACTGCCTCTCACCACTGGCCTGAAACCGCCCACGAAATGGAACATTACCTAGTTTGATAATATCTGTGGAATCCATAGTTCCTTGGACTCTGGAGAACCCATATGCTACTGCTCTAATTTTGTTTTCATTGCACTATTGTTTTGGAAATATTTAGCAACATGATCACAGGCCATATGTAAAGTAGAGAAAGAATTTATTATTCGGCTTGTCAGTTCCTATAATTAAAGGGTTTAGAGCAGGGGTCCCCAAACTTTTTACACAGGGGGGCCAGTTCAGTGTTCCTCAGACCATTGGAAGGCCGGACTATAAAAAAACTATGAACAAATCCCTATGCACATTGCACATATCTTATTTTAAAGTAAAAAACAAAATGGAACAAATACAATATTTAAAATAAAGAACAAGTAAATTTAAATCAACAAACTGATCAGTATTTCAATGGGAACTATGGGCCTGCTTTTGGCTAATGAGATGGTCAATGTCCGGTTCCATATTGGTCACTGCTAGCCATAACAAGTGATATGATGTGCTTCCGGAGCTGTATGTATGCGTCCAGCGTCACCGGAAGTAGTACTGTACTTGAGCAACACAGCACTTTGCGGCATCGCCACATACAGTACTCTCACTGACCACCAATGAAAGAGGCTCCACTTCTGGAAGTGCTGCGGGCGCTGGATAAATGGCCTCAGGGGGCCGCATGCGGCCTGGGGGCTGTAGTTTGGGGACCCTTGGTTTAGAGTATGCCAGAAACTCTGGCAACATCCTTTTCTATAATTAATTGCTGCATCCTTCAGAGCTAATGGTATGAGTTTGAGGCCAGAGTGAGATTGTTTATAAGAAATCCCCCCCCCCTTCCCCTGGTGCTCCATCATAATCTGTCCCTCTCATCAGGGTAATTGTAGGGTAATTTTGTCGGGTCTTTCATAAAAAGAGAAAACATTAAGGTCAATATGGAGGAATTATATAGAGCCGAATTGGGTAGGGTATATTGAATACTTTCCTCTTGTTTTTGTTACTGAGGAGAGGTAGATAGAAGAGAGGCAAGTGAAGGTGAGCAGAAAAATATAATTTATAACCAAATTTTTTCTAAAATTGTGTAATAAAGAAATGCTAGTAATATAATTGGAAATTGTATATAGTTGAGTTGAATTATGACTTCAACTAGTCTCATTTTTTTTAAGACAAAATCTTATTTTGAATGAGCATCCTTGCTGTCTTCCAAATCAGTCTCATTTTATTCCTAGAGGCAATTGTTTATAATAAAGTCAAAATAATGTTATGAAGCTGATTATTTAAACTCAACTTCGTCCTTCATTCTCTTTTGTGATTCCCCTTTGATAATATGTGTAATCAGAGCTTCAAAGGGTAGCCTTAGGAAGAGAGAAAATTATCTAAGAATATGTGCAGTGTAAACTAGGGAAGTCATCAGACCTCAGCCAATTAAGTTTGAGAGACAAAATAGAGGATTAAAATTGCTTCCTCCTGTGGTTGGTCCTAAGCTAAACACACATCTTTCTCTTTTGTTAGATTATTCGGAAATGTTATTGAAATGTATGCTGACAGAAGAACATTTGACTTGGGTGGTGGGTACAGATGATGTATCATAAAATTGTATAAATGAAACCCATATAATCTTATTAACCAGTGTCACCACAGTAAATTTAATTGTAAAAAAGCCTGACTATATTTTGGAAACCTAGACACACAAAAAAACAGAAAAGAAAGTAAAATCCATGGTATAAGCTAAAGGTTTTATTGCCAGTTGAGCCTTCATGCTATTTGCACATTTCCCACCTGCACAGCTGCCCTGGCTGCCTTCCTCAGCATCCACCTACCCAAGGGCCTGGTGTTTGTATTAATAGTTTGTAATGAACCTCCTTCTGTCTTTTCTCTACTGAGGAAAAACTTTCTTTCCTATTGGAGATCTGGTTTCCTCAAAGGATCCATCCCATCTGACTGCACCTCGGCTTTTGAGGTCAGTCTCATCTCATCCTTCTGCGTCCTCTTTGCCTTGGAATCACCTCCTGTGCACTGGGCCATGGTGAGATGTGCTTCCTCAGAATGCTGCTGCTGTCTGCTTTTGGGAGATTAAAGACAGGAGGCAGGGCCTCTGTTATCAGAGCTGGGCTTTGCTGTTGAACTCTGGCTCACCTCATGCTGAAGACTGTACTCGAAACCTCATGTACCAACCCTATCGGCAATGCTTTGTGTTAAAGTTCTTTTCTGCTGCACATGACTCTTTGTAGAATTGGTAGAATATGTTTCTTGGGGCTTTGGGGCCTCTGTGTGTGGCTTTCTGTCTACTTGTCTATGGCTCTGTGTGTATATGTGCATAGAAGAGATTCTGCATATGTGTGCATGTGTGCATGCATGCAGAAAAGACTTACTCTTTCCTAGTCACCTATTATCATGTGTTGTGCCCATAAAGATTATAATAATTCTATTTCTTTTTACTTGGGAGTTACATTTGATGTCTTATGGCTCCAAAGATAGTCTCTGGCTTGTTAACTCCTGCACAGAACAAATGTAATTCACTATGAAGTTCTTCCTGGTTGTGGGCTGTAGCCACCAACCTGAGTCACACACATTTTGTGTTTTCCTCTAGACTAGTGTTACCAAAAGTGAGGTTCATGTACAGATTGTGCTCTGTAAACTGAGTATTACTGTTTCATGATGAGATGAAATTATAGGACAGTGCAAACCAGCGCACCATTTCCTTCATCAAAAACGTCCACTGGACAAAATGGTTAGAGATATAGTTGACTTAAATTCTGGTTCAAACTTCTTATAATATTGAGACTGGTAACACACAGTTCCAGACTGTATTTTGTGTAGCACTGCTGTGGGAAAACATTCCTAGAGCTTGAAAAAGCATGTATCTCTTAAGGGAAGCTGGGCCAGGGCTGAGCGTTCACCTCCCTCCTGGTTTAGCTCTTCCCATCCTCACCACCTGCTGTCCTGGCTTTCTGGCCACATATGGATGTCTGCCAGAACATGGGCTCTTCACCCACGGAGGTCCACAGATTCCTCATATCCCCCCAAAGCAAGAATTATCTTCTGAACTGGAATATTAGATTCTAATGTGTTTAACACCACTAAATCAAAAGATGAAAAGTTTTATATGTAAAATAATTGGTTATATTAATAAATTATGTTCCCTTTTCTCTTTCCTAGACCCAAAATATTACCAAATAGTTAGTTTTAAGTATCATAAAACCAGTATGGATTTCTAATCTCAGTTTGAGTTTAAAAATACTGAAATATATGACATTTCTTATTCTGTGTGCATGTCACGATTAAAAAGTAAACTGAGTTAGGACTGACTCCAAGATTAAGATAAATCTAGCTAAATTCCAAAGTGATTAAAGAGAAAACAGATTTTGTGGATTCTGACTATATTAAATATAAACTAGAAGGTACATGTATATTTACGATGCTTTGAATCTCTGTATCTGCTCCTTGTCTTTCATATCTTGCCATCTAGAGTTTTGTAACCAGATAATGTATCTAAAATTTATATATGTCCAGGCAGGCATTCAGCTACATAAAAATTCATTATTCTGAGCTAAATAAAGGTGCAAAGATAATCATTCTCCAGTTTATTTCCCTGTAACATATGAAAGCCTGGTAATGTATTAAGGACAAAAACCCATTACTGTAGGTTGTTATTAAATTTATCATTGTAAAGTGAGTTTGTCTCTTTGTACTCTGAAGTCAGATCAGTGACTCTGCATTTTGATTCACATCATCCTTCGGAAGAGATAAAATGGGATTTATCATCTGCTTGTTTTTTTCTGTTCAATCTTTCTGTTTCTGCATTGCATAAAACACAAGAACATCCTCAGAATAGGGTTCTTGAGACTAATTTGAGTTAGTAGAAATCGGTTTGTATAATCCCAAACTATCTAATTTTTGAACTGGAAATACCATGTAAAGTCTCTGTGACTTCAGGTGGATGGAAATATCTACTCTCACACAGAAATATTGCAGCTAATGCAGGAATAATTATGATTGTGGTTGAGAGAAAGGCCACAGGGCTTCATAGCTAGCTTTACATGAAAATTTTTCTTGTCCCTACACTCATTCTTATTTTTACAGCCTTCCCCCCTATTGGGAACTGTAAAGATTTCCAAAGTAGACCCCCCTGAAATGTTCATTCCAGGTAATAAGAATGTAAAATATAATAATTTACTTCCTCAAAGTACCCCCATGGCCACAATTTTCTCATCCTTTAGGTCTAGTTTATATGTCATTTTTTTCTCCCTAGATACTCCTTTCCTGACTAGCCAGTCTAAAGTTGCTCACCCACTAACCTTATTTTTTACTCTGTCTGCTGCTATTTCCTTCAAAGCACTTATTAAAATCTTCATTCATTTGCTTATTTTGTTTTTCTAACTAAATGAATTCCACGAAGGCAGTGAGCATATCTTCTTTAGAAAACAAACAAACAAACAAACCCCTCAGAGCCTAGTGAAGTATATGGCCTAACTGCTCTAATACATTTGAAAATTTGATGAGTATACTCTGAGAGAGGTTGTCCTCTGTATGAGTGAGGTTGTCCTTTTGCTTACTTGATATTTTTAGAGAGTGTCAAAATAGTTTAAAAGAGGCTGAAGGGGAATGGAGAGTGTGTTTTGGAAATTCTTATGTTACCCTTCTCACACAACACAACAATAGCAGCAGCTGCACACCCTCTCCCTTCCTACTAAGTAATACGGAGATGAGAGTTATCTTCACATGTGTCTGGGGAGCCTTAAGTCAACAGAGTTAGTTTTCCTTTTTTCTTTTTTTTTTTTTTTTTTTTTTTGGCATTTGTTAATTCCTGAGAGCAGCTGATCATCAACAAGCAAAAAATGTATGCTCTTCCCACCTCTGACATATGTGAGTAAGATGGTTCTATGGCAGTATTTGTAAAGTGTGCTGTTTCCTTCTTTCAGCATTTATAATAATAATTATTTTAAAAAATGAGTTTTATTTTTTAAGTGAGAGGAGCAGAGGTAGTGAGAGACTCTTGCATGCACCCCGACCAGCCGAGATCCACCTGGCAACCACCATCTGAGGCCAATGCTCTAACCAATTGAGCCACTGGCTGTGGGAAGGGAAGAGGGAGAGAAGGGGGGAGAGGGAGGGGAAGAGAAGCAGATGATTGCTTCTCCTGTGTGCCCTGACGGGGAATTGAACCCGGGATTTCATATTCCAGGCTGATGCTCTATCCACTGAGACACCAGCCAGGGCCTATAAAAATTCAAGTTTTTGTACAAAAGTATGAAACAAGTCATAAAGTAAGGTTTTTTTAAAGTTAAATGTGAATGAACTATTTTCACTTTAAGAGAAATTAAACATTGAGTCACTTTTACCTTCAGTATTATACTAATTTCAATCTTCCTTAAAGATCATGTAGGAAAGGGCCATTAAGATCTCAGGTGGGGAAAGCATTTATTTTTCAATTAAACTGTGAACGATAAAATAGTAAATATTTTTTAAAGATCTGTCTGTTCTCTTAGGGAATATAATCAAGAGGCACTGAACATTTTTTGGGAAGAGCACAGCCTTGGGTCGTTGGTTATTTCAAATACACTGGAAACTTCAATAATAAGCAATACCAGAACCAAGCTTGGTATTTGTTTAGATTTGAACCATTTCTTGATGCCACTTAGTAAGAAGCAATGAGTGGGAGAAGCTATTTGAGGCAAAAATAGTAAAGATCAAGATGGAATCCAGAGTGGATAAAAATTGCCTTAAGGATTGATACTAGTTGGGACTTAGTGGTAATGGCATTTCAATCAACTAATTTTTCAAAAGTTATATGAAAACATTAAGGAACTAGAACATGAAAAATGGCCTTTAAAAAGAAAAATAAAGCTTGAGGCCTACTACTACTTTAATTCAAGACTTATCATCAAGCCATGTTACCAAGGAAGTATGATATTGACATATTATGGACACATAGATCAGTAGAAGAGACTAGAGAGCTTAGACCCACATTGATCTGGCCAACCTTTTAATGAGAGCACCAAAAAAATTAATGCAGAAAGAAAATTCTTAATAAATGGTGCTAGAACAACTGCATATGAATATGGAAATCAATGAGCCTCAAACTCTGCGTTTCCCTGCACACACACAAACATAGTGATGGATCATAGGCCTAAATGAAACAGTGAGAAACATAAAACTAGACTAAAAGAACATCTTTAGGTTTGTTTGTTTGTTTTCAGAGACAGTGTCAGAGAGAGGGATAGATAGGGACAGACAGACAGGAACGGAGAGAGATGACAAGCATCAATCATTAGTTTTTTGTTGTGACACCTTAGTTGTTCATTGATTGCTTCCTTATATGTGCCTTGACCGTGGGCCTTCAGTAGACCGAGTAACCCCTTGCTCTAGCCAGAGATCTTGGGTCCAAACTGGTGAACTTTGCTCAAACCAGATGAGCCCGAGCTCAAGCTGGCAAACTCGGGGTCTTGAACCTGGGTCCTCTGCATCCCAGTCCGACACTCTATCCACTGCGACACTGCCTGGTCAGGCGAATCTTTAGGTATTTATGTGTTGGTAAAAGTTTCTTAAATAGAACAAGAGAGCAATAACCATAAAAAGTTTTGATAAATTATAATTAATCAGAACTTAAAACTTCTCTAAATACATAATTTAGAAAATTAATTGATAATCCAGACACTAGAGGAAAATATTCAGAAGACATACAGTGTGGAAAATGACTAGTGTTCAGGATAAATTAAAAATACCTACAATTCAACAATAAAAGGATAAAAGAAACAACAAAAAATGGCTGAGTTGAACAGTCACTTTACCAAGGAATGTGTACAAATGGACAGTAAACATATGAAAGTATTAATCTTCATTAATCTTTACTACTAATCTTCAGGGAAATACAAATTAGAATCATGCATGATGAGATACTGTTACATACCCACCAAATAACAAACATTAAAAATACCATCACATCAGACCTCATGAAATATTGAAGAGGATGTGAAGCAAGTGAAATTTCTTATGTTGGTGGGAGAGTAAAATGATGCAACCACTTTGCAAAATGATCTGACAGTTTTTTATAAAACTATGTATACATATTCCCTATCACTAATTCTACTTTTAAGTATTTTTCCAAGAGAGATGAGAGGATATATCTACAAAAATATTTCTATAAGAATGTTCATAACAGCTTTATTCATAACAGCCCAAATCTTGTAAATACCTCAGGTTCATCAATGGATCATATGTATTCATACAATGGAATATGTTCAGTAGTAAAGAAGAGAGAAAACTACAATATAGAGAAAAGGTATGGCTGAATTTCAGAAACAGATGCTGAGAGAAAGCCTTACATAGAAGAGGACATACTGTATGTTTCCATTTATATGAGTTACATTCTAGGCAAAATTTATTTTAGTGGAAAAAAAATCAGAATTGTGATTGCCTCTTGTGAAGTTCAGGGAATGAGGAAGAGAGATTTACTTGGAAAGGTCACGATGAGACTTTCTGGAATGATGATAATATTTTATATATTGGTAAGAGTTTGGGTTGCTTAGCTGTATGTATTTGTCAAAACTTATCAAATGGCCCCTTTATAATTTATACATAGTTAAATGTACAAGTATTACTTAAAATGAGGTTAAAATTTACACAAGTTTAGCTTCCTGTAAAATAGTCTTTTTTAATCTGGGTCCCCTGGGACCCTTAGATGAGCTGTAGTATATATACTAAATCCTTTGAAATTGTATGTAAACTGTAGAAGGGGGATACAATGTGTTAACAAAATTTTCAAGAAAAATTTGCCAAATTTTAAGAAACATCTATAGAATTATCTTTTAGATTAATAAAGTGAGCCCTAAATTTATTTTGACTACAAAATACTAGTAGTATTTACCTTTTTTAAATTTAGAAATTAAATTTAATAGAGTGACATTGATCAATAAGAGTACTTAGGTTTCAGGTGAACATTTCTATATATTGAACTGTTGATTATGTTGTGTGCCCATCACCCAAAGTCAAATCATTATGCATCACTGTATATTTGTTTCTCTATTCACTTTTTTTTTTTGTATTTTTCTGAAGCTGGAAACCAGGAGAGACAGACTCCCACATGCGCCCGACCGGGATCCACCCGGCACGCCCACCAGGGGGTGACGCTCTGCCCACCAGGGGGCAATGCTCTGCCCCTCTGGGGCGTCGCTCTGTCGCGACCAGAACCACTCTAGCGCCTGGGGCAGAGGCCAAGGAGCCATCCCCAGCGCCCGGGCCATCTTTGCTCCAATGGAGCCTTGGCTGCGGGAGGGGAAGAGAGAGACAGAGAGGAAGGAGAGGGGGAGGGGTGGAGAAGCAGGTGGGCGCTTCTCCTGTGTGCCCTGGCCGGGAATCGAACCCAGGACTTCTGTACGCCAGGCCGACGCTCTACCACTGAGCCAACTGACCAGGGCTGTCTATTCACTTTTAAGTTTGGATTTATTCAGAATTTTCGGTATCATACTTTTTTTACATTTAATTTGTGGTGATGATTTACTCATACTTTAATTAATGAACAACAATTCTGATATAGCCTCCAATATCTGTTCTAAAGGTTGTTCTACTGAACAGATATACTAATATTTTGATGGTTACTCTGCAAGCCAATTAACCAGAGATATCACACACACATAGGGTGGGGCCAAAGTAAGTTTACAGTTGTTCATATGGAAAATATAGTAGTAGCTAATAATAAATGAACAAGCTCTGTGTTTCACATACTTTCAACTGCAAACCTGCTTTTGCCCACCCTGTATTTATAGATAATCTCAAAGATTCAAAATTGAGTTGCTCAATGTCAATACAAAACAGACTGCTCCAAGAATGATGTTTATTATTTATATCTTTATTATTTATTTTTTTGTTAGGTTATATTGTCTTCCCACTGACATTTGTTAATTATAAATTATATTTTGAGCACTGCCTCTAATAATTGTGGCTAAATTTCTTTGTTTATAGAAAACTGTGTGTGTGTGTGTGTGTGTGTGCGCGCGCACGCATGTGTGTATATATATATATATATGCAAAGCACACACTCCACCACTGAGCTACACTCCCTTGTATGTATGTGTGTGTGTGTGCGTGTGTGTGTGTGTGTGTGTGTATATATATATATATATATATATATACACACACACACACACCATGCATTCTGTGCTTCAGAAAAATCATTAAGGCTACAATTAGGATTTAGTAATGATTTCCAGAAATAATTCCCAACTATTAAGACTTGTTCAAAATTATGATGTTTTATAATTAAGGAAAAATATTAGATTTGTGAGAACTCTTTGTTAATGTCTCCTGTTAATTTACATCTAATTGCCAGGGTCCTTTTGAGACCCATTGATAAATTAGAGTAACAACATTTAAGAATTCAAAGACATGTTGTTTTGGTTTTAAAATGTAGGTGCTAAATCTGAGACCTCACAAAAATCAAAAAAGAAAAACAAAGTTACACAATTAAAGCAGAAAAAGGTTAATAACTAATCAAACCATATTTTTTATATTTCATAAAATAAGTGCTATTATGTTTCAAGGGTAATAACATTGATCTTCTCAGAGAATATAAGAAAAAAATGACACTTCTGCCTATTATTTGAAATGATTACAAGTATGAAATATTTCATTCTCATAAATTACATTTAATAATAGCATATGACTGAATATCTTGCCCTCAGATCTGATCAGTGTCCAAATGCTGTACTGCTTTTGATGAAGGGCAAATTTAGGTAGATTCCATATTCCATTTCACATTGTATTAAAACCAGGACCATCAATTTCAGTCGGGTGCCATATTTGATCTTAATAGTAACATGATTTTAAAGGTCAGCTTTAGCTATGCCCATAAAAACGTTATGGAACAAGAAATGCTTTGACTAAGTTATATTTTCATTTTTTAAAGCAAAACTTTTAATCATGTAAAAATACATTATTCTATTCCTCTTTTGTTTTGACTAGCTGAATTACTTGCTCATGAAATGTCATTTTCCTTAAAAAATAGTCTATAGAAAAATTGTTAAGTGGGTTGCATAGGAGTGATTCATTAGTTGTCATTAATGGTGAAATACTTAAGCTTAATAACCTTCACAAAATGGTTTGGTTATGGGAGTAAAAGTTCCCAAGGAAGCGAGTCTAATTAGTGAGTTTCCAGTGGTGGCATATTTCCTGGTTCTATGTCTTTACAGCATTTTCTACAAAATCCTGATTGTTTCACTCCTAATTATCTATGTGAAGTCAGCTAATCTATAGCTTTATGACTTGGAATTCATTTTTCCAGCACTTAGAGCCTTTCATGGTATTTGCAGTAGTTCTAGTGCCTAGAAGTGTGTAAGAAAATAGTCTGCAAGATAGAAAGTTGGACTAATTCACCTACAGAGATAATGTGTGTATTGTTAAAACTCAGGCAAAGGAAACTGATATTTTGACACTCATGCTTCTAATAGTAAAGATAGTTCTGATCCATAAAAGTTTAAGCAAGAATCACTTAAACTGGGATTTGTGATGTTATCAACACCGCTTACCATAAGAAAGACTATATTGCTTATTGTGAGAGAGAATGTGTGTATGTGTGGTTCTTTCTTTCTTTTTCTTTTTTTAAGATGGATTGAGATGTCATGGCAACAACTTAAACTGGCAACACAAACTTCTTCAAAATAAGCAGTTTTCAGAAGAGGCACTTTTATTTCTAGCTTCTATCTTCAGTTGTTTATTTTATATATTTAGTAGGGTCACATTAGCACATTGTAACAGTACTGTAGGCAGGAAGGAGACAGCTGGAAATCTTAAAGACTTTTTGTCATTTTAATGTTTTTGTTTGTTTGTTTGAGGTCAATAGTTTAGGAGTCTATACAAAGCAATGTCAAAGGGATCACTGGTATGCATACCTTTCAGCAGCTGAGATGTAGGAAAAATGAACATTTCCATATAGTATTTAATGGCTATAATGACACTTAGAACTCCGATGTAATTCACTTAACAGCCTAAAATTTTTCACTCTCAGTGGCACACTTGTTTCTCTGATTTTTTGTCTTGCAACTGAAGATATCTTAATATAATTTGCCCTTATATCTGCCATAGTTATAGCACTACTGTGCCCAAATACCTTCTAGAGAAAATGCCTAAATATGTTCCTACCCTTCATTTTCCACATATTTTCTCCCATTTGAATTAGATATGGAGTGAAGTGGAGAATAGCTCAGATACTGTTTGTTTTCAAAATCTTTTGGGGCAGTAATTTTGAGAGAGCTACAGATTAGCTCTGTTAGGATTCAAGTATGACAGGTCCACTTGTAGCCATTATTGTCATGAGAAAAATAGTCTATGATATTAACTAGAGGAAGGAGAGCTCCAGACAATTTTCCAAGCTTGGCTTCATTTGTTTTATGTCCCATTATGTTTGTGTGTTTGGGTGTATGTGAGTTTTGTAGTGGGGTAGATATGGTGTGGAATAGGTGGGCTTTAGACAGCCGCAGTATTGATTGTTAAAAGGAAGGTCAATGTTGAAAAAGACTTTTAGTAGTGTATTGTCACATGGTTGGAAGTATAAGTCATGGTCTTTGTAAATGTAATCATTTTTCAGTAATTTAGCCAAATTCTACTGAGTATTTTCTGTACCATCCATTTACTAGAGATTTATAAACAAAAGATGAATACATAATCTCTTCTTTAAGATTCTTTTAATTGAGAAAATGAGAGATGGAACATTTGCATCTCATACAGTACATTATCATGATGCTATCATAGCAGCATGTAGAAGATACTTTGGGAGCACAACAAATAGGCACCAGGCGTAAACTGGACTCTCACAGAAATCCTCCTGAAAGAGTTGATAATAAGTGATATTAAACCAAGAGGTAACAACATATGTCAAAAGAATGCATTCCACGTTTAAGCACCTAAAAGTAATGCAGAAGTTCATAGAAGTTAGAGTGGTAGAGCGATGTATTAAGAGATGGAATTTGAGGAGCTCCTTCTGGGGCTGGGTCACACAGGGCCTTGTATGTCCTACTGAAGATTGTATCTTAAAATTTAGGACAGTCACTGAGGAATTAATTTAGCTATGGCAAGCTTTGTACTTTAAAACAATTCCTCTACCTGCAAGATGGAGAACAGATTAGATAGGGATAGGACTAGAGATGGGGGGGCTAGTTACAAAGTTGCTTTCATTATATAAGCAGGGCCTAAGTGAGCAGCAGTGGATGGTGATGGAGATAACCGAGTTCAAGAAATACTAGTGTGGTAGAACTGAGAGTAGTTGTTAACGAATTGGATGTCATCAGTAAGTGACAGAGGGGTATAATGGGTAATGGTCAGGTTTCTCTCTTAGACATGCTATCAGATACTGAGCCAGGGGAGACAAGAGTCTTAGAGTAGGGTGGGAAAGAGACAGAGCTCTATTGTATGCCTTTTTAGGATTCTGGGAAAACATACTAATGAAAGTGAGTTTCTCAAAAATGGAAGTTCAGTTATTTGAAGAAATTCATTTAAAAGGATAATAAACATACAAAATAGCATCTTAGAAAACATTTATAGAGAGGCAAACAGTTCACATGCATACTCTCTTTCTACCATTACTGCTTCCTCTGTCTTTATCATGAAACTGAAATCTAGAAGGTCATAGAAGGAAGAAGACGGAAAGGAGGACAGACAGAACCAAGATGAATCTAGTAAAGAGAGGACAGCAGTAGTTGGCTCTCAAGACAGCAGCCGTCTCATCTGTGTGTTGCTGAATATTTAGTTTATTGATGTCTTTGGCTAATTTGACATTTCTAGGTCTACTCTATCTCTTATTCAACATGGCCAGATTGATCTTTGGATCTTTCTAGCTCTATTGTTTTCTCATCATGGGAAGGCAGGGTGGAATAAGTGAAATGGGTTAGTGGAACCAGGGAAAAGGCCAAGAACCCCTAAACTAGAGCTATGCTCTGCGCTTCTAAGAATTTAAAATGAAGGTAAAAAATCCAGTCCCACAACTACTTAGTGATAATTCTACCTAATAGATGGGTCAATTAAAGAGAGAATTTGGGGACTAGGAGTCTGAAAACAGGGTGGTGGGGCTGGTGGAGGAAGTGAGGACAATGCTAGGTAACAATTGTTTTCTATTTTGCCTATATATGATAAGGGCAGAGATGGTGAGGCTCAGAGTCTATGGAAAGATGAAGTCCTTTCAGGTGCTATTGCCAACTTTGTGTCTGAGGGAAATACCTCACAATACATTTTGTAGTTATCACTCAGGATCTAAGATAAAAATTTACTACAATTCAGATTTTTCCAAATAACTCAAACCAACCTAATTCTGTTTGAGAGATTTTTATTTTTATGTTTCTGGCTCTGAGTAGAAAGACAAGTTAACCTAAGAGTACTACAAGACAGAAGGAGCCTGGATTATGGAATATATTGTGGCACATGGTCAACATACCAGCACAGAACTGTATTTCTTTCACACAAAGAGACCAAAAGTTGGGATGCAAACTAACATTCTGACATTTACTGTGCTGTGTATAGATGGTTGGTCTAGCCACAACCATGCTGGGAAGTCTAGTTAGCAG
The DNA here is from genome assembly GCF_036850765.1 of Saccopteryx bilineata. Lineage (NCBI taxonomy): Eukaryota > Metazoa > Chordata > Mammalia > Chiroptera > Emballonuridae > Saccopteryx > Saccopteryx bilineata. Next base: position 246,864,708 of record NC_089493.1, read on the forward strand.
AATCAAGGAGATACTGAGAAGTGTACACACTCTTCCATGATGCCACCCAGCAATTGTCACTGCTTTTACACTATTACTGCCTCCACCTTTTTGGTTAGAACTTTGTCACATGGCAACCCTTGGCTCTAAAGGAGATCAGACATTATAGTCTTTATTGTAGTGGTCATACACTTGCTAAAGTTTGGGAATTCCATTATTAAAGGAAATAGAGAAAAAAGATAGTGGGAAAAACTATTTATCTCTGCTATCTGAGTCAAAGCATATATTCAGGAAGGGTAAAGAATCATCAAAGTGTATTGAAATTACTGGCTATAAATATCTGGCCAGTTAAACATGATTCTTAATTAAAGTTCTTTTAAAATAATTTTTCTAAGGTTATCAGAAGGTATGATTTTAAGCCAAAATGAAGAGTAGCTTTTAAACAAAGCAATGAAGAGAATTTATTGATCATAAACTTGTTGCTACCAAGTCTGTCTATTAAAATATTTTTTAGTTTTATAGTATTAATGCAGACCTTAGAGTTTATAGTTAATCACTGAGTTTGACTTTCAGGGTTTATAGACCCTAAATTCTTCTCACAAAAAGGAACAGCTTTGCAATATATTTCCTATTATCTAACTCTCTTTTCCAAAATAAAAACCTGGGCAACAAAATACTAATCACTACTAAATTAAGATGTTTATTTAATTCTTAAGTAGTATTCATGCTTCTTATATTAATAAAATAGATTTTGATATGGTGCCTCCTATAAATGTTAGTTTTTTGGGGGGGAGGTTGTTTAATTTTTCTAATGAATTCAGTTATGTTCAATGAGTGAGGTTTCCTGATATTTTGTATTATTGTTTTATTGTTAATTTTAATGCAGCACCTTAACTAGAAAATGAAGTCTGAGGATTAAATGGTGTTATATTTATCTCTTGGCTCTGAAATAAGTTTATAACACTCAGTTTCATTTTCAGAGATAAAATTTCTTTAAGGAGAATGTTGAGGAGGTTCTTGAATGGATTATTTTTTGTGTCTAATTTTTTTTTCACCCACATTTTGGCAAAGAATGTTCTGTGAGCTCAGCATTTCAGGCGTCTCCTACATTTTTACAGCCTCTGATCCAGCACTAGATATAATATTTAGAAGATATTTATCTTGATTTACAAAGGTGTTGCTCAGATCCTGGAAAAACAGCCTGAAGTTGCAAGAAGTTAAGAAGGAAGTCAAAGAAAGGACTCATGAAATAACAAGGGGACATATGCAAAAAGGCTCCCAAAAGATTCTCCTGACAGTTTCTAGATTTGGAGAGACTCTTCTAGGACAATTACATTGATATTGACTATTTATCCTGTGCCTCTTATTGGAAGGCTTGATGATGCACCAGATGGCCATTTGTTGTTGTTTTGTTTTGTTTTCCTGAGCTAATATAGAGAATTCATTTTGTAAGGTCATTGTTTTTTATTGCCATCTACTGTCCAGGATTTTCCCAGCATGCTTGCAGTTCTGATCCTATAGCAGAGTGTGCTGCCTGCCCTGTTCTGGTCAGCCTTTCAATTTCAGATATTGTAATGGCACAATCCTCTTTAATCCATATAAGGACTAAACCAATGCCAGAAGTAACATATTGCATTAGAAAAATGCATTCATTTCCAAAGCCATTGAAAAGCAAAGATAGGTCTCGAGCTAATTCATAGCACTCTAAAAACTTGATAGAGAAAGTGATAGCAACCTGGGCTATATTCTCCCTGGCCCTGACCACAAATGGATTTACCTGATTCCAACTAATTGAATATGAACAACAAAGGGGAGAGTAGGGCAGTGAGCAAAGAATCTTATCAGTTGTAACTGTTCTAAGAAAGGAAATGCAATTTCCTGATAGTTAAGAGTCTGTGTAAATCTTGGTGACGTATTTTATAGCCCTGCTAATGAAATGTGTTTTAGTAATCTAACTGCTGTTACCCTGGTCTTGGCCACAATGCAAAGCTGTGTTTAAGAAGTCTGTGTTTGCTAAGAACATCAAGTGGTTTTCAGAAAGTTAAACTTTGCTAGACAGTGTGTTTTCTCTGTTGAAAATAATTGATGCAGTAGACTCTTTCATTTAAAAAGTACTATCTTACAGGAGGGGGGAGTATGCTGGGAGGGCAAGGGTGCTACCTCAATTGGCCATTAAATTATGGAACAGAAATGATAAGGATTCAAAAGGAATTAAATTGTTATTTAAGAGATCAGCCACACAAGCACTATAATGGTGGAGGCTCCTATCTACCATGGTTTGAGGGTTAGTTTGCCAGTTTTTATCTATGTTACTACTGGAAACTACTCTACCTCCCTCAATATCTATCCCCCCCCCCCCATGTAAATTGTTTCTAGCAATATTTATTTTATAGAATTATTAGGAGGACTAAGGGAAAGTATAAACACAATGGTCCCTCATAGAATGTAATAAGCAAATGCTAGTAAATGTTGCTAAGCATAGTGCTTAGTATGTGTTGTTAATATGAATGGTGTTATGTGTTTGGTATCTGTAATTTTAGTTTTTATGACTGGAATCGTCAGCTATAAGCATGCATATTCAGCTATCTGAAACACAAAGCTGATTGTTTTCTTTACAATTCCAGAAGAAAGTATGTCAAAAGATTTTTGAAATTAAGATAATGTGATCTGATGTACCCAAATTCTTGGATCTAAGATTCTAAGATTCTTTGATGTGAGGAGCCACAGTAAATGCTGCCCTGCACACAAGACATCATGACATCTTCATGATTTGTCACAGGATTGTGACCTGGGATTCTGCAAAGCCACTTCTTTTCTTAGACAGTTAAAATACATAATACATGCATAAAGAAGAACATGATATTTTTGACTATTTGCCAAAGTATATATTGTTTGAATAAATATTTGCTTATTAGTAACTCATAATATATAATGTTTCTGTTTCTAAAAATGACTTTAGCTATTTTATTGGGTAATAAAACTAATAGATTTTTTGGTTAGCATTTCCTGTTCATTCCTATTTTAACATATCACTACACATTTTGTCTCCCACAGTGACTTCTAAATGTCTAGAATTCTAACCAGTTGCAGTGTTGATTTAATAATAGTGTCAGTTCATTGCATTTGTTTTTATTGTAATTTGTTATTTGAGTCTTTCATTTCCCATCCTCACTTCTATTTCCTCCATACTCTATGTAGCCTTGACAAATACCCCATAATGATTTATATTTGTATGCTTTATTTTTTAAAATAATACTTAAGTGTAGACTTCTTTTATTTATTAGATTTTCTTGAATGTATTTATATTAATATAGCATAGCTATGTCATTACTTCTTACTATTCCATAGTATTCCATATTGTACATCTGCCTCATTGTATTTATTTAGTCTCTTAAAATTAAACACTTAGATTACCTCTGATTCCTTGATATCATAGAATCCCTGAAGCAAAAGCACTCAGGCATAACCCCTATGGAACTGTGAGCATTTCTCTCAGGTACACACCCAGGAGTGGAATTATTAAACAGAGGCTCTGTGTAGACACAGTTGCTCTATGTTCTATCAGATTGTTCCCCATACGCTTTTACCAGTTCAGATTCTCAACAGAAGTATGTAAAGGTTTCCGCTAAAAATTTTTTTATTTTCCATCTTGAATAATTGTTGGAAAAAAGGAAAACTAGACCCATTTACTTTTAGAGTTGTGTTTTAAAGAGGATGAAAATGGCTCTGACAATACTAACATAAGCTTTTTGTGGTTTCTGGCAATGTATACATTTGATATTAGTGTGTCCTCAAGATACAAAAGCATGAATATGACTGAATCTGGAGCAAAGTATGTAAATAAGTACTTTAATTTGTCTTTGAAAAAATGCAAGCTCTGATTATTATATCATTATATAATAGTAGTACATTCTAAGGAGACATTTTAAAAATAACTGACCCTAATGAATGATGATGTCTCAGCAAATTCTTAAGCAGTTCCAGGAATGGTGGTGTTTTATAATTGAACCCATACTGAATTGTGAATTCGCTAAGTAATTCGAGGGGAAAATTCATGTCCTCTTTGCTCACATATTTAAAACATGATATATAATATTTTTGTCTTTTTATGCAGGTGTAATTATATTCTTGCCTGAGTAGAATGTTTGTATTTTATTTATTTTATGTTGGAGATTTGGAACCCGAAAGGCCCTGGGAGAATTACAAATGATATCAAGTTAGGGGACATTACTTAAGTGAAAACATATGATGCTTCTAGCTACTGTTGGACTTTCGTATTTTCTTTGATTTTCTTGTACATGATTTCTGGACTTTGCTCAGCTTCCTTGTTAACTTCTTTCCAACCCCTAGAATCTAACCCTTCCCCTAGCATGGTTCTGAAAATGCTTTCTTCAAGCCCAGACCATTTATTGCTAAATATAAAAGGCTTTCTTTCAGCCTTCATGTTAAAAAATTTTTTTTAGCTTTTGATGTTCTTATAATACCATATTTCATTTTAAAACTTGTTTCACTTGACCTTTTGATCCTTTACTATTTGCCTCTCCTCTTTCCTCTCCATCTCTCCATTTGCTTTCCTTGTTTTACTTGTCCCATGCCCTACTTACCCTATTGCTTAATATTAGACATTTTCAGGTCATAATTGCTGGCCCTCCTCTATGAAAATTTTAGATTTATGTCATAAAGGCTAATTGCACAAGTACAGGGTGGGTGTAGATAGGATTGGATACCATTCCTCTTTTGATACATGCCCAAGAATTTTAGGTGTAAAAAAAATCATTGTGTTTCAAAATTGAAGCAACTCCACTGTACCCCTCACTAGTCATGATATCTTTTAACTTATGCTAATTTCTGAGCACATATTTAATGGTAATACTGCTAAACCTGGGTATATCCAGAAGAGAATGCCATAATAAGGAAGGGAATAGAATCTATTTGGTAAGAGGAATGATTAAGGAAACTAGGAGTTTTACCTTGAGAATAGAGGACCAAGGATATGCTTGATAACTGACTTCATGTATTTATATACATTACCAGTGTGTGCAAGAGCAAGACTTATTTTGTTGTGTTCCAGGTTACAGTGGAAGTGCAAATGGATGGAACTTTTAAAATGAAATATTTGAATAAGGAAGTACTGAATAATAATTAAGCCTCTCTATTCCAATAATAGAATATAAAAGTTTCGTATTACTAAAATTGGAGAGGAGAAAGTTATTTCTCTTGGATATTGCTTTGAATGCAAACTTTTTTTTTTTTTTTTGTATTTTTCTGAAACTGGAAACGGGGAGAGACAGTCAGACAGACTCCCGCATGCGCCCGACCGGGATCCACACGGCACGCCCACCAGGGGGCGATGCTCTGCCCCTCCAGGGTGTCGCTCTGTTGTGACCAGAGCCACTCTAGCGCCTGGGGCAGAGGCCAAGGAGCCATCCCCAGCGCCCAGGCCATCTTTGCTCCAATGGAGCCTCGCTGCGGGAGGGAAAGAGAGATACAGAGAGGAAGGAGAGGAGGAGGGGTGGAGAAGCAGATGGGTGCTTCTCCTGTGTGCCCTGGCTGGGAATCGAACCCGGGAACCCTGCACGCCAGGCCGACGCTCTACCACTGAGCCAATCGGCCAGGGCCTTGAATGCAAACTTTAATTAAATTACTTCCATAATCCTTTGCCATTCAAAGCTCCTCTTCAGTTGCTTCTGATTCTTTCACTGGTGTGGCCATTCTTCTATTCAACTAACTCCAAACTTAAGAATAATTTTTATTTAATTTATTTTTATTTACCTCTTAAAGTAATATTTAAGGAACTATTTATCAATTCCCAAAATAACTTTCACAGCTTGCTCTGCTACTTTTTCTCAACTTTATTCCTCTAGGTTGGTACAGTAGGCTTCCAGTGGTCCACTCTAGTCCCCAGTCTTCTCTACATTCAAACAGGTGACCTATACGGCAGATGCCCCTTAACATTATGCTCAACAGAGGAGAGTAGCTAAAAGCTCTGCTGAAACCTCTGTTCACTGATTTTACCTAACTCAGACTCTCTAGTATCTGGCTGCAGTGTAATGATTTTACTACATTTGTAATGGTTTTACTACATTTCACCACTACATGTCTTTCTGTCTGTTTAAACTCACTCGATTGTTCTCCTTTCTTAAAAAAAATATTCCTAGGCCTGACCTGTGGTGGTGCAGTGGATAAGGCATGGACCTGAAATGCTGAGGTCACAGGTTCGAAACCCTGTGTTTGCCCGGTCAAGGCCCATATGGGAGTTGATGCTTCCTGCTCCTCTCCCCCTTCTCTCTCTCTCTCTCTCAGTCTCTCTCTCTCTCTCTCTCTCTCTTCTCAAACAGAATAAAAAGCAAACAAAACAAAACAAAAAATACTCCTAAAGTGTTACCCCACTTGCTTTAGAGATCAGTGGGTCTGACACTTTGCTGCTACTAGTTTAGAGACTCCTACTTCTGCTTCCCACGCTTTGAAATATTTTTTTACCTCTTCTCTCTTTGGGAGAACCACAACAGGTGTCGTAGCAGCAGTAGCGGCAGCAACTGGATCTCTATGATACAAAACAGCCACAGTCCTTTTGCAAAACAGGGTAAAATGTCTCCCAATTTATCACTAAAGGGCTTTTAGCTAAGGAAATGAAACACAAGTAATTATCAATTATTTACCCCAACTCAATGCAGATTCATAACCTGATGAACCAAAGTTTCAGGTGAGACAGAAATAGTACTATCTGTGTAAAGCATATACCCTATCCAGAAGTAATTACATTCAATCTTCATTATTTATGGATCCTGTATTTCTGAATTCACTTATCTGATGGAATTTATTTGTAATCCCCAAATCAATCTTTGTACTGCTTTGGTGTTCATTTGTGGGCCAGTGTAGTATGCTGATAAATTTCAGTTGCATGACTCATAGATTCCTAGTTGAGGTTGAACAAAGTGTTACTCTGCCTTCTTGCTTCAATTCTCATACTGTAAACAAGTGTCCTTGTTATGATCCATTTAATGCTACATTTTCTACTATTTTTTCCTTTTTGTTGGTGATTTTGCTGTTTAAAGAATGCAGGCAGAGTGCTGAAATGTTGTATAGTGTTCTAAGCTCAAGAAGAATGTAATGTCTTAGGGAGAAAATGTGTGTTAGATAATCTTTGTTCAGTCATAACTTACAGTACTGTTGGTCAGGAGTTCAATGCTAATGAGTCAAATTTATTTAATAAGGTGTCTTTGAACCAGACACACATAAAACAAGGTGATTAGTTGATGAAAATATTGTGAACAGAGTCTTGCAGGAACTTAACTGTATATTTTGCTTAGGAACAATGTTTTAGCACTAGGGATTTATTGTTCATACTGACTTGATAGAGTATACCTACAGCATATAGGGAGAATAGACTGTACACTCACTCTTTCTAACTAGTGCATGTGTAAAATACATCCTTAACATGGAAAGACAATTAGCATTATCTACTCCTTTAATTAATAACACATGTAATTTGGAGCAAGGGAATAGAGGAATGTAGAACACACTCCTTTTGCCAGGCAAAGGTCATGACATCATTTAAAAAGTAAGTGGTGCATCAAGCTATGTGCAACCTGCCAAAGATGAAAAGCTGTATTGGAATTAGCAAAAAGAAGTAAGAGAAAAACAAGGAGAAGTAAAAGGAGAAGGAAGACTTATAGCTAAGATAATGGTGAGTTCAATAAATTAATGAGAAAAGCTAGATTGTCAAGCTGATGAAAATAAAAATCATAATTCAGCTAGCAGAGAGGCTTTTAATGACTGTGCTGTTTAAAGCTTGTGTTTCATTTAATTTTACAGCAATGAAAGATAAGGAAAACAATATCATTACCACAATTGCATTTAGGGAGAGGAAACTGTCTTAAGAAATATTTTTCAAGTTACCATTCCAGCTTGTCCTCACCTCCAAGTGTTTTAGTTCAAAGATTTCTTTTTTTTTTTTTTTCATTTTTCCGAAGCTGGAAACGGGGAAGCAGTCAGACAGACTCTTGCACGTGCCCCACCGGGATCCACCCGGCATGCCCACCAGGGGGTGATGTTCTGCCCCTCTGGGGTGTCGCTCTGTTGCATCCAGAGCCATTCTAGTGCCTGAGGCAGAGGCCACAGAGCCATCCCCAGCGCCCCGGCCATCTTTGCTCCAATGGAGCCTCAGCTGCAAGAGGGGAAGAGAGAGACAGAGAAGAAGGAGAGGGGGAGGGGTGGAGAAGCAGATGGGCGCTTCTCCTGTGTGCCCTGGCTGGAAATCGAACCTGGGACTCCTGCACGCCAGGCTGACACTCTACCACTGAGCCAACCCGCCAGGGCCAGTTCAAAGATTTCTATTTCAGTCTCTAACACATGCCAACCCTGCCAACAGTTGGCCTCGGGAGAATTGGAAAGTAGAGGCAGAATGTTGGGTAAACTAGTGTTTTTTAGGTTTGCTCACTTGTATTGGGGCAGCACCATGTGTAGTCTATGGAAGGCTGTGGGTGCTTGCCCTCAGGGCAGCAGATTACAAATTGTGGATTGTCTTCCTGCTTGGGAGGGGCCGTTGTCTGCTATTACTTGCTGGAGAAGGGTTTTTTTCTACCAGCCTGTTTTGCAGGGAGAGTTGGGGGTATGGGGAGAGAGAGAGCGCACAAGCTGAGGGGCTTGGGAGCCCTGAGATTTCAGTCCGGCCTGTTTCGTTGGGGAAGCCAGCTGAGGCTGGTAGAGGGCCTATGAGTTCAGTTGAGTCCAGAATTGCTGAGGGGCTAGGGAGCCCTGAGAGAGGGAGGAGGTCTTCCCTGCCTGCTTGCTCTTCTGCCGTTATGAGACGCTAATAAACGGGATGGCCCACCATTTTTTGGCTACACAGTTCCTTTACCATCTGCCCAAATCCAGAGGGAACCTGCAGCTGCATGGCCATGGCGGTGGCCACTGGCCTTACACAGAAGAAAAAGGCCCTTTATGTGGTTGCACAGAGGCAGATGCACAGGAAGCCGCACTGTGTCTACACTTTGCAGGGAAGAAGCAGAGCAGAGAAGGGACTGAGAAGGCACATGGGAGAGAATAAGGGAGGGAGCGAGCCACTGTGAAGCTGCTGTGACAACAGCTTCTTAGCATATGAATTTTATTTTTGTGTGTGCATTCTTTTCTAAACCTTACCACCTACAGGGGACTAGAATCTGCAGACCACTGAGAGTTTTCTTTAGAAAAGCTATGTTATAGACACTGGAGGAAAATGATACAATTTTCTGTTTGGTTGTATTTTGATTGTTATGATCTGAAAAGTCTTGACTATAGCACTTGCTTTATTTCCTCCCCACTTCTTCCCACTGAAAATTTCTTTCAATCAAAATTTTATTCTATTATAGAATTTTGATAATGAAGCCATGGGACTGTAAAAGAGGCCTTTATTAGGGTGGTCTCCTTTCATAACTGCAGTACGGTACCTTTGAAATGTAATGGTGTCTAGTAAATTATATCTCTGACGTCTGTCTGCACCATTTGAAATAGAGGGCCATTATAACTGTTTAGGTGTGTGAGGCTCTTACTTAAAGAAAGAGGGGTTGGAATAATAACTATTTCACTAATAATTAGTTTTCACATAGTAGAATGAATGTGAAAAAGTATTTTATATTCAATGGGACTTGGACTCTAATATAATATGAAGAATTTAGGAGGAGAAGAATGGTGGGAGTTTGCCCTCAAAAGAAGATGGAGAAAGGACAAGGGAACTCTTCTCGGTTTTAGCCTTTACACGTTTTGGATTTGATAGAGAAATGTTCTCCTGGTCTTGCAACAGCAGGTGTTCAGAAGGCACAGAGCATAGTAAAACTAGAAGCACCTGACATCAAAGAGAACACAAAGGTTCCCATTTTAGTTAGGAGTTTCAGATCTGGAGTGTCTGTGGCAGGGACAAGCATTTTAGCTTTTTTAACCTTCCTGACTTACTGTATGACTGACATTTGATAGAGATGGTTTGCCCAAGTTCAGTGCCTTTAGATGATTGTTTATTAGTTTTTGAGACTACTCCCATCGAGCCCTAAGACTGCTGTGTTTGTCAGCATTGTGAAGTATGTATGCACTTGTTCACAGTTGGGTTGGAATTGCAAATGACTATAGCAGATGTAATACAAGGTCCTCTGCTAAACAAGTCAATGATATGTCACATGAGAGGAATGCATTAGGGCATTGATCATGATTGATTTAGAAATGACAATTAATACAAGCATTCATGGACATTAGTGTCTGGAACTAAATGTTGTGATCTCCATCACATTCTGAAACTTGAGACAAAGGTACCTACTCTGTATTCTCACGAGCAGACTAATTTCTGTAAAGCAGAATCAATACATATAGAGTTGACATAATTATTTTAACATGGGTATCTGTTTTTCATTTATAGTCTTTAGGAGGCAAAGTTATATATATGATTTCACTGAACTAATCAACAGTATGTGAGTTAACTGTAACTAATGATATCACATTGTATATGAAGAATCTTATTGTCATTTTTGTTTCCAGAATTTATTGGCTGAAATCATTCCTCATAGAAGAATTTTTCCTTTGTGACTAATTTACTGAGATTTCTTTCAATTTGGAAGTTTGTCTTTATGACCAAAAGCTATTTTCCTTATGAATCTAGTTGAGATGTCACTTTTTTCAAACTTGCTGCCTTATTCCTGAAAAAGAGCCATTTGATCAGTTCCTAAATATATCTTCCAGCAATTGGGTTCTGTTAGATGCTGTTGCATATTCTCCTCTCTTAAAAATCTCCATGGTATCTCTGGAGAGAAGAGAAGCCTTATGTTGGTCAAATAATTTCTCAGTGTGGATACAAATGGTATTGCATTGGTTCTCTAGACTGGGACAGAATGAATATAATGAGTGTAATTTACTTGGTGATGGGGAACTTTGTTATATATTTGATGATGTTGACTCTGGCTATCACTGTATAGCAATCATGATGATGATAAAAGTGATTATGATCATCTTTCACTTATTAAGCACATTCTATATGCCAGATTCTATGTTCAGTTCTTTATGTGAATAATTTTGTTTAATCCTCACATTATCTTCATTTTCTAGACAGGAATAGAAAGCTCATTGAAGCTATGTAAAATGCCAACAACCCAGTGCTTTAGTGTCAGAACTAGGTTTCTTCCTCATGTCTGATTGATTTCAAAACTTCCTTTTAACCTTTGCACATTAAAAGATACAGGATATCAAAAAAGTAAAATGCATACTTGGCTCATTCAAGTAAATTAATGTGACTTGGGTGAGTGGAACACAACAAAGTCATAGGTCCTCTGGTCAACTAGATTATTACTTCTCAAATTATAATGTGTACAGAGTTATTTGAGGAGCTTGATAAATTTTCAGATTCTGATTCAGTGGTTGTGGGATGGGTCCCAGGATTCCACATTTATAACAAGCTCCCAGGTGTGGCCAGTCTGGTGTCTATGGACCACAATTTGAAAGTAAAGGACCCTTTAGACACATTGCCCTGGCCAAATAGAACAAGTCATCTGGCCTGGATAGCCCACGTAGGGGTGACACTTAGGTAGGCCAGAGAAACATACTGTGAGAGTTGCAAGGGAACTTTGCAATCTTCCTCATTTTCTTAAGATGAACATTGTCAGACCCTAAAATTAATTAGTTATTTACCTGAATTCCTTCACTTCATTAATGACAGAGCTCAGAGTAGAAAACAAATGTCTAGACTCTGAGTTAAATAATTTTAAGTGCTACACTTTGCTGTCTGTCTTACTGGTGAAGTTATAGTTGTTTTTTTTTCTGCTTCACGTTTTTATCTCTCTGTTAACAGGGGAATGCAAGGTGTGTAAATGTGTAAAATCCTGATTAATTGGGTTTTCTGTTTCTTTGGTTCTGGTCTAACAGGGTTTTCTGTTCCAAAACCAAATTATTTTTTAAAATGTATCTTTTTTTAAAATTTTTATTTATTCATTTTAGAGAGGAAAGGGAGAGAGAGAGAGAGAGAGAGAGAGAGAGAGGAGAGACAGAGAGAGAGAGAAGGGGGGAGGAGCTGGAAGTATTAACTCCCATATGTGCCTTGACCAGGCAAGCCCAGGGTTTTGAACCGGTGACCTCAGCATTTCCAGGTTGATGCTTTATCCACTGTGCCACCACAGGTCAGGGAAATTGTATTTTGAGTATTTGAGTATTCAAGCCAAGGGCCAGTTCAGTAAGCATTTTTTTAATTTCCAAATTTAATGACAGAATTACTTTCCAGTGTTCAGGACATCTCCTTTGCTCAGTCATTCAGCAAATCTTCATTGAGCATCTACTATGTACACCAGGTACTCTGATAGGTGCTGAGGACAGAGCTGTTAATAAAAGAGTTTCTCCCCTGAAGGTGCTTCTACAAAAGGAGAAGGCTGTTATTTATGCAGATTTATTTCCTAGTCTATGTACTAAATTACCACAAATTTAGCAGCTAAAACCAACATCCATTAATGATCTTGTTCTGCGGGTCAGGAGTCCAGATGGGCTCTAATTCTTGGTAATGGGCAAACAAAAGAACAAAAGGCCAAGTTTTCCTGTTATAATAAATACTCTGGGAAATAACCATAAAATGAAAGCCTCACCCCAAACATCCTTTTCCCTATGACATGAAAAAGTCTTAGATTCTACCCTGATGTGTGCCTGTGTTTTGTTTTGTGTAACTGGCTTTCAGAGCTTCTTTCTAATCTGAAAAGATAGCAATCAGAGTACATGACATAAAAAGTTGCTATCTACCACCCTTGTTCTATCTAGTTTTCGTTTAAATAAAACAATGGTTTGAATAGAACAAACACTAAGAAGTTTTGTTTTAAATATGGAGTATGAGATTTTATACCCATTCCCTATGCTTCAGCCCCTTACCTGTGCTGGAGTGGTCTATCAGTGCTCCCTTTGTAAAGCAGGAGTACGGTACACAAAGCAATTGTTGAAAAATGCTGTTTTTGATTTTTTGAAATACAGTGGTACCTTGAGGTACGAGTTTAGTTAGTTCTGTAACTGAGCTTGTAAGTCAGTCAATTCGTATATCAAACAATTTACTCCCATTTAAAATAACTGAAATAGATTTAATCTGTTCCAGCCCTGTGAAACATCCCCAAACCATCCTAAATTATGAAAAAAGACATGTTTTTAATTAAGAAACACACGTGTATACTTTACCAATGCATAACAAAATATATGAAATAAAAGAAAAAGGTGTTATTTAGTACTGTATTTTTACCTTGGAGACAGACAAGTGCGGCTAACGGAGGTGAATGGCAGAGGAGGAGGGAAGGAGGAAGGGATGCAGGCACTGTAGACATGTAAACTAAAACTGTACTTTCTTAACACTAAATGTAAACTAAAACTGCATTTTCTTTACTTAAAATGAAACAACAAAAAACTTAATTGTAAAAAAATGTACTTTCTTAACTTTAAACTTAACCTAAGCTTAACATTATGTATTTTTCATTTAATCATCACCTGTTTGCCTTTTTGGCTGCACTTTTGGCACTTTTACTTGCAGGACGTTTGAATAAAAATCTATCCAAAGAGGTTTGCTTTTGCCTGCCTTTAAAAATGTTATGGAAATATGACAAAAAAGTGTCATTAAAAAGTGCTGAAGCACGACCAGTTGAAACTTTTTCTGGGTGTTTCTTTTCAATGAAACTTAGAAGTTTCTCCCACATTGCCAGCATGTCTTTCATTTCACTTGTCGAAATCACTTCCTCCAACTCTGCCTCCTCCTCACTACTAATCTCTTGCAGAAGCTCCATATGTTATATCATCTGTAGCTCCTTCAACTCCTCAGTTGAGAATTCCTCCTCATGTTCTTCAACTAGCTTATTTATGTCACCCTCACCTACCTCCAGACCCATCAACTTTCTGAGGGACACAATCTCCTCCAACGCTTCTACCTCAGTCTCAGTCTCTGGTTCGAATCCTTTGAAGTCCCTGTCTGCAACATCAGGCCGTAACTTTTTCCATGTCGAGTTCAAGGTTCTTCTTGTAACCTCTTGCCATGCCAAGTCAATAATGCGTAAACATATCATGATGTTGTAGTGATCTTTCCAAAACTCTCAAAGGGTTAGATTTGTATTCTCAGTCATCTCAAAGCAGCAGTGAAACAAGTGCTTTGTGTAAAGCTTTTTAAAGTTGGAAATGACCTGCTGATCCATAGGTTGCAAGATTGAAGTTGTGTTGGATGGGAGGTAGAGGACTTTCATGAATTTGAACTCATTGAGAATGTCATCTTCAAGACCAGGTGGATGGGCTGGAGCATTATCAAGGATTAGTAATGCTTTCATTGCGAGTTTATCTTCTTGAAGATATTTCTTCACTTGCAGGACCAAAGATGAGATTTACCCATTCAATAAAAACTGCCATGTAATCCATGCCCTAGCATTGGCACACCACATAACCTGCAGTTTTTCTTTAAGAATCTTGTGAGTCTTAAAGGCTTGAAGGTTTTCGGAATGATACACTAGCAGTGGCTTTACGTTACAGTCACCACTAGCATTTGCACACAATGCAAGGGTCAGACGGTCCTTCATGTGTTTATGGCCTGGCAGCTTCTCCTCTGTGTTGATGAAAGTCCTCCAGGGCATTTTTTCCCAAATCAATCCTGTTTTGTCACAGTTGAACACTTGTTGGGGGATGTAGCCTTCCTTTGCAATAAGCACAGCAAAATGTGCGATGTACTCCTCAGCTGCCTTTATCGTCAGCACTCACAGCTTCACCATGCCTCACCACTGAGTGGATGCCAGATCTCTTCTTGAAATTTTCAAACCAGCCGTGACTTGCCATAAACATATCTTCTGCTGCTTCTTTTGAAGTTGATGGTTCTTTCTTCTTCAAGTCGCTGGAGATAATACGTGCCTTTTTGCATCTTACAGTCTCTGTCACTGTATCTCCTGCCAGCTCTTTCTCTTTCACCCACACCAGCAGAAGTGTCTCCATTTCTTCATGGATATTTGTCCTTAATTGGGACATAATTTTAGTTCCTTTTGCTGGATTTGTGCTTTTGATGGCATCCTTTTGTTTAAGGATGGTACAAATTGTAGATATATTGCGGTCCTACAGCCTTGCCAGTTCAATCACTCGTATACCACACTCATGTTTTTCTATTATTTCTTGCTTTACTTCTATCGACATCATTCTCTTCTTCTCACCACTGTCCTTTACATTCACTTTCTTTGGCCCCATGATAGCACACAAAAAAAGTAAAAAATGATGCAAGAACAAGTACAGCACACAAGATTCGACTTGATTCTGTGGGTAACACGTGAGAAAGAACTAGATGCTGGTGTTGTGCTGCCGATACTGGACCCATGCACCAATGCGCCAACTAGCGGCAGCTTCCCAAATCACAACTTGTATCTTGGAATTTCGCTCAGATCTCGAACAGAAATGTGACTGAGTCGCAGCTTGTATCTTAAAAAAATTCTTATGTTGGTCTGCTCGTATCTCAAGGTACCACTGTATATGGAACTATAGCCTGATGTTTCATTTCTCACTTCTGCCAGGGTTCTGACAAGGGCCTGTTAGGGACACCAACACAGAGGTGCTAGTGTTGATGATACTTCTAGTCAGTGTCGTAGTTTCCTCCTTTGTGTCCTTTTATAGGTAAATATGATCGGTACATAGCAGTTACTTTTAGTTCCATTTTTATTTCATACCTTACAAGTTTTAAACTTACATTCTGTATGGGTATCAAGCTGTCCACCAGAAGGCCTAAAAAATTATGACAGAGATTGACACATTTCCTTGTGAAGTCCACAGAAGGCAGAGTAAATGTCTAAGCAACTCTTTATTGTATAGCAACCAGCAGTGGAAGAGCAAAGTCATTAACTTCCATTGTTCATATGGCACCTTTGGAAGAATTGTTTTTGCTAGTGAAAGAGAACCCATACACAAGAGATTAAACAAACAAACAAAAAAAGTATAGCATGTAGCTAATAGAGCCCCTTTTTATGAGAAATCATAGGTTGTATTCAACTTTCAGAAACAGAAATCATGATTCAAGGCTGAGTAGATCACCTGCTAGGTCGCCTGTACATTGTGTAAGCATTGTGCAGGTGATAGAAATTCTTAGACTTTTATCTCTCCTTCCTCTTGATTATAATCTGGAAAAGAAGAAGTCATTTAAAATTAACCAAACTCTTTTAATATCTTGAATGAAGGATCCTTTTGAATTAAATACATGCTCAAATTTCAGGGTATTACAAATAAAATATCTAAAATTGGTAACTATTTCAAATCAAAAACATATGTTTTCACATTTCCAATGTTATTTACATTATCTTAAGCTTACACAGAACTATGAGTAATGATTTTTAATGTGTCCTTAGTGCTCTTTAAGATGATATGTTAATAAGTTAAATAAAATAATTAAAAATTTGGCCTGATAAACTGTTTTGTGCCAACACTCAATCTAAATTATTTTTGAGGAGCTTTTAAAATTTTATTATCGAAATTGTTCTACTAAAAGTAGCTACACTAATCTATACCATTATCTCTGTGAAAGACATGCATGATTGTTGGTGAGTTCAGGCATTTGAATACTAATATAAAAAAAAACAAGCAAAACAAAACAAAAAACTACCAGCAAAATTACAAAAAACATTAGAAGGAAGAAAATTCACATCACCACCGCCTAAGTTTAAAACAATTTTTTAATTCACTTGTATTATCAATATATCTGTTAATATAATTTAAAAGTTGCATTCTTAATGTACCTATATTTGTTCTGATTTTTTTTGTTTAACTTCATGTAATGAACATTGTTTCAGAATAGCCCATGGGCTTCAAAAATACTACGTAAGTTTTGCATAGCAATAAGTTTGTTTAATGATGCTTTATTTACTTAATGCTTTCCTAATTATTGGGCTATTCCTTTGTTTTTAATATAATTGATGAAAGGGTCACAGTGAATATATGCTCCTTATATATTTTTAAGATATTCATTTAATACATTTTATATAAAAATCACACTTAACAAATAATACTTGCCTTGCCTGACTGGTGGTGGTACAGTCGATAGAGCGTCAACCTAAGATGCTGAGGTCCCAGGTCTGTAACCCTGAGGTCACTGGCTTGAGTGCAGGCTCACCAGCTTGAGTGAAGAGTCACCAGCTTGAATGCAGAGTCGCCAGCTTGAGCCCAGGGTCACCAGATTGAGCTCAAAGGTCGCTGTCTTGAAGTCCAAGGTCTCTGACTTGAGCAAGAGGTGACTGACTTGGTTTGCCCCTCCCAATCAAGGCACATATGAGAAGCAATCAATGAACAACTAAAGTACAGCTGCTGTGAGTTGATGCTTCTCATCTCTCTCCTTTCCTGTCTCTCTGTCTCTTTCTTGCTAAAAAAAAAAAAATAAGTGAAAATAATACTTGCCTTTTATAAAGAATTCAGGCAATTCAAAAAATTATATAGAAATGATAGGAAATAGGCAACAAAGCATAAGAATGAACACTTACATGCTGCCTTATAACTAATCATTATATTAAAGATTTTGAAGACATATTATCTGTTTTGTAATTTATAATATAAATATAAAGATAGGTTTATAGAGGTTTTAATTTTTGTAATACTGGATTTTAATTTGATGATTATAATTTAATTTTACATTTAATTTATAATATTACATTTAGTTTTTCTTAAATATTGAAAAAGACAAGGGAATCTCGAGGAATTACTGTATTGTAAATATTACCACAGGTTTTATTTTATAAAAGATAATTCTAACTAAAAAAGAGGACTATGAATGCAATATTGACATTAGGATCCTCATTATTTTCAATTTTACTTTTTTTTTTTTTTTTTTTTGCATTTTTCTGAAGTTGGAAACGGGGAGGCAGTCAGACAGAATCCCGCATGTGCCCAACCAGGATCCACCCGGCATGCCCCCCAGGGGACAATGCTCTGCCCACCTGGGGTGTCACTCTGTTGCAACCAGAGCCATTCTAGCGCCTGAGGCAGAGGCCACAGAGCCATCTTCAGTGCCTGGGCCAACCCTGCTCCAATGGAGCCCCAGTTGTGGGAAGGGAAGAGAGAGACAGAGAAGAAGGAGAGGGGGAGGGGCGGAGAAGCAGATGGGCGCTTCTCCTGTGTGCCCTGGCCGGGAATCAAACCTGGGAATCCCACATGCCAGGCTGATGCTCTACCACTGAGCCAACTGGCCAAGGCCCAATTTTACATTTTTAACTTTAAACCATTCTGATGAATTTCCTTGCTGTGAAAATGGAAATATTGGACCTAGAACTTTCTACATACTTACTTCTTTAATTTCTTATTTTGTTAGTTTTTAAATTGTTTTTAGAGTTGGTATTTATACTTTGTTGTGTTAACCCTACTTCATGTAACAGTATATCCATTAGTTTCATGTTTAAAATATTCAAATCATACCACTAATACTTTATATATATATATTTTTCATTCTGTAGTCATTAATTTGGTTTAGTTTTTAAATTGTCATTCTAGAAAGGATTTGAGGTTATATATATTTGATGTTCTCCACCTGTTGCTGCTGTGCTTGAATTGTATGTTGGCTGGTTTTCGTTTTGGGTTTCATTATCTTGTGTGTATTTTGTCATTGATGGTTTCTGTGTAGATATTTGAGGTCTGTTCCAATATTTATCCTTTAAAAATGCTTTATATATTCTACTTTGATTCCTAAAAATTTATCTTGCATTTACACCTGCATATGAACAAAATGAGATCTATTTCAGATTATTAATCATCTTATTTGTGATAGGAAAATTTTCTAAATGTTCATTGTTAAGAGCTGGTTAAATAATTTGTATATTTTCACATGCAATAGCATACTATGTGGCCTGAAAAAGATTGAAGTTATTTATATTGATGTGAAGAGATTTATAAAATAAAACCTAAACAAACTGATAAATACCAAATAAAAAGGAAAAATGGTATGTAGTCTGTCTATGCTTCTTACTTGTAAGAAAAAGGAAAATAAAAATGTGTTTTTATTTGTATATATGTAACTACAGAAACCACAGGAGAATTCTTAAGGAATTAAGGAAAGAGATCACATGTGATGAAGATGGTAGGGGGCATATAATTGTAGGGATAAGAATCAGATATTTTTTATTGTGTGCCATTTTTTTTTCTTAAAAAAAAAATTAAATGCATTTGCCAGAGGAGTGACACCCATACCATGTATCTGAGGCTGTTGTTAATCTGCTCTAGCAAACATTCCACATTCAGAATAGTAGCTGAAATCGGTGCTACTATGTACTTGATTTACAGTAGATTACAGTAGTCTGCCATCATCTTCCAGGATCTGTGGGTTTTTGGTTTTTTTTTGTATTTCTCTGAAGCTGGAAACGGGGAGAGACAGTCAGACAGACTCCGGCATGCACCCAACCGGGATCCACCCGGCACGCCCACCAGGGGCGAAGCTCTGCCCACCAGGGGGCGATGCTCTGCCCCTCCGGGGCATCGCTCTGCCGCGACCAGAGCCACTGCAGCGCCTGGGGCAGAGGCCAAGGAGCCATCCCCAGCGCCCGGGCCATCTTTGCTCCAATGGAGCCTTGGCTGCGGGAGGGGAAGACAGAGACAGAGAGGAAAGGGGGTGTGGAGAAGCAAATGGGCGCCTCCCCCATGTGCCTTGGCCGGGAATCGAAACCCCCCCCCCCCCCCCCCCCCCCCCCGTACGCCAGGCCGACGCTCTACCGCTGAGCCAAACGGCCGTAAAACCAACAATAAGTTTTAAAATACTAACATACCCATATTCATTAGAGAGAAATTGGAACTAGACTTGGTTCTCAGTATTTTTTTTTTTTTTTTTTTTGTGAGTGTGTGTGTGTGAGAGAGAGAGAGAGGAAGGGAGAAAGATGAGAAGCATCAACTTGTATTGCATCACTTTAGTTGTTCATTGATTGCTTCTAATATATGCCTTGACCAGGGGGCTGCAGCAAACCGAGTGACCCCTTACTCAAGCCAGCTACCTTGGGCTCAAGCCAGTGACCTTGGGCTCAAGCCAGTGACTTTGGGCTTCAAACCAGTGACCTTTGGGCTCAAGCCAGTGGTCATAGGATCATTTTGATGATCCCATGCTTAAACTGGTGAGCCTGTGCTGAAGCTGGTGATTTCAGGGTTTCAAACCTGGGATTTCAATGTCCTAGGTTGGTGCTCTATCCACAGCATCACCACCAGTCAGGCAGTTCTCAGTATTTTAAAGTAGGATCTATATGACAGTTCATATGCAGATTTATTTATTATAATATGGAAATACTATTTTAAACATCTATTTAATAAGTAAGAAACTCAGCTCAATATTCTTCACTACCTTACTATCCCCTCAAATGTGCTACTTCTTCCTTTTTTCTGTATAATTTTTTTTGTTGTTAAAATCTCATGGTCTTGAGAGTCAAGTGAAAATTATTTATGTTCTGTGAGGAAATGTTAAATAAGAATCGCCTCCCCTCTGACTATTACAGACTCCCTCAACATTTCCAACAAATACTCATTGTTGATATGGCTCTAGTCATGTTAACAATAAGCAGAATGGATTAGGTGTAGCTATCATAAAACAGAGTTAGCCCTGTGACTACCAACAGATGCTTTTTCAATATTGTGCATAGTCTTTAATAAGGATAAAAATGGCGTCATTGACATTAGTAATATGAAACCTCTAGTATTTCTAATTAAATAATAGCCATAATAAAGTGTTTTACCTGTGATCTTCATTTGTTGGCTAGCCATTTTTTCTATTAAATAATAAAAAAAATCATACAATCTGAACATTCATTATGACCTAGGCATAAATAAGGAACCAAACAAGCTCAAGATGATTCTTATTTTAAGAATTGTCTAATAAATTTAGGGTTATAAAATTTATTTCAAATGATTATACAAATATATCTATATCACCTCAAATATGGCATCATATTATCATTCCAAGAAATTCTTATGTTTTTAATAATTTTTATATTTAATGATTTATTTTTACTGTCTTTTTTTTAGAAGAGCACATTTATTAATTTTTTTTTTTTTCTGAAGCTGGAAACCAGGAGGCAGTCAGACAGACTCCCGCATGCGCCCGACCGGGATCCACCCGGCACGCCCACCAGAGGGCGATGCTCTGCCCATCCGGGGTGTCGCTCTGTCGTGACCAGAGCCACTCTAGTGCCTGGGGCAGAGGCCAAGGAGCCATCCCCAGCGCCCAGGCCATCTTTTGCTCCAATGGAGCCTTGGCTGCGGGAGGGGAAGAAAGAGACAGAGAGGAAGGAGAGGGAGAGGAGTGGAGAAGCAGATGGGCGCTTCTCCTGTGTGCCGTGACCGGGAACCAAACTCAGGACTTCCGCATGCCAGGCTGACGCTCTACCACTGAGCCAACTGGCCAGGGCCCATTTTATTAATTTTAATGCGGTGACATTGATAATCAGGGTACATATATTCAGAGAAAACATCTCCAGATTATTTTGACATTTGATTATGTTGCATACCCCTCACCCAAAGTCAAATTGTCTTCCATTACCTTCTATCTGGTTTTCTTTGTGCCCCTCCCCTTCCCAATCCCCTCTCTCTCCTTCCTCACACACCTACCCACCTTTCCCATTATTATCACATTCTTGTCAATGTCTCTGAGTCTCATTTTTATGTCCCATTTATATATGGATTCATATAGTTCTTAGTTTTTTCTGATTTACTTATTTCACTCTGTATAATGGTACCAAGGTCCACCATGTTATTGTAAATGATCTGAGGTCATTATTTCTTATGGCTGAATAGTATTCCATAGTATATATGTATCAAAGCAATTTAATACACTCATCTACTGACAGACATTTGGGCTGTTTCAAGATCTTTGCTAGTGTGAACAATGCTGCCATAAACATGGGGGTGCATTTCTTCTTTTGGAATAGTTTTATGGTGTTCATGGGTATATTCCTAAAAGTGGGATAGCTAGGTAAAAAGGCAGTTTGATTTTTAATTTTTGAGGAATCTCCATACTGTTTTCCACAGTGGCTGCACCAATCTGCATTCCCACCAGCGGTGCAGGAGGATTCCTTTTTCTCCACATCCTCGCCAGCAATATTC
This sequence comes from Saccopteryx bilineata, assembly GCF_036850765.1. Classification (NCBI taxonomy): domain Eukaryota; kingdom Metazoa; phylum Chordata; class Mammalia; order Chiroptera; family Emballonuridae; genus Saccopteryx; species Saccopteryx bilineata. Next base: position 246,886,728 of record NC_089493.1, read on the forward strand.
TGTGTTGTTTTGTTGATGAGCGCCATTCTGACTGGTGTGAGGTGATATCTCCTTGTGGTTTTAATTTGCATTTATCTAATGATTAGTGATGTAGAGCATTTTTTCATATGCCTATTGGCCATCTATATGTCCTCTTTGGAGAAGTGTCTATTCATTTCTTTTGCCCATTTTTTGATTGGATTGTTTATATTCCTGGTGTTGAGTTTTACAAATTCTTTATAAATTTTGGTTATTAACCCCTTATCAGACATACTGTCAAATATGTTCTCCCATTGTGTAGTTTGTCTTTTTATTCTGTTCTTATTGTCTTTAGCTGTGCAAAAGCTTTTTAGTTTGATATAGTCCCATTTGTTTATCCTGTCTTTTATTTCTTTAGCCCATGGACATAAATCAGCAAATATATTGCTGCGAGAGAGGTCAGGGAGCTTAATGCCTATGTTTTCTTCAAAGATGCTTATGGTTTCATGGCTTATATTTAAGTCCTTTATTCATTTTGAGTTTATTTTTGTGAATGGTGTAAGTTGGTGGTCTAGTTTCATTTTTTTGCAGGTAGCTGTCCAGTTTTCCCAACACCATTTATTAAAGAGGCTGTCTTTATTCCATTGTATGCTCTTACCACCTTTGTCAAATATCAGCTGTCCATAGAGCTCTGGGTTTATTTCTCGGTTCTCTTTTCTGTTCCATTGATCTATATGCCTATTCTTATGCCAGTACCAGGCTGTTTTGAGTACAGTGGCCTTGTAGTATAACTTAATATCAGGAAGTTTGATAACTCCCACTTTATTCTTCTTTTTTAAGATGGCTGAGGCTATTTTTGTTCTTTTTTGGTGCCATATAAATTTTTGGAATATGTGATCTATATCTTTAAAGTATATCATTGGTATTTTAATTGGTATTGCATTGAATTTATAAATTGCTTCGGGTAATATATTGATTGATTGATTTACAAAAATTGTACCAGCCTTCCTCCTCAGAATAAATCCCACTTTATCATGGTGTATGATTTTTTCCATATATTGTTTGATCTGGTTTGCTAATATTTTGTTGAGAATTTAGCATCTATATTCATCAAAGATATTGGCCTATAATTTTCTTTCTTTGTGTTGGCTTTTCCTGGTTTTGGAATCAGGATTATGCTCGCCTCATAAAAGGAGCTTGGAAGTCTTCCTCTTGAATTTTTTGAAATAGCTTGAGAAGGATAGGAGTTAATTCTTCTTTGAATATCTGGTAGAATTCAACTGTGAAACCATCAGGCTCAGGACTTTTCTTTGTTGGGAGTTTTTTTATTTATTTTTTATTTTTTATTTATTTTTTATTTTTATTTTATTTTTTTAATAATTTTATTTTTAATGGGGCTACATCAATAAATCAGGATATATATATTCACAGATAACAACTCCAGGTTTCTTGTCGTTCACTTATGTTGCATACTCATCACCCAAAGTCAGATGGTCCTCTGTCACCTTCTATCTAGTTTTCTTTGTGCCCCTCCCCCTCCCCCTTTCCCTCTCCCTCTCCCTCTCCCCCCTCCCCCCATAACCACCACATTCTTATCAATGTCTCTTAGTTTCACTTTTATGTCCCACCTACGTATGAGATGGGAGTTTTTTGATAACTGTTTCAATCTCATTTGTTGTAATCGGTCTGTTTAGGTTTTCTGATTCTTCCAGATTGATTTTTGGAAGATTGTATGTTTCAAGGAATTTGTCCATTTCATCTAGGTTGTCTAGTTTTTTGGCATACAGTTCTTCATAGTATTTTCCTACAATCTTTTGTATTTCTGTTGTGTCAGTTGTTATTTCTCCACTCTCATTTCTAATTTTATTTATTTGAGTTTTCTCTCTCATTTTCTTGGTGATTCTAATTAAAGGTTCATCAATCTTGTTTACCTTTTCAAAGAACCAGCTCCTAGTTTCTTTGATCCTCTGTATTGTTTCATTAGCCTCTATGTCATTTATTTCTGCTCTGATCTTTATTATTTCCTTCCTTCTACTAGCTCTGGGCTTTACCTGCTGTTCTTTTTCTAGTTCTTTTAGATGCAGGTTTAAGTTGTTTATTTGAGCTTTTTGTAGTTACTTATGGTGTGCCTGCAGTGCTATGAACGTCCCTCTCAGTACTGCTTTTGCTGTTTCCCATAAATTTTGCGTTGATGTATGCTCATTGTCATTCGTTTCTAGTAATTTTTTTATTTCTTCTTTGATCTTATTCTTAATCCATTTGTTATTTAACAATCTGCTATTTAGTTTCCATGTCTTTGAGAATTATTGACCTTGTCTGTTGTGATTCATTTCTAGTTTCATGCCATTATGATCAGAGAAAGTGCTTGATATGATTTCAATCTTCTTAAATTTGTTGAGACCACTTTTGTGCCCTAACATGTGATCTATTCTAGAGAATGTACCATGAGCACTTGAAAAGAATGTATATTCTGCTGCTTTAGGGTGAAAGGTTCTGAAGATATCTATTAAATCGAGTTGATCTAGTGTGTCCTTTAAGTCTGCTGTTTCTTTGTTAATTTTCTTTCTTGAGGATCTATCTAGTGATGTTAGTGGAGTATTGAAATCTCCTACCATATAGTATTGCTGTTGATCTCGCCCTTTATATCCATCAATGTCTGCTTTATATATTTAGGTGCTCTTTTATTAGTTGCATATATATTTATAATAGTTATATCTTCCTGTTGGATTACTCCCTTTATCATTATGTAGTGTCCTTCTTTATCTCTTACTATATCCTTTGTTTTAAAGTCCATTTTGTCTGATATAAGTATTGCTACCCCAGCTTTTTTTCATTTCCATTTGTATGAAATGATTTTTTCTATCCTTTTACCTTCAACCTACGTGCATCTTTTGTTTTAAGGTGTGTCTCTTGTAGATAGCATATGTACAGGTCCTGTTTTCTTATACATGCAGCTACCCTATGTCTTTTGTTTGGATTATTTATTCCATTTACATTTAAGGTTATTATTGATATGTAGTTGTTTATTGCCATTTTATTCTTTAAAGCTGTATTCCTGTTTTGCTATAATCTTTTCCCACTTTGATATGTTTACACCAGGCCCCTTAACATTTCCTGAAGCATTGGTTTGGTTGTGATGAATTCCTTGAGTTGTTTTTTGTCTGGGAAGCTTTTTATTTCTCTTTCAATTTTAAATGATAGTCTTGCTGGATAAAGTAGTCTTGATAGTAGGTTCTTCTTCTGCATTACTTTGAATATTTCTTGCCATTCTCTTCTGGCCTCAAGTGTTTCTGTTGAGAAGTCAGATATAATCCTTATGGGGGCTCCTTTGTAGGTGATAACTTCTTTTTCTCTAGAAGCTTTTAATATTTTCTCTTTATCACTTAGCTTTGGTATTTTAATTATGATGTTTTTCTGGTGTAGGTTTTTTTTGGTTTCTTTTTAATGGAGTTTTTTGTGCTTCTTGAACTTGTGAGAGTTTCTCCTGCATCAATTTAGGGAAGTTTTCAGCTATGATATGATTGAACAAAGTCTCTATCCCTTGTTATTTCTCTTCTTCTTCAGGAACCCCTATTATGCGGATGTTATTTCTCTTCATGTTACAGAGCTCTCTAAGAGTTTCTTCAGACTTTTTGAGTCTCTTTTCTTTTTTCTTCTCTGCTTTCTTGCCTTCATTGAAGTTGTCCTCCAACTCGCTGATTTGATCCTCAGCTCTATCCATCCTGTTTTTAATTCCTTCTATTGTGGTCTTCATTTCTGATATTGTATTTGTCATCTCCAACTGAATCTTTTTTAATATTTCAATATCCTTTTTTATACTCGCTATTTCTTTATTTAGATGTTCATAATGACCATCCATTGTTGTTCTAACATCCCTAAGCATCCTTACAATCATTATTTTGAACTCTGCATCTGGAAGTTTGATTATTTCCATATCACTCAGTTCATCTCCTGAAGGTTTCTCTTGTGGTTTTATTTGAATTGCACTTTTTTGTCTTCTCATTATCTGTGTTTGGGTTTTCTGTTTGTAGAGTTGGTTGAGTCTAGGCTTGGTGTTGTCTGCCTCCAGTTTTCAATTGTGTTATTTCTAGGTCTTTTGGGTTGGTGTCAGCTATTATTTGTAATCCACTTTCGGATTTGGGCTGCTTTGAAGTCTTGATTTGTTTGTTTTCTTAACAAGTGATAGTCTTGTTTACTGATCTCAGCAGGGGGCTTCCTTGAAACTGTATCCGGGAATGCTATGGGTATAACCTGTGACTCTTAAGGCCTCTTCCACCAACTAATCTCTCTGGGGGCAGGGTGTTTTCTCAGCTTCAGTAAGGGGAGGTGTATCTCCGATCTCCACAGAGACCTCAGTTACTGCCCCTCCTCCCCACTTTTTGTTTTCAGCTGTGTCTTGTTGCACTGATTGGAGCTGGAGAGATTTCTGGAGATCTGTGATCTGGAAGAAATTCACTCTTCTGTTTTGTGGAAGGATCAGTCCCTCCCCCAGCTATGGCCACCTCCAGCATGGATGATTCAGCTTTTTAGGTAGTCTGCATTTCTTTCCTTCTCACAGTCTGGCCCTCTTTCTCTCCTTTCCACTTGGGAGATAAGCTTCGTCCTTTCAACACACCTTGCTCCCTGGTCGACAGGCAAGTGTCTATGAGCAGTATTTTTTCCTCTTTTCCCTGGAATGAGAGCCCCTCTGGACTCTCAGCCTTACCCCCCCCCCATTCCTGTAAGCAGGGGAGATTCAGGCGCTCCCTACCAGGTTTGTTGTGGCTTCTTCTTTGCTCCTTGGTTTTTGAGAGCTGTTCTTGTAGTCCAGAGTTGGTTTTTCATGCTAATTTTTCCTAAATTGATTTGTATTCCAGTTTGGTGGTGAGAGCTGGACATCTGTGCATCTGCTTACTCCGCTGCCATCTTCGTTCCCCCCCCCCCCTGCATCTTTTGTTTTAAGGTGTGTCTCTTGTAGACAGCGTATGTACATGTCCTGTTTTCTTATTCATGCAGCTACCCTGTGTCCTTTGTTTGGATCATTTAATCCATTTACATTTAAGGTTATTATTGATATGTAGTTGTTTATTGTCATTTTATTCTTTAAAGCTGTATTCCTGTTTTGCTATATTCTGTTCCCACTTTGATCTGTTTACAGCCAGCCCCTTAACATTTCCTGCAACATTGGTTTGGTTGTAATGAATTCCTTGATTTTTGTTTTTTGTCTGGGGAGCTTTTTATTTCTCCTTTAATTTTAAATGATAGCCTTGCTGGATAAAGTTGTCTTGGTTGAAGCTTCTTGTTCTACATTACTTTCTTGCCATTCTCTTCTGGCCTCAAGTGTTTCTGCTGAGAAGTTGGAAGTCATTCTTATGTGGGCTCCTTTGTAGGTGATAGCCTTTTTTTCTCTAGCATCTTTTAATATTTTCTTTTTATCACTTAGCTTTGGTATTTTAATTATGATGTGTCTAGTTGTAGGTTTCTTTGAGTTTATTTTTAATGGAGTTCTCTATGCTTCTGGAACTTGTGAGTGTTTTTCCTGCATTAATTTAGGGAAATTTTCAGCTATGATATGATTGAACAAAATCTCTATCCCTTGTTCTTTCTCTTCATCTTCAGGAACCCCTATGATGTGGATGTTGTTTCTCTTCTTCTTGTCACAGAGCTCTCTAGGAGTTTCTCAGATTTTTAGAGTCTTTTTTCTTCTCTGCTTCCACGCCTTTATTCAACTTGTCCTCCAACTTGCTGTTTCCATCCTTAGCTCCATTCATTCTGTTTTTAATTCCTTCCATTGTGTTATTCATTTCTGATATTGTATTTGTCATCTCTGACTGATTCTTTTTTAATATTTCAATGTCCTTTTTTTATATTTGCTATTTCTTTAGGTGTTCATAATGACCATCCATTGTTGTTCTAAGATCCCTAAGCTTCCTTACAATCAGTATTTTGAACTCTGCATCTGGAATTTTGATTATTTCCATATTACTCAGTTCAGTTCCTGGAGGTTTCTCTTGTGCTTTCATTTGGATTACACTTCTCTGTCTTCTCATTATGTTTGTGTGTTTGGGTGTATTGTTTGTAGATCTGGTTGAGTCTAGGCTTGGTGTTATCTGCCTCCAGTTTTCAATTTTGTTATTTCTAAGTCTTCTTGGGTTGGCATCAGCTATTATTTGTAATCCACTTTTGGGTTTGGGCCACTTTGAAGTCTTGATTTGTTTGTTTTCTTAACAGGTGATAGTCTTGTTTACTGATCTCTGTAGGGGACTTATTTGAAACTGTATTCAAGAATGTGGTGGTTGTATCCTGAGACTCTGAAGGCCTCACCTGCCAGTTACTCGTTCTGGGGGCAGGGTGTTTTCTCAGCTTCAGAAGGGGGAAGTGCATCTTGATCTCCATTGGGACCTGAGTTATTGCCCCTCCTCTGCATTTCTTGTTTTCAGCTGTGTCTTTTTGTGCTGATTGGAGCTGGAGAAATGTGTAGAGATCTGTGACCCGGAAACACTTTAGATTTTATATTATGGAAGGATCAGCCCCTCCCCAGCTATGGCCTCCTCTAGCACTGGATGAGTCAGCTTGTCAGGTCATCCCCTGCATTCTTCTGCCCCTCACCGTCTGTCTCTCCCCCCTTTCTTTTTGGAAGACAAGCCAGCCGTTTCAACACACCTCATTTTCTGTTCACCAGGCAAGTAAGTGTCTTTGAACAATATTTTCTGCTCTTTTCCTGGAGTGAGAGCCCTCTGGGCTCTCAGCCTCCCCCCCCCCTTTCCTGTAAGCAGGGGAGATTCTGGCGCTCCCTTCTAGGTTTGTTGTGGCTTCTTCTTTGCTCCTTGGTTTTTGAGAGTTGTTCTTGTAGTCCAGAGTTGGTTTTTCATGCTGATTGTTCCTAAATTAATTTGTAATGCAGGTCGGTGGTGTGAGCTGGGAGTCTGTGCATCTTCCTACTCCACTGCCATCTTCAGGTCTCTTTTTTTTAAAACTTACTATTTCTAAAATAATTGTGAGTGTTGGAATAATGACAGTTTCCTCATTTTGCTCTAGGAATGAAGTTTATTATCATTTTTATTACTAAGATTTATTGTCAGCTCTGTCTTAATTAGTGACCAGAGACAGTAATCTGACAGGTTGGGCTGGAAAATAGAGGAAAGTTTGGTGATAGAAACCAGATAGAAATTCTTATAATAATCCTCATGAGAGGAGATGAACTTGAATGGAATCAGCGACAATGAGAATAAAAGTGAAAGGAGATGAGATTTCTATTTTAGGAACACTCTGTAGGATGTGGGACTTGGATTGGGACAGAGGGCAGAGAACTCAGTGATAAGGGAGATGGTGTTATTTTAGGATTAGTTGGGAATGAAAGACAGAAATATAAAATTGTGTCTCCAGCTTATTTTTAAGATTTTGGAAGACAGGGACTTGGGACTATTCATTCATATGTTCTTTCAAACACATATGCAAACAAATTTATAAGAATTTAATTGATACCACATACTGCACTGGGTGTTAATAATATAAAAAGTTGGAAGGCACAATTCCTATTTTTAAATATCTCCTAGACTAATAAAGTGAAAAGGATATAAGGAAATAATTACTGTAAAATTGTGATAAAACTTCACAAATATCATAACATAGAAACAAAGGTGCCATCTCCCTTCATTTCTCATATGAATAGCATTTAGGGGCTAAATAAATGTGTAAGTGCAAGTTATTATTTGCTTTTTTTCCCCCTTAGAACAGTGAATGAGGACTTTGCTAGACATGGCCCTCAGGAATGGTCTTTTCCCAAATTAGTGACAGACAGGGATGATATATCATTTGTTAGTGTTCAGAATAATGCTTTTCCCCACCTCTTCTTCTTACTTGACAACAAAAGTATTGTTTGAAATCCCAAGTCACAGTGAATGATTTTATTTAACTAAAAATCAATTCTTTTAAATAGGTTTTTTATAGGTGAGCATATTCATGCTCTTTCCACCACCACCAAGTGTATTTGTCAAGAGCCTCATCCTACTCTAACATAAACCTGCTCTTTGAAGGTGATCACACCATCGACCTTGCTTGAAAAAGGAGCCATTATCTAACTCCTGACTTCCTCTGTGTGTAAAAACTCAAACAAGACAAAGTCCTTTACTTTGGTATTATACAGTGATAGTAATACTGAACATAAAGAGATATAATATTGAACATAAAGGTGACTTGACAAAATCTAGTTTTTGAATTATTGGCCTGTTTAAGCCAGCTATGTGTGTTACTCTTATTTGCTCTGTATTCTAGTTTTTAGTGTTCTTGAGTGACCTCTTGATGTTCAGATAAAATGAAATGTAACAGTGTTATAACTTTTCTCTAAAGAATGCTTCTTGATCTAATCTGCTACTCTGTGTCTCTTTTTGGTGAATTTAGTCCATTACTCCTAGGGTAAGTATTGATACATGAAGACTTCTCTTGTCATTTTATAGTTTGCTTTCTGATAGCTCTGTAACTCCCATTGATTCTTTTCTTTTGTATTCCTCTCTTTTGTTTTTGTTTGGTAGTTAGTATTCCATATTTCTTTCTTCTGTTTCCTCTTTTTATTAAGTTATGTGTCTCAGGTTTTTTGTTTTTGACAGATGGTTACTGAAAAAGAAAGTTTCATATATACAGTAGCCTATTTTCTTTTGAATGCTTCTGATCTCAATCCTCATTTGAAAATTCAGAACTTTTATCTCCTCCCCATTTATGTTTTTGTTGTAACAAATTATCCCTGTTTATGCTATAAGTTTGTTGGAGATCTTACAGTTCTATGGGTTTTTTGTGTGTGTTTGTTTCAAGTAGAATAACCCCTTTGAATATTTCCTCCAGTGCAGTTATCTGATGATAAATTTCCTCAGCTTCTGTAAGTCTGGAAAAGTCTTTATTTCTCCTTTATATATGAAGGATAACTTTGCTGGATATGTTATTCTTGGCTGGTAATTCCTCTCTTTCAGCATTTTGAATATTTGGTTCCATTCCCCTCTGGCTTATAGATTTTCTGCTGAGAAGTCTGATAACCTACCATATTTCCTTATGTATAAGATTCTCCTGTATAAGACACACCTTATTTCTGTGGCCCGAAGTTTGGAAAAAAAAGTATTACATAAAGTTATTGAACTCAAGTTTTATTCATCATAAAATTCATACAGTTCCTCATCACTATCAAATCCCATCCATTAGCTTGTCGTCATCTGTGTCTGATGACGAATTGCTGTCTTCAACAATGGGCGCAAAAACAAGTGCAAAAAAGCAGGAAATGCAAGTAAAAAAAATCTACAACCAATGTATTAGATACACCCAGTTTTAGACCCCAGATTTTTTGAAAAAGAGTGCAACTTATACATAGGGAAATATGGTAATTAGCTTTCCTTTATATGTTGCTTTCTTCTTTTCCTTGGCTGTCTTGGGAATTCTCTTTTATTAATTTTTGACAGTTTTGATACAGTGTGTCTTAGAGAAGGCCTCTTTGGATTTAGGTAAGTAGGTGTTCTGTTTGCTTCTTGGATTCAAGGGTCTAGCTCTTTCCATAGGTTTGGGAAGTTTTCATCAATTATTTGTTTCAATAGCCTCTCTGTTCCATTCTCTCTCTCCTCTTCATTTGGTATGTCCACTCTTTTTATATTGTTCTTTTTGATGGAGTAACATGATTCTCATAGAGCTCCCTCATTTTTTTTTTATGCTCAAGTCTCTCTTCTTCCTTCTGCATCATTTAGGGATTTTTCTACTTTTAATGTCACTAATTCTTTCTTCCATCTGGTCAGCTCTATTTCCTATGATTGCTAGTTCATTCTTGATCTCTTGAGTCTTCATCTCCAGAATTTCTGTTTTACTTTTTTTTGGTTGTTTTTTGTTTGTTTGTTTTGTTTTAATTTCAATCTCTTTTGTAGAGTACTCATTTTGTTTGTTGATTTGTTTTTTGAATGCATTAACTTGTCTGTGTTTTCTTATATCTCACTGGGCAATTTCAGAACTTCAATCTTGGATTCTCTCATTTATATCCAAGTTTCCATGTGTTTTAGTTTGCTTTCTTTAGTTTCTTTCTGAACTGCATAGTTCCCTTGGTTATTCATGGTGTTCAATGGACTCATATGTATAGGCTTCTGTATGAGTGGCACTTTTTTAGTACATTAGTTTTGGGAGATCTTTCTATTATTTTCTGGTAGGTCACACTGAATCATAAGTTTTAGCTCTGTGTTGGCTCCCACTGCAGTGCTGGCTGGTGTCAGTGTAGCTGTGTAACTTGGGTGGGGGTGGGTTGTGAGAACCTGGCATCTTCTTAGCTTTTTCTTCCAGTAATGGTTACCTTGGTCCTCTGAGTGGTCTCATTGCGCCCCTAATGGAGACCAGACACAGGGAACCCTCTTACTCAAGGGAAACACTGGCACTATATTATCAGTTCTTGGGTATGCAGCTGATGTACTCTGCACCCCAACACCAAGGACAAAGGGAGGTGAGTTCTGGGAGGCTGTGGGACTATGGGCTTTGTGTCTTTGCTTTTCTGCCTGAAGTGCCACCACAGGACAACTGCAGCAGTGTCCCATTATGGCATCACCTTCCCAGGTTTCTGCATTTAGCTACTGCTCTCATCCTGTGGGAGTACTTACCAAATCTGTTTCTCCTGGTGGATGGAAACCCAGACATAACTGAGTTACTACCCTCTCCAGGCTGAGCCATGCCTTAAGCATTCAGCTGCAGGGATATGCCCTTGGCTCCCTTTTTTTTCACTGCCCCATCCACTCCTCTTTGCTCACCTTTAATTGCTTCAATACGTGGATCTCTCAGGTGTACCTGTATATTGAGCTGGGTGTCCTTGACTTATAGCTGTTTCAAATTGTTTACATTTTAAGGGAAGAGACCAAGAATATCCCATCATTACTCTTATATCACTTTTATTTAAATTTAAATTAAATTAATAAAAAGTTTAGTTCCTTAGTCACACTAGCCACATTTCAAGTGCTCAACCACCATACCTGGCTAGTGGTGATGGTTTTGGACAGTGAAGACATAATATGCTTAAAAATTTTTGTTTGATAGGACTGAGGATGTAGATCAGAGTTTAGTATAGATCAGAGTTTCTTCAAATGCAAAAAAAAAGATAATTATCCTTTTTTTCTGTTAATATTTTTAATTATAAAAGTATACTCATATTGCCTCTTCCACCAAATCTCTTACATTATCTTTTGTGTATAATACCTCTTGTGAGGCTTGCTATCTCCACATTTCTATATAATACAATTATATATATACTTACTGATTTATCAAATACAAATAATTGTTAAAAGTCTCCTACATTTTGTTCACTCTTAACACACCTCCCAAATTACATCTGTAAGATTCATTTTAAAATACTTTTACTAGAAATTATTAGAATCATACACATGAGCATTATGGTTATAATTATGATCATAATATAATATTCTAATGTAATAGTAATTTTGACTACCCAAAACTATATCACTTTACCTTCTATTTATGATGAGAAAATGAGTACCTCCTTCATTTTCCTCCACACTACTTCCTTTCAATATTTTGAAATCTCAAGATACCATATTATTTGTTTAGATAATCTACATTTATAATTCACATATAATTTACCATTTCAAACTTCATCTATAGAGTCTAAAATGGAAACTCAAAATTAATATTTTAAAGTTATGATTACGGAACTTTTATTGATTATGAAATCAAGTACTATGAATGATTTAACATGATGGATGCCATCATTCCTTTGCTATAAATTGTTTCTATTAATGATTAACATACATTTACAGAAATTTGGTTTTTTAATCATACTATATGTTATTCTAGATAATCTATGTCTTTCTGCTCTAAATTGAGATGTTTCTAACTTGTGTGGTACACAGCTTACATTGTAAGATTTCTTTTGATTCTCTGAGGAGTTTATTTTACTTTTTAAATCCATTCCATGTTTCCCTCTCTTTTGATTTTTTAAATTTTATTGCATAATGGTCTTGTGTTTTAGGGTAGTAAGTTTTCTGAGTACTTTTATGTCTAATAATTTTTCTCCTCATACCTGATTAACTTTTAGAATAAAAGAGAATTCTAGATCTAATCATTTTTATTAGAACTTAATATTGAGGTTGCGTTATTTTTTTTCAATATCCAACATTGCTTTACCTGGTCCTCCAATTCTGGAACCCCCATGCATCACACATCACTTTCACCACAGCTCAGGTGCTGTTCACTCTTCTATACCTTCTCATTTGAGATACCCTATCATTTGTCAGCATAGTTGTTGATGTGATAAGGATAGACTAAAGAGATGATAAGGACAGACTAAAGAGATGATGTATGTCCTTTTTTGTGTCCTTTGGTAAATTATCTTGTTAAGTAAGTAATGGATCCTGAGAGCAGTGCAGTATATGTCAATTACTTAAAGTAAATAGACTTCTAAGAAATAATCTGATATTTTTGGTCTTTGTTGTATATTTCCCTGGTCTCTGCACATAGAGGTCCATGGAAACATATGGTGCATAAAATATTTTTGATTCTACAAAAGAGGAAATACTTCCTACCAAAATTCTCTTCAATGAAAGCTTTTCTCTATTCAGGAAGTGATGGGCTTTGATAAATGAACTTTCTGGGAGTGGATTTTAACAATAAACCCATCATAGAAATTGGAGTTATGAGATTTATTACATAAGGAATTCACCTGGCTTATTCTTTTATTTAAGTCAAGACTACCCCATTACATTTTCGGAAGCTGTCTTTTGGATATACCTAAGGATTCCAAATGAATAGTTTCTTTAGATAGGCCATATCTTTTAGCCTGAACATTCTTCTTTTGTATACATTAGCATTTTATGTAAATGAATGAATAATAAAAACTAGGCAAATTAAACTTTTTTAAATTATATGTGCTGAAAAATTCATAGTTGACTAGAGAAAATGAGTATATATTTTGTTGCTGGGTGTAATTTAAATAGAGGAAGTCAAATGGATTCTCTCTTTGGTTGGTATGTGTATGGGCTACTAAAGGGAACAAACGGAGAAAATATTGATGACATTCAGTAAAAAAATGAAGTAGAAAGAAAGGCAAAACAGACTATGTAGAAATAAATGTTAATGGCTAGAATAAGTAGACTATTATATGTTTTTTAATCTTTATTCATGGAATATTTAGAAACCCTACAGTTTTTATATTTGTATGTGTATATACATGGTGGTTGTAATATAATCTATGATATAAAAATGAGTAAAACAGGTACTGCTTAATAATTTTTGTGTGTGTGTGACAGAGACAGAGTCAGAATCAGAGAGAGGGACAGGTAGGGACAGACAGGAAAGGAGAGAGATGGGAAGCATCCGTTCTTTGTTGCAGCATCTTAGTTGTTCATTGATTGCTTTCTCACATGTGCCTTGACCAGGGGGCTACAGCAGACCAAGTGACCCTTGCTCGAGCCAGTGACCTTGGGTTCAAGCTGGTAAGCCTTGCTCAAACCAGATGAGCCCGTGCTTAAGCTGGCGACCTTGGAGTCTTGAACCTGGGTCCTCCACATCCCAGTCCAACGCTCTGTCCACTGCTTAATAAAATAAATTATGTTAGGAACTTACTTTTGGCCCAATTTTAAAGAACATTTATTTTGTTCCTCTAGCAAGCTTGTTAGGCAAGATACAATTGTGACTTTTAAAAGAGCTTAATCGACCTGCCCAAAGTTAAATAGTTTGTCAGTGGAAATACTAGGGCTAGAATCCATATTATTTACTCTCAATTTACAGTTTTATTATAATTGTTGTTCCTCTACAAACCCCACCCTAGTAAAGAGAGAGAAAAATAGTAAATTCACACTCACATGAAATAATAACATGACAATTTAGTGCTCAGCAGCTGTGACAGTGACAGTAGACTAAGGGAATGACAGCACTGAATTCTGTAGTTGGAGCAAGCTTACTGAAAGCAGAGCCCTTGTGCTGGAGTTTACAGGTAATCTCAGATCCCACTCCCTTTTATGAGTTCTGGTGCTTGAATAAGGTATACCTTATCGGGGGCCTTTTGCTCAGATTGTCTTAGAGGCTTTTATTGGGATTGCTTAGAATTTTTTTTCCAATATGAAATTTTCAGAATTATGTTGTTCCTCTTACCAATAAGTATATTGAAATATAAATGAAGTAATAATGCAAAAACAGTCACAAAGCTACTTAACATACAGGATGAGATCTTCATCATGTTCATTTTTGTATGAATTTCTTAAATGAAGTATAGAAAAATTATATATCAAAAATACAATTTATAATCTAGACTTCATTTTTAATGTGTAACTTAAAGGAAAGAAACAATCCAATTCAAAGAATATATTTTATAGATATAAATGACATTTATATGTCATATATTTATGGGTATATATTAGTATCAAAACTTTCTACAAGTGCATAACAGTAAAAAATTATACCCCAATTTAGGAAAAGTGGACAAAATATTTAAACTTGAATGGCTATAATCATAGTAAAATATCTTTAACCTCATTAGTAGTTATGGAAATTAAAAGAAAAGTATATTTTTCATGTAATATTGGCAAAAAGTATTCATGCACCATATTAAAGAAGCCATTGGGAAACAAGAACTCAATAACTTTTGGAAGTTGTATAAATTGCTTCAGTGACTTAGAAAAAAATATGGCAAAATATACTGAAATGGAAAGTGCATATACCTTGATCAAGCGTTGCCATTTATAAGGGTTTTCTGCAAAGAAACTTTCATACATTTGTGCAAGTAGACAGTTCCAGGGAACTATATTGCAGTACTATTTGTAATAGAAAAAACTTGGAAACCACTCAAGTACTCATCAGCAAACAGAATAATAAGGATGGGTATATATTCCTTAAGTGGGATCCTTTTTACAGTAGTTAAAAATATTCTAGAATAGATCTAAAATATTAAACTTAGATTTTCAAAATATAAAGTAGAATGAAGCCAGATCCATTTTATGTATAATTTAATACCTTTAATAAATTTTACAAAATACATGAAATAAGTTTGTGTAATGTTTCTGGGTACATACTCAGGTAGTTTAAATACAAAAACGAATACTATATATTTAAATTCCTTATGATGGTTTTCTCTGGGGAGAAAGGGTGGTGATCATAGGATATTTCAGATGTGTCTGTGATACTTGATTCTTCCCTCCAAAAACCCTTGAAATTGTTAGTTTGTTTTAGTACTACTTTTTTTGACAAGCTGTTCCTTAAGTTTTTTTTAATTAACAAAATAAAGGGAAAATTGTTTTACATTGGATGGGAAGGGAAGCCTCAGATTCCAGAGCAGTCAACCCTCTCCAATTTAACAGTCTGAGCATCCCATTGGATAATATTCCATCTGGCAGCACTCAGGAACCCCCCCCCCCCCTTGCCAATTGCTACATTGTATGAAGAAGGCATATTTTTGAATTCACATCCTGGATCACACTTGGGTTGTTCCTAAGTATACTTCTGCCCTGTTGCAGAGGATGTATTTTTATCTCTTTATATTCTTATTTTTAACCTGAGCTACCCTTCTGCTCTGTAACCATTTAGTGCCATATGAAAACCTAATATTGCCCTGACTGGTTGGTTCAGTGGATAGAGTGTTGGCCAGGTGTGTGGACATCCCAGGTTTTATCGCTGGTCAGGGCACGCGTGAGAAGTGATTATCTGCTTCTTTTCCACCCTCTCCTTCTTCTCTTCACTTTTTGTACCCTTTCTCTCCCCTTTCCCTCTTTCCCTCTCACAGCCAGTGCCTTGACTGGTTCGAACCTTGGACCTGGGCGCTGAGGATAGCTCGTTGATTCAAGCACTGGCCCCAGACAGAGGGGTTGCCAGGTGGATCCCAGTCAGGGTGCATGTGGGAGTCTGTCAATTTTCCTTTCTCTCACTTAAAAATAAAAAGAAAGCCTAATATTTTCTTTTGTCAGATGCTAACTATAGCAGTTAAAAGGCTAATCGAATGTATCAAGTTTTACTTGACTTTTCTATCCATAGATTATGTCCAATTATAATATCAGGTTCAACTCTAGCCATAGTCATTTTTCTGGTCACATTGCATGCTAAACACTAAAAATGACTGAAGCTAAACAGTGTTTTACAAAGAGTCAATATTGCATAGAGATTACTTTGTGGGCTCTGGAGTTAGATGGTTTGGCTTAGCCTCTGACAATATGTGACATTTTGAGCAAATTACTTAATCACTTTAAACCTCAATTACCTCATCTATAAAATGGGGACCATAAGAGTAACTACCTCAAAGATTGTTCTGAAGACTAATTGATTTGTGAAGCATTTACTGGTGTTCTTGGTGCATGGTATGCATTCAATAAATGTTAATTATTATTTGTTTGAAGGTTGGGGGTTACTATAGTGGCATAGTATCTTATTGACTGTATTCATGCTCATAGTACTTAGTTGTTCATTCATTGTAACTAAATCACCAGAACGTATTCAGACTATGCAGCACTGATACTGATAAATGAACTAGAGATACTTTTACACCCTAGAGAAATGAATACCCAGGAATAAATACATTGTACAATTAAAACAACAAATTCCATGCAAATAAGTGCCTTCAAAAATTTCCAAAGCCTAATCATTTGATTATTTTTTAATAGCAATGTGAATTTCTGCATTTATTGCCTGATGGAACTCCTGAAATGCATTGTTCAACTCAAAAGGAGCCTAGGTTTCTGAATAGGACACTATAAACCTGATTTCAACAGACTGAAAACAAGATGTGACAAGCAGTTTGACACTGGCCTTCTGCTAATTTCCACTATTTGTAAAGAGGCACATCTGAATGGAAATAGCTCTGCAGAATAGATCAGTATAGTTGAGGCCATGTCAGTCCGCACATAAAACCACAGTACTGGGGAAAATAAGCAGCCATTGATTTCCTGTGAAAGCCTGCTGAGTCCGGGGAAAGCAGCCAATATGGGGCACCAGCTGCTCTCTGCTGGAGTTCCTTTGTGGAAGGGTATGAGGAATGGGCTAAAACTATAGAAAACTGTGGATATAAAAAGGAAACACACACACATACACATACATGCACCAGAACTCAGGATAGAAGAGGTGAGGATGCCTGAGCCATGCTTCATTCCTCAAACTAAGCTGCCTCTTTCTCAGAAAATAGAGGGGGTGGGAGAGACACTTCAACAAATCCTACCTTTATGCAACATGTTGGGAACAGTTCCAATGGGAACTTCTCATGCTCTTTCAACGTTCCCTGAATTCTGTTGGTGGTGATTTCTTGTTTTCTTTAAACTGCTCTGATCTAATAAGCATTTGCTGCAAAACTGGAACAAATACTCTGTGTGATTGCAAGTCCTCATTTACATAATTGCATTATGACATTATAATTTTAAGAGGATAATAAATGAAGCATATTTTGATGTTTGCTGGCTCTGATGCAAAAAATACTCCCAGACTTTTCTCTGAATGCCTTTATGACACTTTTGCTGAATAAACAAGACTTTTTCAACTTTGGGCAGTGGACGATTCTTCTTTGTTTTCAATTCAGTCACAACAAGGAGTATGTCTTACAGTGTAAACAGTGGTGGGATTCAAATAAGTTAACAACCAGTCTCTGCCCTCATGACCATTTTAAGTATAAAAAAATGACATACCTAAAGATAGTTTATTTCATACATTTAATACTTAAATAAGGATAATAAAAGAGAGACAAAACTAGATTATGTTTTAAAATATTAATGAAAAATATAATACCCAACAAAAAACCATAAAGCTGGTATTTAAGATATTTCCGTATTACTTCTTGTTTGGTGTCTTCACTTGCAATTTTTTTTTTACCTTTTCATGGAGTGAACATTACTGTGGGCATTTAGAATATGCGGTTGCACAGATGAATTTTAAAAAAGAGTAAAGAATGTAAATTTGTGATTTCCACACTGGGCAGCTGTCCAGGCGTCCACCTTAGAAAGAATCCTGATTACAAATGCCATTTTAACAACCTGTTCGCTGAACTCAAAAAATTCAGTATCGGTGCTACCGAACCAGTGTGAACCAGCTGAATCCCACCACTGAATGTAAGCAAATATTCATAAAGGTGTTTCAAGAAAGCACTAAACAATAAGATTTAGTTGTCCTTCGAAGTTTGAAATTTTGGCACTGTTTCTCCTTAAGAATGTTAGCTGTAAACACTGCTATAAATAGAAGTTGGCCAGGATTTAAAAGCATTTTTTCCAAAGCAGTTTGGTTACCTGCCTAGAGGATCATTGGGAGAATGTGGATTATTCCAGGGCATGGAATTGTTATATGATATAAATAGCAAGACGGTAGAGAAAAATACATTTTTAAAAATAAAAAAATAAGACATCTTATACAAGAATATCTAAGACCTGTTGAGTTTTTCTGTATTTCTTTTTTTAAGGGTATGCAGATAATTCATTTGCTTCTAACTTCAGGAATATTATTTATCTGTAGCTTAATTATAGGATTTGTCAGATGTAGGGATATATTTAAAGCAATTTTTAAATTATAGTATTTTTTATTTATTTATATCTTATGACAATAAATATTATATCCATTGAAAAAATCCAAAATTTAATATTTTACTTGAAATATAAAAGGTTAGCTAAGCAACTTACTAGTATACAGGAAAATATATAATGTACAATGCTTTTAGGACTCAGGATTAATCAGCTATCTATGTCTAACATGTTATTGACAAATGATTTATTCATTTTCTTCAAGAGATCTGCTACATCTCTGTATGGAAACTATTTTACTGTATATTTACTGAATAGGTTAGTCCATTTCGTTAAAAAATATTTTGTAATGTAAATGTTTCATTAAATCATTATGATTTCTTAATTCATCAATTAAGTCAAATTTCTCTGTGCTGAAATATCATGGTCATTTTCACATGCTTCTGTATTTTTACATCTTTCTTTCTATAGTTCCCTTCCTCAACCCTTATTATCTTCAATATAGAGACTGACATGCCTGCAGGTGTCCAGGAGCTGGAACTTACCTCCCACCACTAGTTCTGCAGAGACTGAGCTAAGCCAGCTGCATCATTAAATGCAGGGAAACACTGATTGCCTGATGTGGTATGAATAAGTACAGCCTACATATAGGTCCTGTCTCCAGAGTGTGGATATTGACCCCAAATAGCAGGTTTTAGATATCGGTTGGGTGGCTCTGAATCCTAGAGAACACACGGTTGGCCTAAAACCAGAGACAACCTCTAAACAAATTACAATTGAGGCTTTAAATAAAGTTAAGTCTCTATTTTATAGACTCTGAATCAGCAGAGGTGGAATGGATGTGAATTCTTTACATTCTTATGTTTTAGATCCTCTTACCTTGCAATTATTGGGTGTTTTTAGCCTATGGGATATACAAGCTATTTGGAAATTCTAATTCTAAGCAGGTCAGGAATCTCCTATGGATTGTACAGAGTTGAATTGTGTGAGATTTGGTTCTAGCACCTACAACACGAAATTGAAGATTTCTCACATTAAAGTTATATGGATAATAAGAGGAGGTTAAAACAGTGACTGTAATTAGTTAATAGCCAGCATCCCCTTCCCAATACTCTAAAAAACACAATACACCTGCCCTATAAATACTCATCCAAAAAGTGGTATTTATAGGTATTTATATAATTTACCAAAATATCTCAATAACTCATTTTAAAATTCATAATTTCATTTATTTATTTATCTATTTTTAAACTTTTTTATTGAATTTATTGGGGGTGACATTAATAAAATTATATACGTTTCAGGTGTATAATTTTATAAGATACCATCTGTATATTGTACGATGTGCTCACCACCGTAAGTCAAGTCTCCTTCCATCACCATTTCTCTCGTCCAACCCCCATTTTCCTATTGTAATCCCATATTGTTGTCTATATCTATGTCTGTGAGGTTTTTTTGTTTGTTTGGCTTAATTTATTTACTGAGTGGTACTTGGGCTGCTTCCAAATCTTGGCTATTGTAAATAACACTACAATGAACACAGTGGTATATATATTCTTTTGAATCGGTGTTTTGAGTTTCTTTGAATATATTCCCAGAAATGAATTTGCTAGGTCATAAATCGGTTTCACTTTTTATTCTTGAGGTAACTCCACAATGCTTTCCACAGTGACTGCACCAATCTGCAATCCCACCAACAGTGCACAAGGATTGCCCTTTTCTCCATATCCTTGCCAATGCTTGTTTTTTGTTGATTTATTGATGATAGCCATTCTGACAGGTATATAGTGATGTCTTATTGTGATTTTAATTTGCATTTCTCTGATGATTAATGATATTGAGTATCTTTTTATATGTCTATTGTTGTATGTCTTCTTTGGAAAAGTGTCTATTCAGGTCTTTTGTCTAGTTCTTTATTGGATGGTTTGGTTTTTTGCTGTTGAATTTTATAAGTTCTTATAAATTTTGAGTATTAAGCCCTATTTATTTATTTCTTAATGCATCTTCAATATTTCCTGTATGATTATTTTTATTCTGTTTGAAAACTGTCCCTGAAATTTCTTTAAACGCATGACTGCTAGTCTAGAATTCTTTCAGAGTATCTTGGTACAAAAATCTTGTAGTGCACCTTCATTGTCAAAGGACATTTTTCTTAAGTAAAAGAAAAATTAATAAAGTTATTTTCTGACAGCAAATTAAGGATGTCATTCCATTGTTTTCTGGTATTCATTGTTTCTGTTGAGAAATAGGCTATTTGTTGCCCTGTTGAAAGTATTTTATAATTTTGTTCATTTCCCTACTGTGAATATTTTAAATATTTTTCATCAGTTGTGTTTTCAACAGTTATTCTAGGATATTCTAGAAGTTTGGGTTCATGGGGTTACTTGAATGTGTGTAGGGATGTCCAATTACCAGTTCTATAAACTCCTCAGCCATTATCTTCTACAATGGTAGTTTTCAACCTCTTTACACTTAGGGACCAATGAAAATAGAATTATTTCAGGGACAGCTAAGGCAGAAATCAACCTGAGAATAAGTGAATTTGACTAAGGTTATTGGGTCTATAATCTTCATACAACATCAGGGTGGTTTACTCTTTCACAGACTGGCACAAAATTTCTGGCAGACTGGTTCACAAACTGGTGGTTGAAAAACACTGTGCTACAGGATAACTTTTGCTCATTTTTTCTCTTCTCTTTCAGAAATTAAGTTATGAATATTTAATTTTTTTCTTTGTTTTCTTCATTACTTTTTCAAACAGTTTTCATCATCTTAGCTCTTCATTCTTCATTCTGGAAAGTTTCTTCTGACCAGTTTTACAGTGTACTAATTCTCTCTTCAGTTGTGTTTAATCAACTATTAAACTCATCTACTGATTTTCTTAATTTAGGCTACTATGTTTTTTATTTCAAGTTTATTGTTTTAAGAGGTTTTTTTTTCATTAAAAAGTTTCAATTTTGTCTTTTATCTTTCTGCATAGAGCAAATAAACTATCAATTCTATCAGACAATTCCAATATTTGTATTCCCCTTAAGACCTTATATTATCTGAGTTTCTTGGCTGTGTTTCTTTTTACATCATTTCTAATATTTTGTGCTTGATATTTTATTTTAAAAATTGTTTGTAGAAATAATTTGAATCTCAGGAAAATGTTATCTTCCACTGGAAATACTTTACATTTGTGTTTAACATTTAGCTGGGGATTCTAACATGCTAGGATTACCTAAATAAAATTTAGAAATTGAATTTATTGAGTTGACCTGCAATGCTTGCCAAATACCTGTCTGCATTTGGTGTATTCTTACCTTTAGAAACAGTATTTTGGTCCCCTACTTTAAACTGAGAAGGTATAATGGTCCTTTATCTGTCATAGGTCCTAGACTCAAATGCCTTTTCTCCTAGCCCAGTATAACTTTGATGCACAGGTGACCCCCAACTTCTCAGTGTCTCAGAATCAGTGACAAAAATAATCTTGAAAGCTTGGCTCATGTTCAGCTGGAATCCTCCAGATTCATTCCAGTAATTTTGTGTAAAGTTTGTAGCTTTCTGAAACCTTAAATTATTTTTGGTTGTGTCTAACTTTTATAATTGTCATTAGTGAGAGGGTCATCCCAGTTTACTACTCTGCTGTTAATAGAAGTTGTCGTTCCAAGTTAAACCAGTTTTAATTCAAGATCAGATCCTTTTGCACTGTATGAGCATTCTCTATATCAACCTTTTTTGGGCCATGGACCAGTTTAATGTCAGAAAATATTTTCACAGACCAGCCTTTAGGTTGGGTTGGATAAATGTATTATGTGAGCGAGACATGCGTCAAGAGAGAGTCTTAGACAGATGTAACAGAGAGAATCTGGTCATTTTTAAAAAATAAAACATCGTTCAGACTTAAACATAAATAAAACAGAAATAATGTAAGTTATTTATTCTTTCTCTGAAGATAAGTACCAAATAGCCCATGGACCGGTACTGGTCCGCAGCCCGGGGGTTGGGGACCACTGCTCTATATTATGAACCTAAATACCGTGCATATATTCAATCAATATTAGTATGTAATTTTTTGTTTTTCTAAATAGTGGCTTAACTTAAATTATATCTTTCACATGCCTTTCTTTTTAAACATTTTTTCTGATTTCTGGATTTTTCTCATAAGTATCACTGTTTTTACTACCTAGTTTCATTTCATTCACCTTCAGCTTACTAAGTGACTTGAATTGCTAATGGAGAAGAACGTTGTAAGAGCTACAAGCCATAACATTGGCATGGGCAATTCATCATCAAGCAATAAAAATAAAAGAGGAACTTCATGAAACAGAAATCAGTAATGATATAAAGAGGATCAACATACTAAATATTGAATATTTAAAAAGTCTAATAAAACAAACATAGTCCTAGAAAGATTAGTCAAAGAAAAAAGGATTCATATATAAAAATATTAAGAATAAAAACTTAGGCCCTGGCCAGTTGGCTCAGCGGTAGAGCATCGGCCTGGAGTGCGGGGAACCCGGGTTCGATTCCTGGCCAGGGCACATAGGAGAAGCGCCCATTTGCTTCTCCACTCCCCCTCCTTCCTCTCTGTCTCTCTCTTCTCCTCCCACAGCCAAGGCTCCATTGGAGCAAAGATGGCCCAGGTGCTGGGGATGGCTCCTTGGCCTCTGCCCCAGGCGCTAGAGTGGCTCTGGTTGTGGCAGAGCGACACCCCAGAGGGGCACAGCATCGCCCCTGGTGGGCGTGCCAGGTGGATCCCAGTCGGGCGCATGCAGGAGTCTGTCTGACTGTCTTTCTCCATTTCCAGCTTCAGAAAAATCCAAAAAAAAAAAAAAAAAAAGAGGATGAAAACTTAGGTACAGATGATGCAGAAGTTATAAATAAAAAAGTGGAAATTATGAACACTTGTATGTCAATAAGTTTGAAGATCTAGTTGAAATATATTTCTAGAACAATATATCTCATCAAAACTGATTCTGAAAGAAATAGAGATTCTGTATCCACTACTTAAGACTTCTCATACAGAAACCAAAAGTCTAAAGATTTATAGACAAGTTATTAATATTCTCAAGAAACAATTTTTTCAATCTTGTAACAATTCTTCCTAAAGTATAAATAGAGGAAATAACTCATGTTTATTTTGTAATCTTGAAACCAAAATTTGAATTCTGACAAGTGTTGATAATGATACAAAGAAATAGAAACTTCTATACTCTGCCCTCAGAAGTAGACATTCATTTTGCAACAGCTGAACATGTACAGTTACATTCCTTGCTTCTTCAAATCTTATGAGCTTTACATTGTGACCATGTTCACACCTGCATGGAGGTAAAATATAAAATAACTGTTACTCTTATTATGTCTAATGCTTTAAAATTTTTAGTTCTATTCTATAATATTTTCATAAAATTTGGTTATGTATTACTAAATTGATTTGATATTTCATTAATGGTTCTCAAATCTCATTTTGAATAACTGTACTAAAGAAACCAGTACTAAAGAGCACTGCATATACAAGATACTGTTAATATCATTTCTCAAAGTAGCAAAAATATGAAAGATTACAAGTGTAAATTACTAATTAAATATGTAAAAAATACTAGATATTTATATAAATGGTATATTATAAAGCAATAAAAATAATGTAATACCTTTACATATACCAATAAGAATAAATCTAATATTGTGTATGAAAAGCAAGTTATAAGTGAACACATATTGATTAATTGATAATAAATTATATAAGGAACTTCTGTGAGTTTCCTGAAACACTTTTTTTTTCTTGTAGTTTTGGGATTTCAAAAAATATAAACACAGTCTGATTTTGCATGTGGCTGAATTAATGCCAACTGAGTTCACATCCTTAAATACCTCCTTTTTTAAAGTTAGAATGATTTAAAAAAGAGTGGAACTTAAATTTTGGGATGAAGAGGTCTCAAAAAATTCCATGCAAGTGAGGTAATTATTTCAGTAACATTAACTTTAGTACCTTGATATTGAGCTACCATATTTCCCCATTTATAAGACGCATATTTTCTGGAAAAATTTTGGGTCTAAAAACTGGGTGTGTCTTATACAGTGGTTGTAGACGTTTTTACTTGCATTTTCTACCTTTTTGCACTTGTTTTTGCATCATAGTGATTTGTTATTAGACACAGATGAGGATAAGCTAATGGACGGGAGTTTTGACAGTGATGAGGAGTTTTATGAATTTTATGATGAATAAAACTTGAGTTCAATAACTTTATGTAATACTTTTTTTTTTTTCAAACTTTGGGCCCTTAAATTAAGGTGCATCTTACACCTGGGAACATCTTATACATGGGGAAATACGGTAAACTGATCCTATCAACAATTTCTTATGATAATATCATCAGTATGAGATAAATAAGAAAATATAAGAAGAATATAGTACCACAATAATGAGAAAAGGACAACATAATATTGCATGGGCTAGACTTCATAGAATACCACCTTAATATTATATCTTCATTAGCTAGCCACAGACAATCAACTGGTATTTAACTTTTATAATAAACTCCATTAAAACTAGTGTTCAAGCAATCTTTCCTCCATTTGATAAAGCTTTAAGTACCCACATTATGTTAGCTATTGTATTTTAAACTTAATCACAAACCTAGTATTAACCCAGAAAGTTACAAACAATCTTTTCATTATAGAAACTGCATCCCTTTATTGAATCTGAGATGATATTTCCATGGTTTTCCACTAAGGTACTTACTTACCAATGTGTAGCTAATTTGCTTGCTAATTTTGTAATGCTAGGTTATCTCCATCTCTTTAAAATTATTTATGAATTCCTTCCTTTGTATGGGTGGTTTTTTTAAGTCACTTCACAATTGTTTTGGAGGAAAGGAGGGTAAAACAAAGTTATAAATGAAATGCTAGTAATTATTCTTATAAGCAAAAAATTACCCTTATTTAGGTGTGAGACTTCTTGACCTCTTAGAGAAAGTTTTTCTAAACACCATTGAATACCTCAATAAGCCATGAGTGTAAGAACAAAAAACAAAAAAAAAATCAGCCTTCTAAGACCAACTAAATAAGTTCACCAGTGTGCTAAGGAGTGCCCAGGTGACTTGATGCAATAAAGAGAATAATCCCAGGTTCAGAAACTAGTTTAGCTTTCTAATACATTGGAGTCTGAAAGGAAACTACACAGATAGTAGTTAGAATGCATGTTGTCCCCTTAGACACATTAAAAACATTTATGTGTATTTGAAATTTATATTTCTGAAAACAGACTCTTATTCATAGATTAAATGAACTGTATTTGTTTTATGTTTTGTATTTCTGTATGGGTGAACATCAGAGTCAGGTCCATAAGTGTTAGTTAAGGCCAGTTACAAGATGACTGGCTTGATGTCACAGAAATGTTAACTGCAAATAGCCACATAAACCTTCAATGTCATTGTTTTAAAGAAACAAAAATAAATTGTACATAAATGTTGACAATGCCATCTCATCTCTGTGCTTAACCTTGGCAGTGCATAGAAAAATTGGATATTCTGATTTACCACTGTATAAAAACTATATAAAATAATCATCTGGTAGAATAAAAGCCTTAGAGAATCCCATAAAACTTTGATTTTTTTTCTCTCATCAGATGTCACTTTGAAATATGATTCCCTGGTGAAATATTGATGGATAGCTTTTTCACTTATGTGGTCATTGAAGATAATATCAGAAGTCATAATAATTAAATATTAGGGTAAAGTTTTTGTGCCTTTTTTTCTCTATTCACAAATGCATATTGAGTTCTATCACTATTTTTTCCCACTAATAGAGAATGCTCTCCTGACAGTATTTTGCCTCTCTAAATAATACATCTAATTTGTGTCTTCACTCTTCCTATTCATAGTTTCTGCTATCAGAATGTCAGAATGTAATAACGAAATTTTGACTTTTATAGTATTTCTATTTTCAGTGTGCCGTATAGTGCTTAGTATAAAACAGTTGTTCAGTAAATATCTGTTAAGGGTCAGAAAACTTTTCCTCTAAAGGCCAGCTTATAAATATTTGAGGCTTTGCATGGTTTCTGTCACAAGTACTCAATTCTACCTTTGTAGTCAGAAAGCAGCCAAAGACAACACATGAATGAATGGGAGTGGCTGTGAGCTAATAAAATTTTTATTAACAGATAAGTGAAGTGGGCTGGATTGACCTATGAGCTATAGTTTACCAACGGCCTATTTAATGAATGCATGAATGAATAAGTTGTTAGTAACTAAAAAACAGCTTCTTAATTTTAAGAAAAAGAGATCATGTTAGTATTATTAAAGGATCATTTATATTAAGGGAAATACAAAATGAGAAGTGGTGATATGGAAATGTCAATTTTCTGGAATGATAGCCTCAAAATATAATGAGGTATATTTTGCTTACTCAGAAACAGGTTACCTAAATAATGATAACTAGAAACTGAGCAGATCCACAGGCATTGAGGATGGCTCTTAATCCATTTATTGAGAAGAGAGAGGCTGTATCTTACTCAGGATTTAAAAAAAAGAGACTTTCTGATCTAAAACTGTCAGAGAATGAACAAATTAAACAATGAGAGAACAAGAAATTATTTTAAAATAATTATTTTGTTAATTTGTGGCCTATTCTATTTAGAATTTCTCTTAAAGAGGTTGCCAAATTATGTAAAATATGCTGGGAAGACTTGCTCCAGTGACATTCCAGAATATAGTCTGTAACATCATGGTCAATGCAATCGCTAATTATCCCCATACATCACATTCTTGGCACTAATGACATTTTAACAGGTTCCAAAAGCCATGCATTCTCTTCTACATTTTTTACTTGGGCATGACTATTCTCATTTTTAAATGGCTTTTGCTAAGTAGCCCAAATTTTAGGAAAATATCTGTATACTCACTTTGGAAAATAACAATAGAGGGCCGTTTTTGGAAGGAATAAGCTATGCTAACAAAGAAAGTATATCTTCTTGTCTGTGATTCCATTATTAACAGCAGATTACACATTGTGTAAGACATAGTATAGATGGCAGATGCCACTTCCCTAGAATGTTGTGCAGAAACTTGTCACATCAGAAAAGTTCTAACCTTGATACATGTCACAATCAGCACACACATAATTTTTTCTATTTCCCAGGTTGATGCAGGTAGACTAGTAATCTGGTCACTTGCAGCATAATGATGGGACAGCAGAACATGCAGTCTTTGATTAAATAGTCTTTAAGGGCAAAGTGACCTTTTGCCACTTGCAGTGAAGAGAGATTGCTAGAGCTTTTTCAGTTTGAAATAAATTGTTTTCTCCAGAAGTAATTTTTTGAGTAATATAAATATATATGTATATTTATATTTATATTTACTTTTATGAAATAGAAACTTAAGATGCTTTCAGCTTCACATTAGTATTAATTACCCTTGAGATAATTTTATAATATTAAGGATGTAAATGCTGAAGGATAGGAGAAAAATAATGATAACCTAGGGACAAGAGATAAAAGTTCTGATTAAGAACATTTTGGGCAGATGTATAAAATGGAATCCTTTTATTGAACACATTAAAGGGGAAAATGAGTGACAGTTCCAAAACATCTGTACATGGGAAGCATGTACCTCTGCTTGTGGGTTTCTTCATTATTTTGCTTGTGTGCATGTTTGTGTGTGCCTGTGCATGTGTGTGTATGTGGCCCATGGAAGTAAAATTCTTGAGATTACTCTACCAAGATTAGCTCCCATTAAGCTGCCATCTCTGAACTCAACAGTTTGGAAGAACTATAGTCTCAAAAATGCCTACATGACACAGTTTTTGCTCTGAAAACTACTTTATATAATGTAACTCCTTTAGTACTGTAGTAATATAATAGGTTATTTATGAGAATCGCAAAATATTTACTCACTTCTACTTTTGTAATTAGTATGGGATTAAATTTACAACTTAAATAATTAAGGTATATGCTAATACTGTTTTGATTCAAAAACATTTTAAATGATAACCATGTCATAATCAATTTTATAAAAGTTTTCAGGATTCATTTCAAAATTATAAGGGAATTATCTCAGAATAATGGCAGTGTGGGAGATACTCCTGATCTCTCCCCTTTAAGTTTCAACAAATTGAACAACTATAACAAAGTGAAGGAACCCCACCTGGACTAACAGATATGCATGGAGAATTCACACACCGAATGGACTAAAGGTGGGGCAGGTTGAAAAGTAGGGTGGAATATTGAACACATTTGTGGTGGGCTCTGGGGGGAGACAAACATGGAGTGACTGTTTTTATTTTTTGTTTTTTTTACCCTACCTAACTATGGGGAGGAGGGAAGCTCAGGCTGTTTGCATTTGTTTGAGATATATGATGATCCCTGGCCAGTTGGCTCAGTGGTAGAGCATTGGCCTGGCATGCAGGAGTCTCGGGTTCGATTCCTGGCCAGGACACACAGGAGAGGCACCCATCTGCTTCTCCACCCCTCCTCCTCTCCTTCCTCTCTGTCTCTCTCTTCTCCTCCCGCAGCCAAGGCTCCATTGGAGGAAAGTTGGCCCAGGTGCTGAGGACGGCTCCATGGCCTCTGCCTCAGGCACTAGAATGGCCCTGGTTGCAACAGAGTGACGCCCCAGATGGGCAGAGCATCGCCCCCTGGTGGGCATGCTGGGTGGATCCTGGTCGGGCGCATGCGGGAGTCTGTCTGACTGCCTCCCCGTTTCCAACTTCAGAAAAATACAAAAAAAAAGAGAGATATATGACGAAGGCAACCTGGAGTAACTTGGTCTCCTTCTGCCAGGAGGATCGGTGAGAACAAGGGGCAGAGGGGGAGATAAAGCAAAGTGGTAAGAGTGCAGAGTCACGGCCAGACTACACTCTGCAGAGTCAGTGACAGCTAAAGTGTGGCCACCCAGCCTCCCAGATCCTGATTCCTTTACCTTGCAGTATGGAGAGTGGCAGAGACAAACTCCACAGCTAGCTCTCCAGAGCTGCTCTCTCCCCTGAAAAGCAGAGGTGCTCTGTGTCTCATCCCTGGGTCTATTGAGATGTGAACAGGAGCACCCAGAAGCCCGAGATTGCCATTGCTAGAGCGGTAAAGCTAGAAAGCTGAAGTGGGAAAGCTGAAACATAAAGCTCTTACAACATGCCTCACTCACCAATGCTACTGCAGCCCTTCCTACATCATTGAGATAGCAACATCCTAGTGGAGGACAACCCAGGAACTTCAGAGAGCTCAAACTTGTAGTACAGTGACACCTAATGGAAGAAACCTCTCAAAACCAACATTTCTTTTTCTTTTTTTTCCTCATTTTTTCATTTTTCCCTTTTTTCTTCTTCTGTTCTTATTCGTTTTTTCTCTTTTGAATTTCATTTTATTTAATTTTAATTTTTTTATTTTTATCTTTTTGTGGGTATTATTGTAGTTTTTCTTTGTTCTCAATCTTTTTGGGTTTTTTTATAAGTTTTTAAATTTTTATTAAATTTTTATTATAATTTTTTAGTTTTTTAATTACATACTTGTTATGGTTCTTAGTAATACCACTCTGAAATGCCATGAAGGAAGAAGAAATCAAATATCATGGCTACAGAAGACAGAGACGTAATTCAGAAAGAAAATGAAAAACCTCCAGAAAAAAAAACAACTCAATCACATGGGAACCTTGGAGTTAGATGATAGAGAATTCAAAATTGAAGTTCTGAAAATACACAACAAGATGTGAAAAGACACCAATAGGCAACTTGATCTCAGAAAAAAAATTAATGAACAAAATGAATACCTCAACAAGGAGATTGAATCTTTAAAAAGAGATGAACTTAATACATGCTTTGAAGACTTAGGCAGCAAGTTTAGCTAATAGAACAAGCCAGATAGAGGAAAGAATCAGTGACATCAAAGACAGGGAAGTAGAAATGCTACAGAGAGAAGAGGAGAGAGATTCATGAATTTAAAAAGCTGAGAGAGCTCCACAAGAATTGTCTGACTCTAGCAGAAAGAGCTATATAAGAATAATGGATATATCAGAAGAAGAAGAGAGGGGGAAGGGAGTGGAGAGCTTATTTTAAGAAATAATTGATGAGAATTCCCAAGCCTATGGAAAGAGTTATAGCCTCGAATCCATGAAGCAAACAAATGCCAAGTGACCACAACCCAAACAGACCTACTCTGAAGCACGGTATAATAACAGTGTCAGAAATCAATTACTAAGACTCCTCAAGGCAGCTAGGGAAAAAAAGAATATAACATATAATGGAAAACCCATTAGCTTATTGTCACACTTCTTAGCAGAAACTCTATAAGCCAGAAGAGAGTGGACCCAAACATTTAAGGTACTGAAAGAGAAGATTACTGGCCAAGAATTCTATATCCATCAAAATTATCCTTCAGATGTGAAGGAGAAATAAAAACTTTTACAGAAATACAGAAGCTGAGGGAATTCATGATCAGAAAACACTCATTGCAGAAAATACTCAAGGGGATTATTTGACCAGATACACACAGAAGAAAACAAATCTTAACTACAAGTAAAAGCTCCATCAAAGTCACAATAAAAGCAAGGATAATATGTGACAGCAGTAACATGAAAGGGTAGTGGATAAAGATCTGATGTAGTAAAGGAGGATGGAGTGCAGAAGCACTCATAAGACAAAGGACTCTTATACATATAAACATTTTTTTTCTTAACTTATTGGTAACCAACCATGAAAAAACCACTACTGAAATACATAGTTTTAAAAAAGAAGAAACAGAGAAAAGAAGTATGTAATACCGTCAAACAAAAACGAATGACAGAAACACAAAACAGAAGAACCTAGCAAGACACAGAGCTACCAAAAAACAAAACATAAAATGACTATAAGAAATCCTCATATGTCAATAATTGGATCAAAAAACAAAACCCAAACATATGCTGCTTTCAAGAGGCACATCTAAGCTGCAAGGACAAAAGTAGACTGAAAGTGAGAGGTGGGAAAATAATTCTCCAAGCAAATAGCCAAAGAAAAGGAGGTGTAGCCATCTCCTACCTGAGAGTGCTGTCTTCAAGACAACAAAGGTAACCAGAGACAAAGATGGACATTTCATAATGATAAAGGAGACATTGTATCAAGAAGACATAACACTTCTTAATATATATTCACTGAACCAGAGAGCACCAAAATATATGACATCTACTAACAGATCTAAAAATAAAAGCAGAAAAAAATACAATAATACTTGGAGATTTCAACACACCATTGATGAATTTAGATAGATCATCCAAACAGAAAATCAATAAAGAAATATCAGCCTTAAACTACACACTGGACCAAATGGACATAATAGACATTTACAGGACATTTTATCCCAAAACGTCAGATTATACATTCTTCTCCAGTGTGCATAGAACATTCTCAAGGATAGACCATACATTGGGCCACAAAACTAACATCAACAAATTCAGGAAGATTGAAATTATACCAAGCTTATTTTCTGATTATAAGGCTTGAAACTAGAATTCAATGGTAAAAAGGAAGTAAAGAAGCCCACAAAAATATGGAAATTAACCAACATACTTTTAAAAAAATGACTGGATCAAAGAAGAAATACAAGCAAAGATCAAAAGATATGTGCAGACAAATGAAAATGACAACACATAAAAATTTCTGGGATGCAGTGAAAGCAGTAAGAAGGAAATTTATATTATTACAGGGTTATATCAAGAAACAAGAGATATCTCAAGTAAATAACTTAACACATCTTAAGGAATTAGAAAAAGAAGAACAAGGGCAACTCAAAGTTAGCAGAAGAAAGAAAATTGTAAAAATCAGAGCAAGTAAATGAAATAGAGTACAAAAAACTATATAAAAAATTAAAGAACAGAGCTGTTTTTTTGAAAATATCAATGAAATAGAGAAATCACTGTCTAGACGTGTAGGAAAAAAGAGAAAGAAATCATGTAAACAAAATTTAAATGAAAGAGGAGAAATTACCACAGACATCATAGATATACAAAGGATCATAATAGAATATTATGAAATGTTATATACCACCAAATTCAACAACCTAGAGGAAATAGATAAATTTCCAGAAATCTACAATCTTCCTAGACAGAGTCATGAAGAAGTGTAAAACCTAAATAGACCCATAAGCCGCAAGGATATAGAAACAACTATTAAAAGCCTCCCCAAAAACAAAAGTCCAGGACCAGATGGCTGCACTAGTGAATTCTACCAAACTTTCAAAGAAGATATGGTACCTAACCTTCTTAAAGTCTTCCATAAAATAGAAGAAAAAGCAATACTCACCCACACATTTTATGAGGTCAACATAACCCTTAGTTTATAACCTGGCAAGGACAACACAAAAAAAGAAATATACGGACCAATATCTCTAATGAAAACAAATGCAAAAATCCTAAACAAAACACTAGCAAATTGAATACAACAACACATTAAAAAAATAATACATCACGATAAGGTGGGATTCATTCCAGAGGCACAAGCCTGGTTTAACATATGGAAATTGATCAACATAATACAGTAAGTACATCAACAGAACAAAGAACAAAAATCATATGATCCTATCAATAGATGCAGAAAAGACATTTAATAAGATACAACATTCTTTTATGTTTAAAGCACTCAATAAAATCAGAATAGGAGAAAGTACCTCAACATAATAAAGGCTGTATATGACAAACCATCAGCTAATATCATATGAAATGATGAAAAAAATGAATGCTTTTCCTGTAAAATCAGGAACAAGAAAAGGTTGCCCAGTCTCTCCACTCAACATAGTTCTGGAAGTTTTAGCTAGAACAATCAGGCAAGAAAAATAAATGAAAAGCATCCATATTGGGAAAGAAGAAGTAAAGATATCACTCTTTGCAGATGATATGATCCTACATACAGAAAACCCTAAAGACTCCACCAAAAAACTATTAGAATCAGTAAAGCAATACAGTAAAGTTGCAGGATACAAAATCAACATACAAGTCTATTGGTTTTCTATAAATCAATGATAAAACTTTGGAAAATGAACTAAAAGTGACAATTCCTTTTGCAATTGCAACAATAAAAAAAATAAAATACCTAGGAATAAACTTAACAAAGGATATGAAGGCTCTAAATACTGAAAACTACAAAATATTATTGAAGGAAATTAAAAAATACACAATGAAATGGAAAAATATTTCATGTTCATGGATTGGAAGAATCAACATAGTTAAAATGGCCATATTACCCAAAACAATATTCAAATTTAATGCCATCCCTATGAAAATCCCAATGTCATTTTTTAAATAAATAGAACAAAAAATTACCAGGTTTGTATGAACCATTAAAAACCCCAAATAGCCAAAGAAATCTTGAGAAAAAAGAATGAAGCCAGAGATATCACTCTACCTGACTTCAGATTATACTATAGAGCCATGATAATCAGAACAGCATGGTTTTCGCAGAAAAACAGACCTACAGTCTGATGGAACAGAATCAAGAACCCAGAACTAAAACTACATATGTATGTACAAATCGCATTTGACAGAGGAACCCAAAACACACAATGGAGAAAAGAAAGCCTCTTCAGTAAATGGTGATGGGAAAATTGGAAAGCAACATGCAAAAGAATGAAACTTGACTACAGTTTATCTCCCTGCAGAAAAGTCAATTCAAAATGGATCAGAGACCTAAATGGAAGATCTGAAACTATAAATTACATAGAAGAAAACATAGGTCGTAAGCTCATGGTCCTTGGCCATAGAGAACAATTTATGAATGTGACCCTTAAGGCAAGGGAAGTAAAGGCAAAAACAAATGAATGGGAATATATCAAACTAAAAAACTTTTGCATAGCAAAAGAAACTGACAGCAAAACAATAGGCAGCCAACTAAATGATATTTGCAAACAATAGCTCTGATAAAGAGTTAATATCCAAAATATATAAAGAATTCACAAAGCTCAGCAACAGACAAGCAAACAATCCAATTAAAAAATGGGGAAAGGACCTGTACAGATCCTTTTCCCAAGAGGATATACAAATGGCCAACGGATATATGAAAAGATGATCATCTTCACTAGCTATTCAAGAAATGCAAATCAAAACTACAATGAGATACTACCTCACACCTGTTAGGTTGGCTATTATCAACAACACAGGTAATAACAAATGTTGGAGAGGCTGCGGAGAAAAAGGAACCCTCATTCACAGCTGGAAGGAATGCAAATTAGTACAACCATTATTGAAGAATACATGGTTCCTCAAAAAATTAAGAATAGAATTACCACATGACCCAGCAATCCCTCTAATGTGTATCTACCCTCAAAACTTGAAAACATTGATATGCAGAGACACATGCATCCCCATATTCATCACAATATTATTCACAGTGGCCAAGACATGGAAACAAAGTGTACCTTTATGAAGGATTGGCTAAAGGAGATTTGGTACATATATACAATGGAGTACTACTCAGCCATAAGGAATGATGACATAGTGGCAGTTACAACAACATGGATGAACCTTGAGAAAATGATAATGAGTGAAATAAGTAAATCAGAGAAAGCTAAGAACTATATAATTTCACACATAGGTGGTATATAAAACTGAATCTCATAGACATAGATAAAAGTGAAATGGTTACCATGGGGAGAGGGATGTGGAGGATGGGAATGGGAGAGGTTGTGGGGGGTAGGGTTTTAAGAGGGACAAATATATGGGGGCGGAAAATGATTTGAGTTTGGGTGATGGGTACACAACATAATCAACAGTTCAAATGCTATAGAAATGTTCACCTGAAATCTATGTACTCTTATTGATCAATGTCTCCCTGTTAAAGTTAATTTTCTAAATAAAAAATTATAATGAACAATTATAAAAGAATAATAAGTAGCAGCCTCACAGGTATTAGTTCAATTAAGTAAAATATGAACTGAAATTTGTGTATCTCAAAGGAAAGTATTATAATACAATTTGTATTCTATTTCACTATTTTTTAATTTAAATTTTTTAATTACAATTTACATTATTATTTTGTGTTTCCAGTGTACAATATAATGGTTAGAAAATCATATTCTTTACAAAATGTTTCCCCTGATATTTTCAATCCCCACTTGGCTCCATATACATAGTTATCACAAAATTATTGACTATATTCCCAATGCTGTACTTTTCATCAACATGACAGTTTTGTAACTTCCACTTTGTACTTTTTCTTCACCTCTTTTAACCATGTGTGTAACCCCCACCCCAGTGTCAACCATTAGTTCTCTGTATCTAGGATTCTTTTCTGTTTTGTTAATCCTTTATTTTGATCTTTAGATTCCATATATAAGTGAAATCATATGGTATTTGTCATTGTCTGTCTGACTTATTTCACTTTACATAATACCCTTTAGGTCCATCCATGCTGTTGCAAATGGTAAGATTTCTTTCTCTTTTATGCCTATGTAATATTTTATTTTATTTGTGTATCATCAATTTTTTATCCACTGGTCTATTGATGGGCACATAGATTGCTTCCATATCTTGGCTATTTTAAATACCACTGCAGTGAATTTAGAGATGCATATATGCTTTTGAATTAGTATTTTGGTTTTCGTTGGATATAAACCCAGAAGTAGAATCCCTGGGTCATAATGCAGTTCCATTTTTAATTTTGGGGAAACTTTTATTCGTTTCCTGTGATGGCTGCACCAGTGTGCATTCCCATCAACAGTGCACAAGGGTTCCCTTCTCTACATCCTTGCCAACACTTGTTTTTTGTTGATTTATGAATGATAGCCATTCTGATAGATGTAAGGTAATATTGTGTTTTTAATTTGAGTTTCTCTGATGATTAGTGACATTGTACATCTTACTATGTGTTTATTGGCCATCTGTATATCCTCTTTGGAGGTTTCTATTTAGGTTCTCTGCCCATTATTTAACCTGACTTTTTATTTTTACGGTTGAGTTGTATGAGAGTGTAATAAATTTTAGGTATTAACTTCTTATCATTGACAAATATCTCATTCAGTAGGTTGTCTTTTTATTTTGATGATTTTCTTTCCTATGCAAAAGCTTTTTAGCTTGATATAGTCCTGATTTTTTATTTTTTATTTGTTTTCCTTGCATGAGAAGATATATCAGAAAAAATATTGCTAAAAATGTCAAAGATTTTTCTACCTATGTTTTCTTTTAGGGGTTTTATGGTTTCTAGTCTTACAGTTAAGTCTTTAATATATTTTTAATTTATTCATATATATACATGCAGGAAGATGGGATTTTTTATTACTTTTTGCATTTCTCTAATTTTCTGAAAACCATTTATTGACTAGATGGTTTTTATCCCATTATATGTTCTTGCCTCCTTTGTCAAATAAGAGTTATCCTATAGAAATGAGATTATTTCTGGGCTCTCTTTTCTGTTTCATTAATCTATGTGTCTGTTTTTTTATGTCTGTACCATGCTGTTTTGATTACGATAATAGTTTGAGATCAAATAACATGATACCTCAGACTTTGTTCTTCTGTCAATTGCTGTGGCTATTAGGGCTCTTTTGTGGTTCCACATAAATTTGGATTATTTGTTTTAGCTCTGTGAAAAATGCTATTGGTATTTTGATAAGAATTGTCATGGATCAATAGCTTGCTTTGAATAGTATGGATATTTTTTTTTTTTTTTTCATTTTTTCTGAAGCTGGAAACAGGGAGAGACAGACAGACTCCCGCATGCGCCCGACCGGGATCCACCCGGCACGCCCACCAGGGGCGACGCTCTGCCCACCAGGGGGCGATAATCTGCCCATCCTGGGCGTCGCCATGCTGCGACCAGAGCCACTCTAGCGCCTGGGGCAGAGGCCACAGAGCCATCCCCAGCGCCCGGGCCATCTCCGCTCCAATGGAGCCTTGGCTGCGGGAGGGGAAGAGAGAGACAGAGAGGAAAGCGCGGCGGAGGGGTGGAGAAGCAAATGGGCGCCTCTCCTGTGTGCCCTGGCCGGGAATCGAACCCGGGTCCTCCGCACGCTAGGCCGACGCTCTACCGCTGAGCCAACCGGCCAGGGCAGTATGGATATTTTAATGATGTAAATTCTTCCTTTCCATGAGCACTGTTTTGCTTCCATTTATTTGTATCTTCTTAAGTTTCTTTCTTCAGTGTCTTATAATTTCTTGAGTACAGGTCTTTTATCTCCTTGGTTAAATTTATTCCTAGATGTTTTATTTTATTTATTTTTTGATGCAATTGCAAAGGGAATAGTTTTCTTACTCTCCTTTTCTGATAGTTAATTGGTGTATAAAAGTACAGCCAATTTCTGTATAACTGTTTTGGTCCTACTACTTTACTGAATTTATTATTCTCATAGATTTTGGAGAAATCTTTAGGATTTCTTTATATACAGTATCATTTGCATATAATGACAGTTTTTCTTCTTTCTTTCCAATTTGGATGCCTTTTATTTCTACTTATTTGATTGCTGTGGCTAGACTTCCAGTTCTATGTTGATACGAGTGATAAAAATAGACATCCCTGTCTTATTCCTGATCTTAAAAGAAACATTTCATAAGTGGCCTTTATTATGTTGAGGTATGTTTCTTTTATTTCCATTTTGTTTAGTTATTATAAAAAATGGATGCTGAATTTTGTCAAATGTTCTTTCTGTCTCTGTTTATTTGATCATATTCACTTTTTAAATTTTAAACACATCAAAACTTTAAGTTGTGTCATAAAAAGAATTGGCATACTAAAGTTTTGTGTTCCTTCATCTTGATTGTCAGTTTTTTAATAATTTTTATTTAGAATCAAGTGTTTGGCCCTGGCTGGTCGGCTTAGTGGTAGAGTG
The DNA here is from genome assembly GCF_036850765.1 of Saccopteryx bilineata. Taxonomy (NCBI): domain Eukaryota; kingdom Metazoa; phylum Chordata; class Mammalia; order Chiroptera; family Emballonuridae; genus Saccopteryx; species Saccopteryx bilineata. Next base: position 246,924,864 of record NC_089493.1, read on the forward strand.
TTGGCCCAGCGTGTGGAAGTCCCAGGTTCAATTCCAGGTCAGGGCACACAAGAGATGGTCCTCCCAGACCATCTGCTTCTCCGCCCCTCCCATTCCTCCTTCTCTCTCTCTCTTCCTCTCCTGCAGCCAAGGCTCCAATGGTTCGAGCAAAGTTGGCCCCAGGCACTGAGGATGGCTCCATGGCCTTGCCTCAGGTACTAAAGTAGCTCAATTACGAGCAATAAAGCAGCAGCTACAGGGGGGTGGGTAGAGCATCAGAAGGTAGGGGTCTTGCCAGGTAGATCCTGGTCAGGGCACATGCGGAAGTCTATCTCTCTTCTTCCCCACCTCTCACTTAATAATAATAATAAAAGAATCAAGTGTTTAAACACAGGAATGTGTAGTATCACAAAGGTAGAGATTTTAATTGAATTCAACACAAGGTTGAACAGTTTTGAATCATGACAAAGCTACTTTCCAGTGCACATGTCTACCTGAGTCCACATCTTTCAGGGCTGACAGGATGGGAGGAGTTGCCCAAATTGACTCCCAGGTAGAACACACTTCTTTTTTTCTATAGGGTAATTAATAAAAATGTGGTAGTTTGATGGTTAAATACATAGTATTAAAACTCAACAATAACCAAAGCAATTGTTCAGAACTTTTATTAATTAAAGTTATTTTTTGGAAGAGTATTTATCAATGATATGATTTAAAATGCCTGGTGCATGGCATAATGGAAAGGAGGTCGACTTTTGGTTAGGTTGTTACTGTTTATAAATTTTAAGGCTTGATGTGCACCCCTTACTGGACCCACACAGGTTGATTTAGGAAGGAGGTGGTTATGAACTCTTACATTCTACAGAGGTGGCTGTTTCACCAGGATATAAAAAATAGAAAAATGCCAGATTTAAGTTAAAAGAGACATTTCCAGAAATTCTGAGCTTTGATATCAGTGAACTAGAATTTTATCTCAGAAATTACTAGCTAGATTCAAAATGGAGACGGGCTAGGCAGACATCCAAACTACCACCTTCCAGGACCAAATTGGATTACAACTTAATTTAAGAACAATCATCATGAAAAACCAACTTTGGACTAAACTAAGAGGAATCTATAACCAAGGATCACAGAAGAAGCCACACCGAGACTGGCAGGGATGGTGGAGACATGGAAAGGGTTGCTCGCTCCCAGGAGCGAACGGTGGCTGAGGGTTCCGAGGGACTCTCACTGTGTGGAGGATAGCCCTGAGAGGTGTGGGTGCTCAGCCCCAGGCTCAGAGCCCCAGCCTAGAGCCCTAGAGCCTAGAAGAGTTGCCTAGACAGCATTTGGCAATGAAAAAAGCAAGGTTTCTGTCTGTGAGAAATAGACTGAGCTCTCAAAGAAGCAGGCTCTGTATTAGAAGGCCCGTACAAAAAACCTTGTTCATAGCCACTTACCCGGGGCTCCAGTGGAGGGAGAGCTGAGAGGACTCGGAGTTGCTTGAGGAGAGTGTAAAGTTGGAGGCCCAGGGAGAGACACCTGGGGAACGGCCAGCAGAACCCCTGTGCTGAGTTATTCTCCTGTACTGCAGTTGCCATCTTTCTCAGGTGGAGATGATGTGACACCTGAATGACACCAGCCTTGGGTGAAACAAGTGCTCCACCCTCAGGAGTCTCTCCTGCTCCAGTCATACTAGGCCAGGAAGCAAGAGCTGTGTCAGTGGCTCAGTTTTCTGGTTGTTGAGGCCAGAACATTCCCCCACATGCTCCCAACTCTAGAACTAGTGCTAACTCCTCATGGGAGACTCAGTAGAAACTATCCAGAGAGTGGGCAGACCACACTTCTGAGTCTCAGGCCACACCCACCAGACTCCTGGTGCCACACCCTATTGAGGTTTGTGGAAAAAGTCTGGACAGACTGACACTTGGGGCCGAAGGGTGGAGCCACACCCACTACCCTTCCTAATCCACAAATTGCCATAGGCTCCAGACTCTAGCAGAGGTTTTTTCAGTGGCTGAGCCCAACAAGCAGCCAGCAAGCAGACAGAGGCTGCAGAAGGTGGGACTCAGGGAAACTTAGCCTTTTAAGTGGGCCTTCCCAAAGGACCGGTGTGGGTGAAAGCCAGCCTAGGTATGTGGCCTGGTATTTCCATTTGCACCTGGGCCCAGCAGAGGCAGCATAAACTTTGGATTCCTTATAGCTTTAAGAATGTTGCTGAGGGCCAGTCACAGGCAGTGTCTCCCACTGGTCTGTGCCAGGTTCCTGCCAGAGAGTCCCAGGGCTGGCACATCCAGTGGCCAGGTATAGAGAGTATTACTTAAGGACCTAGCAATCCTTGCTAGAGTGGTAACCAAAGGAATGGCTCCTCACACCTACCCTGCTGAGGTGAATTTTGCTCTCCATGATCAGCACTGGTACAGAAGCTCATGTGCACTGTGCTCATGTGGAGCTTCACAGTCACCCGGCCTGGGTGCTGGATATCCTGCCCTGCTGGGCTAGATTCTACTGGGGAAAGGGAGAGAGACTTGGAGCTTGGACATTTAAGGTGTGGGTAACTTTTAGCCTATTGTTGGATCTTGTTGAAGGGCTTAGTCACTTTCTGTGGGGGTACAGTCAGCCCCAGGAGAGAACTCTCTCAGTCCTCTTCTTTGAGACAAGGGTCTCACCAGTTTTAAGGACTTCTGCAGAGAGGACTTTTGACCCTACTATGACCTGAACCTGCTGCTTACCTTGTTGGAGAGAAATAAAATTTGAGTATCCATCAGTGGCTGAGGGATTAGGCTCTGGAGTAGGGGTCACATTCCCCATACTGAGCTACTGAACAGGAGATCCCTGATGTAAGGGGTCCCACTAATGTTGTATTTCCAACCTCAGCTGCCCTAACCCAACAAGTTTGCAACCTTAGGAGGGGTTGGTTAGGTGAGATCAGTCTGGGCCCACACTACAGTCTTTCTACAGAAGATTATATGGGAAGACCAGGCAGCTGCAGGAGGAGGAGGAGCAGATTAAAAGTGGAGGTAAATCTTATGGAGCTTGAGGCTTTTACAGAGCTATTGTCACCTCTAAGCAGGAGGAAGCTGATCCTTATACACAGGTTGGCCCCTCCCATAGCACCCAGACACAGAAAAAGCAAGCACAAACAGTGGAAAGAGCAGCAGATACAGACAAGTAGTCCACAGTGGCTTACAAACAACAACTGACACCAACCCAAGAAAATCGAGAACCAACACAACTAGTAGAGGGTGGCAGACAGCAACAACATATCTAGACTCAGCAAGCTGCATAAGCATGACACTCAGAGAAGGAGTCTAGTAGGCACCAGACACTGTGGAGAATAAATATTCTCAACAAGATGGACATTGCACAGTGTATAATACACATGATCAAGGTTGACCCTTAGAGCCAGCCAGCCTAAGGAATAACCGTACCCACAAAAGGTCCAACTGCGTACAATACTCATAGATAACAGGACTGAAAATAGTACCCACAAGAAGCATTCCTAGAACAAGGAAAACAGGTAGCTTGGGAGGTCAGTACCACTGAGCCCATCTTCCTTATAAAGACACCACAAAAAGTTTAAAGTCAGACAGCACTACCTAATACACAGACAAAATGGGCAAAGAAATGTGAGCCAAATGAATCATCAAGAGAAATCCCCAGAAAAAGAACTAAATGAAATGGAAGTAACCAAACTACCAGATGCAGAGTTTATATAGAATGCTCAAGGATCTTAGAGCAACAATGAATGGTCATAATGAACACCTAAATAAAAAGATAGCAACCATCAAAAAGGACATTGAAATCCTAAAATAGAACCAACAGAAATGACATATACAATATCAGAAATGAAGGCGACGGGAAGGAATCAACAGCATGCTGGATAAAGCAGAGGACTGAATCAGTGATTTAGAGGGCAAGATAAACAAAAGCACAGAAGCAGAGCAACAAAACAAAAAGAGGCTCAAAAAGACCGAGGAAACTCTAAGATCGCTGTGATAACATGAAGAAAAACAATATCTGCATCGTAGGAGTTCCTGAAGGAGAAGATAAAGAACAAGGGATAGAGAAGCTGTTTGGAGAAATCATAGCTGGAAACATTCCTAAATTGATGAAGGAAGAAGTCACACAAGTTCAAGAAACACAGATTCCCATTAAAGAGGAACCCAAGGAGGCCTAACCAAGAGACATCATAATTAAATGCCAAAGTTAAGAAACAAAGAAAGAATACTAAAAGCTTCAAGAGAAAAGCAGTTGATTATCTACAAAGGAGCCCCAATAAAGATGACATCGGACTTCTCAATAGAAACACTTGAGGTCAGAAGGGATTGGCAAGAAATATTCAATGCGATCAAAACAATAACCTACAACTAAGACTACTTTATCCAGCAAGGCTATCATTTAAAATTGAAGAAGAAATAAAAAGCTTTCAGGACAAAAAAAAAACCCAAAAAACCTCAAAGAATTCATTACAACCAAACCAGTCTGTAAACAATGTTAAGGGGCCTGCTATAAAAAGAGCAAAGGAAAAAAAAAAGAAATCGAGAAAAAAAGAAATGTAGATTTAAAGAATAAAATGACAACAAGTAAGTATATATCAATAATAACCTTAAATGTAAATGGATTTAAATGCTCCATTCAAAAGACATAGGGTAGCTCCATGAATAAGAAAACAGGACCCATATATATGCTGTCTACAAGAGACCCACCACAGAACAAAAGATACACATAGACTGAAAGTGAAGGGATAGAAAAAGTATTTCGGCCTGACCTGTGGTGGTGCAGTGGATAAAGCGTTGACCTGGAAATGCTGAGGTCACCGGTTCAAAACCCTGGGCTTGCCTGGTCAAGGCACATATGGGAGTTGATGCTTCCAGCTCCTCCCCCCTATCTCTGTCCTCTCTCTCTCTCTCTTTCTCTCTCTCTCTCTCTCTCTCTCTCTCCTTCTCTCTCTGTCTCTCTCTCCCTCTCTCCTCTCTAAAATAAATAAATAAAAATTTAAAAAAAAGAAAAAGTATTTCACGCAAATGGAATTTAAAAAAAAAGCTGTCAAACAATACTTATATCTGACAAAATTGACTTTAAAACAAAGGCTATAGTAAGGAATATAAAAGGTCACTACATAATGATAAAGGGAGCAATCTTACAGGAGGATATAACCACTGTAAATATTTATGCACCTAATATAGGAGCACCTAAATATATAAAGCAGATTTTGATAGACATAAAGGGTGAGATCAACAACAATACTATAATAATAGGGGATTTTAATACCCCACTAACATCAATGGATAGATCCTCAAAAACAGAAAACTAACAAAGAAACACCAGCCTTAAGTGACACACTAGATCAACTGGATTTAATGAGTATCTTCAGAACCTTTCACCCTAAAGTAGCAGATTACACATTTTTTTTCAAGTGCTCATGGTACATTCTCTAGGATAGACCACATGTTAGGACACAAAACAAGTCTCAGTAAATTTAAGAAGATTGAAATCCTATCAAGCATCTTCTCTGATCACAATGGCATAAAACTAGAAATCTACTACAATAGAAAAACTGAAAAACATTCAAACACTTGGAGGCCAAGTAGCATGTTATTAAATAATGAATGGGTTAACAATGAAATCAAGGAAGAAATAAAAAATTTCCTTGAAACACATGAAAACGAACATACAGCAACTCAAAATTTATGGAACACAGCAAAAGCAGTCCTAAGAGGGAAGTTCACGGCATTACAGGCATACCATAAGAAGCAAGAAAAAGCTCAAATAAACAACTTAACCCTGCATCTAAAAGAAATAGAAAAAAGAACAACAAAGCCTAGAGGAAGTAGAAGGAAAGAAATAATAAAGATCAGAGCAGAAATAAATGACATAGAGGCTAAAAAACAATACAAAAGATCAATGAAACCAGGAGCTGGTTCTTTGAAAAGGTAAACAAGTTTGACAAACCTTTAACCAGACTCATCAAGAAAAAAAGAAAGAGGACTCAATAAATAAAATTAGAAATGAAAGCGGAAAAGTAAAAACTGACACCACAGAAATACAAAGGATTATAAGAAAATACTATGAAGATCCATGTGCCAGAAAATTGGACAGCCTAGGCCAGTGGTCAGTAAATTCATTAGTCAACAGAGCCAAATATCAATAGTACAATGATTGAAATTTGTTTTGAGAGCCAAATTGTTAAAACTTAAACTATATAGGTAGGTACACTGTTATTAACTTAATTAGGGTACTTCTAAGCTGGCCAAAGGACTGCACTCAAGGGGCTAATGAGCTGCATGTGGCTCACGACCCGCAATTTGCTGACCACTGACCTAAGTGAAATGAATAAATTCCTAGAAACATAAAATCTTCCAAAACTTTATCTGGAAGAATCAGAACACCCAAACAGACCAATTACAACAAATTGAAACAGTTATCAAAAACTCCCAGCAAACAAGAGTCCTGGACCAGATGGTTTCACAGGAGAATTTTACCAAATATCAAAGAAGAACTAACACCTACCCTTCTCAAGCTATTTCAAAAACTGCCAGAGGAGGGAAAACTTCCATGTTCCTCTCATAAGGTTAGCATAATCCTCATTCCGAAACCAGGTAAAGACACTACGAAAAAAGGAAAGTATAGGCCAGTATCCCTGATGAACTTAGATGCTAAAATTCTCAACAAAATATTAACAAACCAGATCTACTAATACATGAAAAAAATCATACATCATGATCAAGTGGGATTTATTCTGGGGAGGCAAGGGCTGGTACAATATATGCAAATCAATCAATGTGATTTATCACATAAACAAAGGGGAGGATAAAAATCACCTGATAATATCAATAGATGCAGAAAAAGCATTTGATAAAATCCAGCACCCATTCATGATCAAAACTCTTAGCAAATGAGAATACAGGGAACATACTTCAACATGATAAAGGCCATCTATGACAAACCCACAGCTAACATTATACTCAATGGGCAAAAATTAAAAGCAATCCCCTTAAGATCAGGAACAAGGTAGGGGTGCTCCCTTTCACCACTCTTATTCAACATAGTTCTAGAAGTCCTAGCCACAACAATCAGAAAAGAGAAAGAAATAAAAGGCATCCAAACTTGAAAAGAAGAAGTAAAACTATTGTTATTTGCTGATGACAGGATACTGTACATAGAAAACCCCAAAGTCTCAGTCAAAAAACTACTAGACCTGATAAATGAATTCGGCAAGGTGGCAGGATATAAAATATTCAGAAATCAGTGGCATTTTATACACCAACAATAAACTCTCAGAAAGATAAATTAAGTAAACAATCCCCTTCACTATTGCAGCAACAACAAAAAAAGTACCTAGGAGTAAATTTAACTGAGGCATTAAGAGACTTGTACTTGGAAAATTATAAAACATTGATAAAAGAAGTCAAGGAAGATACAAACAAGTGGAGGGATATACCATGTTCTTGGATAGGAAGAATTAACATCATTAAAATGTCTATATTACCCAAGCATTCTATGAATTCAGTGCAGTTCCTATTAAAATACCAATGGCATTCTTCAAATATATAGAACAAAAAGGAACACAAATAGCCTCAGCAATCTTGTAAATGAAGAATAAAGTGGCAGGTATCACACTTCCTGATATCAAGTTATACTACAAGGCCATTGTACTCAAAACATCTTGGTACTGGCATAAGAATAGGCATACAGATCAATGGAACAAAACGGAGAACCCAGAAATAAACCCACACCTTTATGGTTAATTGATATTTGATAAATGAGGTAAGAATATACAATGGAGTAAAGACAGTCTCTTTAATAAATGGTGTTGGGAAAATTGGGCCGGTACATGCAAAATAATGAAACTAAACCACCAATTTGTACCATTCACAAAGATAAATTCAAAAATGGATTAAAGACTTAAATGTAAGTTGTGAAACCATAAACATCTTGGAAGAAAACACAGGTAAGTAAATTCTCCAGTATGTCTCATAGCAATATATTTGCCGATGTATCTCCATGGACAGGTGAAATAAAGGACAGGATGAACAAATGGGACTAGATGAAACTAAAAAGCTTTTGCACAGCAAAAGATACCATAAACAAAATAAAAGAATAACCCACAAAATGGGAGAACATATTCACCAATACATCTGATAAAGGGTTAATAACCAAAATTTAAAAAGAACTTCTAAAACTCAACACCAGGAAGGTAAACTTAAATCGAATAAAAAATGGGCAAAAGATCTGAATAGACATACTGAATAGAGATCCTTCTCCAAAGAGGACATACCAATGGCTAATAGGCATATGAAATAATGTTTAATGTCACTAATCATCAGAGATATACAATTTAATACCACTATAAGATACCACCTCACACCAGTCAGAATGGCGCTCAGTAACAAAACAACACACAATAGGTGTTGGTGAGGATATGAAGAAAAGGGAACCCTCCTGCACTGCTGGTGGGAATGCAGACTTGTGCAGCCTCTGTGGAAAACAGTATGGCATATCCTCAATAAAAATGGAACTGCCCTTTGACACAGCTATCCCACTTTTAGGAATATATTCTAAGAATCCGAAATCACTGATTCAAAAGAAGATATGCACCCCAGTGTTTATTGCAGGATTATTTACAATAGCCAAGATCTGGAAACAGCCCAAGTGTCAGTCAGTGGATGAGTGGATTAAAAAGAGGTGGTACATATACACAATGGAATAATATGCAGCTGTAAAAAAGAGAGAAATCTTACGTTTTGCAACAGCATGGACAGACCTGTAGATTATTATGCTAAGTGAAATAAGCCAGGCAGAGAAAGACAAATACCATATAATCTCACTTGTATGTGGAATCTAATGAACAAAGTAAACTGAGGAATGGAACAGAGGCAGAGGTGTGGTCACAGGGACCAGAGGGACAGTTGTCAGAGGGAATGAGGAGGAGGGTATGGGATCAGAGAAGGTGAAGGGATCAGTGAAATTATATGTACATAACACAGAAATACAGATAACAGGACAGCAAATCCTAGAGGGAAGGGTGGTGGAGCATGTTAGTGGGGTGGCAAAGGGGGTTAAATAGGAACACGGGGTGGAGGGTGAGGGTGTTATATTCAGTGGGACACTTGAATCCACGTAAACACAATAAATTAAAATTAATAAAATATTTTAAAAAATAACTAGCTAGCTGATCAAGATCCAGTCAGTTATTTTAAGTTATTTGCATGCTTACTTTCTTAAGTGGAAAGGATATCAATATACCTATATGAATGACAATTAGATGACAACAAAAAAATATTTGTCCAATGAGCAACAAGAGGAAAAAGAACTGAGATAAAGAAATAAGGATATCTTTGAAAGACAAATCAGAAGTGTGCTCTTCCTAACTCACATACAAACAAGAAATAAAAAGTTACAATTTTGTGTCTAAGGAGAGGGTCAAGTTAATAGGACTGTGGTCTGTGGTCCTAGCATGCATTTGGTTTACATGCTTTTAATTGTATCTTCACAAACATTTGGAGGGCTGAACATTTGCACCATTTGAATAACATGTTCATATTTTATGACCTCTGGTCAAAAGGGAATTTAAGCTGCTTAGTCTTTTTACATTATTTTGGGGCATTTTACACTCCAGGCTAAAAATTGCATACTTAAAAATATTTCATTGAAAATATGTCCTCTTTTGTTTATGAATGCATTGACAGTCATAGAAATGGGCAGCCCCATTCCAAAAGGAGTATTCTGACCAGAATGTATAATTTGTCTCAGGCGCTCCAACTAGAGTCAAAACATTAGTAATTTAAGCCTGAATGGAGGGAGCTTTCAATTGTTTTCCATAACAGACCCTCAGAGTGGAACTCCAATTTCATAACAACTTGAATGATGATTCCAAGTTCTTATTGTAGAGAATAAAAATTCATTAATAACTCCAAAACTCTTTTAAAGCCAGTCCACAAATATTTTCTTCATGATATGCTGTCACAACAACAGGATAAAAGTCTTATTTTCCAGTGATATAAACATAAGTATAATTTGGATAAAAAACTACCCATACAGCTTACACTTGTACACCCCATGCCTCTTTAGGATTTGATATTTGTTTTTCTTAACAATCTTGAACATTTTGAACCTAATTTTCCCCTTGTGTTAAAGATACACAAATGCAAGTGACAGGGCATGCAAAGATCAGTTCAAATTCTCATAAATAGAAGTAAGAAAGTTTTTACAGTTTAGGTTTGAAAACTGGTTTTCCATTTATTACACTTAAAGAAAAAGAAGTAAAGCAAAATTTAAAAACATAACATACAAACTTGATCAGAATGTGTTGCTTTGGTGACCATTTTTTTCTGTGCACTCCATAAGTAGGACAAAATCAAGATGTCTTCACTCAACAGCCCCACGATAAATGATGAACTAGACTTAAATGAAAGTTTCATTCCCTTCCCAAGTGAATTATCAAGCGGTTACTTCTAAACACAAACGGTATTGTTTCATAGCTCACTTTATATATTGCCTGTCTCTCATTCTGTTCTGCGACTGAATGATAAGCCCTGCCAGACTCCATTTGCTTGAAAGCTCTTAAATACACTGGAATTTTTGTGTTCTGTACAACTGCAATTATCAGTCATTTTTAGATGAGGAACACCTCTGATTAGCTGACAAAAGTGATTTGCATATACATAAAATAATAGATGCAAATTCAGGGGGGTTTATAGATCTTTAAAATGTTTGCTCTGGAGAGCACATTATATGTGTTTGGTTACTCTCAGGGGACACATAACATTTTACATCACAATTCTACTTGGTGACAGCTCCAGCTTCATGCAGGTGAGCAATATGTCTTTTTAAAACCTAAATGAATATGTTAAAAAGAGGGAAGAAAAAATAATAATTATTTATTTGTTAATAATAATAACAAATAACAGCTTGTCTGGTCGAGGCACATATGGGAGTTGATGTTTCCTGCTCCTCCCCCCCTTCTCTCTCTCCCTCCCTTCCTCCCTCCCTCCCTCCCTCCCTCCCTCCCTCCCTCCCTCCCTTCTTCCCTCCCTCCCTCCTCTTTCTCTCTATCCTCTAAAATGAATAAATAAAATATTTTTTAAAAAAGAAAGGCTTTTATTTTTGGTCCTACGTGTTGCTGGTTCTGCAAAAAAACAAAACAAAACAAAAAACAAACAAAAAAGACTTATAAATATAGCAGATTATCAGGACATTGCCTCCCACAGGAATTCAAAATCACCAGAGGACACAAAGCAAAGGTGCAAACAAGTCAGGGAGCTGGTGCTGTGAAACCCAGCAGTCTCTACCTTGTCACTGAAATCCAGGCGATTTCCAGCACGCCTAATATGTAACCATGAATTAGTTATAAGTGAAAAGAACAACCCCAGGTTCAAGTATGAGGTAATGTTTACTTTTTCTTATCTTGCTGTGTTATTGATTTGTTCTCACATATTCTGAATCAAAAGTTAAAATGTACTTTTTGCAGTGGAATTGAGTCCAATGTGTACTAAAAACAACACATAATTTATTTCTAACCTCATTTGAATCTGCATGTCTGTTCATTTTAAAATAATCATTTTTGTTCCAAACGCGTACCAGATACAATGAAATTTTAATGCATGATCCCTCAGACTTGTTCAGGGTATCTGTTTCATGTATTATATAGCTGATATAGTAAAAAACTAGATTCTATGTAGATTTCTAATATAATTTTATGTGACCAGCCTTTCAAAAATACTGGCGCTCTCTCAGAACACCTGCATCAGTTTACTTAATACTGAGAACAACCTTACAAAGAGGTTAGCATTTCCCCTGATTCAGAGGAGCGAACAGGCACACAGAGAAGCCACGTTGCTGCAGGCAGTACACTGGGTCACACTGGAGGTGGCATGGAAAGCCTGAGTTCCCTGACCCACAGCTTGAGTTCTTACCCACCATCTGTCATTTGTGATATGGATTACATTATTTACCTTGAATTATCTAAACATCCTTCCTCCCTCACATCTTTTCCCACCTTGTTCAGCAGATGTGGTAGAGTGAATGATGATAAAGACAGTCTCTGTTTGAAAGAACAAGAATCCAATTCCCCTTAGTTGTTTGCTGATGTAGGTGCCAACTGCAGCATTACAAAAAGGGTCTCTTCAAATTCTGAGGCAAGTGCTGGGGCTGGTGACGATGCTATTTCTTTATATTGCACAGAGTTCTTGTTCCCTGATTTATAAAGTGACTTCTTAGACAAGAATTTTATGGTGAAGTCCTATTTTTTCAATTTAATTCATTTCATCTCAATGAGTGGTGATATGGAAAGACCCACTAGAAATTATTGATTAGTTGGTGAAGTGAATCCAAAGATGAGTTCAATTCAAAGGCTAATGAGTAAAACACTTGTCTTATGTTCATGAGTACAAAAAAGAGCAGTAAGAAATTATCCTCGCCCTGGCTGGTTGGCTCAGTGGTAGAGCGTCGGCCTGGCGTGCAGAAGTCCCGGGTTTGATTCCCGGCCAGGGCACACAGGAGAAGCGCCCATCTGCTTCTCCACCCCTCACCCTCTCCTTCCTCTCTGTCTCTCTCTTCCCCTCCCACAGCGAGGCTCCATTGGAGCAAAGATGGCCCGGGCACTGGGGATGGCTCCTTGGCCTCTGCCCCAGGTGCTAGAGTGGCTCTGGTTGCAACAGAGCAATGCCCAGGAGGGGCAGAGCGTCGCCCCCTGGTGGGCAGAGTGTTGCCCCCTGGTGGGCGTGCTGGGTGGATCCCGGTCGGGCGCATGCGGGAGTCTGTCTGACTGTCTCTCCCCGTTTCCAGCTTCAGAAAAAAAATAAAATAATAAAAAGAAATTATCCTCATTATTTATTTTTAATTTTTTCCTTTTTATTAAATATATTGTAGTGACACTTTTTAACAAAATAATTCCATAACATATCATCTGTACACCACCCCAAGTCAAGTCTCCATACATCACAATTTATTACTCCTAAACTATATTATCCACCTCCCACAACCACCCTGTCCCTGACAATCACCACACTGTTTTCCATGTCCATGAGATTTCTCTATTATTTTTTTTTGCTTATCCATCCACCCCTCCCAGCCTTATAACTTCCCCTCACAGCTGACAGCCTGTTCTCTATCCATGAGTCTGTTTCTATTTTGCTTCTTAGTTTATTTTGTTCATTAGATAAACCCTGAAACATTATTTTAAAAGAATATATGCACCCCTGTGTTTATTGCAGGTTATTTACAATAGCCAAGATATGGAAGCAGCCCAGGTATCCATCAGTAGATGAATGGATAAAAAAGTGTGGTACATTTACATAATGGAATACTACATGGCCATAAGAAAGAAGTAAATCTTACACTTTGACCTGGAGAGCATTATGTTAAGTGAAATATGCCAGTCAGAGAAAGACTAGTACTATATGTTTATTTTTTTTACAGTTGATAAAAAATTAAATGGAAAGTTAAAGTGCAATTTATGTCCACCAAGAATATAAGGGATTGTCTATTTTCCTACATTTTGGTAGCATATAACATTACAACAATGTGTCATTCTGATTGATGAAAAAGATATAGTGCATTGTTTTATTTTACATTATTATAATAACACTATGTTTTGATACATTTTTGACATTATGCATATCTTTGTTCCACAACATGTCCCATAATATGAGAAGTCACATTTTCATTATTTTTTTCCTATTATATTATTCAATGTTTTCTTAATAATTTTTATGGGTCCTTTGTAAATTAAAGAAAATGACCCTTTGTCCTATGTGTTGTTGCTAATTTTTCAGTTTATCATTATTCTTTTGACTGTATTTTTCCTGCCATGTTGAAAATCCTTACAGGTTTAAAAAATAGCTTTATTGAGATACAATTGATAAACTAAAAACAAACTAGAAACAAATGAGCACTTCTCCTGTGTGCCCTGGCTGGGAATTGAACCCAGGACTTCCACACGCTGGGCCAGTGCTCTACTGCTGAGCTAGCTGGCCAGGGTCTGTAAATTCAATTTTAAATAGAACTCTATATTAGTTTCATAGGTGTAACAAAGTATTATAAACTTGGAGTCCTAAAACAACAGCAATTTATTGTCTCACAGTTCTGGATTCTAGAGATCTGAAATCAAGGTGTATGCAAGGCCTTGCTCTTGCTGAAGGGACCTTTGTTGTTTTTTTTCAAACTTCTGGTGGTGCCAGACAAACCTTTGTTGGGAAGAGATAACAAATGTTGGTGAGAATGTAGAAGAAAAGGAACCCTATACTCTCTTGGTGGGAATGTAAATTGGTGCAGCCATTATGGAAAAAAAGAATGGTATTTCCTTGAAAAATTAAAACTAGAACTACCTAATGATTCAGCAATCCTACCCCTGATTATATATCCAAAGGATATGAAATCAGTATCTCTGAGAGATATGTGCATCCCCATATTCATCACAGCATTATTCAAAATAGCCAAGACATGGAAGCAACATCCCAGTATTTGGGAATATTTGTTATGGCAGCCTCAGAAAACGAATACAGAAATGAGAAAAAAAATCCATGTACAATCTTTTTTATGGCAACTGTTATCCAGGTGCCAACGTGTGGAATTATGCTTTTAATCCACTCTTCCCCATTGGTTCGCAATGCCATCCTTATAGTCAACCAATATCCCATATTTATTACAAGTTACCTTAGTATCTAATGCTCCAGTCAACCACCTTTTATTTCTGTAGCTCCAAAGTGCATTAACATGATTTAAGGCAGATTTAATATATTAATATGTCAAAGGTTATACTGTTTGCAGATGTTTTAATATCTGGTAAAATTATTCCCTTTTTATCTGTTTTCTCTTTTTGAAAAATCTGTTTTCTATTTCCCATTTTTAAAAATAAGACCTTCCTTGGTAAAATTTTGCTTTTTATTATAATTATAATCACATTTCATATATGTATTACTTTGAAGTGAATTAATACTTTTACAGCCTTCCTAACCAAGAGCACATTATGTCTTTTCATTTACTTCAGTATAATTTTACATTACTTAGTGTATTTTATAGTTTCTCCATATCTGTCTTACACGTTATTTTTATTTCAACTGATTGTACTATTTTCTTTGAGAATGCCATTGTAAATGGAATATTCTCTTCTATTATAGCACTTGCATAGTTCATTTTTTTATGTGAATATGATTACATTTTAATGACTTCTATTATTCTTCCTAATATTTTTCAGTGACTCTTGAGATTGCTAGGTAGATAGTTACATCATCTTAGAAGTTTTTATCCTCCAATTCAGAATTGATCACTTTACAATATTTCCTCTTGTCAGTGGTGCTGGATAGCTCTATCAGTCAGTATCCCCAAGTAAAGCAATAGTAACTGATTCTGGATCCCTAAGCAGAAAAAGAATTTAGACAATAATTTACATGGAAAATTTATTCTAGTCTATTTTTGCATATTCTGTTCTAGCTGTTCCTTTTTTTCCCACTTACTGCATTGTCTTCTGCAGAAACACTTATTATATTGATGTTCTTTTGATATGTAATTGATTTTGCCCCATCTTTAAGAATTTTGTCCAAGAGACAAGCCTATACCCTCTTTCTTCTATTTGTTTAGAGAGGAGATGAAAGAATGAATGAGGAAGGAAGATAGTGGGACTTAAATTCCTTAAAGCAGAGTTTGATGTTAAGAATTTAAATGATTTGCCCAATTGTACATACTTTAAGAAATGCTTTTGGGAAAATTAGATGAAGCTTCTTTATCTCCAACTTATTACGTTGTTTGCTATACAATTTAAAATTTATACTTTTTGTAAAGCTCAGATTCTTCATCTGCTAGAAGAGGATGGAATAGTTATTTCCTAGAATTGATGTGATCCTTATATGGGATAATATAAACTTATTAACACCAGGACATTGCTTATGATTAGTACTCTGTAGTGCTCTATAAAAGCTATTATAATATAAAGATGATGGGGCGAGAACTACTATTGAAATATTGGCATATAGCTACTCCATGACTCTTCTGTATTTATTCCATACATTTGAAACAAAAGCCTTATTCATTCCTTCATCTAAGTGGGACTGGTGGCTTCAGCTATATCCAATATCTCACTGCTTCTTAATCTTCTGGCTTTCCCCATGCTGTAGTTTTCTGCTGGGTATGTGGCTCAATTTCTTCTTCATTAATGTATTAATATTATTTCTATCAAAACCAAAATCAATAGTTCCTACGTCGCGTAACTTTTTTTTTTTTATTTTTTTATTTTTTTTTATTTTATAATTTTATTTTTTTAATGGGGTGACATCAATAAATCAGGATACATATATTCAAAGATAACAAGTCCAGGTTATCTTGTCGTTCAATTATGTTGCATACCCACCACCCAAAGTCAGATTGTCCTCTGTCACCTTCTATCTTGTGCGTAACTTTTATGACACCTTTGCGAATCCAGTTTATACTATTACCTGGCAGAATGTTAACTTTTTTGTAATACTTAGTTGTATGCTTTTATGTTTGTTTTGTCTTACTGAACACTATTTTAAGTTCACTAAGAGTAGAAGCTCTGTATTCTCGTTGCCTGGTGCAATGCAATCTCTATTTTCAGGACTTGGCAAACACTTCTAAAAGAAATAGCCCATCTATGTATTTTCCTGTTCCTGTGTATTTTGCCCTCCCATTAGCTACATCAGAGGATGGGAACCTATGACTTGCAAGCCAGATGTGGCTCTTTTGATGGCTGCATCTGGCTCGCAGACAAATCTTTAATAAAAAAAATACCGTTAAAAATATAAAACATTCTCATGTATTACAATCCATTCATTTCCTACCACTCATGTTCATGGTTGCGGGTGGCTGGAGCCAATCACAGCTGTCCTCCGGGACAACACCAAATTTTTATTGGATAATGTGTAACGTACATGGGTCGTTGTGAGGTCAGGAAGCAAACTTCCCTCCTTTTAATCAAGTAGTCAGATAGCTAATTGCAGAAACCTTTTTGATGAAGAAGATGGCTAAAAGAAAAAAAGATGAGGAGTATCGTACTTTTCAACAGGGATGGACAGAGGAATTCGCCTTTGTGGAGAGAGCAGGTTCTGTAGTGTGTCTAATATGCAATGATAAAATTGCATCAATGAAACGGTCAAATATAAAGTGACACTTCGACACACACCATACTACATTTGCTTTGAAATATCCAGTGGGAGACAGCAGAAAGAAAGCATGTCAAGAGCTACTGTGCAGAGTGCAAGCTAGTCAGCAGCAACTCCGTGTTTGGACCCAATAAGGTGACTGGAATTCTGCTAGCTTTGCTGTTGCTTTAGCAATTGTGAGAAACAGAGAGCCATTCACAGATGGGAAGTGTGCCAAAACATTCATGCTTGATGTTGCCAATGAACTTTTTGACGACTTTTTAGATAAAGACAAGAGAATCAAATGAATAAAATACATGCTTCTGTCAGCAAGAACTGTTCACAATCATACCATCATGATGGCAAATCAAATTGAGGCAACACAAGTGAAGGACATAAATGCAGCACTATTCTTTTGTCTCGCTTTGGATGAGTCAACAGATGCAAGCCATTTATCCCAGTTCAGCATGATTGCAAGGTATGCTGACAGTGACACATTATGTGAGGAAAGCCTTGCTGTTTTGCCTATGAAAGAGACAACAAAAGGGGAAGATTTATTCAAATCTTTCACTGAGTTCACTGAAGAAAAAAATCTACCGATGGATAAAGTTATTTCGGTGTGTACTGATGGTGCTCCGTGAATGGTGGAGAAAAACAGGATTTGTGGCGCTTCTTCGTGAACATGAAAAGAGACCCATCCTAAATTTTCACTGCATTCTACATCAGGAGGCGCTTTGTGCTCAGATGTGTGGCGAGCGGCTTGGTAAGGTGATGTTGCTGGTCATTCGGGTGGTCAACTTTATTGTTGCCGAGCTTTAAATGATCGCCAGTTTAAAACACTGCTGGATGAAGTTGGGAATAATTATCCTGGTCTGCTTCTGCACAGCAATGTGCATTGGTTGTCAAGAGGGAAGGTGCTCAGCTGTCGCAGCTTGTCTGAGTGAAATCCAGACTTTTCTTGAAATGAAAAACATTGAGCATCCTGAATTAGCTAACACTGAGTGGCTCCTGACGTTCTACTATCTTGTGGACATGACTGAACATCTGAACCAGCTCAATGTGAAAATGAAGGCATTGGAAATACAGTCTTATCCCTTCAACAAGCAGTGTTTGCATTTGAAAACAAGCTAGAACTCTTCATCACCGACATTGAAACAGGTCGTTTACTACACTTTGAAAAACTGAGAGAGTTTAAAGATGCATACACAGCAAGTGACCCTGCTCAACATCTTGCTCTCCAGAAGCTAGCGGGCTTCACATCTAATCTCCTGCAGTCATTCAAAGCACGCTTTTGAGAATTTCGTGAGCTCACTCATCTTTTTAAGTTCATCACCCATCCACATGAGTGTGCAGTGGACCTGAGTTACATCCCCAGTGTCTCCGTACAAGCTGCTGACCTGAATGCCTCAGACATGTGGGTGAATAAGTTCAAGTCACTGAATGAAGATTTGGAAAGATTTGCATGACAGTAAGTAGAGTTGGTGAGCAAACACAAGTGGGGAGAAATGAAAAAACTTCAACCCGCGGACCAGCTGATTGTCAAAACTTGGAACGCTATTCCCATCACATACCACACACTGCAGCATGTGAGTATTGCTGTACTGACAATGTTTGGCTTTACTTATGCATGTGAGCAGTCTTTCTCACATCTAAAGAATGTTAAGACCAACCTACGATCACGTTTAACGGATGGGAGTCTCAACGCCTGCATGAAGCTTAACCTCACCATGTATCAACCAGACTACAAAGCCATCAGCAAAACCATGTAGCACCAGAAGTCGCATTAATGGTAAGAAGTACTTTATTCATCATTAGTTAGCAACAGCATAACAACATTATTAAAAAGAATTCAGAGACTTATTGTACTTTAAAAGTGTTGGTCTTACATACATAAAATGCACACATTTACTTGTATTTAGTGTTAAACATTGTATGGCTCTCATGGAATTACATTTTAAAGTATGTGGCATTCATGGCTCTCTCAGCCAAAAAGGTTCCTGACCCCTGATCAACATGATGATATCACTGATTAAATTTTCAGTTTTATTCATATTTATGCAGCTGAATATAAAAATTCTGTATTTAGATATAGCGCTTGTAGTAATAAGACTCTCCTTCCTTACCTTTTTTTATATGGTTCAAGTAAAGAGTATCATTTGGTGAGATATTTTTCTCCCTCTTAGGCTATGCTGAATGCTCCTTAAATGTGACTATTTTTTATCTAAAACATTTATTTTGGATATACCTTATAGATAGATATAAGGCAGTTGTTAATCTGTTGACTTTTTTTTTTTTGTATTTTTCTGAAGCTGGAAACGGGGAGGCAGACAGACTCCCGCATGTGCCCGACTAGGATCCACCTGTCAGCCCATCAGGGGGCCAAGCTCAGCTTATCTGGGGCGTCGCTCTGTTGCGACCAGAGCCACTCTAGCGCCTGGGGCAGAGGCCAAGGAGCCATCCCCAGTGTCCGGGCCATTTTTTGCTCCAATGGAGCCTCGGCTGCAGGAGGGGAAGAGAGAGACAGAGAGGAAGGGGAGGAGGAGGGGTGGAGAAGCAGATGGGTGCCTCTCCTGTGTGCCCTGGCTGGGCATCGAACCCGGGACTTCCGCACGCCAGGCCGATGCTCTACCACTGAGCCAACCGGCCAGGGCAATCTGTTGACTTTTGACCTCCTGGTCTCATGTAGTGGTCAGAGTCAGGAAGCAAAGCCAGGGGAGTTGAGATATGACCTTGAAGCTTTAAGCTAGAGTATTTTTGTTACTCTAGATAGGTCCTGATTTATGCTTTGCTTACTTTATAATATTTGTTTCTCCAAATTAACGTTAAAAATTAGAGTGCTCATTTATTTACCTGGCATCCCAAATTTTATTCTTGTTAGTAAAAATTAAAATCCAAGATTAGTTCAGAAAATTTGGCATTTAAACAGGATCATACTGACTTTCCTGGGATTGATAATTCAAGAATTGTGTCACATTTGGGGCATTTCAGTAAGTTAATTATACCTATATTTTCTGTGCAGTCAATAAATTTTGTAGCTCTTAATATCTGTGACATGAAATATAGATTTGATCAGCCATATACTATCGGTACATTGAGTATTTATGTAGCCCTTTTCATGACAAACAGCTTAAAATGCTCTCCTAGTAAAATTTAAAAAAAAAAGCATGGGTGATTACAAGTCAAAAGATCACTTTAAAGACAAATTAAACAAAATTGTTTGGCAAAGAGATTGACCGGTTTATACAAAAGATGACAACTTCACTTAAGTAATACCAAGTTTGAGAATCTGGAGAAATCAATGCAGTCTCTCAGAAACCAGGAAAGTGTTACAGTGAACAAGTGAAGTTCAAAAGAGTCTTCTTCTCACTCAGATACGACAGTACAGTTCCCATTGGATGACAGGTACCAGGGCTTCAACCTGTGGGCTATTTTTATAACTCTTAATATGATTTTATAGTTCTAAATATAAATAAGGGTAAATAAGCGATAAAATCTTTAATTTATGGTGGAGTATTATTTTCTTCACACATCACAGAAACAAATTATTGATATAAATTATGCTAATTTCTTTCCATGATGAGGTCATTCATGAGTAAAAGATAAATCTGGAGGACAAATGCCCTTTAATGTGTGCCTACTGCTTTGCTTTTCTAATTGTGCATTGTCTCCACCTAATTTCCTTTAAAAATTAATGGTTCTACAAAAAAATATTCTCCATTTCAGATGTTTTCATTTCTAATTTTAATAAAATGATGAAAAAATGGAAAAACGAGTGGAATAATAACATGGTGTTGCTACAGTATACAGTCTCAGAAATGCTGGGGTGGAAGAGGCTGGAAGGTCATATAATCTTGCAGTGTTGTTGCTAGAGCATTTCAAAGTACTAAAATTCATCCAATGACTATAAAAACATTTTTCTCTTTTTTTTTTTAGTTTTGACCTACTCATCCTGCAAAGACTGTTACTCAAATGATAGGTGGCTGATTTTCCTACCTTAATCCGAGCAGTCCTAGAAAAAAGATGACTAATAAGCATTTATTTTATTTAAATATTTATATATAAGGTCTATTGGAAAGTTCTGGCCATTTTTGGAATATAACAAAATATGAATTTTTCTTATTGTCAATAAACTTTATTAAATAATATAATTGCCATTATTATTAATGATTTCTTGCCAGCGTGAGGGCAATTGTATATCCCATTTTTGAAAAATGTTTTAGCCTGCGGGGGACCCAGGTTCGATTCCTGGCCAGGGCACATAGGAGAAGCACCCATTTGCTTCTCCACCCCCCCCCTCCTTCCTCTCTGTCTCTCTCTTCTCCTCCCGCAGCCAGGGCTCCATTGGAGCAAAGATGGCCCGGGCGCTGGGGATGGCTCTTTGGCCTCTGCCCCAGGCGCTAGAGTGGCTCTGGTCGTGGCAGAGCGACACCCCGGAGGGGCAGAGCATTGCCCCGTGGTGGGCAGAGCGTCGCCCCTGGTGGGCGTGCCGGGTGGATCCTGGTCGGGCGCATGCGGGAATCTGTCTGACTGTCTCTCCCTGTTTCCAGCTTCAGAAAAATACAAAAAAAAAAAAAAAAGAAGAAAAATGTTTTATCTTTTGATGTGAAAAATTGAACCAGTGCTTGTTTGATATCTTCTTTATTTTTTAATTTTTCGCCCTTCAAAAAATTTTGTAAGGACAAAAACAAGTAATAATCGGAGGGTGCTAAGTCCGGGGAATATGGTGGATGTGACAGACGTGCTTCTGTAGCATTTCTTCCTTGTTGAAATTTGTAAAAATTACAGTGGTGTAAATGAACTTTATCAGTAGCTATGGGTACATTATCGCTTCACACATAAGACTAACGTGAATCAACTTTGTTTTAGTTAATTTTCTACATCAGTATGTATACATTAAGTGATAAAAATAGAGAGGCACACATGCGCCAAATAAACATGTGCTTAGGTGTCAAAACTTGTTGTGATAGAAACGGACAGAACTTTCCAGTAGACCTTGTATTTTAATAGAAAGGACTAGGAATGAGAAATAACCAAGAGTAATCATCACACTTTATGATTCTGTCATTTTCTTCTAATCATTAGTGTTTTTTGGTATAATTGCACATTTTAGCAATAAAACCTGTTGCCTTAATTATCTGCCTCTTTTGGGAGTCAACATTACTAAATGAAAAGAATATTCATGATAAGCCATACTTTCCTAATTAAAAGTTTTGGTTCCTAATGTATTGTCCTTACAATGCTTTTCTGTTCCACTGAGAATCCCTTTGTCTGACTCTAACACTTCAAAGGCTTATTATTGTAGCTAAAACACATTATGACCTAGCTTCTTCTTGACTTTCCAACCACATGTCTTATTACTCAGTTATTCTCTTGCCGTATTTCAATAACATAGTACTGATGTATTTCCATGAATCTACCATGCCATTTCTTCCTTTAGTCATATATTTTCTGTCTAGTATACCTTATGTGTTCCCTTCCTCCATTCCCACTTAACATTTATTCTTTTTTTAAGACTTAGCTTAGGCGTCATCTCTTCTAGAGATATTTTCTGACATTTCCTTCCTTTGAGCCTGAGATACTACCCATTTTAGATAGGTATTCTCACAATGCATTATGTGTTCCTATAATACAGTGTGTCTGTCCGTAAAGTCATGGTGCACTTTTGACCGGTCACAGGAAAGTAACAAAAGAAGATAGAAATGTGAAGTCTGCACCAAATAAAAGGAAAACTCTCCCTGTTTCATACCTATTCAGTGCAGTTTGATGTGGGCTCACACACAGATTTTTAAGGGTTCCTTAGGTAGCTATCCCATATAGCCTCTACAGACTCATCACTGACTGATGGCCTTCCAGAACGAGGTTTCTCCACCAAACTGCCGGTTTCCTTCAACTGCTTATCTCACCGAGTAATGTTATTCCTATGTGGTGGTGTTTCGTTATAAACGTGCCGATATTCACATTGCACTTTGGTCATGGATTCGAATTTAGCAAGCCACAGAACACTGAACTTTCCTCTGTACTGTCCACATCTCGACTGGCATGGCCATGGGCTGCTTCGCTGTATACACAGTGTTACGTCATCATCTGCACATGCGCACATGCTGCCACATCATGCTACAGAAACTGGGAGGGTTTTCCTTTTATTTGGTGCAGATTTCACATTTCTATCATCTTTTGTTGCTTTCCTGTGACCAGACAAAAGTGCACCATGACATTAAGGACACACTGTTTATCACTATGATATTATTATAACTAACTGAGTCACAGAATGTGAGCTCTTGAAAGTAGAAACTTGAGTTAATTCACCTTTGTAATCTAAGCACCTGAGTTGTGATATTTAATAGAAGCTCAATAAGTATTTGAATGAATAAAGCATGTCACCAGGTGAAAAGTTTAACTTCACATATTGCAACATGGGAAAACTCAGTGCATCAGAGTTGCCATCTCAAAGACATTTATTCCCTTTTTATAAATAGCTACTTATAACTAATAGCATTGTGAGATCCTTGTATCTGGCCTCTAAAATTAAAGGGGTCCCAATTTCTGCCTCAACAGGGTTTATATTAAAACCATAGATTACCCCAAAGCTTAATTTGAAAATTAAGTAACTAAACAAAATAAAATTATGGGAACAGTAAATTTATGCAAGGCAATTGAACTTGATTGAAAGATCTGTGAATGCCCTGATTTTGTAGATCTGAGCCAGCCTTTTTTCTGGGTTATTATAATATTTGCTTATAAATACAGAATATAGCTAAGCTTTTGTTTTAGTATACCCTTTATTTATCCAAATTGATAGATGTATTGATTTAACACTTATTCCAACATGCTTATAAATTATAAGCCTAATTTTTTTCAGGCAGGTTTTTTTCAAAGAAAGCTTAGATTTTTGACACAGGTGTCATATTATTGAGCTCAGTTATATACATTACCAACTTGAGTAATTGATAGAATTAACATGATTATTTAGAGCTTTCATTGACCTTCACTGCCCTTCGATCATGAGTAGGAACTGAATATGTGCTATAACCTTAGGTTGAGATGTTCATAGAGAATTTATATTAACATCTACTGCAGTGTTTTTCAGACATTAATTTTTTTTATTATTAATTTTAAAGGGGTGACATTGATAAGTCAGGGTACAAATGTTCAGAGAAAACGTCTCCAGGTTATTTTGACATTTGATTACGCTGCATTCCCATCACCCAAAGTTCAGTTGTCTTCGTCACCTTCTAACTGGTTTTCTTTGTGCCCCTCCCCTCCCCCAACCACCTCTCCTCGCCCCCCGTAACCACCACACTCTTGTCCATGTCTCTGAGTATCGTTTTTATGTCCCACCTATGTATGGAATCATATAGTTCTTAGTTTTTTCTGATTTACTTATTTCACTCAGTATAATGTTATCAAGGTCCATCCATGTTATTGTAAATGAACTGATGTCATCATTTCTATGGCTGAGTAGTATTCCATAGTATATATGTACCAAAGCTTTTTAATCCACTCATCCACTGATGGACACTTGGGCTGTTTCCAGATCTTTGCTATTGTGAATAGACACTTCTCCAAAGAGGACATACAGATGACCAATAGGCATATGAAAAAATGCTCAACATCACTAATCACTAGAGAAATGCAAATTAAAACCACAATGAGATATCACCTCTCACCAGTCAGAATGGTGCTTATTAATAAAACAACACGGAATAAGTGCTGGCGAGGATGTGGAGAAAAGGGAACCCTCCTGCGCTGCTGGTGGGAATGCAGACTGGTGTAGCCACTGTGGAAAACAGTATGGAGATTCCTCAAAAAATTAAAAATGGAACTGCCTTTTGACCTAGCTATCCCACTTTTAGGAATATACCCCCAAAACACCATAGCACTGTTTCAAAAGGAGAAATGCATCCCTGTGTTTATGGCAGACATTAATTCTTTGATCTCTTGCATTAAGATTCCCTGGATGGCTGTTAAAAGGCAGAAATTGGAACACCACTGTCAACTGAATCAATCATAATTTCTTAGTGTGAGCCAAGGAACATACATTTTTATCAACAGAATATTTAAATTGTACCACTAATATAGAAAGGAACACGCTGATATATAATTATGATTTTAA
Source organism: Saccopteryx bilineata (assembly GCF_036850765.1). Classification (NCBI taxonomy): domain Eukaryota; kingdom Metazoa; phylum Chordata; class Mammalia; order Chiroptera; family Emballonuridae; genus Saccopteryx; species Saccopteryx bilineata. The sequence goes on from NC_089493.1 coordinate 246,950,031, forward strand.
GTGAAGTAAATTATGAAAATATTATCTGGAGATAAGTTATCATTCAAAAAGTATTTTTGATAATTTTTTATCAACAATATTTTTGTAAGGAGTCTATAGAGGGGAATAGGGGAATTAAAATACTTAGGGTTTTGGAGGTTATCAGATAAGATATGAATAAACAACTGAATACTTATTTTAAAAAAAGATTATGCCAACACACATACTCTAAAATATTGGAAGCTAAGCATATTCTTACGTGCGGATGGTAAGGTTCTCATACCAGGCTAGAATGGTCTTCATTGTAGAAGACCATATCAATTCTTTCAAAACAAAGGTGTCATGTTTGTTTCAACAGACTCCAGTTTCAAACTTGTGTCCAAATAATAATGCTGCTGCATGACAGGCTGGCTCATCCAATTAAGGTCTAGGAATCTAGCAAAACATTTTATCTTTAAGGCATATCAACAAGTTATACTGCTCAAAATATTAGCCTTACAATAAATACTTTCTAAGGATTTGATGAATTTTTTAATAGGCAAGGTAGATTGTTTGGTTTTAGTTGTTTAAAAATATTCAGACTTACATTCCAGTTCTGTTGTGTGGTATAGAATTTGGGTCTCTTTCTTACCCTGTTGTGTGTTGTGGTGACTTCCTCTAGAGGAGACCTTTTGCCTGCTGGCGGGGTTTCCAGTAAGTCCCTGCAAAGCCTGTGGCTTGGTTTGCCATGTAAGCACTTACCCCTGTTAATCAACTGTTTTCATAGAAGAATGACAGTTCTACTCTTGGCTTGGCAAATTGATAAAACATTTGGCTTATTACTTAACTGTCACCCTGAACCTCAGGTGCACATTTGAGCAGATCACCTTGACAGCACTGCCACACAGCAGCTATTAAAGACTTGGTTAAAAGATATAATTTTCTCAATAATGTAAAATCTATCACTGGGGTAACCAGATCATTACATTTCATCAACATTTCTGTACTATTTTATTGTATTTTTCTTTGGCTTGCCATCAGTTTATATTAAAAGATATCATTAGAAACAGTGTTATGGGGCTCTGTGACTAGAAGCACTTAGTTGCTGGTTCACCTTGTGACAGTATCCTTCTCATAGGGGCCCGAGGGAGATAGTACTCTGTGCTTCTTTTTTGAGCTTTTAGTATATCTTTATTTTACAAAACACAGTAAATTACACAACTAGTCATGTTTTCCTCTTCTTAGCGACCGATGGAAAGGGAGTGGCATATTTGAGATCTCCCTATACTAAGTGCATAAGGTTTATGGCATAAATGTTGTTAACTCATTTCTTGGCACCCTCATGCTTATTGCCTTTACTTTTTCATTACCTCAGTTTTTGTCACAACTGAAACCATATTTCATTTTTCTACTCTGAGTCTCTTAATGAGATATCCTAAACTATTTCTGGAACAAGTCAAAATGTATAGTTGTGTTTTTAGTTTGTTTAATAATTAAGGGTGATCGCTAAAGACTAAATTGAAAGAATCTGAAGAAGGTTAGTGAGATAAGAAAGTGGGGTGATATAGAAAATGAGATAAAGAGAACTGGAAAAAACTTTGATAAGAAAATAGACTTTGGCCCTGGCCGGTTGGCTCAGCGGTAGAGCGTCGGCCTAGTGTGCGGAGGACCCGGGTTCGATTCCGGCCAGGGCACACAGGAGAAGCGCCCATTTGCTTCTCCACCCCTCCGCCGCGCTTTCCCTCTCTGTCTCTCTCTTCCCCTCCCGCAGCCAAGGCTCCGTTGGAGCAAAGATGGCCCGGGCGCTGGGGATGGCTCTGTGGCCTCTGCCCCAGGCGCTAGAGTGGCTCTGGTCGCAACATGGCGATGCCCAGGATGGGCAGAGCATCACCCCCTGGTGGGCAGAGCGTCGCCCCTGGTGGGCGTGCTGGGTGGATCCCGGTTGGGCACATGCGGGAGTCTGTCTGGCTGTCTCTCCCTGTTTCCAGCTTCAGAAAAATGAAAAAAAAAAGAAAAAAAAAAAAGAAAATGGACTTTGGTAAGCACTAGAAATAAAGTCCCAACTCAATAAGAGAATCATACGGTTTGCTTTAACTACTGGTAGAAGGTAAGAAAGACTTGTAAGAAATGGAATTAGTTACAGGAAATAAGCCAAGGTTGTATATTCCTGCATGAATCTGTATCTGGGATTATTTTAGAGTGAAAAATGAGGACCATGCATATTTTCCACATTTTGCTTTTGTAATGTCAGCTATCCTGTTTTCATCACATTCATGGATCCTACAACAGAAAGTATCAGACTAAGGAATATATGAATTAAACAATCAACTCTAGCACATAAAATTAGTATAGACTACTTTATTTGTGGTAGTTGCTTTTCCTATAGTAATTGATAATATCAGCCTTGACCAGTTAATGTTAATCAAAACAGATAGTATTTATGGGAAAGCCATTTAATATTGCTGTACGAATCACTCTAGAATATCATCAGGCTAGAAAATATCGTAGAGATCATTCACTCAAATCTATTAATAGTTGCTGATATGTCCACTCACATCTATTTATTAATAGTTGCTGCAACTGGGGTTCAAACAAGTTATGTTACTTGCCCAAGATGGCAAAAAGGTTAAGTGGAGAACCAGAACTATAACTATTACAGAAGTCAATTGATTCATGAATCAGCAATGACTCAGAATGCCTTCGTTATTATACATTGTCGCGGTCCAGCCACGACAAGTCTGTTACAGGGTCCTCGAACGGGAAAAGGTTTAGAATTAAATAAATGATAAAGAATTAAAGATATATACATAAAGATGGGTTCGGGAGGACCATATGGCGAGCAGTCTCTACTGCTCCTAAGCCAATGCAATGGCGGCCCCCAGAAGCACATCCGTCTTTATTCAGGGAAAAAATGTGGTCCATTAGCAATTCAGTTGTCTCCAAGACAACTCAAAGGCATACCATTTAGATTAGATCTAACTTTACACCAATAAGAAACTAGCTTCCAGCCTCTTCCAGAGAACGTGGGTGGGATAAGCAATAATCAGGTATAGCTCTTTGTTAACTGGGCAGGTGAGATGAGTGGTTAGGCCCAGCACCTGTCTCCTGGATATAAAAACACCCTGTTTATATTTTGGTCCCCAACAATATATTCTCTGATTTTCCACTGACTTTTATAGAGAGAGAAGGAGAAAAAGAGACAGAGAGAAAGAGAAGCATCAACTCCTTGTCCTACCTAATTGTTCACCCAATGATTGCTTCTCATATGTGCCCTTATTGGATCTTGAACCAGAAACCTCAGAATTGAGCTGGTGCCCTAGGGATTGAGCTGGGGACACTGAAATCAAACCTGTGACCTCACTGATCCAGGACAACACTCTGTGTCCTGCACCACTGGCCAGGGCTACAGGTGCCCCTAATGAGGAAGTTGTAATATTTGCTTTATAAAGACAAAGTCTAATGTCTGCTAGATGTTAAAACTACAGAAAGAAGTTATTGATATTACTAATTATTTGAATATTTCATTCATGGCTTATGCTCTTTCCAATGCCTTGAGATGAGGTGGGCTGAAGATGGGACTTGAGGAGAAAACACTAGTAGTTTAAGATGAGGCTGTGAAAGAATGGTCCCAGTGATTCAAAGTAGCTAAGAGAGATAAATACAGGGAGATTTATGCTTGCTTGTTAAGTGCACATTGAAGTCATTATCTTGATAATTTAGGTAAAGGACTTTATTTTTGCTTAAAATTAAGATGAATGGTTGTAATGGGGTTTTAAGGATTTCATTATCTAAATAATTATCTCATTTTTAAAAATTTAGCTTTGCCAGTGTAGACAAAGCAATAGTTATATTTCTGCATTTATAGATTAAGACATTTTGTACTTACAAAGCAAATTGTGATTGAGAGCTAAAAATTTAGGGAATTTGTTTATTGTAAGCAATCTGGAGAGCTCAACTGAAATTGACATTCTTTCTTTAACACAGGAATTTTTGTTTCATTATGGGTCATTTTAGTAGCTGGAGTTTCTAACCACCTAAGTAATTGCTTCCACTGTGTTTTATTCAGCAAGCATACAATATTTACATGAAGATTAGAATATAGACCTGAGGATTCTTTCTGGTGTTTGACTTTTAAGCTCTATAAATCTAGATGAAGTAACAGTAAAGACAGTATTTATACCCCTTGTTCAGACCTTCTAGCAATAATGACTTCTCACATTTGATAAAAGGTTTTTCAACACATTGTCTTTAGAGTCTCATAATTTCATGAAGCAAAAGGGTCAGGTTCAAAGACCTCATTTTATAGGTGAGAAAGTTGAGACCCAGAATAGTGATTTCATGTGTCGGAATCAGAAGTGAATGAGGAGTGGAATATGGACTAGAATCTAGGTCCTCTTACTCATGACCCAGTACCTTTATCAATCCCATTGTCAAGCCATAGTCCAGGTTCATGCAATCTTTTAGCTGCATGAAATACAAAGACATGACAACATATACTCTTGTTTCTAGTGCCCTTTCCCAACCCATAACCAATTTACTTGCTCATTTCAGTTGAGTAAGCTTTCTAAAGTTAAATTTAATATTGACAATAATTGCTCTGTTGCTTTATTTATTTATTTATTTTTGTATTTTTCTGAAGTGAGAAGCTTGGGGAGAGGCAGACAGACTCCCTCACGCACCTGACCGGGATCCAGCCTCCATGTCCACCAGGGGGCGATGTTCAGCCCCTCTGGGCTATTGCTCCACTGCAGTCGGAGCCATTCAGTCCATGGAGCCATGCTCAGCGCCGGGGCCAACTTTGCTCCAATGGAGCCATGGCTGTGGGAGGGGAAGACAGAGATAGATAGGAGAGGGGGAAGGATGGAGAAGCAGATGGACACTTCTCCTCTGTGCCCTGCCCGAGAATCAAACCCAGGACTTTCATACACCAGGCTGACACTCTACCGCTGAGCTTACTAGCCAGGGCCTATTTTGTATTTTTATGAAGTGAGAAGCAGGGAGGCAAGACAGACTCTCACATGCACCTGACTGGGATCCACCAGGCATGTCCACCAGGAGGCAATGCTCTGCCCATCTGGGCCATTGCTTCATTGCAGCTGGAGTCATTCTAGCACCTCAGGCAGAGGCCATGGAGCCATCCTCAGTGCCCGGCCCAACTTTGCTCCAGTGGAGCCTTGGCTGCAGGAGGGGAAGAGAGAAACAGAGAGAAAGGAGAGGGGGAAGGGTGGAGAAGCAGATGGGTGCTTCTCCTGTGTGCCCTGTCTGGGCATTGAACCGGGGACTTCCACATACTGTACAGATGTTCTACTGCTGAGCCAACCAGCCAGGTATTGTTGATAGTACAAAGGGAGCCTATTGCATGTCCACACTCACACATGTCCATCCTGGAAGCATGGAGGAGTTAACATCATATAGAGGGGACTTTTGACTACTGGGAATTAGAAGCCATTATGAAAGAATCTCCCTTTTTTCCTCTTTCTCCACCCATTGAAAGCTGGTTCTGAAATAAATTTGGACCATATGGAGAAGTGTTTTCAAGGATGGAATGATTGGTTGGATTTAGCAGAACCAGTTATAAAATGTGTCCTCATATGGGCTCTTTCCTTTCCCTGCTTCACTCTTCATAACTCTTTACTCTTGTTCCCTAGGGATCTGTGCCCTAATAAAATATTATAGCATGAGCCCTCAGTCTCTGGCTGTGATTCCTGGGAAAGCCAGGCTAAGGCATCAGGTTCATATCTAATTCTTTGTTTTACAGAGTTCTCAACACTCCCACCTGGATTACCTCACTGCTTCTCCCTATTGATCCAAATCTTACTCTTCCTTCCAAATAGAATTAATATGCAGCTTGTTCCAGGATTGTTTTCCATGATGTCCCTCATCCCATGTAATATTTTTTTTGTTTCAGAACCCTCCATCCTTACTCTGAACAAAGAAAACCACATTATGCTTGTCTCTTTTAGGATAAATATTTAGAGATAACTTGGTAAAAACTACTTAATTAATTTATAAACACCTTTAATTCCTGCCATAAAGTGTTCAGTGATTATTTCTCAACTGCACCTCATTAAAGGGAAGAATAAATTGCTCATTCTGATCAACTTAATCATCCATCTTTATGTTATTTATTTATTTATTTTAATGCACAGTCTTGGCCTAAACCAAAGAGCATACTAAAAGGTTCAGAGCATTTTTATTCTACATCTCCCAGGAAATAAAATTTATCTAAACTTTTATTTTTATCCAATGAAAAATTAGGCACAAAAATATATGCACAGTTAAGAAGGACCCCATGGCCTATGCACATAAGGAGGTGGCATAGTAGACAGTCTAGGGACAAGGTAAGCTCTATGTAAACAAAAACTTTGCTATACCATATCAGGGGTGGGATATTTGGGAATTTTATTGTTTTAAAAAACATCAGTATGTAAAATGGACTGAGCAACCTAACAGTGTCTTTGTGTGTGTGTGTGTGTGTGTGTATTGCTTTTTAAGTCAGAGTAAAATGATATCAAGAGTATGAAAATTTTTAAATTCTGTAACAGTTTTTCTATTACCATATAAATAAGGCTAATATCAAATGATTTGTGAAAGTGGAGATATGGCTTAATGTTAGAAATCAATGAGCTAAATTTCTCCAGTATTTAAATTACTTCTTAGTATTAAGAAACTACTAAGGCAAATTCATTATTTCAGACCATTGAGTTCCATCAGAACACTTCTTTTTCAGTAGCAAATTAGGTGAGAAAAGGTGCTGGCATTGGGGTAGAGGAGATCACTTTTCTCTTGACTTTATATTTTCCTTTGGAAGGGGCCCAGGGACAGTAGTGTAGCTGGCGTTTTGAGTCACTGACTTAAATCTTAGAAGAAATGATTTATCTGATTTGAGACGTGGGGAGAAGTTGAGCCTACTCTGTTCAGCCTTTCTTTCTCTTTTTTCTTTGGAAGCCAACTGGTATCAGGATGCACACACTCTGCTCTGAGCCTACATGCTGCAGGTGCTCCAAGTGAAGTTCCTGCTTCTGCAGTGGGCTAGTGGAGTGGGATGAAGAAGTCTCAGTGTAATTCAAAAGTGAATCCCACTTGCCTTGTTTACCTAAGCCACAAAAACTATAAATTCAATTAAGAATAAATGTGGTATTCCTGGCTGGTTTGCTCAGTGGTAGAGCATTGGCCTAGTGTCTGGAGTCCTGGGTTTGATTCCTGGTCAGGGCACACAGGAGGAGTGCCCATCTTCTTTCCACCCCACCCCCTCTTGTTTTTCTCTCTCTCTTCCCCTCTTGCAGCCATGGCTTGATTGGAGTGAGTTGGCCCCGGGCACAGAGGATGGCTCCATGGCCTCCACCTCAGGCCCTATGAAGAGCTGGATTGCTGAGCAATGGAACAATGCCTCACATGGGCAGAATATCACATCACCCTCTAGCGGGCTTGCCGGGTGGATCCTATTTGGGACGTATGCTGGAGTATGTCTCTGCCTCTCCTCCTCTCACTGAGTAAAAAATAAAAAATAAAGGTGGTTTTATAATGTTCATCTCCCTGACTCTATCATGACTCTCTAAATTGGTTCTAAATATAAGCAGGCAAGCAAATGGATAGCTGCTTACAGACTGTGCCAACTCCCAACAGAGCTTTTATTTTCTTAGTGGTGGCAGGAAAGGTACCTCATGCTCAAGGAACTGAAATTCTCATTGCCTAAATGGCAGCTCCACTGACTGCAACTTACCCCAGATGATTAAGCTGTGGACTGCTCTCAATAAGGAATTGTAAATAGTAAATAATTATACATGTACACAAGCCAATTCATTAATTCTAAAATTAGTTCTTTTTCTGTGTTATCAGCAGTAGTAGATGTTACAAGTGCTCCTCTCAAGACAAACAAAAAATGTATTCTTTTTTGATTAGACAGATCCAGCACAGTTTAAAAGTCAAGATTGTTGTATAAGAAAGCATAATACTTAACAATATTAGTTAACTCTGCAGAGTTATTCTGTAGCGCTATTTGAATTTTTTTTTTTTAATTAGACATTAGCATTGCCCTCCAGCTAACAGCTCTGGATATGAAAGCTATCATTTATAAACTGGACCAATTTGACTTGAAAGTTTCAAATTTCCTCATCCATCTCATCCCTCAGATTTCCTTGACATCAATTTGAAAGATTATTCAACTTAAAACAGGGTCTTATATACATTGGAAATATCTTCTGGAATAACATATTTTATTTGTTTTTTATGGTGTTGAGTTCTCCTGTGGGGTTTTTGGAAGAAGCATCTCTATTCTAGAAATCTGTATTTCTGGAAAAGAACATTATTTATCAGTCCATGATTTTTCATAAACTCTTAAGTCCTTCAAAAAGTCTTTAAAATATATTCCAGAACTATATGTACAATTTTACCAAAAAGTAGGCAATGGCCTCACCAGGTGGTGGCGCAGTGGATAGAGCGTCGGACTGGGATGCCGAGAACCCAGGTTCGAGACCCCAAGGTCGCCAGCTTGAGCACAGGCTCATCTGGTTTGAGTAAAGCTCACCAGCTTGGACCCAAGGTCGCTGGCTTGAGCAAGGGGTTACTTGGCCTGCTGTAGTCCTGTGGTCAAGGCACATATGAGAAAGCAATCAATGAACAACTAAGGTGTCACAATGAAAAACTGATGATTGATGCATCTCATCTCTCTCCGTTCCTGTCTCTCTCTCTCTGACTCTCTCTTTGTCTCTGTATTAAAAAAAATGTAGGCTATGCTATAATTTTTAGTGGTGCTTTAGTAGAGCAACTTCTGGGTATTTGACCAACACAGAGCTTGAATTTTACTGCTCTGCTATTTGGTCAGGAACTCATGGCACAGATTGCTTTTATACCCCCTTTCAATCTCCTCCCAGACACATGTATACAGAATCATGATTAAAAGCCCTTTAAAAGACATCATTTAAATAGCCTCCTGTCAGGATAAACCAGTACTGAACTTTTGAGTCTTTGACCCTGAGTGAGTAATCTGTTCTTGATTGTTTCATAATAAAAAACATAATTTTGTATATATATAAATTACTGACTCCCTCACCTAAATCATTTATATTTTAAAAAATTTTTCTGTGATTTTTATCTTTTGGGAGTTGTCTTCTTTCTTGTTACTTTCCTCAGGAAACCCCATGCTTCAACTAGATGCTGAGGCAAAAGCCACTTTCCTGTACTAAATCAATGCAGCAATAAGACTGTTGGATTAACTACTGTTTCTCCCCTGTCAACCATAAAACATTTATTTTTTATTTTTTTAAAATGAGAAATGAATGAACATTTGACCTTCATTTCATACTTACCCGAGAAGGAAGGAACCTGCTCTAGCATCTAGCCATGTCATTTACGTGATTTTCTAAAAGATCTTGTTTCCTGATATATGGGGCTTTTTGATCAATAGGTTAGAAAGTGCTTTTGCACTCTCATTTTGAGAATAAATTGCTCATATGCTACCCCCACAGTTTGAAGATGGAGAGAAAATTGAGCTTATGAGTTGGACACATGAAAATGAACAGCAGGCTTTGGTTGAGCTAAGCTCTCTCTCTCTCTCAAACATAAGGCTTTGAGTTATGAAGAAAACCTCTCCCCTGTAGAAAATTTTCACATGGCTGTGATGGCAGTGACCCTGTCTTTTCTTTCAGTCTTGGGTCTGGTGAATGTGAAATTATTTTGGTATGTTGATCTGAAATGCCTCAAGTGATTACACTGGAGTTATCAAATGGAGGTCGGAAACAAGGCAGTAGGGTCTGCACTTTCAGAACAGAAAAGGATATAAAGAGGACATAGTTTCTGAGTGGGATTATTCAACAGAATTTGGAAGGAAGAGGGTCTCAGGGTTGGAATATAGATGCTGCCTATTGAAATAGAAGAGAGTGGTTGGGGAGAGAGGACTGGGGGCTGCTTCAGGCTGTGCTCCTTGTTACTAATGCTTTTATTGCTATTAAAATGCATTCCCAGGTCTTGCACTGAGCAGGAATGATTTTAGTCAAAATGCATTAAAAATATAATGGAATAAATAGAAAAAGTACCAGTTTTCTGTTTGGAGCACTGCTCAGATTTAGGATTTATTATTTTTAAAGTTAGTATATAAAATTCTTTTAGAATGGGTCTTCTGAATTTCAAGTAGCCTCCTTCTTAAGGAATGTCTCTTAAACTTGAGTTTAACTACAGTGGAAATAAAACATGAAAACACAGTATAAATTAAAGTGGTTTTTTCTCTGCATCACTCTATGCGTTCCTATAGCAACCCCTCCAATTTTACCTGCCCTTTATTGACCAGATATATTTTTAGAGACTGCTTACAGCAGAATAAAAAATGAAAAAGAAAAAATGGGTGGGAGATTGAGAATGAAACTATTCTTTGTACTTTTTTTTAATCACAAGTTAACTGGCTGTCAATGCCCATGCCTTAAAATAAGTGTTACGGACTGACTTTCCCCCCTTACATCCGTGCCCCTGAGGACAAAGTACAGGCAGTCCAAGGAACAGTCAGGCCCATGTTCTTATCCAACGTATTTGGATTCTTAAACAACTGGAAGCCTATGTCTATGTATATTTGCCAAATGCGGGCTATATTTACCCAATGTATGCTTGCAGCAACTGTGCTATCAAGAGAAATGTAAATATTAATGAATGATGTTTCTCAGGAAAGGATATTCAGCAAGTCCTCTTTATCTGTCAAACTGACTCAATCAGTACACACTTTCTGGACAGATCAAATGTTTACGGAGTCATAAATTGCCATTTATCTGACAATTTTTGTATTCCTACCAAATGGTTTTCTTTATTAGGCCTAGGCATTTCAATACACCAGTGATAATTCTGTGGAGAAAAACATTTTTTAAATGAAGATAAGGATGAAATGGCTAATGGTTCTTTCAAGGGTTATTTGAATATGAAATGAAACACTGGCTTAAATTAAATTTAGTATAGAATTTCACTCTTGTCTGCTAAGATGTAAAACAATTCTATTGTGAAAGAATTGATTATTAAATTAATGGTGACATCACTTGATATATATGCATGAGAAGATGTCTGTGTTATATTCACCAAAATATTAACAGATAATGAGATTGCTTACTTTTCTGTGCCTTTTATTCATCTCAAAACAAGAAATGCACCAAAAATACTTTGCTTTCCAAAAGATAAAATACAGTTATTTGAGAAGAATAAAATTTGCATAATATTTGCACACTCAAACATATGTATGCATATACACACTAAGTTAAATTATTCTAAGAACATGAAGAAACTAGCTTTATTGATGTATACTATGTGCCTGATAAATGCCAATAAATTCATATATTATAAAATTAACCATAATATGCGTCCCCTTATACATATAGCAAGAGATGTTATTACTTCCCAGCATCAGGCTTATTAAGAAATTTCAGTATATTTATAGCATGTAGGATTTTGTAGAACCCTCACATAATAGTAAATATTTGTTAGGGTAAAAGTGATAGACTCTATTCAAACTTAAATAAAACCAAACCAAAAAAAAAATAAAAATAAAAAATAGAATCTTGACTCATGGCCTGGAATATCTATGGATTTATCTTTATTTTCAGGTATGGTTTGATCCAGAAATTTAATGCTGTCCTTTGGAATTCTTTCTTCCCCATTGGCTCTCCCTTCCTCTCATTGACTTTATTCTCAGTGTTCCCTGCAAAGTGATAGTAATGATAATTCTTAATGGCCTCCAATGGGCTTAATCTCTAGAGAAAAAAACCTAAAAATTCCATGTCTATGTCAGTCCCTCAAAAAAAAAAATTCTAATTGGCTTGTGTTGAGTCATTTTACCTCTCATGGTGAGATCAATGATTCCAGAGGGATAAGGTTCTATGGATAGTCCAGCATACTTTCCAAACACTTTAAAAACACCTTGACAGTAAAGATATGTAATTGTCGGCCCTGGCCGGTTGGCTCAGTGGTAGAGCGTTGGCCTGGTGTGCAGGAGTCCCGGGTTCAATTCCCAGCCAGGGCACACAGGAGAAGCACCCATCTGCTTCTCCATCCCTCCCCTCTCCTTCCTCTCTGTCTGTCTCTTCCCCTCCCACAGCCAAGGCTCCGTTAGAGCAAAGTTGGCCCGGGTGCTGAGGATGGCTCCATGGCATCTGCCTCAGGCACTAGAATGGCCCTGGTTGCAATAGAGTAACGCCCCAGATGGGCAGAACATTGCCCCCTGGTGGGCATGCCAGGTGGATCCCGGCCGGGCACATGCGGGAGTCTGTCTGACTGCCTCCCTGTTTCCAACTTTAGAAAAAAAAAAAAATATATATGTAATTGTCAACCCTATTCAAAGAAAGAAAACTCTGTAAATGAAAAAGATGCTGAACTGACCAAGAAGGCAACTGATAAATATGACATTTCTCTTTTCTGTTTTGGGGAATTGAACACTCCCTGAGACTAAACCCTTTCTGTAGTCCCAGATATAATCCTTATAAACAGACAAACAAAAATGTCTGAGCACTTAGTAATTTCCAGGTCCAAATGCTTCCCTGAATTTAGGGGATATATTAGTAGGTACAAAATTAAAATACAATGTAGCCCTGGCCGGTTGGCTCAGTGGTAGAGCATTGGCCTTGCGTGCGGAAGTCCCAGGTTCGATTCCTGGCCAGGGCACACAGGAGAGGCACCCATCTGCTTCTCCACCCTCCCCCTCTCCTTCCTCTCTGTCTCTCTCTTCCCCTCCCGCAGCCGAGACTCCATTGGAGCAAAAGATGGCTGGGGCGCTGGGGATGGCACCTTGGCCTCTGCCCCAGGCGCTAGAGTGGCTCTGGTCACAACAGAGCGATGCCCCGGATGGGCAGAGCATCGCCCCCTGGTGTGCGTGCCGGGTGGGTCCCGGTCGGGCGCATGCAGAAGTCTGTCTGACTGCCTCCCCGTTTCCAGCTTAAGAAAAATACAAAAAAAAAAAAAATACAATGTAATAAGTATTACAATAAGGTGTGTAAAAGATACAAAAGATTAGTCAGGACATTTAAGTTTTCTCTAATTCCTTTAGTTAAATTTATATTCAGATATGTGCCATAAATACCAAACTAAATTAAAGAGGTTTTTTTTTCTGGATTAATTACATTTTGAGAAGAATCAAAGTAAAAATGGACGTTCCTGTCTTCATATACATAATGGACATTAATGATTGTAGATGTTGACGAGAGAGAGATTTAAAAGAATAGAAAAGAAAGGGAAAGGGACTGTTATTGAGGACTTCTTAGATTCTTGGTAGCAGGTCATCTACCTCTAAGACCAATTCTGATTTCTGTTACTAGAATTCTCTTAACTACAGGGATTGAGTAAGTTCATGATGTGAGGTTTCCATTAGCTTGACTGTAGTCACTCATGGCTGTAGATGTTTTTATTGGCTGTGCTTTCCCTGGCCCAGTGGATGTTTCTGGAAAAGAAAGAAAGGAATAGGTTCTCTTCTATGTAGTCTCAAAACCTTTATCTTCTCTGCTGCTTGTGGACCTTTGGGTCTTTAGCTTCTGAATTCAGAGAATGCATACCTTCCATCTTTTCTCTGTAGCACTGTTCCAAGGTTCAGTTTTTCCTAGTCTGTTGGAGGGTTTTTGTTCCTGGGATCACTTGCCAAAAATTAGTTATGTCTCTTTGCAGCTTGTAAGGAAGAAGTGGTCAGTGAGGTAACATGTCATCTCTTAATTGCTTCCCAGTCTCCCTGGACCCAGCTTCCTTTCCTCACTTACACTGATTGAGATTTCTGCTCCATAAATAAAATGTTAATACTTCAGTCATATCTCATGCCCTATTCTCTAGAGAACAGAGAATATTAATTGAAGACTTTGTACCACCAGACTTTGTACTTCCTATGTGATCCTTGTAACAACCTTAAGAGATAATTATTAATGTTACACACATTTCAAATTAAGTGCAGCAGTCAAGCTTCCTGCAGAAAATAGTGGCACTCTCATACTGGGATAACTGCGAGGGTTTATTTACAAAGGAATTATTTACAGCGGTGAGGATGGAATAGGGAAACCACATTTAGTGCAGAGATTGGGATCTGTTGACAGCAGAGGAACTCTTACCACCCCAAGACCTGAAGGTGTGAGGGAGGGGAGAAAGCAGTTACTGGAACTTGGAAGAAGAGAGCTGTGTGTCAGTAATGGTACCTGAACAGTGAGTGCAGCCACCCTTGATGAATGAACACAGCAAAATAAATCCTAAATCAATCTTCTCTGCCCTCTGCTTTTCTATCCCATATTTCATTTGCCACACCCAGCCAGCCTTGGAAGGCAATGACTATGTTAATATAACCCATAGGAGTCAGCATTCAGGACAGCAGACAGCGAGCAAGGAAGGAAAGTGCATTTGTAATATACAACAGCATTTATCTGATAGAACAAAGCAGTGGAAATTTAGGAAGAATGTAGTATTTGTCTAAGGTTACACAGCTAATGTAATTTTGTTTTAAAATATTGCCTTGTGCATGTTCTGTTGGAAAGGGTCTCATTTCTTCAGGTCTACCGGAATGTTCTGTCTGTTTCTATCACAACAAGTTTCGACACGTAAGCACATGTTTATTTGGCGCATGTGTGCCTCTCTATTTTTATCACTTAATGTATAAATACTGACGTAGCAAATTAACTAAAACAAAGTTGATTCACGTTAGTCTTATGTGTGAAGCAATAGTGTACCCATGGCTACTGATAAAGTTCATTTACGCCACTGTAATTTTTACAAATTTCAACAAGGAAGAAATGCTACAGAAGCATGTAAAAATTTATTGAAAGTGTTTGGTGAAGGTACAGTTTCTGATAGGACATGCAGAAGATGGTTTGAAAAATTCAAAACAAGTGATTTCGACCTTTCTGATAAGCCCCGTTCTGGGCGACCATCTTTGATTGATGATGATGTTGTTAAGACCATGTTGGAGCAAGATCCTTTTCTGACAACATCAGAGATCGCAGAAAGGCTAATTCAACTCAGCAAACCATTTCAGACCATATGTGGAAGATAGGATTGGTGTGGAAATATTCAAGATGGGTGCCACATGAATTAAGTCAGAAGAATTTGGATGATCAAGTCGTCATATGCACATCTCTGCTTGCTCAGAACAAAATCGAGCCCTTCTTGAACTGGATGATAATTGGGGATGAAAAGTGGATTACCTACGAAAACATTGTAAGGAAAAGGGCATATTGTGAACCCGGAAAACCTAGCCCTTCCACCTCTAAACCAAATTTGACTCTGAATAAGAGAATGTTGTGTATATGGTGGGACATTCGAGGACCAATACATTATGAACTTTTAAAACCGAACAAAAAGCTCAATTCAGAGAAGTATTGTCAGCAACTGGATAATTTAAAGATAGCAGTCCATGAAAAGAGGCTGGCGATGTTCAATAGGAAGAACATCATACTGCATCATGATAATGCCAGGCCACATGCTGCTTTGGGGACTCGTCAAAAAATTGCAGAACTAGGCTGGGAAATTCTGTCACATCCACCATATTCCCCGGACTTAGCATCCTCTGACTATCACTTGTTTTTGTCCTTACAAAATTTTTTGAAGGGCAAAAAATTAAAAAATGAAGAAGATATCAAACAAGCACTGGTTCAATTTTTTGCATCAAAAGATAAAACATTTTTCAAAAGTGGGATATACAAATTGCCCTCACGCTGGCAAGAAATCATTAATAATAATGACAATTATATTATTTAATAAAGTTTATTGACGGTAAGAAAAATTTGTATTTTGTTTTATTCCAAAAACGGATAGCACTTTCCGGTAGACTGTGTATTAGGGAAACAGTCTATATTTTTTAGTTTCATGCACTTGTTCAATTCAAAAGCATGCATGTTAGCAGCCAGTTCTCTGGTTAGCTCAACAGGTGTTCACTGAACTGCAAACTTACCACACACTCTAACATGAAGTGTTGTTACTACTATGCTCTTAGGTTATAAGGGTGGAAATTCCTAATAACTGAATTCTTCCTCCACTCACAATATTTTGTTTCTCTATCTAAAACTAAAATTCAGCAAGTCTTAGAAGTTATTAGAATAAAATTAAAGCCTGGCCTGTGGTGATCCAGTAGATTAAATGTCGACCTGGGATGCTGGGGTCACTGGCCTGAAACCCGGGCTTGCCCGGTCAAGGCAAATATGAGAAGTAACAAGTTGATGCTTTCTGCTCCTCCCTCCACCCTTTTTTCTTTCTCTCTAAAAGTCAATAAATCTTTTTAAAAAAGAATAAAATTATAATATTTAAAAGTATGTTTATTTGTAATTATTGTCCAGATAATTAATATTAATTTTTAAAATTAATAGAAAACATGGTGGTTTTATAAAATGAATGTAGTTTTACATAATATGTTTTTAATGTTTATATTTTCTGGAAGTTTTTTTTTTACCACTTTCCTCTTGGAAAAAGTCCAAAAAACACTACTTGGCCAACTCAATCACCTTTCAAGAGAATTAATTTTTGCCATGGGCTATATATCACCAACATCCTCCTCTCTCATTTCCTCACAGATTTTGCCCACAGTTACATTAATTGCACCTAAGGTATTCCCCTCCCCCCCACTTTCAGTCTTCTTTCACTTTAATCTTATCTCCACATTTTAGTTAAATTTTCAATTTTTCTAAATTGATGCCTGGAGCATACGTTAATATAACATTGCTCCACAGTCCTTCAGAATCCAGCCATGAAATATTTACATTATGTGTGTGGTTGCAATTAAGGGACAAGCCAGTAGTTCCTCCTAAGGGACTAGACTGAGGTAATTTACATTATGGGAGTTTTACATTTCTCTGTAATTATACTGAGCTATATTTGCATTATTAACAAGCTACTTCAATTTATAGAAACAGAAGTTTACACATCTAGATCATCTATAATCCTTTCACTTTCCAGATTAAGAAAGCAATACCCATTCAAGTTAGGTGAATTTTTAAAGATCAGATAGCTGACTGCTGTGGGATCTTTTCCTTTTTCATAGTTTTTGAAAATCATAGGAAGTGTGCAATAAATTGCATAGCTCAATATCTTAACATCCCAGAAGCATAAAGCACACTGTTCTCAATGGCTAAGGCTTGGGTTTTGCCACAGAACTCCCTATAGTTTCCAAAGCCAACATCTTCAGGAACTGCTATGCCTAAACAATATTGTGTTTCCCCACACATTTCCCACCAAAGACTCATCTAAAAGAAGTGCATTGGAGACAAACTTAAGTACAGGGTGTCCTTGGATTATGGCACAGTTCTTGTTCCTACCAGTGACGTAACCTGAATTTTGGTTTAAGTTGAAACACACCCTAGCCTAAGTCACTTACTGATTCTAATACAGTTGTAAAATCATAATCTAAAACATAAAAACACAACTAAGCCACAGAAAAAGGAAAAGGACATAAATATACTGATGTACATTGTACTGTAATAACAGAAGAAAAATGACAAAGAATAAGTGTTCGCCCATGTAACCCATAAGAACGCTGCTAACAGCATAAGCCAAAACACATCTCAATTTTTTCAAGTTTTTATGGAGCATCTAAAACTTGAAAGGTCATATGTCGAGATTGTGGTAACCTGAGAACCCCCTGTATATCTCTCCTTGTTACATATACAAAAAAGAATGAATTACTAACAATGTAGCAAGAATTTTAATGTGCTAATTTGATGTTTCTCCTGAATCTGTGTCTAAGTAAGACAGTAATGTCAGTGGTGAATGACCCTGCTTCTGTCTTCTTCCAGAGATGAATGATACTGCTTCCATCTTCAACAGTTACAGAGAGGTCCTTATTTCAGGGTACGTACAAAGACCATCAGGGATTTTCTCCAGTCGTACCAAAACCCCAGCAACAATAGTTTGGGTAGCCTCAAACATTTGACTTATTTGAGACTCATTTCTCTCCCATATTCTTAGCATATGATGAGGATTGATCTCTGTTTAGAAATTTTCAGGACCCAAAATACAGCACAAATTTGAAAGGGTAAAAAAACTAACCTCAACCTGACCAGTATTATCACTTTGATTTTCTCTATCTTTAAGAGTCTATCTGTTCTTTCCTTTTCACTTTGCTGGCCCTCCATCGTACACCTACCCCAACCCTTTCAAGTTTCAAGGCTCAAGTTTACATTAAGCTTATTTCTAGACTTTCTGTTTTCCTTTATACCCTCTTTTTTTTGGCTCTGTGGATAGTCTCTGAATAGATGGAATGTTTTCTTGAGCCCTCCTTGATTCTGCTTAATCTTTCTCTCTCTCTCTTTTTTTCTCTTACCTGGGATAAGACTCTTTGTCTTAGATGAATTGCTTTTCAAAGTACTGCTTGAACAGATTTGAGTAAATATTATTAATTCATTCCCTGAATATTTGTATTGAGTACATATGCAGTTGCAATCCTAAGGCATTTGTTGCTTATCATGGGGAGATTAAAAAAAAAAATCTCTCCTACCGTATTATAAAAACTCAATTTATGTCAGCAATTTTTATACATTTTGTCAGTAATCTATATGAAACAGATATTCAAGAGAATTGCTGAATTAAGTTCTATAGTGTCATATTATTTGTTCTTTAGGTTAACACAGTGTCTCTATCTTAGAGTGTGAAAAAATATAAATTGTGTGTGAATGTGTGTGATACCTTTGGGGGGGATTCTTACCCTTAATTATTTGGGACAATATATTTTTATAATTGTAATTTCCACATATATTACATCTTAGTTCTTATCTTCTTCCAATTATTGACCTAACATTTTTTATTTTGACAAGAATAAAAAATGTGTGGTTTGAAAATAAGGAGCTCTGAAATCAATTTATGGACTTTAATAGTAGGGTTTAAATCAGTGTATGATTTTGCGTTGGGGAAATCTATTTTTTTCTCTTACTATTCAGAATTATATTGACTAATTTATTTATATTTTCTAAATCATGGTTTCTTCATTTGTGATATAGGGGTAATATATACTAACATTTACTCATATTGATAATGAAATCAGATGATACATTTTAACTGCCTAATTTATAGTAGTTATGCAAAAAATTAAAATTTGTTATTTTACCCCAAGTATATGTAAACCATTCAGAGAAAAGATAGGTAAATTTTCTTTGTAAAGGGCCATATAATAAATATTTTAAGCTTCGGGGGCCATATGGTTTCTGTTACAACTACTCAACTCTGCTGTTGTAGCATAAAAGCAGCCATAGATAATATATAAGCAAATAAGTATGACTGTTCTATAATAAAACTTGATTAAAATAAACAGGTGATGGGCTGGTGATAGCTTGTGGATGCTTTTTGAAGGCCTCTGATTTAAATTATTGCATCTACATTTTGCTATTGCCTACTTATGTACCCCATTTCTATTTACTCTGAGTAAATTCAGTAGCTGGTTCATAGCATCTTCTTAAATGTATTAAAATATATCAAATATAAAGGTTTGATCAAATATTTATTAACAACGACCCATATGAAATATGTTAAATATGGGCTGATATGTCCTAAGTAGCTTTTTCTAATTTCATTCTATTCCCTTCTCTTAGAGATAAATGCTATCCTCATTTAGTTTCATCATTCCCTTAAATAGCCTTGTACTTGTGCCAAATTTGTATACAGTTGACCCTTAACAGAGGATGACTTGCTTGGGTACACTTATATGTAGATAAGAAAAAAAGAGAGAGGACTTAAATAAATAAATTTGGAAAGGAGAGTGGAGAAATAACAATTGACACAACAGAAATACAAAATATTATAAGAAAATACTATGAAGAACTGTATTGCTACCAAATATTCAAAGAAAAATTAACTCCTACGCTTCTCAAGCTATTTCAAAAAATTCAAGAGGAAGGAAGACTTCCAGGCTCCTTTTGTGAGGGCAGCATAATTCTGATTCCAAAACCAGGCAAACACAACACAAAGAAAGAAAATTATAGGCCAATACTCCTCATGAACTTAGATGCTAAAATCCTCAACAAAATATTAGCAAACTGGATCCTGAAATACATGAAAAAAATCATACATCATGATCAAGTGGGATTCATTCTGGGGAGGCAAGGATAGTAAAATATTCGTAAATCAATCACTGTGATTCATCACATAATCAAAAGGAAGGAGAAAAACCATATGATAATTTCAATAGATGCAGAAAAAGCATTTGATAAAATCCAGCACCCATTATGATCAAAACTCTCAGCAAATTGGGAATACAGGGAACATACCTCAACATGATGAAGGCCATCTATGACAGACCCACAGCCAACATCATACTCAATGGGGAAAAATTAAAAGCAATCCCCATAAGAACAGGAAAAAGGTAGGGGTTCTTCCTTTCACCACTCTTATTGAACATAGTTCTGGAAGTCCTAGCCACAGCAATCAGACATGAAGAAGAAATAAAAGGCATCCAAATTGAAAAAGAAGTAAAACTATTATTATTTGCAGATGATATGGTACTGTATATAGAAAACCCTAAAGTCTCAGTCAAAAAACTACTCTACTTGATAAATGAATTGAGCAAAGTGGCAGGGTATAAATAAAATTCATACACAGACATCATAGGCATTTTTATACACGAACAAGGAACTGTCAGAGAAATTAAGGAAACAATCCCCTTCACTATTGCAACAACAACAACAAAAATACCTAGGAGTAAATTTAACCAAGGAGGTTAAGGACTTATACTCAGAAAATTATAAAACATTGATAAAAGAAATCAAGGAAGATCCAAACAAATGAAAGCTTATATCGTGCTCATGGTTAGGAAGAATAAACATCACTAAAATGTCTATATTACCCAAAGCAATTTATAAATTCAATGCAATATCAATTAAAATACCAATGACATTCTTCAAAGATATAGAACACATATTTCAAAAATTTATATGAAACCAAAAAAGAACACAAATAGCCTCAGCAATTTTGAAAAGGGAGAATAAAGTTGGAGGTATCACACTTTCTGATATCAAGTTATACTACA
Source organism: Saccopteryx bilineata (assembly GCF_036850765.1). Classification (NCBI taxonomy): domain Eukaryota; kingdom Metazoa; phylum Chordata; class Mammalia; order Chiroptera; family Emballonuridae; genus Saccopteryx; species Saccopteryx bilineata. Next base: position 246,970,927 of record NC_089493.1, read on the forward strand.
AGGCCATTGTACTCAAAACAGCTTGGTACTGGCATAAAAACAGGCATATACAATAGATAAATGGAACAGAACCCAGAACCCAGAAATAAACCCACACCTATATGAACAATTGATATCTGACAAAGGAGATAAGAGCATACAATGGAGTAAGACAGTCTTTTTAACAAATGATGTTGGGAAAATTGAACAGCTACTTGCAAAAAAATGAAACTAGACCACCAACTTACACCATTAAGAAAAATAAACTCAAAATGGATAAAAGATTCAAATGTAAGTTGTGATACCATAAGCATCTTAGAAGAAAACATAGGCAGTAAACTTACTGACATCTCTTGCAGCAATATATTTGCTGATGTATCTCCACGAGCAAGTGAAATAAAAGACAGGATAAACAAATAGGACTATATCAAACTAAAAAGCTTTTGCACAGCTAAAGACAATATGAACAGAATAAAAAGACAAATGGCACAATGGGAGAACATATTCGACAATACATCTGATAAGGGGTTAATAGCCAAAATTTATAAAGAACTTGTAAAACTCAACACCAGGAAGACAATCCAATAAAAAAAATGGGCAAAAGAAATGAATAGACACTTCTCCAAAGAGGACATACAGATGGCTAATAGACAGATGAACAAATATTCAACATCACTAATCATTAGAGAAATGCAAATTAAAACCACAATGAGATAGCACCTCATACCAGTCAGAATTGCATTCATTAACAAAACAACATACGATAGGTGTTGGCGAGATTGTAGAGAAAGGGGAACCCTTCTGCACTGCTGGTGGGAATGCAGACTTGTGCAGCCACTGTGGAAAACAGTATGGAGATTCCTCAAAAAAAAAAAAAAACCTAAAACTGGATCTCTCTTTTGATCCTGCCATCCCACTTTTAGGAATATGTCCCAGAACATCATATCACTGACTGAAAAAAAGGAAATGCACCCCCACGTTTATGGCAGCATTTTTCACAATAGCAAAGATCTGGAAACAGCTCAAGTGTCCATCAGTGGACGACGAGTGGATTAAAAAGCAGTGGTACATATATACAATGGAATACTATGGGGCCATGAAAAAGAAGAAAATATTACCTTTTGCAAGAACATGTATGGACCTGGAAACTATTATGTTGAGTGAAATAAGCCAGGCAGAGAAGTAAAAATATCGTATGACCTCATTCATTTGAAGAATCCAAGGAACAATGAGAACTGAGGAATGTAATTGACAGAGGAGGGATCAAAGGGAAAGAGGAAAAGAGGACAGAAGGAAAGGGGATGATAGGATGGGATAAACCTGAAGGGAAGGGGGCAAAGGAGATGTTGAGGGGAATAAGGGGGAGGGGGGATGCTATCAGTGTGACCCTAGAACAGAGGTTCTCAACCTGTGGGTCGTGACCCCGGTAGGGGTCGAACGACCAAAACACAGGGGTCATCTAAAGCCATCGGAAAATACATATGGCTTTAGGCGACCCCTGTGTTTTGGTCGTTTGACCCCCGCCGGGGTCGCAACCCATAGGTTGAGAACTGCTGCCCTAGAATTTATGTAAACACAACTAATTAAATAAAAATAAAAAATGAGGCCCTGGCCGGTTGGCTCAGTGGTAGAGCATCGGCCTGTTGTGCAGTGGTCCCGGGTTTGATTCCCAGCCAGGGCACACAGGAGAAGCTTCCATTTGCTTCTCCACCCCTCCCCCTCTCCTTCCTCTCTGTCTCTTTCTTCCCCTCCCACAGCTGAGGCTCCATTGGAGCAAAGATGGCCCGGGCGCTGGAGATGGCTCCTTGGCCTCTGCCCCAGGCGCTAGAGTGGCTCTGGTCGCGACAGAGCGAGGCCCCAGAGGGGCAGAGCATCGTCCCCTGGTGGGCAGAGCGTTGCCCCCTGGTGGGCGTGCCGGGTGGATCCCGGTCGGGCGCATGCGGGAGTCTGTCTGACTATCTCTCCCTGTTTCAAGCTTCAGAAAAATATAAAAATAAATAAATAAATAAATAAATAATAAAAATAAAAAATGAAAAATATTATAATTTCTTGGCATTTATCTAATTTGAAAATATTTTTTTCCAGTGACTGAGGTTTAACCTTGTTTTAATGCCTTATCATACACAGAAGAATTAAAATGTAATATATTAGCCAATTTATTGTTTTTCTATGTGCCTATGATATTTAAGTCAGTTTTAGGAATGCTTCCCAATATTAATGCCATAGAGACAGTTCCTTCTAAAAGATTAAAAGTTTTTTAGCCCTGGTCTGTTGGGTCAGTATTAAAGTATCGGCTCAGCATGTGGATGTCCCAGGTTCAATTCCTAGTCGGACACATAGGAGAAGTAACCATCTGCTTCTCCACCCCTCCCCTTCCCCTTTTCTCTCTCTTCCTCTCCAGCAGCCATGGCTTGATTGGCTGGAGTGAGTTGGCCTCTGGAGTTGAGCATGACTGCCTGGCCTCTGTTTCATGTGCTAAAAGAAATGGCTTAGTTGCTGGGCAATGAAACAGTGGCTCCTGATGGACAGAGCATTGCCCCCTAAAGGGCTTGCTGGGTGTATCCTGGTCCGGGTGCATGTGACAGTTTATCTCTCTGCATGCCCACTTCTCACTTAAAAAAAAAAAAAAAAAAAAAAAAAAAAAAAAAAAAAAGGTTTTTTTATACCCATATACTCAGATTAATATATTTTGTAATTAATTTTTGTTTTTTATTATGTAAAAGTATACAGTTTAATTTTTTCTCTATGGATAGCCAGTTTTCCTAGTAGTATTCATTGAATAGTTAGTCTTTTCTGCCTATATTTTCAATGTTAATTTATTTACATATCTATCTGTATGAATTTTCTGTTTCATGGGTCAGTTGCCCTATCTCTATACCAATACCATCTGTCTTAATTACTTTAGTTTCATAGTAGCCAAATGTCCATAGTTCATATTATTTGCATCTTGCCTATTCTTGGTTGATAGCTTTTCCATATAAATTTTCTTGACAGTTTTCTTTAAAAAATTTCTAGCTTTTTGCTTTTTTATCTACGTACCTTTTGTAGATTTCATGAAAAAAATAATTGCATTTGGGTATTTTGATTGGAATAGCATTTCATTTCACATTAATTTGGGACAAACTGATAGCTTTATGCAATTCAGTCTTTCTATCCATAAACATATATTTTCTAATGTTTAAATTTATTTAAGTAAAATTTTGTGAGTTTTAATTAATGCTTTGAAATTCTTTGTGTTTGGTACCTTATATTTCTATTGCTAGAGCAGATCATATATACTGCTCACAAAAATTAGGGGATATCTCAAAATGAATACAAAGTGATAAAATATCCCCTAATTTTTGTGAGCAGTATATTTTATTTAGTAAGATTTTACCACTCTATGTGGCTGCTGGAGGGGAATAAAATCAACTGCTGTTGATTGTTTTGATATACAGCAATCTTACCAGTTATATTACTTTTAATTTCTTTGTAGGGTACATTGGTTTTTCTAGTCATATAATTTTATCAAATATGAATAATGATAGCTTTTTGTCCTTCTCTCCAGTCCTTACACTTTATACTATGGAGTTGACTATATACCTTTTGTCTTTTGTGTGAGAAGGAAATAAGCCTTGAATTTTTTTAGTTATTGATATTACGGAAGCTGAATAGAATTCCTAAAAGGTAAACAAAGATTGGTTCTGAGATGAGGATACAACAAGTAATGCTTTGATTATCAGTGTTTAATTGGCAGACCATTTGGAGAAAGAAAATTTTCTCATTATACATGGATAGTTATGCTAACTCATTATAAATTTCCAGATGTGTTAGCCCATTGTTGCCACTGGGCCTAAACTTGCCTGTAAAGAAGCCAAAACAAGGCTGTGATATAAATATGTATTGGAATATTACTTGGCTATAAAAAAGAATGGAAGACAACAGCATGGATGGGCCTAGAGGGTATCATATGATACTAAGTAAAATAAGGCAGACAGAGAAAGGCAAATATGTGATTTCACTTACATATGGAATCTAAGAACAAAATAAAACACAATAGAATGAGACTTATAGATACAGAAAACAGACGAATGGTTGCCAAAATGGAGGGGAATTGGGGGAATGGGTGAAAAAGGTGAAGGGAATAAGAAGTACAAATTGGTAGTTAAAGAATAGTCAGAGATGTAAATTAAAGTGTAAAGAATGTAATCAGTAATATTGTAATAACTATGTATGGGGACAGATGTGAACTTTATTAGGGAACCACTCTATAAAGTACATGCTTTTCTAACCACTATGTTTACATCTGAAACTAATATACAGTAATATTAAATGTAAATTATAATTGAAAAAATAAAAAGAATGAAAAAAGGAGTCAACAGAAAGGAGCATAGAGCCCAGAGCAACATGGGAAATAGATTCATGTTAACTTCATGATCATGGTCTTGCCTGAATTTTTCAGTTATACATACCAATGAGATAAATGACTTGATTAAGTCAGTTCAAATTATATTATGTCACTTACGCCAGAAGAATCTCTGCAAAATTTTTCTCAAACTGAACTCATATTTCTCAGGAATGATCTGGCCCTTACTGAATGTCTCTCCACTTCCTCTGGGACTTCTGATACTTTGCATCTCTCTCAGCTTCCTCTTGGACTGCCTCTGCTATCTAGGCTTTCCAAACAGCTTAATCTAACCACTAAAGTCAACCACCCTGCTCTGCTCTGGGGGCCAGCTCCTAGCCATCATTACTAGGGGCTGTGATGAGTATTTAGCGTACAATATTATCATCATTACTGTTATTTGTGCAACTATCTTCCATATGAACAAAAAGTCTTATTCAAAATTACCCATCATGGAATTTCATTTGTATGTTCTCTATGAATTCAATACTTTGTTAAGCTGTTTACTCGTCTAAACCACAAACCTCCTTGAAGTCGTCCATTTTCTCTTTGTAATCTAAGTACCTTGATCAATGCTGGGTACCTTGAAGAATAGGCAGTGATGTGGTTGAGTTGAAATTACTGATAATTGTTAAACACTGTTCTATAGAGATATATAATTTGCATATGAATGATTTTTAAAAATTCTTAATAACATTATACAAATTCTATTATGTAGACAGAAAAACAATAAATTTCAAAGGCCATCTTTATATTGGCAAGAATTGGGTCCTTCCCACTGAAAATTTTATGCAAACCTTGTTGAGAATGCACCCGTAATTTAATTCAGTTTCCAAGGAAATATTTTATCACAGCAAAAGTTAGATACATGATTCTTATGTGCCTTTAGATGTGTATGTTCCTTTTCTCAGTAAATGGAATACTTAAGATTTAAATTCTGGCTAGAAATTGCAATCATTTATTGGATAACATAAACACAAAAGCAAGAATGGAACATAACTTAAACAAGGTTTTCTCTCAGGTTTTACTTGGAAGGTACATTTTCTTTCCTCTTGAAGCTTTGAGAGAAATAACAAACTTTGCCTACCAAGTTGTTCTTCTCCTTTTATGTACAGAAAAGATTGGATTATCAAGGAAGAGTAAAAACGATGCTGAAGCACATATCCATAACTCCAACTGCCTTTTAAAGGTGAACTTTTTTGCAAACCAAAATAGGTGCAACCAGCAAGTCACAGATTTAATGAAAACATAACCCTAGTTTATTTACCTTTTTATCCTTTTCTGTTTATTTTGTAACTAACTTTGAGGTTTGATTGTGAGGCCATACATCTTTAAAGACAATGTAGACAGTAGAGATGAATTAGGCATAAGGAGAAATTTAAATTGGATATAGATATGATTTATATTTTGATAAAATATAAAAAGCTTGGATAAAAATGTACTTGAAGAACTGCAGTGTATAGTAGGTTGCTATTTACTACACTACTCATGATAAAAAATAATTTAATGAAAGCAAAATGAATTTTCTACATGAGAGAAAATATTAATGAAAATTAAGGGTTCTAGACATTTTTTTTAAGTCAAGTATCACTTTTTTTTTCTTAGAAGGACATACTGTTCACCTCTCTCTTTCCTGTATAGTTGAGTAAATATATATGTAAAAGATTATTAAAACATCAATAAAATATTTCATCTGCTTTTTGGATATTTTAAATGGTAATTACTATTAGAGGGATTAGGTGTAGTTGGAGAGGAGAAACTATTGGTATTATTTGTTTTAAGAATTCTAATAATTTTCCAAAAATGTTCATCAAAATAGGCGAGCATTTTACTATTCACCGTTGCTAGGAAATGATAGGAGACTCATTGGACACTTTATTGTCCATGTACATCTCCAGGGAAATCTTTTCCACATCATGGTATTAATTCAATTTGTGATAATTAATTACTTAATATCGCTTTCTCTATTAAACTGTAAATCATAAAAGGAGACAAATTAAATTATTGTTGCTCTATCATGTAATTTGGCACATACTGGGTACATAATAAATGTTTCTTGAATGAATGAATAAATTAATGGATCAAAGAATAGATGAGAGAATGGAGTTGGTCAATAATATTTTGGTAACTCAAGAGATATTTACTATTGAGCATGCTTTGTTTTAGGTAGGCAGTATAAAGTATTTATTTTATTAAATAAACATTTAAAGACTTTCTAGTATAATAATGGAATCTTTTATAAAGTATTTCTACAAAACTGCTTCTCCTGAAGAGGAACCTGAGATTCAGAAAGTTTATTCAATTTTCTTAATTTCTGACTAAACAAAAGTTTGAATTACAGCCCAGAGACTTTGCTTATTTCAGAAATCCTAACTTTGGTAAGCTGTAGATGACAATGTTAAGGGAGGTAAATGAATCTAATACTCAACTCTTAACTTTAACCTCAGAACATTTTAGAATCTGTGGCATCAGAGAACATTTTCAATAAGATGGAAGGTATTTTCAAAGGCAAGATTTATACAAATAGTTTTATTTGTTTATTATTAGTGCCTTTTCTTCAGGGCAAACAGCTTTTTTCACATTATTTAAAAATACAATTAACTTTGATATTTTTTTCACTTAACAACATAAATGCTCTTAGACTTACAATGAAGTTACTTTCTAATAAACCCATCATAAGTTGATAATAGTAAGTCAAAAATGAATTTAATACACCTATCCTACTGAACATCATAGACTAGCCTTGCCTACCATAAATGTCCTCATTACACAAATCCAAAAAATTACTGTGACACAGTACATTGTATTTATTGGTTTTCCCCCTCGTGCTTGCGTGCCGACTGGGACCTGCAGCTTGTTTACTGGTAGCACTAGGAGAGAGTATTGTACTGCATATTGCTATCCTTGGAAAATATCAAAATTAAAAATTCAATGTATGGTTTCTACTGAGAGTCATTTTTTCACCCATTGTAAAGTTAAAAAATTGTAATTTGAACACTTGTAAGTTGAGATTGACCATCTGTATGGTCTTTTAACATTTGCCATTCATAGCAATAGAAAATAAATTGTTCTTTAAATACTTTTTCATTTTTTCCTAGGCTTAAGAATAGGGACAGAAAAAAAAGGGTGAAAGAAATATACAATGTAATATTAAATTCCAGCAAGTTATCATTTTAACAATGATTGTATAAAATCTAGAGAGAGATATTTATAATGATAAATATGGTATATTTTCAATCCACAGAATCACAGAAAGTAGTGCTCTAATTTTGTTCATTTATTTTTTCCCAAAATTAATTATTAGAATCAAACCTCAAAGGAAGATTACTCAGAAAAGGAGATTCCTGACCAGGCAGTGGCACAGTGGATAGTCAGACTGGGACATGGAGGACCCAGGTTGGAAACCCGGAGGTCACCAGCTTGAGCCCAAAGTCTCTGGCTTGAGCAAGGAGTTACTTGGTCTGCTGTAGCCCCTGGTCAAGGCACATATGAGAAAGAAATCAGTGAACACCTAAGGTGCTATAACAAAGAATTAATGCTTCTCATCTCTCTCCCTTCTTGTCTTTCTGTCCCTCTCTCTGTCTCTTTCTGTCTCTTGTCATACACACACACACAAAAAAAAAAAGGAGAAAAGAAAAAATCAATTAATTTCTCCATCACTACAGATTAACAAAGAATTATACAATAGTGAATAGAGAAGGACCATTTGTGTACCTCCAAGAAAGAACTTACTGAAGTTGACAGTGTCCCAAGGCCAAACTGAAAGCATTTAATAAAACAAGAGCTGCTATTCAAAACATTGTTGCTTTATACATCTCTTATTCTATAAACGTGTGTTCTTGGGATAGGTAATAATGGTTTGTGCTAAATAAATGAAAGATAGAACAAACAGTGAATAATCCATTTTATTCAGAAAGACCCCTGCAAAGAAAATAATGGTTAGTAAAAGTGCCTCCTATAACTTTTTTAGGTGGGAATTACTACTAATGCATCAATTAGATGCCTTAGATTCCACTCCCTTTGTACCTAATAGTATTGAACAATTAACTCTCATAAAACTGTGTCTGAAATATCTCTGGATAATAAATGGCACTTTTAGGAACTAACATTATTTCTGAAAATGTATTATTTTATTCCTACTAAAACATTTTCAGAACAGATGTTTCTGGTAAAATAGTTAGTTTGTATAACAAACAAATGTCTGTTTCAGATAATTGTTTTTCTCATACATTAGATTACTTTTTGAAACTAGTGGTAGTGTTTTTAGAAATTATCAAAGTTACTTTTCCATTGCTAAGAAAAGAGTTTAAAGCATGAGTTTGAATTTAGGATGGAACAAATTTTTAAATATAAAATGTATAAATTTGAAAATCGTATAAAATTTCTGAAGGTATTACTTTTGAAATAGGCTTATTTTCTTGAAACGCTTTTTAGTATTACCATGTTAAGTAAAAATATATTTAAATATTAAAATAGTTTAATTCTTATAAGTATCATAAAATTACTTTTTATTTTCAGCAATTACTGTCTGTTATATAGGATATTGGATAAAATAAAATTAGTTGATTTAGTAAGGATCCTACTTCACAAAATATTTTTAGTTGTATATGATAGAGAAAATTTTTTTTAAAATTTTATATTAATTAAAAAATATCACTGATTATTCAAAAAAAGGAAGATATTATTTAAATTTTGGAAACAAGGGCCTGGATAAAGAATATGGAATTAGAATATAATACTTGTAATTTTAGTAAAACTATTTCAAAAATGGTTTTTTTCTTTATGTATGTCATTAACTGGAAGGCTCACTTATTTCTCTTTCTACAAGCATTAATCATATACTCACCAATAGCAACCAGAGAGTTTTATGTTTCCTTACAATTTCATAGTTGATATAACCTTCAATAAATGCAAATATTGATTATCCTAAATTTTGGTGATAAAGTACCTTTTCATCCAGATAACTTGGATTAGGATGTTTTGTTAGTTTTGCTTCACTAAAGTGCCTAAGCAGACATAATAGCAGGAACCATAATTATAACTACTATTGGTGAATGGTAGTTTCTGTGTCACCTGAGATGGTGCACATTCATTTTACCTGTTCTGGGGATCTTTTATGAACACCCATGAATTTAAAATATTTTATTTCTTTTACACTTTTCTCTTACTTCCCTTTTCTTTCTCTCTTTCAAAAGGAAACTGTACTTTCCTTTAGTTTAAAAACCAGAAGCAGCAGCATTAAATTTCATGAAAGATGTCAAATATTGCTTCATTTCGAATTTGTTTTGAATTCAAGGTTACTGCCAAATGCAATCTCTAGCTTGATGTGAAGTACTTCTAAGCATGACTATCTCATCCATTTTTGGGGAGGGTGTCATCAGATACAGTGTTTTCAGTTAGTGGATAATTCACCAAAGCAAATACCACCTGGTTATCTCTACAGACAGAGCTTCATTGTGACAGCTAATTATTCTGAATGTTCTGTGTATCTGCTCACTATGGGATGGACATTGGAGACCAGGCAAAACAACACATACAGCATGCTTGTCCTAAGCAAACTACTGTGGGAATATTGTGGGAATATGTGGCCGTATCCTGATTCAAGGTTCTGTTTGAGTTCAACTTTGCCAACAGAACAAGATTGAGAAATGATGGTGATTTACATGATCTGTACATGATATATTAAACAGATCCTCCTCAAAACAACCTGAAAGATGCAAACAAATTAGACTATTATGCCACTATGTATATAATTTCATTATGGAAAAAAAAAGCTTCTGTAAGTTTTATTTTCACCAAGTCAGTAGATATTAAGAAATTTAGAGTGGGCTACAGTTGTCTTCCTCATTAGTTTTAAACTAATGTACTGAAAAGCAGCCACAACTACTATATCTACTCCATTTTTGTTCCTTTTCATGAACTCGAAGCAGTTTTGCTTCAAAAAAATTCACTAGTTAAGACGCATGTGAATTTAGGATATTGCTGTTCTGTGCAAACCTTTTCTTCCAGATGCCAGTTTTGTTATCTCTGCTTTCAGTTAATGTCCCACTTTTTATGAGATGTTTGATTAAAATTTACCTTGACCAAACCTGTCCAGGTTAACAGTGTCACATCAATTCCTCTTTGTTCCAGAATCTGTTATTATTTCATTTGTGTTATTCAGATTTAAATTTCAAAATCATCTCCTTTATTATATTTTTCTAGTTGCTCCCAATAAACCAAGAGTTCTTTCAGGCCCTGAAATTCAATTGACTTCCCAGTGAAAGCCCCAGAGGGAGCTGCCCAAGAGAATCCAGGGCAGGACTTGGACACTTGTGAGTTACAGCCTGTCAGTTTCAGGCTTCCCATTTGTTGTTCTTAGTTCCCAAGTGACTGTCCACTGACCACAATGTCTTGTAGACACAAGACAAATGGTTCCAGGTTCTCTGTTACTTAGGCATAGTCATTTTTAAAGTTCAGTTCTTTTATGCCCATTTTGAGTGCCAAGAACTATATTAAATTTATAAACTCATCATCTACAGGTCTTCAGGGGTAAGATAAAAAAATACTGGCACTTGTTAATTTTTTCCAGGTTCCCCTTCTATACCTGACACACACTAACCTGTGTTACTTAAGTGCGTAATACCTTCATTGAAACATTTTTGATTAGCTGCAAAAAAACTGTTTTTTTTTTTTACAATTTAAAATGTATAATGATAAAAATTTTATAAAACTATAATCATCTCTTAACTTCCAAGTAGGAAATAAAGATCAAATTTAACATCTCCTGTGCTATTTTTTGAAACACAGAATGCAATGATATTCAAGGTTACTGTAAACAATTAGGCTGATTTAGGACCATCTAATCAAGGGCATTACACTTCAGAAATGCCAGGTTATCTCAGAGCATTTATAATTAAAATGAGAAAATAATCAGCGTGAGATGGAGTGAGCTGCTCTGTCCCATAGGAAGTTTTGATCTTCCTGAATGCTCCTCAGGAAGCCATGTTGGGATTTGACAAGAATATGTTCCAACCGCCCCTACAGACATTATGACCTGGTGATACTGTCCCAACACACAAATTACTAAATATGCAAAAAGTGAAGGCCTTTGGATGGGATACTCTACTTGGTTGTAGACACAGGAGCTTAATGAATATCTTTATATTCTGCCTCTCAAAACAAGTGAAAAAGGATTATGTGCTACACTTCTGTATGCAGAAAAGTTTCAGTACAACTGTATGCAGAAAAGTTTCAGTACATCTTATACATCAGTATAAGATGTCTCCATTTATTGCATAGAACAAACAATTGTTGTTTGTTTCTATCTATCCCATCTCCTTATCTTGACTGATGGAGTAAGGACTCTGTATTTGTTTGCTAAGGCTGCCATAACAAAGCAACATAAACTGAGTAAATTAAAAAATGAAAGTTTATTTCTCACCAATTTGGAGTCTAGAAGTATGATATCAAGGTGTTGGCAGGGTTGATACCTTGTGATACCCCAAACCTTGCCTTCTAGGCGACCGTCTTCTCCTCCCTGTGTATTTCCATAGTCTTTCCTCTGTACATGTGTGTGTCCTAATCTCTTTTTACAAGGACACCAGTCCTGTCAGATAGGGCACACTCTAATGACCTCATTTTAACTTAATTGCCCTCTAAAGGTAATTACCTATCTCAAAATATAGTACATTCTGAGGCACTAGGAGTTAGGAATGGAGAAAGCTACAGTTATTATTTACTCATAATTAAAAACAAAGGAAGAAAGGAAAGAGTACAGTGTTATTTTTTGTGTTGCTCCATTTAATAGATTCTAGAACACAGAAAATGGAGGTTCACAAATTATTCTTTTAGTTTATCTTGTCATTTGTTGCCAATCACTGCACTTAGTTTTCAAAACCAATCATTGAAATGCATATAACATTTCTTGTAATACTGATTTGGTGGTAACAACTCCTTTAGCCTTTTCTTGTCTGGGAAGCTATTTTTATTTCAATTTTATTTATTTATTTAGTTATTTATTTATTTATTTTTATTTTCTCCAGAGAAAGATAGAGAGTCAGAGAGAGGGACAGATAGGGAAAGACAGACAGGAATGGAGAGAGATGAGAAGCATCAATCATCAGTTTTTTGTTGCGACACCTTAGTTGTTCATTGATTGCTTTCTCATATGTGCCTTGACCATGGGCCTTCTGCAGACCGAGTAACCCCTTGCTCTAGCCACCAACATTGGGTCCAAGCTGGTGAGCTTTGCTCAAACCAGATGAGCCCGCGCTCAAGCTGACGACCTTGAGGTCTCGAACCTGGGTCCTCCGCATCCCAGTCCGATGCTCTATCCACTGCGCCACCACCTGGTCAAGCTCTATTTCAATTTTAAAAGATAGCCTCGCTGGGTAAAGTAGTCTTGGTTATAGATTCTTGCTTTTCATTTCTTTGTATATTTCATGCTAATCCCTTCTGGCCTGAAATATTTCTGTTGAAAAAATCAGCTGACAGCTTATGGGAGCCCCTTGTAAGTAACTAACTACTTTTCTCTTGTTGCTTTTAAGATTTGCTTTCTGTCTTTAACCTTTGCGATTTTAATTGTGATGTGTCTTAGTGTAGGCCTCTTTGGTTCCATCTTGTTTAGGACTCTCTTTGCTTTCTGGACTTGTTACCAGGTTAGGTAACAAGTCATTATTTTTTCAAATAGGCTCTCAATCCCTTATCTCTCTTCTTTCTCTGGTACATCTGTGATATGTATGTTGTTATGTTTCATGTTGTCCCAAAGGTCCCTTAAACTGTCTTCATTCTTTAAAAATTACGTTTCATTTTGTTGCTCTAATTGGGTGTTATTTCCTACCTTAGTCTCCAAATTACTGATTCCATCCTCTGCTATATCCAACCTACTATTTATTTCTTCCAGTGTATACTTGATGTCAGATATTGTATTCTTCAGTTCTGACTGGTAGTTTTTTTTTTTTTTTATGATTTCTATGTCCTTTTTATGCTTGTTACCTCTTTGTTGAAGTTCTCACTTTGTTGAAGTTTCTCAATTTCTGATAAATTGCTTGTCTCCATTTTAGTAGCTCTTTTTCTGGAGATTTCCTCTGTTCTGTCATTTGGAGCCTGTTTATTTTCCTTCTCATTTTTTCTGCCTCTTTGTGTTTGTTTGTATGGACTAGATAGAGCTGCTATGATTTCCAGTCTTCGTGGGGTGAACTTATCTAGTTTGTATTCTCTTGGGCCCAGTAGTGCAGACTCCTTGACACCTGAGCTGTTTGCTCCAGGAATGTCCCTTGTGTAGGTTATGTGAGCCCTCCTATTATAATTGAGTCTTGATGCTAATGGGCTGTTGTGCATGGGATCAACCCTCACGCTGGCTGACTATGAGGACCTACCTTAACCTCTGCATGTGAGCTGCTATTCAGGTGCTTACTATAGGAAGCATTTTTACCTTAGCTGGATTGGTACCTAACAAGCTGTGGCTGAAAGAGCCTCTGGTAGAGTAAATAGAATGAGGCTATTGGATTTCCACTGAGCAGGTGGTGCCAGTCAGGCTTCAAAGAAGGTGGTTGGTGTGGCCCCCACACCAGAGCCACATATCTCAGTCTGTTCCTGATTTTGACCTGACCTCAGTAGGGTAGAGCCCCTAGGAGTCAAGCAGGTGGGGCCTTGGAGCCTAGAGTGTCGGTCTGCCAACAGCCAGGAGGGTAGTTCTGTTGAATCTCCTGTGAGGGGGAACCACAAATCAGATTCATGGGAAAGTGGAGAGAATGGCTCCCACTTTAAAAGCAAACAACTGAGTTTCTCTCATGCTCTGAGTCTGTCCAGACCTGTACTCCCTCGCCATAGCTGCTGACTCTTTGGCAGGGCCTAATCTTCTCAGAGTAGGGCAAATATACATCTCCCAGACTGATGCCATATGGAGCGGACTGCTGCACTCAAGAATGATGGCAACTACAGTATGGCAGAATGACTCAGCACAGGGATTTTGGTAACTGTCCCCCATGTCTCTCACTACAGCCACATACTGCAGACTCTTTTCAGGCGACTCTAGTCCACTTAACCCTCCATCCACCAGAGCCCAGGGTAAGTGGCTATGAATGAGATTTTGGTATTGGCCCTTTAAGAGGGTGCCTGAGTATCTGCAGACTTTATTTCTTTCTGGCAAACAGAAATCTCTGTGCTTTTCACAGCTGAATGCTATGTGGGCATCTCTTACCAGCTCTGGTGCTCTGGGTTGGAGAGCTCACCTTGAGGTTTAGTACCCCCCTTCTCAGATGGAATTCCCTCTGCAGTTGAAGCATCTCTCTGGAACTTCAGTCATGGCAGGGCCAGCCTTTTTCGTATCTCCATCATTTCTACCAGTCTTGATGTGACTTCTGTGAACCTTTGGTTATGAGACTTCTCTTCATTTAGTCTTCAGTTGGTTTTTCAGGATGATTATTCTTAAATTTAGTTGTAACTCCAGTTTTGTCCTGGGAGGTAGTGAGTGTATCATCCACCTACTCTGATGCCATCTCGGATCTCCTTTGATTTTTTATTAAATTTATATTATTTGTGACCTCATTAAGTATTGCCACAATAAGAAGCTATATAGTTGAAACAGGCAAAAACTTTATGTGGATTTTTTCTAGATTGTTATTTTTAAGATTATAATTATGTCTGATTGCTCTGGCTAGAACTTCTAGCACCACATTAAATAAGAGTGGACAACCCTGTCTTGTTCCTGATTTAAGGGGGAAAGTCCTCAGTTTTATGCCATTTAATATGATGTTGGCTGATGATTTATCATATATGGCCTTTATCATTTTGAGATATTTTCCTTCTATACCCATTTCCCTATTTTGTTAAGTGTCTTAAACATAAAGTTGTGTTGTATTTTATCGAATGCCTTTTCTGCATCTATTGATAAGATCATGTGGTTTTTGTTCTTTGTTTTGTTGATATGGTGTATTACATTAACCATTTTACATATGTTGAACCATCCTTGAGATTCTGGGATGAATCCCACTTGATCATGATGTATTATTTTTTTAATATGTTGTTGTATTCAATTTGCTAGTATTTTGTTTAGTATTTTAGCATCTATATTTATTAGATATTAATCTGTAGTTTTCCTTTTTTGTGCCGTCCTTGCCAGGTTTTGGTATGAGGGTTATGTTGGCCTCATAAAATGTGTTTGGAAGTATTGCTTCTTCTTCAATTTTTGGAAGACTTTGAGTAGAATAGGAACCAAGTCTTCTTTGAATGTTTGATAGAATTCACTAGTATAACCATCTGGGCCTGGACTTTTATTTTTGGGGAGGTTTTTAATAGTTTTTTCTATTTCCTCCCTGCCAATTGATCTGTTTAGGCCCTCTGCTTCTTCATGACTCAGTCTAAGAAGGTTGTATTGTTCTAGGAATTTATCCATTTTTTATAGATTGTTGAATTTGGTGTCATATAGTTTTTCATAGTATTCTACAATAATTCTTTGTATATCTATGATGTTTGTGGTGATTTCTCTTTCATTTTGGATTTTCTTTATATGAGTCCTTTCTCTTTTTTCCTTGGTGAGTCTTGCCAAGGGTTTGTTAATTTTATTGATATTTTCAAAGAACCAGCTCCTTGTTTTATTAATTTTTTCTGTAGTTTTTCAGTTCTCTATTTCATTTATTTCTGCTCTGATTTTTATTATTTCCTTTCTTCGGCTGGTTTGGCATCCATATTGGAAAAGAAGAAGTAAAGGTATTACTTTCTGCAGATGATATGATACTATACATCGAAAATCCCAAAGACTCCACAAAAAGATTACTAAAAACAATATACCAATACAGTAAGGCTGCAGGATACAAAATTAACATACAAAAGTCCATAGCCTTTCTATATGCCAACAATGAAACATTAGAAAACGAACCCCCCAAAATAATCCTCGTCACAACTGCAACAAAAACAACAAAATACCTAGGAATAAACATAACAAAGAATGTAAAGGATCTATATAATAAAAACTACAAAGCATTGTTAAGGGAAATCGAAAAAGATACAATGAGATAGAAAAATATTCCTTGTTCGTGGACAGGAAGAATAAATATAATCAAAATGGCTATATTACCCAAAGCAATATACAAATTTAATGTAATTCCCATCAAAATTCCAATGACATTTTTTAAAGAAATGAAACAAAAAATCATCAGATTTATATGGAACTATAAAAAACCCCCGAGCCCTGGCCGGTTGGCTCAGTGGTAGAGCATCGGCCTGGCGTGCAGAAGTCCTGGGTTCGATTCCCGGCCAGGGCACACAGGAGAGGCACCCATCTGCTTCTCCACCCCTCCCCCTCTCCTTCCTCTCTGTCTCTCGTTTCCACTCCCACAGCCGAGGCTCCATTGGAGCGAAGATGGCCCGGGCACTGGGGATGGCTCCTTGGCCTCTGCCCCAGACTCTAGAGTGGCTCTGGTCACAACAGTGTGACGCCCCAGAGGGGCAGAGCATCACCCCTGGTGGGCATACCGGGTGGATCCCCGTCGGGCGCATGCGGGAGTCTGACTGTCTCTCCCCGTTTCCAGCTTCAGAAAAATATAAAAAAAACCCCAAAAGAACCCGAATAGCCAAAGCAATCCTAAAGGAAAAAGAATGAAGCTGGGGGCATTACAATACCTGACTTCAAACTATATTATAGAGCCATGACAATCAAAACAGCATGGTATTGGCAGAAAAATAGACACTCAGACCAATAAAACCAGAAAGTCCAGAAATAAAACCACACATATATGGTCAAATAATTTTCAATAAAGGAGCCAACAACACACAATGGAGAAAAGAAAGCCTCTTCAACAAATGGTGCTGGGAAAACTGGAAAACCACATGCAAAAGAATGAAACTCGACTACAGTTTGTCCCCCTGTACTAAAATTAATTCAGAATGGATCAAAGACCTAAATATAAGACCTGAAACAATAAAGTACATAAAAGAAGACATAGGTACTAAACTCATGGACCTGGGTTTTAAAGAGCATTTTTATGAAATTGACTCCAAAGGCAAGAGAAGTGAAGGCAAAAATTAATGAATGGGACTACATCAGACTAAGAAGTTTTTGCTCAGCAAGAGAAACTGATAACAAAATAAACAGACAGCCAACTAAATGGGAAATGATATTTTCAAACAGCAGCTCAGATAAGGGCCTAATATCCAAAATATACAAAGAACTCATAAAACTCAACAACAAACAAACAAACAATCCAATAAAAAAATGGGAAGAGGACAGGAACAGACACTTCTCCCAGGAAGAAATACAAATGGCCAACAGATATATGAAAAGATGCTCATCTTCTTTAGTTATTAAAGAAATGCAAATCAAAACTACAATGAGATACCACCTCACACCTGTTAGATTAGCTATTATTAACAAGACAGGTAATAGCAAATGTTGGAGAGGCTGTGGAGAAAAAGGAACCCTCATTCACTGTTGGTGGGAATGTAAAGTAGTACAACCATTATGGAAGAAAGTATGTTGGTTCCTCAAAAAACTGAAAATAGAATTACCTTATGATACAGCATTCCCTCTACTGGGTATATACCCCATAAGCTCAGAAACATTGATACATAAAGACACATGTAGCCCCATGTTCATTGCAGCACTGTTCACAGTGGCCAAGACATGGAAACAACCAAAAAGCCCTTCAATAGAAGACTGGATAAAGAAGATGTGGCACATATACACTATGGAATACTACTCAGCCATACAAAATGATGACATTGGATCATTTACAACAAAATGGTGGTATCTTGATAACATTATAAGGAGTGAAATAAGCAAATCAGAAAAAAACAAGAACTGCATGATTCTATACATAGGTGGGACATAAAAAGGAGACTAAGAGACATGGACGAGAGTGTGATGTTTAGGGAGGTGAGGAGAGAAGGGAAAGGGAAGGGGGAGGGGGAGGAGCATATACACAAATATAATTATGTGATTTTTCTTTTTGCTTTGTATATAATTTTTGTTTTGTTTCAAGAGGAACAGAAAGGTAAAATTTTTAAAATGTCAAATGTTATCAATTGCTAAAATAATTAATTGCATGTAGCTCACTAACCAAGTCAAAATGATAAGGAATCAATAAACATATTTTATAATGAATATAAATGAATAGGAAAACACACACACACCCTGAGAAATGGCGTACATAATTAACAAGATTTTTCAAAGGTTGAAGAATAGTTGAGCCTTCCCAATGAAAAATAACTTCCATTGATTAATAAGGTTCAGGAGCAATGAGGGATATTATAGATTTATTTATTACTTATTTAGAGGATGAAAAATAAATTAAAAACAGCTCTAATATTTGAATATATTCTCTCAGCCATTACAATTTTCTGAGTAGCTCAAATCTCTATATTTTATCTTCTAAGATTTGCCTCCCCTTAATTTTTTTTTTAACTGAGAGGAGGGGAGATAGTGAAACTCCTGCATGTGCCCTGACCAGGATCCACCTGGCAATCCCTGTCTGGGGTTGATGCCTGAATAACCTGAGCTACTTTTAGTGCCTGATGCCAGTGCTTGGACCAACTGAGCCACTAACTGTGGTAGGGGAAGAGGGATAGAAGGGTGAGGGGAAGGGTGAGAGAAGCAGATGGTTGCTTCTCCTGTGTACCCTGACTGGGAATTGAATCCAGGATCTCTGCATATCAGTCCAACACTCTATCCACTTAGCCAACGGCCAGAGCCACCTACTACTACTTTTAAAATAATTTATAGATCTTTAAAACTCATAGCCTGTGAAAAACTAAACTAATTGGTTGACATTGCTTCCTCTAATTTATAAAAAAAAATGATAATACAAGGCAGAATTACTCATCTAAATATTAAAAAAGGAGTTTGTATTTTTTGTTCTAAATTGCTTACTGACTGTTTTTCATGGCCACTTAGTTCACTGATACTGTAATCTAGTGAGATGGCATTTCAGGTTTCTGCTAAGTGGCCCTTCTTACCTTGCTATGTTCTGACCTAAAATCTCTATAAATATAATTTCTGTAGCATTTCCTCTGGTGTGAGTGCACACATATTTTATTCTCTCAGTATAATTGGTTGAAGTGAGAAAATTGGTTATTGATGAAGCCATAGTCGATGTTTTACTTTGGAAAATATTTAATAATTTATGAGACACCTTAATTTATTAAATAATTCAAAATTATTACATTAATCAATAGCACAGCTAATTAGACTCTAAAACTGTCTTTCCTTTTCCCTGTGTGTCCTTGAATAGTATTTAACAGAACAATACAGCCTAATGAAGCTATTACAAATATTAATAGTGGTCAGTACATGTGTATATGCCTCTGGTTTCTGATAAGATGCAGAAAATGTAAGCTGTAAAAGAACAAATCAGATAATTATTAAAGAGGTTGAAATTTTCAGGGAATGGAGTAATTCTTACTCATTGATTTAAAAAATCCTCTCTTCCTTTCCCTCCCTCCCTCTTTTCCTTCTTTCCTTCCTTCCTGACTTTTATTCATTTACCCATTCATTAAAATATATCATATATTTATATTATCTTTACTAAGTGCAAAGCTAGTACTCTCACTGATGTCCTTGGTCCTCCTTGACGTGAATAGCCCAAGCCATTCTTTTGTTTTTATGTTTGTTTCTGACAGAATTCTAGCTCAAGTTAAGTTTTAATTAGGGATAACACCGAATTAAGAAGAAGCATTGAAGATACTAGCTAACAAAAATTTTTACACACTCTACTAAGATCTTCAATCAGAGTGAAACTGAGACACTTGTAAAGAGAAGTGTCAAATGAGAGTGGAGGGTGAATCTCCGAAAGATCACTTGATTGTCACGCTCAGGCAAAGGCCAGGAGAATGAAGGAAAATGGCCTTTTTTGTTGTTCTGTTTAGATTCCATATCCCAAATGGACACTGATTGGTCTTCTGATTTAACCTTTAGTAAACTAGAAAAGGAAAATAAGATCTGATAAATTCTTTTTTAAATTCAGAATACTTTTTTATTATAGCAATATATAAAATATAACTAGTTTATAACCATATCAACTATACATTATTATTATGACTGATGTTGTTACTCAGCTCACTCAAATTTGGGGGAATAGCTTATATACTTCTTCAAATTTACTGACTTTTATAAAAATTTGTACTTGAAATGCATGTACATGTTTTTGATAGAGGGAATAAACCAATTTTTAAAACATGTATTGAGCAAAGGCTGAACAGGTAATAGTCTGAAAGATCTAATGTATCATTAGCTTAATTGTCCAAGATTGATGGTCTTTGAACATAGTGATGAATTTCATAGATTTAAGGGCTAGGAAAATAGATCTGTAGTAGAATGGTAAGAATATATAACACTGACAAATATGTGCATGCATGCCACTGTGATGTCTCTTATTCCTCCACAATTAGCTTTGTATTAGCTCCAATTTGTAGATGAAAAAAAAAGTTTATGTAATACATCAGGTCACATTATGAAATCGGAGTTGGAACCTAGGCAGTGTGATAACAGAGCCCAAAGTTTTAACATCTAGTGTATGGGAAAATGAATAACAAATTCTTGAACAGGTGAACCACACTTTGATGAAGGAATAGAGTGCACCCCCCATGCCCAGTATGACCGACACATGGAATCACCACCATTTGTTACTTACATTGGTCTAGGAGTTAGGACATTGCTGAAGAGCATCCCTCCTAGGAATTTTCAACATGCCTTGACAGAAAAAAAAAGGAAGAGGGGCATCTATACTGACAGGACATGTGGGTTGGTCAGTTAAGTAATTCTTACAGATTATCCTTACAGAGAGAGGTACCTATTTTCGGAATGAATTTGCCTTTCTGCCTGCATAACCTTAGCCAGCATCACTCTCTGACAACTTACAATGCTGAATCCATATAGGAATGGAGTATCACACAGTATAGCATCCAGGTAGGAGACCTACTTGACCTAGTAGGAGGTTGGGCCTGGGCCATGATATGGAAACCACTGAAGATATCAGCCAGAAGCAATGGGCTTCACAGAATGCTGTAATAGCCTCCTAAATATACAACTCAAGTGCCAGCTGAGAGGAAAGGTTCTGAAATGATGGGGTGATATTTTTGAGGATGCAGTGTATTTCTTATATCCATCCCCATTAGGAAGGGTATATGAATCCAGTATTCAGGGTGAGAGGGGAACCCTAAATGGAATATAACTTTCTGTATTCATATCTCAGTCACCTGGCTGAGCTGCTTTCTTCCATTCAAGGTAAGGATTGCAGATGGCCGGCAAAGGAAAAGTATGCAGGGCGTAATGGAATTCCTAGGTAGAAAGGGCCAACACTATCACAAGTAACCAAACCTGTCTTTTTCCTTACATGAGAACCTTTTGGCTGCAGATGATACAGGCTTTGTAAAGAAGCAGCTGCTCGGATAATAACCTTTGGCCACGGTGCAACCAATTAATTACTGTGCCATCCCATAAAAGGCTCCACAGAGTCATGTTGTCTTTTGTATATTAGCTGTCTCAAAATTATGGTAATATTCCAATAAGCCAACCTCAAATACAGATTTACAAATCATAACTTTCCTCTACTTTCCCCCAAAGCCCAATTATCTGTAAAGCATTTGATCAATCTCCAGATTAAAGAGGCTGTGGAAGTGCCAAACATATTTGTGTTTGTATGACTCTTTAAAAAAGAGTACCCTGGTGGTTTACACCAATAGAAGGATGAGAGCTGACAGTAAGATATTGTGTGTACATTTATACACACAAACACACACATATATGCATTATCTTTATGAAGACCCTTGATAATTGGCATGTTGACAGCCATGAATTATTAATATGGAAAGATGAAGCATCAAGAATCTACATAACTGGTATAAGTTCTTGGCTGAAGAATTTTTTACTCTACAATTCACATCCAGAACCACAATTCAAAGTTTGTTCTATTATTGTGATTTTACTCTTATATATGATGTTTTGTTAAGAAGTTACAATCTAGGGCAGCCTATAGCAAACATTATAGGGACAATCTTTTCAAAATTTAATGTAAACAAAAATCATGTTACTAAGCACAGATATTTTTATTCAGAGGATCTGGTCTGGGATCTGGACTTCTGCACCTCTAACCAAGCTCCCAGGTACTATAGATACTGCTATTCTGTTAGTAGTAAGACTGTAGGCTCTATTACATAACCTACAAATATCTTTGCCTTTTGTGTGTGTGTGTGTGTGTGTGTGTGATGGACAGAGCGAGACAGAGAAAGAAACAGATAGGGACAAACAGAGAAAGGGAGAGAGATGAGAAGCATCAGTTATTTGTTGCGGCTCCTTAGTCTCCTTAGTTGTTTATTGATTGCCTTCTCATATGTGCCTTGACTGGGGGCTACTACAGACTGAGCGATGCCTTTCTCAAGCCAGTAACCTTGGGCTCAAGCCATGACCTTGGACTTCAAGCCAGCAACCATGGGGTCATGTTTATGATCCCAACTCAAGCCAGTAACCCTGAGCTCAAGCTGGTGAGCCTGTGCTCAAGCCAGCGACCTTGGGGTTTCAAACTTGGGTCCTCACATCCCAGTTAGAATGCTCTATCCACTGTGCCACTGCCTGGTCAGGCGTCTTCACCTTTTTTATTGACAGAAACATTTTTTTTAGCTCATGTATTCCCCCAGTTTGAATCAGGGATAAATCCTAATTAGTGGAATTTAATCTTGAGGGATCCATTCCTTTGCCAGTGATTCGTTAAAGGCAGTCATGTGACAGACATTTGACCAATGAGATGTGAAGGGAGATCTGCTCGAGGATTTACTGGAAATTATTTCTCACACTTAAGTAGGAAATGCCACAAGAGATCTTTGTCTGATTGTCCAAATTCTACTAATGTACTTCCAGTGTTGGAGAACTCAGTAATTCATAAAATAGCCTATTCTGATTTTGTGCACTTTCCATTGTTCCAAAATGATCTCCTTTGTTAAACTGAAGATCTATTCTCCTCTTCCTTTCACTTTTTAATCCTAGCTCTGACCTCTGGCAGCATGGAAGATGAGTATAACCTTCTTGTTTATGACAGTCCTCAAAAGATTTACAGGCAGTTTTTATGATCTGCTGTAAACTCTTCACTTTCCTGTCTGAACCTCCTGAGACCTCTCAAATGTTTCTCCCATGTCATGGTTTCTAAATCCTTTTCTGTCCCACCCATTTTTTCTGACCATCATTTACCTAAAGATGACCTGCTTAATGGTACTTTATTTTTTCTTTAAAAGCTTAAACTATGGCTCACAGTTTTTTTAAGAATAAAATACATGTGTTGCTTATATATAATTCTATATTTAATTTATTTGTATTGTCCAGTATCTTGTTTGTGTGTCTACTATGTTTAATAGTTTTTGAGTGGTCTGCCTTAAATTGAGTAGTGATAGAGTGAAAACATCATTGTGTCCATGGAAATTCAATTTTATTTACTATTTTTAAGTGAGAGGAGAGAAGATAAAGAGACAGACTCCTGCATGTACCCCAACCGGGACCCACCTGGCATCTTCTGTTGTGGCTGATGCTTGAATCAACCAAGCTATTTTAGTGCCTTAGGCTGGTGCTCTGACCAACTGAACTATCCTCAGTGCCTGGGGCTGATGCTTGAACCAATCGAACCACTGATTGTGACAGGGGAAGAGAAAGAGAAGGGGGAAATGGAAGGGAAGAGAAGCAAATGGTCGCTTCTCAAGTGTGCCCTGACCAGGGATCAAACCTGGGACATCCACATGCCAGGCTGACGCTCTATCTACAGAACCAATGGCCAGGGACAAATAATCTAATTTTATTTCTGCTGCCTTATTGTAACTATCAACCCTCTTTCTACTTTTATTTTAATTAATTAATTAATTAATTAATTAATTTTCTAATGTGAGGAGCAAGGAGGCAGAGAGACAGACTCCCACATGTGCCCAACCGGGATCCACCTGGCATGCCCACCAAGGGGCGATGCTCTACCCATCTGAGTCATTTCTCTGTTGTAGCCAGAGCCATTCTAGTGCCTGAGGTGGAGGCCATGGAGCTATCCTCAGCACCTGGGCAAACTTTGCTCCAATGGAGTCTTGGCTGCAGGAAAGGAAGAGAGAGATAGAGAGAAAGGAGATGGGGAAGGGTTAAGAAGCAGATGGACGCTTCTCCTGTGTGCCCTGGCCAGGAATTGAACCCAGGACTTCCATACACCAAGCTGACGCTCTCCTGCTGAGTGCACCAGCCAGGGCCAACCCCTCTTTCTACTTTTAAAAGCGTCTGTCTTTAGATGACAAATTATATGATCACATTAGTTATAAGCTGTACATAGATTTTTAATTATCATTTGATCCATCAAAAAGACTATTTACTTTCTTTTTTTTTAATTAAGTGGGAGGCAGGGAGACAGTGTGACAGACTTTTGCATGCACCCTGACTGGGATCCACCTGGCAAGCCCCTACCGTGTGATGCTCTGTCCATCTGGGGCTACTGTTCTTTTGCTTGGCAACTGAGCTATTTTAGTGCCTGAGGTGAGGCCATGGAGCTATCCTCAGTGCCCAGGGCCAACTCACTCGAACCATTTGAGCTATGGCTGTGGGAACAGAAGAGAGAGAGTTAGAGAGAGAGAGAAGGAAGAAGGGGAAAGGGGAGGGGTGGAGAAGCAGATGGTCACTTCTCCTGTGTGCCCCTGATCAGAAATTGAACCCAGGATTTCTACATGCCAGGCCAACACTCTACCACGAAGCCAACAAGCCAGGGCCAAGACTATTCACCTTTTTTTTTTCATTCAGTGAGAAGAGGAGTGGCAGAGACAAACTCCCGCATGCGCTCAGACCAGGATCAACCTGGAAGCACACTAGGGAGTGATGTTCTGCCCATATGGGGCTGCTGCTGTGTTGCTCAGCAAGTGAGCTCTTCTTAGTGCCTGAGTCGAAGGCCTTTGAGCCATCCTCAGTGCCTGGGGCCTAGTTGCTGCAATTGAGTCATGGCTGTGGAAGGGGGAAAGAGAGAGAGAGAAGTGAGAAGGGGAGGCATGGAGAAGCAGATGGGTGCTTTTCCTGTATGCCCTGACTGGATATTGAACCCAGGACATCCACACATCAGGCCAATGGTCTACCATTGAGTCAACCAGCTAGGGCCAAACTAGTGACTTTTAATTAGTGACCTAAGGTTCTCATCTTTAGGGAGTAATGGTGATTGACAGCAGTAATATTTTCTAATAAATCTTGTACATTACTAAGTTTCCAAACTCCCTCACAATTTTTCATCTTTCAATAAATGCAGTTTGTTGTTTTTTTTTTTCCTGTATTGTTCATTAACTAGTAGCTATTATGCCAACTGATTTTTATACCTGTTTATTTAATATGCTATCCTAACACTATTTCAGGCATGAGAAGATTAATGTGGGAATCTTTATGACTTATTTAATTCACCCAGAAAATGGTTATAGTATACAGGGAAACAAACAAACATAAAACCTGATGACTAAGAAAGGACATTAGTCTGAACGAAAAACTTTTACTCTTTGTTAATTGCTAAGTAAACCATAAACCATGAAGAAAGGCCTATTTGGGGGGAGCATTCCACTTAATGTAATTGGGAGATTATCTAGGAGGCATTCATATCTATATAGAAACTTGAAGTTCCAGAAAACTTTCCAACAGGCTGAAATTGTCAACTTAATTGGAATAAAAAGTGTCAGATTGAATTCTATTCTGAGCAATGTAAAAAAGATTAGTGTTCAATTAGGTACAATGTCCCTAACAGCCACCTCATTTTTGCTTCTAATGAACATATCAATACTATGTTCGAATGGGGCTTCCCATCTTGAAAAGGATAGAAAATTGTGAATTTAAGTGGGTATCTGGTCTAAGCAGGACTGGAACACTAGATATTACTAAATATCCGGCAAATAGAAAATAATACATCTCTTAGTTCCCTCAGCAAGGGGTAGCACTATTCTGTTATTCTTGTCCAGTATTTAAAATAGTGCAATAGAATTGTATTTTCTCCTTCAAGGCATGCAATGGAATGGAAATGGAGGTTTTGAGAGCCGGACTCTCATTAGTAATTTGAATACATATTGAATATTATACCATGCAAATAGAGCTACCATCCGGATTTTGATTTTACATGGTTAACCAAAAATTGTTAGGAAAACGTACTGATTAATCAATTATTTTATTATACTGTATCTCCCTATGGATAAGATGCATCCTTTTTTGAAAAATTTGGGGTCTAAAAATTGGGTGCATCTTGTACAGTGGTTGTATATTTTTTTACTTGCATTTTCCACTTTTTTGCATGGATGAGGAGTTGTATAAATTTTATGATGAATAAAACTTGAGTTAAATAACTTTATGTAATACTTTTTTAAAGAATTTTGAGCCCCAAATTAAGGTACATCTACATTGGAGCATTTTATACATGAGGAAATACAGTAATTAATATTGGCTTTAAAATATGATTATAACTATGATGCTTTATTTTTATTGGTGACTGAATTATAAAACTTGGGCAGTAAGTAAGGGTATTTTACTCATATTTTGTAAAATGTTTACATAATAAAAAATTCAGAATTGTCTTCAATGGCCGGATTTGTTTTTTCTGCACTGCTGTGATTGCTATTGGGTAAGTTCCGCTGAAGTGTGTGGAGTTTTTCTAATATTAAGGAGAATTGGAGTAGGAATTAAGCATCACCCTGTACTGGGTAAATTCTCAGATCTCAGGAATTTAGGTAGACTGTGATTCAATGAAACCAGGTTGAACATCCACGGATTCTCTAAGAGGGCCGAAAAGATGCACAAATATAAAGGTTCTATGCTTGTCAGTTGTCTTGAGGTGGCGTTACCCTCTAGATCCAAGGGGCACACAAATGCCAGGATTTGAAGAAATTATTGCAAATTTGTGGGGATTTTTTCATGGTAATTTATATTATTTTTTTAAATGTTTGTATAACATGTTTATTAATTACAGATTGTTAGAATTTAGGAAATAATCAGTACAGCCTCTAGTGGAGGACAGGCATGGCATTGGGAGGGCAATCGTCAGTGACTAGTTAGGCTAAAAGGTTGGTCCCTGGACTCCAAGCATTAGTGGCACCTCAGCCAGTGGGCAAAGCATGGTGATAGCATTCTGTGGTGGGTGATACAAACCAGAACCTTAGAGACAAGACTTGGTTAATAGAAATGGGTTTGAAAGTATACACTTAGCTCTGTCATCTATCAGCTATGTCACATTACTTAACCTCTCTGACTCATAGTTGCCTCATTTAACAAAATGTTGATAATTGAACCTACTGTATAAAGTGGTTGTATGAATTCATTGAATCATATGTGTTAAGCTCTAGGATCCTGCCTAGCTCAATGCTTAACAAATGGCAATTCTTTTTGGCCCTCAAGGAAGGATATTGGTAAGGGCAATGAAGAGTCCTAGTCATCAGATGTAAATGAATTAATCTAAAACTCTAAGCTGTTTGAATCTCTTGCATAAAATACTGTTAAGGCCAACTGTATAATTTGTGAGACTCAGTGCAAAATGAAAATGCAGAGTCCCTTGTTCAAAAGTTATTTAGAATTTCAAGAGACCTAGAGCAGAATTAAAGCAAGAGCAGTGTTCTGCTAAGTGTGGGGTCAGTGCTGCTGCATAGTTAAAATGTCCATGCATGCCTGACCTGTGGTGGCTCAGGGGATAAAGTGTTGACTTGCAACACTGAGGTCGCTGGTTCAAAACCCTGGGTTTGCCTGGTCAAGGCACATATGAGAGTTGACCAATTCCTGCTCCTCCCCTTTCTCTCTCTCTTTCTCTCTCTCCCTCTCACTCTCCCCTCCTCCTCTCTCCTCTCTGAAAATTAAATAAATAGTCTTTAAAAAAATGTCCATGTGGCAAGCTTTGACTATGTGGTTTTTTTCTAACTGTTCTCCCTGCATCCATTCTTGTTCCTAGATAATCCATTCCTCCCACAGCAGATGAGGTGAACATTTCGATTCATAAAGTAGGACCTGTTACACCATGCTTTAGTCTTCAGCTGAGGGAGAAGCCACATAACCACTTGGTATATATTATGTTAAACAGAACTATACTTGAAAGGTGATGTTAGTGTGGCCCATCAGCCTCTCCACCTGCTGAAGTCTGCGTCTCCAAGCTCTTCTCCTGCTTTTCTCTTCTCTGATTGTTCACTAGGCACACACACTTTTGTTTTATTGTTTTTTTTTTTTCTCCAGTTGCTCAGGATTTTTGAACATTTTTATTCTATAGGTTCTTTACTGTTCTCTCTAGATAGAATGCCTTTTCTCAAATAGTTTTTCTCTTTTAGGTCTCAGCTCAAGTATTTCTTAAAGAAGACTCCGACAAGTATGGCTAATCTAAATTACATACCTCTGTTATTATCTAGCACAATACCACATTCTCCTAATTTGTAACACTTTTCTTAATTTGAACTTAAATATTTAATTATATGTGAGTGAGATGACTGTTCTTATCCCAAATACATGTTCTTCATAGTGTACCTCAGTAACTACATGCTCTTCATGGTGTACTGGTACCTCAGCCATGGGGAGCTTCGTCAACTTACCAAATCAGTTAAGAAAGAATAAAAAAGAGCAGTGTCCAATAAGAAAATGAAAGATACAGTCTGGTACATTTCAAATATTAATATATACCAAATATACTTTACATTCATACTCTTTTATTCTGTCTCTTATTAATGAGGCCTTAGTAGACATAATTTGACTCCAAATTCCAATGAAATCTCATCTCATGTGAGAGCTAATGATGAGCAAAACTGAAGGGCATTTTTATTGTTCAGCATTTAAAGCTTCTAGAATATATTACAGAGTATCATTTCTTTCTGGTTAAAAAAAAGAGAATCACTTCAGATTATTTGAGAGTTATGACACCCTGAAAATTACGAGTACTATTTCTGTACACTTTCACATTCCTGAAGTGGGGCTGCAGGAGAGAGGAACTGTGTTAATCATCAATCCATCTCTCTGTGATTTTAGAAGTTTGTGCCAAGGTGGAACTTATCAGGGGACCAACCACAGAAAGGAGTTCAAAGCCTTAACTCCCAGATGCAACTCTTAGACTAAGGCATTCTATAAAATTGCAATGTAACTTCCAAATTTATGGATGTGTACTTGATATTGGGAATAAATTAATACCCAGGGTAGTGGGATACTATTTAGAAACTATTTCAATATCCTTTAAAGAAGATGCCTAGGTAAAAAAAATGGGGTGCAGCAAGTGATAAACTATTTTAAAGTAAATATAGCATGGTTTAAAAAGTTAAGTACTGTATAGATTTTATGAGTGATATCCATAATTTAATTTAAGCTCATTCTTCAAGAAAAAAGTATATTTTTGAGTAATCTTCAATTTCTAAAAATTTATTTTTGTAGGTGATTTTCCCATGAATGAGTCAGTATTATTTTTTCATATTAATTGACATTGTATTTCTGTTTTGAAATTGCCTTTCTTTTGACTGGCTAGGGGTTAAGGGTGAGGATTTCTAATGTATCAAATGATATATTGGTATATATGTGTTCACCTCTGTATCTGTTAGAGAAGAGCTCTCAAGACATTTGTTTTCCCAGGAGACTCAAATCTCTACTTTCTAATATTCTGAAAGTCAATTATTGGTATGTCTAATATTCATCCCACATAATTGTATTTTTATGTCCACATGCATGTTAACCTCTCTGGATTTTAAATGTAACATTTTGAACCTTTTTTTTTTTACTGTAAATACATGAAAATATCTTTGATCTATCCTCATTATTGAAGATGGCAATATTTCATCTTTCTAATGAATGAGTAGTATCCATTATATATGTGTACCAAATTTCTCTTATCAATCCACCCATCGATGGACACCTGGGTTATTTCCGTATCTTCACTATTGTAAATATGCTACAATAAACATAAAGGTACATATATCTTTACTAATAGTGTTTTTATATTTTTGGGGTAAAAACCCAGAAGAGGAATTGCTGGACAATACTGTACTTCTATTCTTAAACAATATGGAACCTCTCCAGGGGTAGTCAACCTTTTTATACCTACCGCCCACTTTTGTATCTCTGTTAGTAGTAAAATTTTCTAACCGCCCACTGGTTCCACAGTAATGGTGATTTATAGGGTAGGGAAGTAACTTTACTTTATAAAATTTATAAAGCAGAGTTATAGCAAGTTAAAGCATATAATAATTACTTACCAAGTACTTTATGTCAGATTTTTGCTAAGTTTAGCAGAATAAATCTTTATAAGACAACTTACTATATAGTTAAATCATTTTATTTATACTTTGGTTGCTCTGCCATTGCCCACCATGAAAGCTGGAACGTCCCCTATTGGGCAGTAGGGATCAGGTTGACTACCAGTGCTCTATACTATTTTTCACAGTGGCTAGACTAATTTACACTTCTACCAACAATGTATGAGGGTACCCATTTCTCCATATCTTCTCCAACACTTGTTATTTTTTTGTCTTATTGATAATAGGCATTCTGACGGGTGTGAGGTAATGTACCATTGTGGTTTGATTTGTTTGTTTGTTTATTTATTTAATTTCCTGAAGTGAGAAGCGGGGAGGCAGAGAGACAGACTCCTGCATTCACCCAACCATGATCCAGCTGGCAAGCCCACTAGGGGGATGATGCTCTGCCCATCTGGGGCTTTGCAACTGGAACCATTTTAGCACCTGAGGCGGAGGCCATGGAGCCATCCTCAGTCCCCAGGGCAACTTTGCTCCAGTGGAGCCTTGGCTGTAGGAGGGAAAGAGAGAGATAGAGAGGAAAGAGAGGGAGAAGGTTGGAGAAGCAGATAGACGCTTCTCCTATGTGCCTCGTTGAGGAATCAAATCCGAGACTTCCACATGCCTGGCCAATGCTCTACCACTGAGCCAATGGGCCAGGGCCATTGTGGTTTTGACTTGCATTTCCATAATATCTAGTAATGTTGAATGTCTTTTCATATGCCTGGTAGCCATGTGTATATCTTCCTTGGAAACATATTTATTCAGGTCCTCTGCCCATTTTATACTCTTTAATTTGATTGTTTTTTTAATCAAAAGTGTCACTTGCAAATATCTTCTCCCATATTGTTAGTTGCCTTTTTCTTTTGAAGATTGTTTCTTTTGCTATGTGGAGCTTTTTAGTTTGATGTAGTTCCCTTTGTTTGCTTTTGCTTTTGTTTCCTTGCCTTTCACAAAATCTCCTCTGACACAAATATCTAGAAGCTTTGTGCCTGTGTTTTCTTCTATGTCTTTTATTGTTTAGGTCTTACATTCAAGTCCTTAAGCCATTTGAAATAATTTTGTGTTTGGTATAAGATTGTGGTTTTTATTTTATTTTATTTTAATATAGCTATACAGTTTCCCATCACCATTATTTGAAGAGACTTTTGAGAGAGGTAATGTTTAAATTGCTATGTTTGTTCTGCTTAATTGTCTAAAATTCAAATATGGGGAATGTGATGCAAAAAACAAACAAAGGAAGAAAAACAGAACAAAAAAACCTTTACTATACATTCCAAAACAGTTCCAGTAGATACTTAATTTCAAAAGCAGGTATTTTAGGAATGTGAATGAGGATTGCTCTCTTTTACCATCTCTTTTCTTTATTTTCCTTTCTCAGTTTCTTAAGGAAAATATAAAATTAGGGGACAAGTTCAGGTAAAGGAACACTTATTATTAGCAGGCATTTTGGCCCCAAATCCCAACATTGTCTCTGGGTCAGCAGGTAGGAATCCATTCAAAAAATCAAATTAGTTTAGATTTACAGCCGTATTAGTTGGAACACCCTCTTTTACTTCCCTATCTCAGGTCTTATGGCTTTGGTAGTAAAGAATGACTGGGTTTGACTGCCCTGTGTGGCCGGGTCAGTGCACACAGAAGAAGGCATCATCTGCTTCTCTCCCCTCCCTCCCCATGTTTTCTCTCTCTTCCCTCCTGCAGCTGGTGGATTCTGTAATGCCACCCCTCCCCCCCCAAACACACACACGGTTGCCGGGTGAATCCCAGTCTGGACACATGTATGAGTCTTTCTATCTCCCCTCCTCTTGCTTAAAAAAAAAAAAGAAAAGAAAAGGAAAGAGTTGGACTAAATCACCCATGGCCTTGGTTCACTCATTTTAAGAAAAAGGCCAGGAGCTACTATCCTGCTTTGTTAGTAGCAGGTGAAAGTGATAAGGAAACTGGAGAAATGGAAAGTAGAGAAATCCAGGCTTCTCACAACACACTGATCTTCAAAGGGCTAAACATTCTTCTGTCCTATCTTACCCTCAAGTCTCATGAAAGGGAATCCATATAAAGAGAGAAGGGGCATTTGTTCCAACCTAGTTCTCTCTACTCCAACTAAATCCCATTCTTTCACTCGTTCCTATTGACATTATGATTAATCAATAAGCAAAAGATTTCATCATAAGGGTGGAGTGAGAAAGGAGACAAGTTTTGAACTGGCATGTCTAACATATATAAGTTGAGTTTTCTGAGCCTTCAGTTTAACACGATCAATTATCCACTACTGTAATTATATCATAGGCTTTTTTTTTTTTTAAGTGAGAGGAGGGGAGATAGACTGACTCTTGCATGTGCCCCAACCAGGCTCCACCTGGTAATCCCTGTCTGGGGCCGATGCTTGAATCAATCAAACCATCTTCAGTGCCCTGAGCCAATGCTTGAACCAACTGAGCCACTGGCTGTGAGAGGTGAGGAAAGAGAGAGAAGGGGGAGTGGGAGGGGAAGAAAAGCAGGTGGTAGCTTCTCATCTGTGCCCTTACTGGGACTTGAACCCGGATTGTCTGGGCTGACACTCTATCCACTGAGCCAGCTAGCTAGGACGATCAGAGGCTTTTTGTTTTGAAATAAATCACAGTTCTACAAATATTTATTCATCTGTATTATATTGGTTCTATTAACCTTTTAAAACTACATTTCAGCAGATTTGATAATAAAAAAATAACTGAAATCCAGACCCTGGAAACCCTATCATGTTCCCTCACTTAACATTTGGAGCACCCACAATCAAAGGTGCATTAAGGTTGGTTGAGGCCCTGGACACAGAACAAAATAATGGGCCACTTGTAAAAAGAGAGAGATAAGGAAAATAAAAATACATGTTAACCATATTTTTATTTTTTTTAAAAATTTATATATTTATTTGTTCATTTATTTTTTTTTTTGTTTTTTGTATTTTTTTGTATTTTTCTGAAGCTGGAAATGGGGAGAGACAGTCAGACAGACTCCCGCATGCACCCGACCGTGATCCACCCGGCACGCCCACCAGGGGCGAAGCTCTGCCCACTAGGGGGCAATGCTCTGCCCCTCTGGGGCATCGCTCTGCCGTGACCAGAGCCACTCTAGCGCCTGGGGCAGAGGCCAAGGAGCCATCCCCAGCGCCAAGGCCATCTTTGTTCCAATGGAGCCTTGGCTGCGGGAGGGGAAGAGAGAGAGAGGAAGGAGGGGGGGTGGAGAAGCAAATGGGCGCTTCTCCTATGTGCCTTGGCTGGGAATCGAACCCGGGTCCCCCGCACGCCAGGCTGATGCTCTACTGCTGAGCCAACCGGCCAGGGCCTGTTCATTTATTTTTTATGACAGGGAGAGAGAGAGAAAGACAGAGATAGGGACAGATAGGGACAGACGGGCAGGAAGGGAGATGAGAAGCATCAATTCTTTGTTGTGACTTCTTAGTCTCCTTAATTGTTCATTAATTACTTTCTCCTATGTGCCTTGAGGGGGGGGGGCTATGGCAGAGTGAGTGACCCCTTGCTCAAGCCAGACACCTTTGGCTCAAGCCAATGACCTTGGGCTTCAAGCCAGCGACCTTAGGCTCAAGCCATTGACTATGGGGTTATGTCTATGATCCCACACTCAAGCCAATGACCTCGCACTCAAGCTGGTGAGCCTATGTTCAAGCTGGATGATCTTTCTCTCAAGCCAGTGACCTCAGGGTTTTGAACCTGGATCCTCTGCATCCCACTCTGATGCTCTATCCACTGAGCCACTGCCTGGTCAGGCAACCATACTTTTAAATAAATAAAAAATATGATGTACTTTTAGTGTTAAAATTGCACATATAAAACTAAACTTGGTATTATTAGAAAAAAGTGTAAAGTTGGAGTTTTTCAGGGCCCTTCAGAAGTTGGGGCCCAGGGCGCGCGCCCAGTGTGCCTGCCATTAAATCTGCCTCTGCTCACAATCTTACTTTACTTACCTACAAATACAGCCTCGTAGGACATCAAAACAGATTTCACATCTCATAGTTAAAAGTTTTAACACAATTTTATGACTCTTTTTCTGATGTAGCAAATGTTATTGTTTATTATTTTGAAAAAATTTATATTTGCATTAATTTGAATGGCTGCCTATTAGTTTATAAGATATTCTGTTATTGTTCTCAGCTTATGTATTGTTTCATAGATCTTATGTGATATTGGGAATCAATTTTATTTTAAATTTGCTTTCAAGTTGTACTGAATATTACATGTAGGTCTTTGATGGTGAGAGGAAATAAGGATGCTAGAATTAAATGAATAGGCACAGGGAAAAGGAACTTAAAACTGTTTTCTTTATATCAGAAGTTCTGCACAGCAGTGTGATGTAATCAGATAATTATATACATTTTCTTTCTCTAAACATTGCTCAGTCAAAGCCATGAAGCTGGTGACACAGTGATGGTTTATCTGTTCCTGTTAGTCAGCTGGGCTGGCTGACTGCTTCCCAGTGATTTCACTTTTTAAACTTTACATAAAAAAATCAATTTGTTTTCTTAATTCAAACTGTATTCACACAGTATACTGCCACATGTTTCTTTAAAGACCTAGTTTTCAAGTAGTTTCCAATTAATAAAAATTGAGAAATGTTTTCTGGTATTAATGAGGTTGTTCAGGATACATGTTGTTTAACTCACAACTCCTCATTTCAGTTATTAATTGTCTCGCTTCTTTTAGATTTAGTGTTAGTTCTTATGTCAGCTCTATATGAAGTCACATAAAAAAATGAAACTTCTTTTTAAATGATCTAATCTTATATCTGGTACAAGCCTAGTGCTTAGTATAATAGTGAAGAAATATTCTACTGCCAATATTAATGAAGATTATTTTTATAAGTGCTTTATAATAGTTAAACATAAGGCATATAATATTAAAATTAGAAAGTAGTAATTTAGAGACAGACCATATTAAAGGGATAATTTTGGGAGTTAAATATTACTTAGTTCAGAGGAACAGAAATAATTGTTACTCTATTATTATCAAATATTTCAATATCTTTCATTATCTGCTCAATTTAATCAATTACATTTTTATTTTTTTAATTAAATTACTTGGGTACATTGGGTAACATGATCCTATAAATTTCAAGTGTACTTTTTTTTCTTTTTCTTTTTTTTTACAGAGACTAGAGAGAGTCAGAGTGAGGGATAGATAGGGACAGACAGACAGGAACGGAGAGAGATGACAAGCATCAATCATTAGTTTTTCATTGTGACACTTTAGTTGTTCATTGATTGCTTTCTCATATGTGCCTTGACCATGGGGCTACAGCAGACCAAGTAACCCCTTGCTCAAGCCAGTGACCTTGGGTCCAAGCTGGTGAGCTTTTGCTCAAACCAGATGAGCCCGCGTTCAAGCTGGTGACCTCAGGGTCGCGAACCTGGGTCTTCTGCATCCCAGTTCGACGCTCTATTCACTGCGCCACCGCCTGGTCAGGCCAAGTATACATTTTTTGATACATTATCTGTATATTGCCCACTACCCAAAGTCAAATCATCTTCCATCACCATATATTTGGCCCCTTAATTATTTTTTTATTAAAGACATACTTTTTGGAAATCTGTAACTTGCTATTAAAATTTATGGTGCATTTTCTTTTTTAGTAGTTATATAGCCCTTATCCATGGCCTTATTTTCTTTATTTTCTAATGTTAGTGTTATTTTTTTTTCTGAATTACAAGTCTTCTTATTATTGTTTTCTCTTAAGATGCATTCGTGGGTGAATTTTAAAGGAAGAATGAGTAAGTAAAGATTTGTAGAGTTTTTTCATGTCCAACAAAGTCAGTATTTTCCTACTTTGCCTTCATATGTACTGACATTTTGATTGGGTATGGAATAATACGTCAGTAATTACCTTTCTCTCCATCATTAATATTTAGAAACCAGAATGGCAGATAAGATTATTGATACTAAACTCAGTTTTGGTTCTTAGTAGGAAGCCATTTTTCTTCTCTCTTTAGAATTTTAGGCTATTCTCTTAAACCTGTGTAATCTGAAATGATAAATTTGAGGTGATGATTATATTTTTCATTCATCTAGTTTTGTCTTTTTAATCCAAAGATTAGAAAATTTGGCTTTGGGAATTTTTTATTTATTAATTATATGATTATTTTCTTATTTCATCTTTTTTTTTCAGAATGCATAATAAGTAGAAATCTATAAACATCTTAAATTGGTTCTTATTTTCACTTACTTATATTTTCTATATCTGGTTCTGTCTCTACCATTATGTGTTCTGGCTATTTAGATTTACCTTTTTCTTTGAATTGTACCTATATATATTTTAATAAACTAAAAATGAAAATTCAGTGAATACACAATGTAAATCTAAAAGTAAATCTCTTTTCTTTTCTGCTTACATTCAGACACAGTGGTACTCTCTTATTCCTGGTTCCACTTTTCTTGGTTCTGCTTTCCACAGTTTCAATTACCCACAGTCAACCATGGCTCAAGAGCATTAAATGAAAAATCCCAGAAATAAAAAAATCATAAATCTTAAATTGTGTGCTGTTACGAGTAGCATGATGAAATCTCAGGTGTCCTACTTCATCCTGCCAAAGATATGAGTCATCCCTTTGTCCACTATATTTATACTGTATATGCTAATTGCTCATTAATCATGTAATAGCTGTCTTGATTATGAGATCGACTGTTGAGGTACTGCAGTGCTTGTATTCAAGTAACCCTTATTTCACTTAATAATGGACCAAAGCATAAGTGTAGTGATACTGGCAGTTTGAATATACCAAAGAAAGCAAGAAAATGCTTCCTTTAAGTGAAAAGTTATATGTATAGGGGAAAACAGCAGTACAGGCTTTATTGCTATCCTTGTGTTTTGGTATACACTGAGTGTCTTGGACCATATTCTCCACTGACAAGGGGGGAAGTACTATATATCTTTTTGAACCTAAGTGGAAAATAAATTTCCTTGCCTTGCATGTTTTTCCTCTGAATATATATTGGAGATAATTTCATTATTGCCTATATAAGTAGATGCATTTCATTTATACCATTGTGTAGATCTCATGTAATTTGCTTTGCCAATCCAATCTTGATAAACATTTACATAGATTTTAGCTTTTGGCTCCCATAAACAATGATAAAATTTTTCAGTTGATTTCTTTATATATACAATTTGTATTTCTATAAAATAAAATCTAGAAATGAAATACCAAATAAAAAGGTACTTGTATTTTAGTATTTTATTATATATTTAATATTTTGTCAAGTTGCTTTCCAGAGATGATGCACAAATTTATATTCCTATGAACAATGGATGCCTATTTCCCCATACTTTGCTAATTCTGGGCATTAATTCACTTTCTTATATATACTGTTTATATTGGCCAAAATAATTGGTGGTCTTTATTTTTTAGTTTTGGTTTGTAATTTTCCAATTATCAGTAAATTTAAACATTTTCAGATACTTTAGTGTCATTTGTGGTTTTGTTTCTTCATGCATGTGAAATGCCCTTTATGTCTTCTATTTTTTCTTAAAATTAAAATAAAAAATTTAACTGTAGTGATTTGGGACCTATTAACATAGTGTAGAAGTAATTTGCGTATCACATATGTTACTATTCTCCTTCTGATTTACAATATGTTTTGAAATTTTGTTTAATGTAGTGTTTTTCCATGTGGAACTGTCATTTTCTATCAATCAAATCTTACATTTTCTGTTGTTTACTAGAGACTGTCCATACTCTTAGATTACTATATATATCTCCATACACATACATACAATGATGTTTAACATTTTAAAGCTAAAACTAAAAATCATTATAGTTATCAGTTTTCTTGTAAGTTTAAAAGTAAGAAATACAACTTAAAATATCCTTCAATGCATTATTCATCAGAAACATAATCAGTTTGATATTAAAAGTGTTTCAGTTTAACAAAATATCAGTATAAATTTTGGTACTACCCAATAACACAAATAAATGCTTTTATGTGCCTATAAATTAAGCAAGAGACAACTCATTAGGTGTCTTTAAGATGAAGACCTCAGCTCTCTTCTCTCAAGGTTATATGCCTGAGAAACTTCTGAGGCTATGAAAAACCAAGAGCTATGAGCAGCTATGATTTATTCTCACTAAATGTACCAGGTGTTTTTAACAGGATAGTTCTTCTGCTTCATGCATTTATTCACAGAGATAAGAGTAGGAAGTGTCAGGTCAAATTCCTGTGGAATATGAACTGTTCAATACGTGACAGGCACTGTGCTAACCTCAGGACATGCAGCCTCCTCACTGATGCTGTGCCGCAGCTTGTTTGGGAGGGATTAGAGTTAGCCCATTTAGTAGGTGAGTAAGCTAAAGCTTTGAGCACTGTGTAATCGCTCAATATCACACGTCTAGCAAGCAGTGTGTAAAGAGAATTTGCTGTATTTCTGATTCCATAGCCCTGTACCCTTACTGCTTATTTCATACTGACACTAGTTGTTTACTGTGTCTGCAAGCTGTTGAAATGGGAGATTTAAGAAGGAAGCCGCTGATTTGCTGAATTCGTTTTATCATAATTAACTCTCTTTATATTTTCTATTTCAAATCTTTAAAATTAAGGAAATTGCTACTAGTTTGTGGTCAACTAGAATGTATTTCTTTTTAGGTTTTTATTTAAATTAAGAATGCAAACTCTAGATTTATACAAAACTGATTTCATAGCCCGTCTCTGAACTTAATAGCTACATGAAATCAGGCAAATTAATTAACCTCTAAATCCCATTATGCTATCTTCTATGAAAATGTATTAATAATAAAGCATACACTTCAAGAGGTTGCAAGGGATGTTAAGTGAATTAAGCTTTTCAAGAGCAAGGAATTTTGTTTTGTTCAGGACCATAACCTAAGCACCTAATAGAGTGCCTATGCATAGTAACTGCTCAATTTGTGGACTAATTATGAAAAGTGCTTATTGCACTCTATATTTGTCACTTTTAGACAGTACAAAAAGTAATCGTACCTGTTTATAGGTCTCTTTAAATGAGATGACTTGAGATTTCTAGTTAAATAAAAATTTCTCACTGAAAATTGGCATCAATGAAATTCTGTGAGTTCTAGTTCCTTATTATCCATCTGCCTTAGCTGCTTATGTGTCTTAGAAATACCCACCCTCTCCTCATTGACTAAACAGAAGAAAGGACAATAAATTAGTGTCAAGATTTTAACTTTTTTAGAAGTAGTTCTTTGAAAATGCCACAGTTTACTGAAATTTGAAGACCAGATGGTTGTCATAGCTGAATATATTTCAAAGAGAGAGGCAGTGGGAAGGAGACAATTTTTAAGTGATGTTGTACTACACTTTACCATTTTCAAAGTCAGATTGGGATTTAACTGTATAAATTCCAGAGGCAGGAGAGCTGTTATCATTGCCAGCCTACTGCATACCCCAGTGCTCCCAGACTGGAGGTGGTTAGGGAACTGAGAATCCACGCTTGCATAGTGTCCCCGTCCAAAGGGTTTGTATAGATTAATTCAGCCACTAGAGTGTAAGTAATTCTGGGGCCATGAAACACTGGCTGTCTTGTTTTTTTATAATTTCTCCAGCATTTAGAAATGATCAATAAAATGTGTTAAGTGAAGGGCTGAAACCAATGACCAGTAGCATTTATATAGCTATTTCTTTTAAACAAGTGTTAAAAAAAAATTTTAAGCAAATGTTTGTAAATTATACATTTATCTTTATTTTCAAGAGAACATTCAGGAAGATCATACATATTCTGGAGAATTTTGTAAAAAATTAAGTTTTTTATTATTTATTTTACAAATCAAGAGAGATCACTAGAACTTGGGTTCTTGATATAGTTAGTTTTGAATTGAAGTTAAAAAATGATCATTCCATAGGTATAGACACATAATAAATCATTACACATACTATAAGTGAAAAAATAATTTAAATCTCTGAAGACAAATGCCCTGTCATCTTGCATGATCTGTAGCAGGGCTGGAGCTCAGAGACTAGTCTTTTAGGTCACTGTTTTTTTCTAGAATGTCAATCAAATTAGTTTCTAATAATAATATGAATATAGCAAATTTGTGTTTTTTGTACTATAGTCATTTGGATTTTTGAATATGAGTTTTATTCATGTTGTTTACCAATATGAAAGTAAAATATGGCATATTTCACAACCTCGGAGAATATTTCTGATATATGTATGCATGTCTTGAGCACGCATGTGTAACTACCTCACATGGGTGCGAGATGAGTTACATTTGGGATTTAAATCATTGTTTTGTAACCTGACAAGATGCTTTGACAGACTGTTAAGACAAAACTACTGTGAAAACTGTTCTCTCATTTACTTTCCATTGCTCAATTATTTTGAGCCTTATCCAAAACAGGGATTCATCACCTCCAGAGAGACGTCAGAAGATGTCAAGATGTAGATTTGTCTTTTTTATCCTTTTCTTGCAAATGAGATTCAATTGTCACAATGACAGAAGATTCAAGCTGGAAAGAAGCTTCCAGTAAAATGTCAGAACTTCATCTCTATATGAGTTGCAACTGGCACATTAATAAGAGTTCATTCTTGTTGGGCTCAACCTCAAGCCAATAATTAAACTCCTGGACAGAAATTGCACAACAGCCAATCAAAAATATGGGATACATAAATTATACAGGGATATCATTTAAAAGGTGCGAGACAGATTCGTTACATCAGCTATTGATTTGTCCTCTTTTGAACTTCAAAGAAGTTCTCTAGTGTCTAACTTTGTGACATGGAAGCCAATAAATGCAGAAAGAAGTGTTGTTTATAGTGACCTCATTATGCTCAGTTTTCACATAATGATCTAAGTCTTGCTGAAAAGACTTTGATCTGGGAAATTGTGCTAGAAGTCTTCCTGAGCCAGAGTTTTCTGTGGCATAAAACTTGTTTTGTGTTGCTGCTGGGTATAGCCAAACCAAACCAGCTTCATTTTGTTAAGGGTGTTCTTTATCCAGCTTTGTTTATTCTGGATATAAGTGCCTTTGATTTTTATATATCAAGATTAGTGTGTGTCTTGAACCCTGTGGTTGACTCCTCAACATTTATGCTAGCTCAGACTATTAGTCTCATGGTCTAATCCATGAGGATTTTATTCCCGTTGCCCACAATAGGTTTAGTTGGAGCGTGTGACCAAATTCTTACTAAAGAGAAATCAGAGTTCCACGAAAGATGAACCCACACTCCTAAGAAAATGCCTGAGGTACCCTTTTCACAAATGAGCACTGACAGTGTGAGAAGGACCCTGGAGACAACGTGCTTCCTTGTTACCAGTGTGACAAAGTAGCTGACAGCATGGAAGGGCCTGGAGACAGAAGGAATCCGGGTCCTTGTTACCATCACTAAGCCGCCCGATCAGTTAATCTTGGAAACTACTGTCTTTTTTTTTTTTTTTTACAAGAGATAAAACATTTTCTTACTTCCTAATACAATTTGAGCTGATGTTTTTGTTACTTAAAACAACAACAACAAAAATAGTCTAATTGAGGTACATCAGCTGAATGAATCCATATTATAAACTCTGCATTATGAGCAGAGGCAGATTAAGGTTGGTTGAGGCCCCAGGCGCAGAAGAAAATATTGGGCCTCTTAAAAAAAAGGGAGAGACAAGGAAAATAAAAATACATGTTAACCATATTTTAAAATAAATAAAAAATATCATGTACTATTAATGTTAAAATGCACATATGAAACCACACTTGGTGTCATTGGAAAAAAATATAAAGTTGGGGTTTTGCAGGACCCTTCAGAAGTCGGGGCCCAGGGCACGTGCCCAGTGTGCCTGCCATTAAATTTGCCTGTAATTATGAGTATATGGATATTCTAATTTTAGACTTTAAGAGCAGGACAAAAGCACTAAAAGGGGTTTCTGCAAATAGCTCTAAATAAAAATTGTATGCATTTATATATAACAAGTTCACAAGAAATACTTTATCATCCCAATAACCCATGTGGCTAAGGGAATTATTCTGACTAAACCTACTTACCCTGGCAATGTGCCACAGTGGTTTGTCACCCCCCACTTCATCGCTCCCCCACCCCCAGTATACTCTGTGATAGGTGCTTCTGGATTTAGAGCATTGATAAAAAATGATCACAATGATATCATAGCCAGAGTTTATCAATTGTTTTCTATCTAAAATTTGCTATTCTAAGATGTGTCCAAGCTAAGCTGAATAATAGCGGTTACCCACACTTTTGATCTTTCTTCTGAGAACACTGTGTCTTTTGTGTCTATATTGTATACTGTTTGGCAGCTGCATTTTCTATAGGGGGCTAGAAGGGTCACTGGATACTGGGATATTTGAGGGTGAATTTTAATCCTGCTTTGGCTGGAAAACTTACTTTCTGCTTGAAAAATGAGCCCAAAGTGAATGTCACATTGTACCAAACATGAAAGCAGTAATGCTTTCTGTCATAGCCTCAGTTTCCCCAATGGCAGAGCTGTAGACAGGACTTGCCTCCAACTAGTTTACTTGTGAAACAATTCTGAGAGAAGTAAGAAACTGCAGAGAATGAAACAGAGGGAAAAAAAATTTTTTAAAGGCACACAGTCAGGTTGCTGCCATATGAATCATTGTTTCTTGATCTTTTTGGGACCCTCTGACATATAGAATATGCCTCAAAATTGTCTGCTTAAGGAACATAGGAAGGAACATTTCTCCATTAGTTCTCATGCCCCACCGGTCAGAATCTCCCATGTATAACTCCCCCATCCAGGTTACCTATATGTGAGTGTCATGAGAGTTCCCATAGGTATCCATGAATTGAATTCACAAAAGCCCAGAAAGGGAAGCAAGAAATACAAAATGCTCCAGAAGATGCTGGCAATGTATCTGCAAGTTTGACCTGTGGTTACAATAGAAGATGATTTGAGGGGATCTGAAGTGGGGAATCAGAGGTTTCCAATACATTTCCTTTCCAATACTATGAATTAATCTCTTCCCCACCCCTCTCCCAGGTAGAGATAAGTAGTTCTAAGACTTCTGTGTTTCTCATGACGAGTATTTTGTAGGTAGTATTGGTTCTGGAAAGTAAATAGCTATAAAGGGGCACCATAAAAAATTGAGAAAGAAACAAAATGGATGTGAAGGAAGAAATAATAAATTACACACACACACACACACAAAACATTGGGGAAAATATACAGAAAGTAAGAGGGCACAGAAAAATATT
This sequence comes from Saccopteryx bilineata, assembly GCF_036850765.1. Taxonomy (NCBI): domain Eukaryota; kingdom Metazoa; phylum Chordata; class Mammalia; order Chiroptera; family Emballonuridae; genus Saccopteryx; species Saccopteryx bilineata. The sequence goes on from NC_089493.1 coordinate 247,014,653, forward strand.
TCTCAAAGTCATTCTGTAGAAGTAATGAGAAGGATTTGGAACCAAGCAAGGTATTTTTTATTGAATAGTTTGGATAATTCAAGAAACTGAAGATTCTGTGGAGATGAAACTGTGTACTATCTATGTGACAATATATCACATAGAGATGGTGGTTGATGCTTGGTGAAAGAGATTGGTGGGGTTATTAGAACAAAAGAAAAGGGATCCAAGGAGAAATAAACATGTCACTTTTCATGCATGACTTTAGCACAGAGAAATATGACTAGGCACACAAAAGCAGTTTATATGTGAAAGAGCTTGAAGGAAACCATCATAGTTAGTTCGATGGCAATGTCGCCCAGAATTGTGCATGTGTGTCTATATATGCTTGTCTCAGGCAATCAATGACATATGAAGTTAAATCAAAATAACTATAATTCACATGATGTCAGAGATTCCAGACTGAAATTAATTAGTGAATTGATTATTTAGCAAAGTATATCGATAGAACACTAGTCATGATCTATCTAGTACATGCTTTAAAGATAAAAAGGATACTCTGGCGAAGTACACCCATAGCAAATATACTATTCTTCAGAGTTATACTGGATACTAATATTGTAAAGGCTTCAAAAAATCTTGAAGGACTAAACCAAGTACATTTTGTTAAATAATGGTGACCCAAATTTACTCTCAAGTGTAATGGAATTTTGGAAATGCTATAGGTAGACAAAATGTTTTAGATTTCAGCGAGCTTTTTGACAAGGTATTTTATGGTATTCTTGTGAATATGATGATGATATATGGATTAGGCTTTAGCAAAATTAGGTCAGCTTGGGGCTGGTGAAACTACTCTTCTCAGAGTATTGAATAATGGGTCATTGCCAGCACAAACGAGTTCCCTGGTGGCATGATACAGAGCTCTGTCCTTGGCACTGCCATGCTTAACTTGTTCATAAATAACTCAGTTATCTGAAATACATACTTTGCAAATTTTTAAAAACAGTAATGTTGCAAGAAAGAGTTAGTCCTCTACAATGTGCTGTGTGTTGTGGAGTATAGTATGTTTTGGATCAGGTATACCTGAGTCCAGGCTTTAGCCTGGCTGTTTATTCTTTGTGGTCTTTGTCATGTTACCTAGCCTTGTAGAGTCTCTTGTTTTCTAACAAATAAATAAACATGAAGTTAATTATATTAAAGATAGTAAATTAAATGTGAAAAGTAAAATCCTTTACTTAATTATTGGTTGTAGGAAATGATACGTTAGCACCAAGAGTCTAATTAACTTGACAGATTATAATAAAAGAGGCATGTTTTTGTTTGTTTGTTTTTTGTATTTTTCCAAAGTTAGAAGCGGGGAGGCAGTCAGACAGACTCCCGCATGTGCCTGACCAGGATACACCTGGCATGCCCACCAGGGGCAACGCTCTGCCTGTCTGGGGCATTGCTCCATTGTGGCCGAGCCATTCTAGTACCTGAGGTGGAGGCCATGGAGCCTTTCTCAACACCCAAGTCAACCTTGCTCCAATGGAACCTTCGTTGTGGGAGAGGAAGAGAAAGAGAGGAAGAAAAAGAAGAAGGGGGATTGGGAGAAACAGATGAGCACTTCTTCTGTGTGCCCTGACCAGGAATTGAACACGGAACTTCCATGTGCTAGGCCAATGCTCTACCACTGAGCAAACCAGTCAGCGACTAAAAGAGGCATGTTTTAAAGGTTATAGATGTAGCCTGACCAGGCGATGGCACAGTGGATAGAGCATCAGACTGGGACGCAGAGGACCCAGGTTCAAGACCCTGAGGTCACCAGCTTGAGCACGGTTTATCTGATTTAAGCAAGGCTGACCAGCTTGAGCCCCCCAGTCAGGGAACATATGAGAAAGCAATCAATGGACAACTAAGGTGCCCAAAGATTGATCCTTTTCATCTCTCTCCCTTCCTGCCTGTCTGTCCCTATCTCTCCCTCTCTCTGTCTCTGTTACCAAAAATAAATAAATAAAATAAAGTTTATAGATGTAAAATATGTTTTAAAAGTTTATTATATAGATATATAAGACAAAACCTGACTTTACCTGAATTGTATTTCTTATGATAGACCTTGGGAATTAAACTGATAGCAAGCTCAAGATTAGGCAGAAATATAGATGCAAGTACTCTGAGTTAATGCAATCTGGACAACAATTGTAAAACTTCATGTTAAGACCAAGGCAAATATTTACTGTACTGTGTTTTGGCTACTACCACATCTGCACCATTCCATCTGGCTTAAAGGAAGCATGGACAATGTCTATCATATCCATAATGGGTGACTTGCTTGGAAAACATCAGAACATGTTTTATTAAGACAGTAATGGGGACCACACAAGAGGCATTCAGTGGAGTTATACCAGCAGATAATTGAAGGGTGATCTTCTGAAACGGGGGCCCTAGCCTCGTGCTCTTGATGTTTCACAAGTCAGTGAGGCAGATAAGAAAATTTGGTAAAAAATCCGGCTGAATATAAAACATGAGTATACTCATCTTTAGAAATTAAAAAAGGAGGAGGAGGAGGAAGGAGATGGAGGAGAAGGTAGAAGAAGAGGAAGAAGAAGAAGAAGAAGAAGAGGAGGAGGAGGAGGAAGAAGAAGAAGAAGAAGAAGAAGAAGAAGAAGAAGAAGAAGAAGAAGAAGAAGGAAAAAAAAGAAAGAAGAAGAAGGAGAAGGAGAAGGAGGAGGAAGAAGGAGGAAGCAGAAGAAGAAGGAGGAGGAAGGGAAGAAGAAGAAGAAGGAGGAGGAGGAGAAAAATAAGAAGAAGAAGAAAAGAGAAAGAAGAAAGAAGGAGGAAGATGAAGAAATCCTTCTTACAGAGAAATGAGTTTCATCATGATCTTTCTGGAGTTCTGCATTTGGAAGGAGAAGGGCAGAGATTACCGCCAAAGCATTTCCAATGCAGAATTCTCAGACCTAATAAAGTTAACATGGAAGAAAGATAAAGAAAAAAAATTGTCTCTAACTCTGTACAACAAATTTGATTGAAAGGGGCAAGACTTTCAATCTTGCCTTTGCTACTTTTAGATTTTCATTTTTCCCTCCTTCTGTTCTTTTTGTGTTTGTGTATGTATTGTGTGTTTAACATCTTTGTGGTCACCTATTCCTATGCTCAGAATTTTGTTTCTTAGACATTAGTTCTGTACTACAGGAAATTAAAGCATTTGGGATTTTAAAATCCAACAAACTTCTATTGATTATGTGTTATTGTGTGAAGGGATCTGTATACCACTTACCCAATATTCAGTTCTCCAAACACTGCAGGCTTTTACCTGGACACATGGACAGTGGTGACCTGCCTGCAGTTAATAGAAAGGTGAACACTGTGAGCCATGACTCGGATTCATTGAATCAGGCACACAGAAAATAATTGTTAATTTTTTTAAAATACCTATGTTTGGGTTTTAATTATTCTTATTATGAAAATAGTGTGTAGATCACTACAGATAACATATAAAATATAAAGAGCAAAATAAATATAAAATATAATCTATAATTTTGGTTATATTTTTGGTGGTAAAGGCCTTACTCAAAGAAGACATAAAAATAATACCAAAATAATAATGTATAATAATTAGATCTCATTATAACTTGAGATAGCCAATATTATTATACTCATTTTAGAAAAGAAATAAAACCATACAAATAATGGCTGATACCAACCCAAGAAGACCTAGAAATAACACAACTGAAAACTGGAGGTAGACAACACCAAGCCTAGACTCAACCAGCTCTACAAACAATACACCCAAACACACAAACATAATGAGAAGACAGAGAAGTATAATCCAAATGAAACCACAAGGGAAACCTCCAGGAGATGAACTGAGTGATATGGAAATAACCAGACTTCTGGATGCAGAGTTTAAAATAATGATTGTTAAGATGCTTAGGGATTTTAGAACAACAATAGATGGTCATTACGAACACCTAAATAAAGAAATAGCAAGTATAAGAAAGGATATTGAAATATTAAAAAAGATTCAGTTGGAGATGACATATACAATATCAGAAATGACCACAATGGAAGGAATTAAAAACAGGATGGATGGAGCTGAGGATTGAATCAGTGAGTTGGAGGACAAGTTGAACGAAAACATGGAAGCAGAGCGGAAAAAAGAAAAGAGACTCAAAAAGTCTGAGGAAACTCTTAGAGAGCTCTGTGACAACATGAAGAGAAATAACATTCACATCATAGAGGTTCCTGAAGAAGAAGAGAAAGAACAAGGGATACTTTGTTCAATCATATCATAGCTGAAACCTTCCCTAAATTAAGGCAGGGAAAACTCTCACAAGTTTAAGAAGCACAGAGAACTCCATTAAAGAGAAACTCAAAGAAATCTACACCAAGACACATCATAACTAAAATACCAAAGCTAGGCCTGACCAGGTAGTGGCGCAATGGATAGAGCATCAGACTGGGATGCAGAGGACCCAGGTCCAAGACCCCGAGGTTGCCAGCTTGAATGCCGGCTCATCTGGTTTGAGCAAAAAAGCCCACCAGCTTGAAACCAAGGATGCTGGCTCCAGCAAGGGGTTACTTGGTCTGCTGAAGGCCCACGGTCAAGGCACATATGGGAAAGCAACTAAAGTGTTGCAACACGCAATGAAAAACTAATGATTGATGCTTCTCATCTCTCTCCATTCCTGTCTGTCTGTCCCTGTCTATCCCTCTCTCTGACTCACTCTCTGTCTCTTTAAAATAAATAAATAAATAAATAAATAAATAAATAAATAAATAAAATACCAAAGCTAAGTGATAAAGAGAAAATATTAAAAGCTGCTAGAGAAAAAAAGGCTATCATCTACAAAGGAGCCCCCATAAGGATGACATCCAAATTCTCAACAGAAACACTTGAGGCCAGAAGGGAATGGTAAGAAATATTCAAAGTAATGCAGAACAAGAACCTATAACCAAGACTACTTTATCCAGCAAAGCTATCATTTAAAATGGAAGGAGAAATAAAAAGCTTCCCAGACAAAAAAACAAAAAAACAAAAACAAAACCTCAAGGAATTCATTACAACCAAGCCAATGCTTCAGGAAATGTTAAGGGGCCTGTTGTAAACAGATCAAAGTGGGAAAATAATACAGCAAAAGAGGAATACAGCTTTAAAGAATAAAATGGCAACAAACAAACAACTACATATCAATAATAACCTTAAATGTAAATGGATTAAATAATCCAATCAAAAGAAATAGGGTAGCTGCATGTATAAGAAAACAGGACCTGTACATATGCTGTCTACAAGGGACACACCTCAAAACAAAGATGCACATAGACTGAAGGTCAAAGGATGGAAAAAATATTTCATGCAAATGGCAGTGAAAAAAAAGCTGGGTTAGCAATACTTATATCAGAAAATGGACTTTAAAACAAAGACTAAGTAAGAGATAAAGAAGGTCACTACATAATGATAAAGGGAACAATCCAACGGGAAGTAATAACCATTATAAATATCTATGCACTTAATCTAGGAGCACGCACACACACACACACACACACACACACACACACACATATAGCAGATTTTGATGGATATAAAGGGCAAGATCACAGCAATACTATAATAGTAGGGGATTTCAATAGGCCACTAACATCACTAGATAGATGCTCAAGAAAGAAAATTAACAAAGAAACAGCAGACTTAAAGGACAGACTAGATTAACTCGATTTAATAGATATTTTTAGAACTTTTCACCCTAAAGCAGCAGAATATACATTCTCTTCAAGTGCTCATGATACATTCTCTAGGATAGACCACATGTTAGGGCACAAAAGCAGTCACAACAAATTTAAGAAGATTGAAATCATATCAAGCATTTTCTCTGATCACAGTGGAATGAAACTAGAAATCAACCACAATAGAAAAACTCAAAAATTCTGAAATACATGGAAACTAAATAGCAGGTTGTTAAATAACGTATAGTTTAACAATGAGATCAATGAAGAAATAAATAAAATCCTAGTAACAAATGATAACGAGCATATGACAACTCAAAATTTATGGGAAACAGCAAAAGCAGTACTGAGAGGGAAGTTCATCGCATTACAGGCATACTTTAAGAAGCTAGAAAAAGCTCAAATAAACAACCTAACCCTGCTTCTACAAGAACTAGAAAAAGAACAAGTAAAGCCCAGAAGTAGTAGAAGGAAGGAAATAATAAAGAGCAGAGTGGAAATAAATGACATAGAGGCTAAGGAAACAATACAGAGGATCAAAGAAACCAGAAGCTGGTTCTTTGAAAAGTAAACAAGATCGATGAACCTTTAACTACATTCACCAAGAAAAAAAGAGAAAGAACTCAAATAAATAAAAGTAGAAATGAGAGTGAAGAAATAACAACAGACAAAACAGAAATACAAAATATTGTAAAAAAAATACTATGAAGAATTGTATGCCAAAAAAAAGACAACCTAGATGAAATGGAAAAATTGCTTGACACATACAATCTTCCAAAAATCAATCTGGAAGAATCAGAATACTTAAACAGACCAATTACAACAAATGAGATTGAAACAGTTATCAAAAAACTCCCAACAAAGAAAAGTCCTGGGCCTGATTCCTTCACAAGAGAACTATACGAAATATTCAAATAAGAACTAAATCCTATCCTTCTCAAGCTATTTCAAAAAATTCAAGAGGAAGGAAGATGTCTAAGCTCCTTTTATGAGGTGAGCGTAATTCTGATTCCAAAACCAGGCAAAGACAACACACAAAGAAAGAAAATTATAGGCCAATATCCATGATGAATATAGTGCTCAATTTCTCAACAAAATATTACCAAACCGGATCCAGCAATATATGAAAAAAAATCATAAAACATGATCAAGTGGAATTTATTCTTGGGAGGCAAGGCTGGTGCAATATTTGCAAATCAATCATTGTGATTCATCACATAAATAAAAGGAGGGAGAAAAACCACATGATAATTTTAATAGCTGCAAAAAAAGCATTTGATAAAATTCAGCTCCTATTCATGATTAAAACTCTCAGCAAAGTGGGAATACAGGGAACATACCTCAACATGATAAAAGCCATCTATGACAAACCCACAGTCAGCATCATACTCATTGGGCAAAAATTAAAAGCAATCCTTTTAAGATCAGGAACAAGGCAGGGGTGTCCACTTTCACTACTCTTATTCAACATAGTTCTGGAAGTCCTAGCCTCAGCAATCAGACAACAAGAAGAAATAAAAGGCATCCATAATTGAAAAAGAAGAAGTAAAACTATCATTATTTGCCGATGATATGATATTGTATATAGAAAACCCTAAAGTCTCAGTCAAAAAACTACTGGACCTGATCAATATATTCAGCAAGGTGGTAGGATATAAAATTAATACTCAGAAATCAGACACTTTTTTATACACCAACAATAAACTGTCAGAAACAGATATTAAAGAAACAATCCCCTTCACTATTGCAATCAAAAAAATAAAGGAGGAAATTTAACCAAGGATATTAAAAGACTTGTACTCAGAAAATTATAAAACATTGATAAAAGAAATCAAGGAAGATACAAACAAGTGGAAGCATATACTGTGCTCATGGTTAGGAAGAATAAACATCATTAAAATGTCTATATTATCCAAAGCAATTTATAAATTCAATTCAATACCAATTAAAATATCAATGACATACTTCAAAAATATAGACCACATATTTCAAAAATGTATATGGAACCAAAAAAGAACACGAATAGCCTCAACAATCTTGAAAAGGAAGAATAAAGTGGGAGGTATCACACTTCCCAATATCAAGTTATATTACAAGGCCATTGTACTCAAAACAGCTTGGTACTGGCATAAGAACAGTCATATAAATCAATGGAACAGAACAGAGAACCCAGAAATAAATACACAGCTTTATGGACAACTGATATTTGACAAAGGAGGTAAGAGCATAGAATGGAGTAAAGATAACCTTTTTAATAAATGGTGTTGATAAAATTGGACATCTATCTGCAAAAAAATGAAACTAGACCACCAACTTACACCATTCACAAAAATAAACTCAAAATGGATAAAAGGCTTAAATGTAAGTTGTGAAACCATAAGCATCTTAGAAGAAAACATAGGCAGTTAGTTCTCCGACATCTCTCGCAGCAATGTATTTGCCGATTTATCTCCACCAGCAAATGAAATAAAAGACAGGATAAACAAATGGGACTATATCAAACTAAAAAGCTTTTGCACAGCTAAAGACAATAAGAACAGAATAAAAAGACAAACTACACAATGGGAGAACATATTTGACAATACGTCTGATAAGGGGTTAATAACAAAAATTTATAAAGAACTTCTAAAACTCAACACAAGGAAAATAAACAATCCAATCAAAAAATGGGCAAAAGAAATGAGTAGACACTTTTCCAAAGAGGACATACAGATGAACAATAGGCATATGAAAAAATGCTCTACATCACTAATCATTAGAGAAATGCAAATTAAAACCACAATGAAATATCACCTCTCACCAGTCAGAATGGCGCTCATTAACAAAACAACACAGAATAAGTGCTGGCGAGGATGTGGAGAAAAGGGAACCCTCCTGCACTGCTGGTGGGAATGCAGACTGGTGCAGCCTCTGTGGCAAACAGTATGGAGATTCCTCAAAAATTAAAAATGGAACTGCCTTTTGACCCAGCTATCTCACTTTCAGCAATATACCCTAAGAACACCATAGCACTGTTCCAAAAGGAGAAATGCACCCCCATGTTTATGGCAGCATTGTTCACAATAGTGAAGATCTTGAAACATCCCAAGTGTCCATCAGTGGACGAGTGGATTAAAAAGCTTTGGCACATATATACTATGGAATACTACTCATCCATAAGAAATGATGACATCGGATCACTTACAACAACATGGATGAACCTTGATAACATTATACTGAGTGAAATAAGTAAATCAGAAAAAACTAAGAATTATATGATTCCATACATAGATGGGACATAAAAATGAGACTCAGAGACATAGACAAGATTGTGATGGTTATGGGGCGGGGTGGGTGGGGGGAGAGGAAGGAGAGGGAGGGGGTAGGGGGAGGGGAGGGGCAGAAAGATAACCAGATAGAAGGTGATGGAAGACAATTTGACTTTGGGTGAGGGATATGCTTCATAATCAAATGTCAAAAGAACCTGGAGATGATTTCTCTGAACATATGTATCCTGATTTATCAATGTCACTCCATTAAAATTAATAAAAAACAAACAAACAAACAAATAACAACGAAGGATCAGAGAGGAAAGCAATTTTCACATGGTCACATAGTCAGGAAGTGATAGAGCCATATTTGGTCACATAAAATCTGACCCAGAGAGCACGTGCTAAACCAGTATGTTTAATTGAAATGAGAATCACCTTTAGAAAGTTTATTAACAAGGTATAGGATAGAAAACAAACAAATCAATTTTAGTCAGTATATGTTATGAAAATATTCATATCCAAAATATATAAAGACTTTTTAAAAATAATAAAATATAGGTATCTCCCTTATTAGAAAAAAGGAATGAATATGATTAGGGAATTTAAGAAGAAATATAAATATATTCAAGCATTTCAGTGTTCTTTTTAATAAGGAAAACATGAATTTTAAAAATGAAGTTTTATTTTACTCATCAAAATAGCACGATTTAAAGGAAGATTTATAACAATCATTTCAAGTTTGTGGAAATAAACATCTTTATACAGTGTAAATAGAACAACCTTTTCAGCCTGACCTGTGGTGGCGCAGTGGATAAAGTGTTGACCTGGAATGCTGAGGTTGCTGGTTCAAAACCCTGGGCTTGCCCGGTCAAGGCACATATGGGAGTTGAAGCTTCCTGCTCCTCCCCCCTTCTCTCTCTCAATCTCTCTCTCTCTCTCTCTCTCCTCTAAAATGAATAAATAAATAAATAATTTTAAAAAAAGGAAATCCATTAAAAAAAAAGAACAACCTTTTCAGAGGGAAATTTAGCATTATTAGTAAAAAATTAAAATTTTTTTTTCAGAGACAGAGAGTCAGAGAGAGGGACAGATAGGAACAGTCAGATAGGAAGGGAAAGAGATGAGAAGCATCACTTTTTGTTGTGACACCTTAGTTTTTTATTGACTGCCTTCTCATATGTGCCTTGACACGGGGCTACAGCAGAGCTAGTGATCCCTTGCTCAAGACAGCGACCTTGGGCTCAAGCCAGTGACCTTGGGTTTCAAGCCAACAACCTTTGGGCTTAAGCCAGTTACCATGGGGTCATGTCTATGATCCCAAGCTCAAGCCAACAACCCTGCACTCGAGCTGGGTGAGCCCATGCTCAAGCCGGCGACCTCGGGGTTTTGAACCTGGGTCCCCGTGTCCTAGTCTTATGCTCTATCCACTGTTCCACCGCCTGATGAGGCAATGGAATTTTAAAATATATATCCCTGTTTAGATAGTTCAGTTGTTTAGAGCACAGGAGTTTCTGGTCTGATCCTAGGTCAGGGCACATACAAGAACAGATAGATGTTCCTGTCTGTCTCTGTCTTCCCCCATTTTCTCTCTCTGAAATCACTAAAAAATTAAAAAGTTTTTAAATATAAAATTTATATTCTTCACTTTCAAGACATGGTGTTATAAAAACACATACAAAAGACATATATTAATGAATATTTTTTAGAGCATTAAACAAATTGACAGGAGCTCTAATACCTTTAAAGGAATAGTTCAAGTTGTGATGATAATAGTAATGGTTGTTAATAGTTACAAAGGCTTTTTTGTATCACTTATTCCACCAATGATTTTCTAGGCATTATTTTATCTAATTACAATAAAGATCAACTTTAAGGTATCAGTGCACCAATTTACATATGTAGAAATTGAGTCATACAAAGATGAACTAGTTTGTCAGTGATCGCATAGCCAGAAAGTGAGGAGCCAGGATTTGGCCCTATAGGCTATACTTATATATGCTCTGACATTCTTCAAAGTGACTAAAAGATCTAGGTAGCACTTGAAGGTATATATGTTCAATGAAGAAAGTAAATTGCTGTGTGTATTCTTTATCCATTTATGGCTTTACTTGAAGAATTAAAACTTGACCAGTTTTCCTGTTGTGGCTTTAAAATTTTTTCTTGTTAATTTACAAGACCTAAATTACATTTTACCAACTCTATACTTTCCCAATTTTTACATCCTTTTCTTTAAATATGTATTATTTGTAAATAAGTATTTTTCTTATAAATCAATTCAAAAAATTTTTTAAGTTATAGATTTAGGTTTAAACCTATATCTGTTAAATAATCTAATATTATGGATGCTGGTTTTTAAAGCTTTATTGATTTGGTTTTCTTTATACCACGGACTTACACTTTTGTATTGTGTCAATATATATGATCTCATAATTTTGAAAATTTATGTTTTTTGGCGTTCTAGAGTTTATCTTTTTAATTTAAGAAAATCGTATTCATGACTTCTCTTTATTATTTTGGAAACTTTAAATAGCATCCTTTGATTTGATATCAGAAGACTTAGAAATTACTATATTTTAACTTTCTCACTCCTGCTTCTCTTCTACTTTCATTCATTATTAGTTTTATTTTGTTGATCTTCCTGGCTTAGACATTTCTTTATATATCTATTTTTTTGCAGTGTCTTTTCAGAACTCTTACCCATATTTTGTTGGATTTTTTTTTTTTGTTTTCTTAACATTGAGTTGTAAAATGTCTATATGTCCTGGATATGAGTCTTTTATCAGATTTGTATTTAATGGATATTTTAAACCAACCTATGACTTGACTTTTCATTTTCATAGTGTTTTTAAAAGCAAATTTAAAAAATTATGATTAAGACCTACTTACCTATTTTTTTTTCTTTCATGGATCATGCTTTTTTGTGACCTATGAAGGAAATCAGTACCTATACCTAAGTTTTGAAGAGATTTTAAATTTTTTCTTCAATAAGCTTTATGGTTTTTGCTTTTAGTATTTGGTTTCTTAAAATTTTTGGTCTTTAAATCAGGAATGGATATTGAATTTTCTTCTAAAGACTCTAAATCTATTTATGTAATCAAAAGTAATTGTTTTTTAGAAGAAAGTTCTTGTTCCAAGTTTTAAATTGTATATTTTGTATGTGTATGCTACAAATCTTTAGAAGTCTTTTCTCAGTCATGTTATTTTGTTTGTTTGGTTGTTTAGACTTATTTATTCGTATAAATTTTTTATATGTATATTTTAACATGAGTAGATTTTTTTGTGTGTGCTTTAAGCTTTTCTTACATGTTTCCTTTTAGAAACTTCTTTGCTAAATGTTAAGCTAGAAGTCTCAATACTATATTCATCCCTTAGGCAATTTTCATTGTCTGTGGATATGCCAGAATCACTTTCTATTTTTCATACTCTACAAGGAAAATATATTTCCAATAATCTAAGATATTCTGTAGTTCTTTAGTCAATCTATTAATGCACTATTTGAACAAATATGTATATAATGCCTATTATATTTTAGGCATAGTGTAATGAGTTGAAGATACAGCAAAAAATACATACACTGACTCTGCATTTATGGGCTAATATTTTAGTGTGAGATAAGAATTAAATTGTTATTTATTTATTTGAAATTAGGATGGAAGCTATGAAGACCATGTATAAGTTGCTAAAGTGAGCTTTGTACAGTGGGCATGAACTGCTAGTAAAAATTTGGGAAAGACTTTCTTGGAGATAGGTTCTATTTAAGTGAGTTCTAAAGAAGAGATAGGAGTTGCCTAAGAGGAGGAAGGGTGCACAGGGGGAGCATTTGAGGGAGAAAGAACAAAGCAAACAGCATATTCTTATAAATGACTTTTCAAACTTCATCCTTTGAAACCCCATACTCTTGGATTCTGAACTCTGCCCATCTGATTTTGTTTATTGGTGCATTGCAGAAGATTTTAATCCTGGAGTAGTTGTTTTGGAAAATGATTTTTTTTAATTTAAATATTTATTTACTTAATTACTTACTTATATATTTTTATTATGTAAGAGAATGGAGATAGTGAGATAGACTTCTGATACGCCCCAACCAGATCCACTCAGCAAGCCCCCTATGGAGTGATGCTCTGCCTATATGGGGTGTTACTCCATTGCTCTGCAGCTGAGCTATTTTTAGCACCTGAGATGGAAGCCATGGAGTCATCCTCACTTGAGTCAATAAAGCCATGGCTGTAGAGGTGGGAGAGAGAGAGAAAGAGAAGAGAGAGAGAGAGAAGGGGGCAGGAGGTGAAGAAGCAAATGTTTACTTCTACTGTGTGCCCTGACTGGAAATCAAATCAGGGACATCCACACACCAGGCCAGCACTCTACTGCTGAGCCAACAGGCCTTATTTTTTATTTATTTTTATTTATTTATTTGTTTGTTTATTTAGAAAATAAAATTTGATGAGGTGACTGATCAATAAGAGTACATAGGTTTTAGGTAAACATCTCTGTAGCATAGAACTGTTGATTGTTTTGGGAAAAGTTTTTAAGAGTATTCATCTGAGTCTGTATTCTCTTGCTATTCAACTCTGCATGTGACTGGATTCTTATGAAAAACATCTACACCTCTTTTTCCCATTATTTTTTTCTGATGGAGCACGATGCACAGCTCAATCCAGGACTGATGGAAATGCCATGAGTTACGACCCTGTGGTGTAGTTTTCAACCAATAAGAGCCACAGTTTCATTAAAAAATTGGCTAAACCTCCATGTCCTCGATTGGAAGTCTCTCAAGGGGTATTGTAAATGCTATCCCAGTGTGTTCTAGTGGGATTCAGTCCTATAATTTTTTTTTTAGGTGAGAGAAGGGAGATAGTGAAGCAGATTCCCACATGTGCCCCCACTGGGAACCCCTGGGAACCCCCATCTTGGGCCAATGCTCAAATACTGAGCTATTTTTAGCACCTGAAGCTGATGCTCAGACCAACTGAGTTATCCTCAGTGCTGAGAGTCATGCTGGAACCAATCAAGCCAGTGGCTTGAGTAGAGGAAGAGAGAGAGGAGAAGGAAAGGGAATAGAAGAGAAGCAGATGGTCACTTTTCCTGTGTGCCCTGACTAGGAACACAGGGACTCTGGGACGTCCATATACTGGGCCAACACTTTATCCACTGAGTCACCAGCTAGGGCTGAGTCCTTGCTTTCTGGATGATGCAACCTTTATAGATATTGTTACTTTCAGACATCATTTCTCAATTCTCCTTCCAGTGTTTCCTGATATTTCTCCCAAATTGATTACTTCTGTCTTATCTTTATATCTGAGGAAACCCAAATAAATCTAGCCAGTTGTTACTGGAGGTAGTTCCTGGAAGCAGATTATTAGAATAGGATATTTGAATTATGTAATTTATCTCCTTGAGGGGCTTAGGTTTTTAATTTTGTTTAAGTTCACATTATGTTTTCTTTTAAGATTTTCAGGACTTGTTCAGGACATCTTTGTCTATTTAAACCCATGTTTCAAAGATATTTTTTCTTGTTTTTTCCTGGGAGTTTTATACTTTTGGGTTTTATGTTTAAGTCTTCAGTCCATTATGATTGAATTTTGAGGTACAGTGTGACATATGAGGTCCAGCACCAGATGTTGAAATGACTATCCTATATACCTTTTAGATTGCTTTGACTCTGGTAAAAATTAATTTGGCCATATTTGTATGAGTCTGTTTCTGGACTCTCTCTTATGCTCTACATTGCTCCATTTGTTTATATTTACACTAATATCACACTAATTAAAATCTAAGTGTTATAATGAGAATTAAAATCAGATCATTTAAGTCTTCTAGAACTGTACTTGTTTGTCAAGAGCATTTTAACAATTTTGGATGCTTTATATTTTTTATAAATGTTATTAACATTACTTTTCAGAAAAGACTCTACATAGCATTTATTTTATAAAGCAATTTAGATCAAATTGTTATATTTAAAATATTTTTTTCTATGTATAAATATCATTTATCTTTCTTTTTACTTAATTATTCAAACTCAGCACTGTTTTGTAGTTTTTAATGTTGAGTTCATGTATATTTTATTAAATTTGTTTATAACTGGGTTTTTTCCTATGATAGTTATTTTTAAGTTTATTTTCAGCATTTTTTTGCTAGTACATTGAAATACAGTTGACTTTTGTATGCAGACCTAATGTACTGAGGCTATCTTTTTTTAAAAATTGAATTTATTAGGATGATACTAATTAACATAATCATACAAGTTTCAGGTGTCCAATTCTACAACATGTTTCTGTACAAAGTATTATGTTCACCCCTAGCCCAAGTGAAGTCTCTGTCCATCACCATTTATCCCCCCAAAACACTCTTGAACCTCCTTGTTGGTTAAATAAGTTTGTAAATATGATGTATATGTTTTTTTTCTTATACTTTGCATTGGGTGTGGGAGACAGGCTGTAAGCTGGCAAAGTCATTATAGCCTAAGGCAGTGGTTCTCAAACTTTTTGAAGTTGGGGAGCATTTAAAATCCTAAAATATTTGCAGGCACGCTATATACAAATTTCTGAGAAATATGTTATAATAATTAGGTCAAATATTAAAGAAAAAATATAAAGTCGAAGTGTGCTTTTATGGTATTTAAACAAAATAAATACGACAAAATTAAATTTATTTTGACATTAAAAAACATTTTTATGTTAAATTTTTTGAGTTACGCTTTTTAGAATTTGTAAAAAAGGGGTTAAAAATTTTTACAAAATTTAAAAATGTTATCTCTTTATATAAATAGATACATTCTTAGTAAGATTTAGTAAATTCGGTAGGTCCTGGCATGAATGTGTACAGTTTTTTCATTCTTGTGTTTATGAGAAACATGAGCCTAATGTGTCCTAGTGATTTCTTTAATGTTTGGGCATATATTTGAAAGGGAAACTCTCATTTCCTCATTAATACATTAAAGAATTCCTCTCTTTTTACTCTTAATTTTCTTGAGGGTAGAAAATACTAATTCACATAAATAGGATGTTGAAAATTGTAGTAAAATGTTGAAAGCTTTTTTAGATGTTGCCACATATTCTTCTTTTATAGAAATCCAAAAGGCTTCAAGAGACAATTCCTTATGTTGAATCATCAATCCACTATCAGTGGATATAGTTGCCAGTTCTTCTTCTTCTGTTAATGTTAAACCAAAATTACTTGAAGCTTTCATAAGTGGGTTTCTAATCCGATCATATTGTTCAATGTTAAGTGATGGAAAATGCTATAAATTAAATTCTGCCCGTCAGCCTTCAAGTCTTATTTTATTCACACTTAACTTTTGCTCACTTCCAGAATAAGTATCTTCAATATCATGCTTCTTTTTGAAAAATCTATTTATTTTATTTGGGTATATTTATCTAAAAATAATATAATGATGTGTTAATAATAAATATAATAATGTGTTAACAAAAAGAGCAGTATTTCTGTAATGCAGTGGTCCCCAACCCCTGGGCTGCGGACCGGTACCAGTCCATGGGCCATTTGGTTCCAGTCTGCAGAGAAAGAATAAATAACTTACATTATTTCCGTTTTACTTATATTTAAGTCTGAACGATGTTTTATTTTTAAAAAATGACCAGATTCCCTCTGTTACATCCGTCTAAGACTCACTCTGATGCTTGTCTCTGTCACGTGATTCATTTATCCATCCCACCCTACAGACTGTTCCGTGAAAATATTTCATCACATTAAACCTGTCCATGGCCCAAAAAAGATTGGGGACCACTGCTGTAATGAAATGGTATAATAGAGTAACTATATTTATTTTTATATATGGGCACATGCCGCAAACCAGCACAGCTAGTAATTCCAAGTCCTGAGTGGGAACAGTGCAGAATTAAGAAAATACACAGAATTAAGAAAATACAGGGTCGGGAGGGCCCTGTAATTGCTGCTGGCAAGAACAAAGCATGCCCAAAAACTGCATCTTGCTTTATTTATAGGGCAAAGTGAGGTCATTAGCAAAGCAATGGTCTCTGATCATGTTTCCAAGGCAACTCAAGAATTTTACCAAGTGCAGAAAACCCCTACCATACATATCATCTTAACTTTACACCAAACAAAGGATAGAAGAAACTTGCCTCCAGTCTTTCCGGGGAACATGGGGGGTAGTGTAAACAATCCAGCACCACAGTTTAACAGCCTTTTGCAACCTAATCAGGCAAGTGAGGTAGGGGGTTGGGCAACTGTCAGCTTACAGTCAATTCCCCACACCTCTGTCCCCCAACAATCTAAACTCCAAAAACCCTGTTGGTATTTTGGTCCCCAACAGGCATGTATTTCTCTGGAATACCATAGGGTGCACCTGGAAATTTTCTAGGGCATACCAGTGCACCCTGGCACACATTTTGAGAACCACTGGCCTAAGTGGTTCTTTTCCTCCCTCATTGGCCTTTTCTTCACTTCTAATACTAAGATCTTCTCAAAACTAAGCTTTTCCCCACACCCTTGACTGTTGCATGATGTGGAGTGGTGCACTTTTATGAGGAATCTCATATATGCCTCAGATAAGAAGCTTTGTATCAGAGACTCCCTTATTTGTATATTGGCTTAAAGGCTTTAATTTCTACACTATAAAATAAGGCAGACGGGGGGCTCTCTCTCCTGGTACCTGCTATCAGCATTGCAGAGGAGAGACAGCCAAGATGGCAGAGTGTGAAGGAGAAGCCAGTTTGTGCAGAGTTTGTGCAGGAGAAGGAGAACAGAGGTGAAGAAGGCTGATGAGACCTTTGATTCTAGGAATACTCAGATGAGTCAGTAGCTTTGGGAGCCCTGAATGGAAAGGGAAGTGTTTTTCCACTGTGTGTATTTTCTCGCCCACTGGGTGCAAACCAGGATTAAAAGTAATGGCCCACCAGTTCTTGGCTTTGTTGTTTCATTACGGTCTGTCCAAATCAAGTGCCAGGTGGCTGTGGCTACTGGCTTTACACTCCTCCACTACTGTAAATAACCACATTGTTGTTTATGTCCATGAGGTTTTTTTTTTGGTACTTTTTGCTCTATCTCCCTGCCTTCCTTGCCCAGTCCCCCCTCCCCATAGCTATCAGTCTGCTCTCTATGTATGAATCTGTTTCTATTTTGTTTGGTAGTTCATTTTGTTTATTAAATTCCACATATGAGTGAAATTATATGGTACTTGTCTGTCTCTGACTGGCTTATTTCACTTAGCGTAATATCTCCAGGCCCATCTGTGCTGTCACAGAAGGTAAGATTTCCCTCTTTTTTATAGCTGTGTACTATTCCATTGCATAAATATACCACAGCTTTTTAATCTACTCATCTACTGATGGGCACTTGGTCTGTTTTCAGATCTTGGATATTGTATATAATGCTGCAGTGAATATAGGGGTGCATATATTATTTCAAATTGGTATTTTGGGATTTATAAAATATATTCCCTGTAGTGGGATTATTGGGTCATAAGGCAGTTCCATTTTTAATTTTTTGAGATAACTCCATACTGTTTTCCACAGTGGCTGCAACAATCCACATTCCTACCAGCAGATAGCACTTCATACCTGTCAGAATGACTGCCTGAGGCCTTTCTTAATCTACAAATTCCACTTAAGTGTTTTTGTAGATTTCTTCAGATTTGTATAAACAATCATGCTTTCTTCAAGTAAAATTTTATTTCTCTTTTCCCAAATTTTACACATTTTATTATTTGCCTTTTGTTTGATAGGCCCTTTAGTGCGAAATTGAATAGAAAAAATGAAAGTGGGCATCTTTGTGTCATCTGATTTTCAATTTAGGGCAAAAGTATTCATAATTTTACCATTAAAAATGTTAGCTCTAGGTTTTTTTTATTTTTTTATTTTTTTACAGAGACAGAGAGAGAGTCAGAGAGAGGGATAGACAGGGACAGACAGACAGGAACGGAGAGAGATGAGAAGCATCAATCATTAGTTTTTCATTGCGCATTGCAACACCTTAGTTGTTCATTGATTACTCTCTCATACGTGCCTTGACCATGGGCCTTCAGCAGACCGAGTAACCCCTTGCTGGAGCCAGCGACCTTGGGTTCAAGCTGGTGGGCTTTTCCTCAAACCAGATGAGCCCGTGCTCAAGCTGGCGACCTCGGGGTCTCGAACCCGGGTCCTCTGCATCCCAGTCCGATGCTCTATTCACTGCGCCACCGCCTGGTCAGGCAGCTCTAGGTTTTTCATGGGTAACCATTATCACATTCAAGAAATTATTTTTCTGTTGCTAGATGGCTGAGTGATTTTATCATAAATAGGGTTGGATTCTGGTCAAATGACTTTTTCTATCCCTATTAAGATAATAGCATAATTTTTCTCCTTTATTAAATGTGATGAATTATATTTATTGACCTTTAAATATCAAATAAAGTTCTTGTTCTGAATCACACAGTAGCTTTTTAATAGTTGGTATTTGCATAGCATATCTAATTCCCTACTTCTTGCCTATCTATATTTTCCTATCTAATTTTGTATTTGAGATGTGTCTCTTTTAAACACAATATGGTTGATTTTTCTTTCTGCTCGCTTACATTTGTGACAGGGTACCAAGAAACTGTAACACTGTTAGCATAAGCAATGCCATTTTGTATGCCTTCTGTTTTAATCACTTGTATGCCTTCTGTAAGCACCATTTTGAAGTTTTTGTATTTTTGTCAGTGTAAACTTGCAAAGTGAGCTAGACCGCAAGTCAAACTGTCAGCAATAGTCAGGAAACTCTGTAGAAGAGACTAACCACAATTTCTGTTTCTATAAACCAGCTATTTACACCTGGTAAAACTTCCCTAACTGAATCCTATGGCTTTTGCCTTTATAAACCCTGAACACCTATTCCTCAAGGCTACATGATTTCAGCTTGTTAGCTTCATGCAACCAGCTCACTTAATAAACTCCTCAAATTCTTCAATAACTCTGGTGTCCTTTCAGAACTCACTGGTCACTTTATAACACCTTTAATAATTTATTCTGAAAATGTCTGCTACCTACTTGGAGTACTTAACCCATTTATTTTATGTTAAATATTAGTAATTTCTTTTTGTTTAAGTTTATCATTTGGCTATTTGTTTTTTATCTGTGTCATTTTTTTGTTCATGAAATTGCCATTTTCTGTTATTTTTGCATTAGTTATATATTTTTTAGTATTTTATGTTTTTTAAGTTCTGTCTACACTTCTTTGTTTTATTTATCCATTTGTAGTTCTTTCTATATGATTAAACTAGCATAGTCTGTCTTGAAAGAATACAATGCCATTTCACACACATTGTAAAAACTGTGCCACAGTAAATTTTATTTAGCATCCTGTCCTTGCTGCTGCTGCTTCTTCTTCACCTTTTTGGGGGTTAGTATATTTACAACTACATATGTAAACACTCATAACACAAATACTGTTATTACTCTTTAGCTTGGAAAAACCTTTTTATTTTTGGCATTTTTTGTAAAGCTAATCTTTCAATTCCAACTGTACTTGGAAATTTATACCTGTTTTTATTCTTTTTCTTTTTATTTATTTATTATTATTTTACAAGAGAAACAGGGAGAGGGACAGATAGGGACAGAAAGACAGGGAGAGAGATAAGAGCATCAACTCTTTGTTGTGGCACCTTAGTTGTTCATTGATTGCTTTCTCATATGTGCCTTGACCAGAGGGGCTACAGCAGAGCCAGTGACCCATTGCTCAAGCCAGCAACCTTGGGCTCAAGCCAGTGACCTTGAGTTTTAAGCCAGGGACCTTTGGGTTTGGCTTAAGCCAGCGACCATGGGGTCATGTCTATGATTCCACACTCAAGCCAGCCACCCCATGCTCAAGGTGGTGAGCTCTGGCGCTGAAGCTGGATGAGCCTGTGCTCAAGCCAGCAACCTTGATTTTCAAACCTGGGTTCTGTGTCCCAGTCCAATGCTCTATCCACTGTACCATGGCCTGGTCAGGCCATAAATGTTTTTATCATCATAGAATAATATCTTAGCTGAGCCCATTTTAGCTGTATTGCATGCTGAGCCCTAAGTGGCAGGCATGTATGGAAGTGACTGAAGAAACTCGGAACAACTGGAGCTAAGACTAGAAGAAGTAGACAAACTGTAGTAGTGACAAAATGACCAAATACCCAAGTTAGAGGGCTGTGGTGTACTTCGGCTATTGTCAATGTCAAACTGGAGTCAGTTGCACTGGCAAAAATATATTACTAGATCTTATAGACAATGATAGTATGTTTGGAAGCTAAAAAGGAAAGAACCAATGATTCAGACTTTAATATATTGAAATGGTATATGCCTTTTCTCATAAAATTCATTTAGGTCTCTGAAAAAACTATATAAGGCAAGTTTTATCATTGTTATTTTATAGATAAAAAAAGTTAGGCATCTGAAGGTTGAATTTATGATAGTCCATGTGGTTAGGGAGGATTCCAGCTGTCAACCGTGAGTGTAAGAAGTACGATCCAAACCTTTAATTGTGAACTTGATGGAAACAGAGCAGAGTGTTAGGGTCCTAGTTAAGTAAACTGGACTTCCATTAGGGAACCAGTGTGACTCCATGCATGCCATCATATGAAAGTGGCATATGTGGCGTGGGGCTGGGGTAAGGCCATAGCTCTGTATACAGAATTTGCCAGAGCTAAGACCAGATATTGCAGGTTAATTTTATTTATGGATGTGAATGAGACTCCCAGTGTCTTGCTCCTTTATTTAAGATCTGTTCCCATACCTGACTGGCACTAATTGGAGACATCAGAGCCTGTTAGCACAGTAGGACTGTTGGAAGTTGGGAGTTCCCATGAAACATTGCTGAAGCTAGACACAGACAATTCAGTTATTTTCTGCTTTTTACAAAAATTGATAGATAATTCTTCACTAATGGAATTCCAGTTTATTTTTAAAGATATCCACAGCATGTTTGCAGAATGTCCCTTTATATAGTGCTTCTAATGTACAAGCAGTAATAAACACTGAAAAGTAGAAAATGCACATTTCATCTCTTCCTCAGCAAAAGCCACTGTACAATTTGACTTTATTTATTTTAGTTCTGTCTCTACTAGAACAGAATAAAATACTCCTCTCCTCTGCTCCCTCCCAACACCATTTATTTATTTAAAATCAGTAATTCACTATACATCTTTTTGTGTTCAGTGTAAATAATTTTTAGTTTTCTAAACTTAAAAGCATTTTAATTCATTGATTTTATTCTTATTTTTTATTTTACTTCATTGTTTTTAGTGAGAGAGAAAGGGAGGGAGAGAGGGGGAGAATCAGGAACAATTGATGTTCTTATATGTGCCCTGACTGGAATCGAACTGGCAACCTCTGTGCTTCAGGGTGATGCTCCAACCAACTGAGCTAACCAACCAGGGATATTTTTCTAAACATTTAACTAGAGGTTCTGATTTCTTACCTTTCAGTAAATTTTTTATTCTCTCATAAGAGTGTGTGAGTGTGTAATATATATATATTACATATATATTATAAGCAATCATAACTCATCCTTGTAAAATACTTTCTTGATGAGATTCTTAAACATTGGAAAATATAAACTAAAATAAGTCTATGCAACCAAATGATAGACTTTCTAATGTTCTGCTGAAGCTTGAAGTTAATGTCATGTCTGAACATCAAGGCCATAGCGAATGACTTGGGCAGAGTAACGGCAGGATGCTGCAGTTGTCTTACAGGTTTATTAGTGTAATGAATCACATTTATGAAGGCATAACAAAGTTATAAACAGTTATCATATAACAGTGCAGAGTGGTCCATCCCAGATACTTAATATATCCATTTTATTACTGCAGGGGACCAACATTACAATTAACTAAGAAACAGGCTACACATAAGTTATTTCAAAACAAAAAGAATGAACTGCAAAAGATCAACTTTCTGGTCTTGTTTAAAAGTGAATTCTTATAAACTACAAACAATTGTGCAGCCATTGAAACATTGTACATAGATCCATAGAAACACTTTCTATACACCATTTATGCCTTATAGAATGACGTTAATGTGATAAAGTAGTTTGGTATTAGCTGTGCATAATGAATAAATTTAAGTTAAAAAATTACAAGCATGGTTTTATATATTTAGTAATACTTCTGTCAGAAAAATCTTGCTATCCTGTTCATTGATCATTTTTTATTCCACCCAAAAATCAGTCTCAGTGAAGCATGTCTACCTCTGGACTGGATCCCTCAAGCTTCATTTCCTTCTGCCAGCATAAATCTACACAGATGGATGACAGCATGTTACCTTGTCTCTTTCTCTTTTGCCCACTCAAATGCCTTCTCTCGTCTTAAAGGGGAAGCTATGATGACAGAGTATAAGCCATGATATCATTTTGTAATTTAACATCATTGTTTCTGAGAGTCTAACATTTATCTGCAGTGCTATTCGAAGGGCTTGCTGGCTGTTAACACTGACTCAACTATTTCTTCTTAGGAATGGAGAAAATTCCAGGAATCATTCATCTTCACACACATTTCTTAAAAACTTTGTGTTTACCTTTTCTTCTTATCTTTTAAACCTTTCAGTGTTTAAGGGAATGATAATCTAAAGCTACTCTTCTGACTTCAACTTTAAATCAATAAAATGTATGTGTTTTAAGTTTTTTATATGCTCAAATATTTAATTATATAAATAACATCATTTGTCCTATCTGTGATTTTTTTTTAAATTCTACCAAATTCACCTATAAGGCACAACCAGTTAATTTTAAACCTTAAATTATGAAATCTTAATTCTCAACTCAGTTAAAAAGATTGTATAAATAGGACATTGACTTTACCTACTTGATAATTGTAAAGCCAGTAGCCACGGCCACCATCACAGCAGCCTAGTCCATGCAGGTTCACAAAGGATTCAGACAGATGGTAATGAAACAGTGGAGCCAAGAACTGGTGGGCCATTACCTTTAATCCTAGCTTGTACCCGGCAAGCAAGTAAAAACATACACTGGGCTCCAAAACCCACTCATTCAGTGCTCACAAAGCTGCTGACTTATCTGAGTTTTCTAGAATCAAAGGTTTCTAGCTTACTAGCCTTATTCACCTCTGTTCCCCATCTCCTTCTCTCTGCACAAACTTTGCACTAACTGGCTTCTCCCTCAGCACTCCACCAATTTGGCTGCTTCTCCTGGCCTCCTCCACGTGGCCTTTCTCTCTGCTCTCCTCTCTAATGTTAATCTCAGGAACCAAGAGAGCAACCTACGGGTCTGCCCCCATTTTATAGTGTAAAAATCAAAACCTCTAATCCAATATACAAATATGGAAGTCTCTGATACAAAGTCACTTATCTGAGGCATAATGGGATTCCTCATGAGAGTGTACCATCCCACATCATACAATCATTCAAGGGTGTGGGGAAAAGCTTAGTCTTAAAACTAAGCCTTAGGTTATAACCACCCTGCCAGCTAACAGCCTATCCCACACACATAATGCAAGCTATAAGCGAGCAAACATGTATCATATTTAAAAACTTATTTGACCGACAATAATTTTTTCTTTTCATTGTAGTTTTTCCTAAAAGATACCATTGTGTCTAAAGGGTTACTGAAAGTTTAGAAATTAGGGTTTTAATATTAAACTAATTCAGTAATTCATCCTGGATGTGCACATGGTCATGGCTATGATGAGGTACATATCAATCTTAGGGATCAATTTTCTAGCTTTAAGCAAGCCAGTGATACAAATATGTAAGGTAGATAATGAATAAAACCTTATACACTCAATTCTAGCCTTAGATACCTAGCACATTCAAACACAGATGTTGTTTTATGACTGAAAAACACCTGACTTTAGTCAGATAGAGTTGAGGTGGATAGTGCAGAAGAGTTGCCCAGCTCAAATCTACTGGTCACAAGCCAACAGGATTGATAACTGGTCCTCTTCTCTTGCAACAATAGCTGCCTCCCTCCTGTAAAAGCAAGGCGGTCCTCAACTCTTACCAGTAGCTGGAACCCACAGGTGGTCATGTCTGCAGGTACCACAATTAGGAAAATAAAAGTATGTTGTTCCTTCTTGGTAATAGAACTTTCTGATATGTAAACTTATGTTTCACCTTTCAAACCACCAAATGTTTTTTGTAATGCAGTAGACACTGACTTTACCACCTTGTTAATTTACAACCAACTTTTAGATTTCATGAAAGCCCAGTCATTGATATATACGGTTTATATAGCCTCAAGGTATCTGCCACATTTTGGTACGAGGCATATTTTTTGCCTCCTAAAGAAGATTTCAAATCATAAATAGTTCTGTGTCTTTGCTTACATATTTTAAACTTACACTCTTTAAATCTTGAGTGTTTTCTTCTCTTTGTTTAGAAGCCATGTATTCCTACACTCTTCCCTCCTTTAGTGCAGCTGGTTAATAAACTTAGAAATGAGAGCAGCGCTGCAATGCTTGTAATGCTACTGCTCTCTTGCTTTCAAAATGGAATAATAGGTTCCAGAATTGGGTTCTTTAAAATGACTGCTCTCCCTGTTTGTTCTGAGGGAAATGAGGGAGTTTTTAACTCCTTTCAGAGAGAAAGAGTCATTATTTTTTGGGTCCAAGTTGAAATCAGTATCTCAAACTATGAAACTTTCCATCATAATATTATAATACCAATACTGCTAAATATTTCCTTGAGAACCATAACTTAGTGTAGCTCACCCTGCCTAGCAACCCTGAGAGGTCAGTACTGTTAAACTAATGTGTGTCACAGGTTAAGGACCTGGGAATGAGAGCAGTTAAGGGACCCTTTCAAGGCTAATGAATTGGTAAGGATTTCTGTGCTGGGGCCCAGAGCTTTTTTTCTATAAAACTCTGTTGATTTTGGTAATGGCAACATTTTAATTTTATATATTGAACATGATAATTTTCTTTTTAAAAAAGTGAAAAATACCAGATCAAAAACATTAAGCTAAAGTGCAGTTATCTTTTTGGCAAATATAGTCCCTTTTCTGTAATATTTTAGCTATGCAAAATAAACCAACCACCCAGGGACAAGACATCTGTTTCTTAATCAGGTGTGTTCTTGTTTAAATGAGAGATTTCAGCCACATGAAAAAGAATGAAACTCGACTACAGTTTGTCCCCTTGTACTAAAATTAATTTAAAATGGATCAAAGACCTAATATAAGACCTGAAACAAGAAAGTACATAAAAGAAGACATAGGTACTAAACTCATGGACCTTGGTTTTAAAGAACATTTTATGAAATTGACTCCAAAGGCAAGAGAAGTGAAGGCAAAGATGAAGGAATGGGACCACATTAGGCTAAGAAGTTTTTGCTCAGCAAGAGAAACTGACAACAAAATAAACAGAAAGCCAACTAAATGGGGAATGATATTTTCAAACAACAGCTCAGATAAGGGCCTAATATCCAAAGTATACAAAGAACTCATAAAACTCAACAACAAACAATCCAATAAAAAAATGGGAAGAGGACATGAACAGACACTTTTCCCAGGAAGAAATACAAATGGCCAACAGATATATGAAGAGATGCTCATCTTCTTTAGTTATTAGAGAAATGCAAATCAAAACTACAATGCGATACCACCTCACACCTGTTAGATTAGCTATTATGAACAAGACAGGTAATAGCAAATGTTGGAGAAGCTGTTGAGAAAAAGGAACCCTCATTCACTGTTGGTGGGAATGTAAAGTAGTACAACCGTTATGGAAGAAAGTATTGTGGTTCCTCAAAAAACTGAAAATAGAACTACCTTATGACCCAGCAATCCCTCTACTGGGTATATACCCCCCAAAACTCAGAAACATTGATAGGTAAAGACAGATGCAGCCCCATGTTCATTTCAGCATTGTTCACAATGGCCAAGACATGGAAACAACCAAAAAATCCTTCAATAGATAACTGGATAAAGAAGATGTGGCATATATACACTATGGAATACTACTTAGTCAGCCATAAGAAATGATGACATGGGATCATTTACAACAAAATGATTGGATCTTGATAACATTATACGGAGTGAAATAAGCAAATCAGAAAAAACCAAGAACTGCATGATTCCATACATAGGTGGGACATAAAAACGAGACTAAGAGACATGGACAAGAGTGTGGTGGTTACGGGGAGGGGAGGAGGAGAGGGAGGGAGAGGGGAAGGGGGAGGGGGAGGGGGAGGGGCACAAAGAAAACTAGATAGAAGGTGATGGAGGACAATCTGACTTTGGGTGATGGGTATGCAACATAATTGAATGACAAGATAACTTGGACATGTTTTCTTTGAACATATGTACCCTGATTTATTGATGTCACCCAATTAAAATTAATAAAACTTTATAAAAAAATTTAAAAAGAATGAGAGATTTCAGTGTAGTCACAACATGGGGGAGGGGGGCAGACTTTGTTAAAGACTCTAAAGTATAACAAATGGAAAGATAAGTTCTTTTCAAGGTTATATATATTTTATTAAGTTCTAATTTAAATTTAGGGGTAAATAAGGCAAATTCTTTTTTAAAAATTTAAAGACAAGAAATTCTGAATGAGCTTTTAATGTTCCAAATTTTTACAGATGTCTGTTATCTGAGAAGACTATTTCATTTTGTTTTCTCTGAGTTTATACATTTTCTTATTGTTTCCTATATTTGATGGCAAATGCATAAACCTATTAACAACCAAGATTCCCAATATTCAGAAATTTCAATTTCTCTCTTTTACTTCTCTCCCTTTCTCTCCTATGCACATGTGCGCGCGCGCACACACACACACACACACACACACAGTGTGTGTGCACAATAGAAGGTGAATTAGTTCATGCTCCACTGTGGCATAAGTTTAAATTTATTTTGACCTCATGCTTATAGGAACATGCATAATGCAGTAACTAAGTAGTGTCCACACTGGCCTGGATCTTTGTTTCCAGGTGCCCCCAAATCTACATGAATCTCTCAGGGGGATTGGAGGTTGTATTTATGTCATAGAACTTTTAAGATATATGAAAAAAATATAGTGCACTAGAGCTAAAATGTCTACCCAAGCCCTTAGTGCTTTGAAACTTGCAATTCTGGAAGAGTAATTTTTTTACTTGTTACAAATAAATATAATACTGGCATAACAATTCCAAATTTGCTGCTCTGTAATTAACTCAGCACATTCCTACTTTTTAAAAAAAATTTTAATTGTAGTTGCATTCTATAACATTCTGCATTAACTTTGATATGCTGCATAGTGATTATACAGTCATATACTTTACAAAGTGTTCCCTCTAATATTTCAAGTACCTACCTGGATCCATACATAGTTATCACGATGTATTGTTGACTATATTTCTTATGCTGTGATTTACATCCCTGTGACTATTCTGTAGCTACCTATTTGCATTTATTAATTCCTTCACCAGTTCACCCAGCCCTCTAACTTCCCTTCCCTCTGGAAACCAGTTCTTTCTCTTATCTGTCAGTCTGTTCATATTTTGAGCCTCCCTCTCTATTTCCCTCCTTCCCTCCTTACCTCCCCCCTCCCTCCTTCCCTTTGCTCTCTCTCTCCCTCTGTTTCTCCCCCTGTCTTATCTAGTAAAAAGGGCTTCTCTAGAGTGAGTTATTACAGTTTGGATGATCCCAGGTCAGGTAACATTATGTGAAGAATTATTAAATAAATATGTAGATATTTTTCTTCATGCATAATGAAGAAAACTTCAACTAGCACAGGAAATTTTGAGAATACTTTAATTTATACAATTTATGTTTCTTAATTTGTAGTTTATATGTCTAACAGCATGCATTTTGCCATAGTATTCTCTAAAAAAGGGTTTATCAGATGACACTTTGCAACCTTTATGTTCAGAGATACATTTGGGAGAAAAATTTTCAAAAGATTAGTTTAAGAAAGAATCAAATAAATTTATTATAGCTCTTAAATGAGTTCTAAAGGAAATAAAAGATGAGGGATTTTTTCCTTTTTTTTAATTGGGACTCAATGGTCATAATACGACATGCATTACAAATGAAAGTGTTCTGATTTTATACTTTCTTAAGTTAGTCTCAAGGTGGAGGGGTCGGCATTGATATATGTACGTCTATTTTTACCATTCCTAGCAATCATGCGTACATACGTCTGTGAAACACTAGACTCAAAGTCTTCTGATATGGAAAAATTAGAGCTATTTTGACTGAGAACAAGTAACAAACCCATTTTTTTCACCAAAATGTGCATAAGGAGTCTTAGGGAATGCTCTTGGGACTTATATTTTCCCCCATGGACTAAAACAGTTATTCAGTTACATTACAGTTAAGGTAAAAACAAGTGAGTGACTGAAGACAGAAGGTTAGTAATATAAAATAATAATAATAGTAATAATAATAAAACTAGATAGTATTTAAAGCAAGAATGGGATGGTAAGTGCTCTCAAAGCTCTATCAGATCATTTATAACTAATTTTAATGAGGCAGCCTACAGCACAAATTAGATGATCTGACATTTAAAAAAATAATGGATGAAACATATACATAATACAGTGTGATTTAGCTTTATGCATATACAGCGCTCATGGATTTTTTTTTATAGGAAACTCATTTCTTAAAGGATTAGTGTTACCATAGAAATGAAAATACTACACATATTTCCAGTTCATCCTTAGGTTTGAAAATGACGTACATTCATTAATTGGGTGAATAATTCTGTTCTTGATAAAGAATGCCTTCTTTTTAACCTTTTCATTTTATTGTACCTATAACATCTGTTATATCCAAATTCATGTGTTTTATGCCTGATCTTATTATTGGGGACTATATCTCTTTTATCATGGCAAATAATGTTTTTGTAGTGAGTAATTCACAATAATGAATAACATTTGGTCTTATCTCTGCCAAAACTTTACACCACTGCTGGTAAGACCAAAATTAAAAAAAAAAATAACAATAGAAGTGGTTTTGTTACATCCCCTGAGAATAGCTCTTATTCATCTTTTTTAATAAAACCAGACAGCCTGAGAGCTCTTCAAGGCATATCTGATGTCAGTGCAATAGGGAAGATCATTTCTAATCCATAACCCCTTATCCTGGCTCACTGTTTCTGCACAGGAAGGAATCATTTTGCCTGATGTGAAAGAGTTTATTCATTTCTATACTCTATCAGTAGTTTTGGTACTCATATTTATTTAAGGAAACAATTCCTCAGCACATTTTTTATAGTTATTCCTTTCCCTCAAGTAAATAAACTCAGCCTTTCCCCTTCAAAGTCAATAGACACAGTTGACTTAAACCTACCCATAATCACTTCAAGGATTATATCATGGGATTATATCCATTCTGATCTATTTACCCAAGCAAAATGGAAGGTAAATCCAAACATTATTTTATCAATCTATTCAAGAAACAATTATTAAGTAAACACTGTATGTCTCTTTTAGATCTTTGGGATACAGGTGGCACTATCTGTTTTCAAAGTTGAGCATAGTCTAGTGGGAAAGGATGGTAGATGATAAGACGAATGACATCACTAAGTACTATATGTAACCTATGAATAATGTGCTATGGGAGATTGATTATGGCAAAAGCATTTTGGAATGACTTGCATTATGCAAGATCGCTGTTATGAATTAGATTGAAGGTGTTCATTACAGTCTAAATTCACGAGTTAACCATGTGTTTGTTGTTTTTTTTTCCTGAGAGCCTTATATGCCTATCATTATTATGTCAATACCTTGAAAATAGTCAATAAATTTTAATAGTTGGGTTCCTATATAATTAAGAGTTTTAGATATTTTAAACCTGTATTTCTATTTTTAACGTGTATATATTATATATTTTTTTCTTTTCTTTTTTTTTTTTTTTTTTTTTTAGTGAGAGAGAGACAGAGACAGGAACAGACAGATAGGAAGGGAGATAGATGAGAAGCATCAACTAATAGTTGTGGTACCTTTGTTGTTCATTGATTCCTTTCTCATATGTGCCTTTACTGGGGGGGGGGGAGGAGGCTTCAGTCAAACTAGTGACACCTTGCTCAAACCAGCAACATTAAGCTTCAAGACAGCAATCTTTGTGCTCAAGCAAGCGACCATGGGGTCATGTCTGTGATCCCACGCTCAAGCCAGTGATCCCTTGCGCAAGCAGGTGGGCCCACACACAAGCCAGATTTGCCCGTGCTTAAGTTGGAGACTTCGGTGTTTCAAACCTGTGTTCTCAGCATCCCACAGTGACATTCTATCTACTGTGCCACTCTTTGACTGGTCAGGCCATAATTATTTCTTAGATTATAAATTCATAAGCAAAAATGCATTGTTTTTCATCATATTTATCTTCTATGTTCTCTAATACCATTTATTTAAGATGTCCTCAGCATTTAATAAAAAGTATTAATTAACTAAGTGCTTTTGAAATTTTTTTAAAATTTATTCATTTTAGAGAGGAGAGAGAGAGGGAGAGAGACAGAGAGAGAGAGAGAGAGAGAGAGAGAGAAACAGGGGGAAGGAGCTGGAAGCATCAACTTCCATATGTGCCTTGACCAGGCAAGCCCAGGGTTTCGAACCAGCGACCTCAGCATTTCCTGGTCGATGCTTTATCCACTGCGCCACCACAGGTCAGGCCTGCTTTTGAAATTTGAATGAAGGATGGAGAGGGATAATCATTTGGTTAAGAGTAAGGAATCCCTACTTCTGCTAGCAACTCCAGCAGTTTCCATGTAGTGATTTGAACAAAATCATAGAATCCATTGTGCTCATGTCTTTTAAATGTAAAGTTGGATAGCATTATTAAACTAAGAGTCAGAAATATTAACATGCTGGAGATATGTACTCCCGAATGGTGGAATAAGGACTCCTCAAAGTTCACACTTCCATAAAAGAAGTGATAAGAGTGGCAAATGTTTTCAAAATTTACTCTTAGATTTCCAGAAATAAACAATGGCTTGCAACAATCCAAAGAATATATATTCAAGAAAAACGGTGAAATCTTAATAAAACTAGCAAACTTGGTGGTCTTTAAACTTTTTCTCCTCCCAATTTCCTCCTCAAAGATCTTTAATATTTTTGAAACTAAAATTTTTGAAACTACAACTTTTGGATAAATCTGTTGTGTGGAAGACACTGAGTGGGAAGAATAGGTTTGGAGCTCCCTAACAGCCTCGTTGATAGAGAATTGTTTTTATTTGACCTGACAGTTCCCTGAAAAGCTCCATTTTTAGGGCATATCTCTTCCCTGACTTAAGACCTAAACTGTTGAATCAATGTATCCTGACAATCTTACAGTGTATAAAGCTTAGTAGGTACTCAGTGATTGTAAATACCCATAACTGCCACAAGTAGACCTTGCTCCAAAACTGACACTTCACAGGAAAATATTGATAAATCAAACTCATTTTTTTGTTGTTAAAGAACAAAAACTCAGCCAAGTAAATTTGAAAGTCTAATTTACTTTATTACATAATTTATAAATCAGGAAGCATCTCTTCTTGCAACTAGAACGGTGCTCTGAGAAGCTTTATAATACGGAAGGCTTTTATCAGTAGAAACTAGGTGTATTAAGAAAGTTATTAATAAAAGACAAGAAAGGATTGTTTTAGGGAAGGTGGTTAGGTGGGGGTGGTGTATTATAAGGCAGTTTTCTGCAGCTTTCTTTGAGAGGACAGAGAGGTGGGTGCCTGTGACAGATTACCTGGGTGGTACTGATCGGAAAATTTAAGACTGACCAGTTAGATCAGGTATTATGTGTAGACTTGGTGTCATGGCTTTTAGGACAAGTGAGTCCATTTTGCGTTGTGGTTTTTCTCTTTAACATTCTTCAAATTAGATCATTCATCAAAATTATTTATTCCAACTGTGATAAGTGAGATTTTTCAGGGAAGAAGATACTAAAGAAAAGTAGGTTCTGGTGGGAGAAATGGAAAACTCAATGTTGTCTTCCATTTTTGCCAGTACATTAATATGAACTTAAAAGACAAAATTCAGGAAGAGTGAAAGCTGTCTGGGAAGACATCTAAGAATTAAATATTCATGCACCATCAGAGTTGGTAAGAAAAATCACTATTTAATCCTCTCCAAGCACTTATTTAACTGAGGGAAGACACTTTTAGGCTTATCATTCAAGACATTCTGAATTCTTGATTACACCTGAAATTATAAATAAAATATAGAGTACCATTGTTTTAATCCTACTACATATAATGTGATGATTAGAAATATATAGATTATGCAAATAAAATTTAAGGCAAAATGG
The DNA here is from genome assembly GCF_036850765.1 of Saccopteryx bilineata. Taxonomy (NCBI): domain Eukaryota; kingdom Metazoa; phylum Chordata; class Mammalia; order Chiroptera; family Emballonuridae; genus Saccopteryx; species Saccopteryx bilineata. The sequence continues at coordinate 247,047,721 of NC_089493.1, forward strand.
TCAACAAAGTGAATTTTAACAAAGGAAGAGTTTTCTTTCTCCTTTTTCTACGGCTGCTAATATTCTACATTTATTTATTTTTTTCATAATTGGTGAAAGATATTGGGGCTGTATGTCTGAATCACCAAGATTAAAACAATAGAAATTAGTTGTTTAAAAACTTCACTCTCAAACTCAATCTAGATATTATTGGAAATACATTGACAAGTGATAATAGAAATCCATGATATATATATTTTTAATTTTGTGGGATGGGGACAAGAATTGCTGAAGTTTTAAGGATGTTTGAGCCAACATGTATAATCAAAAAGATTATACTTTGACACCTCTTACTATTGTAGCATAATGCTGTGTGTCCTACAGGTACCATATTTCCCATGTATAAAACGCACCTTTATTTGAAAAATTTGGGGTCTAAAACTGAGTGCATCTTATGCAATAGTTGGAGATATTTTTACTTGCATTTCCTGCATTTTTGCACAAATGAGGGGTTGTATGAATTTTATATGAATAAAATTTGAGTTTAATAACTTTATGTAACACATTTTTTAAATTTTGGTCCCCCAAATAAAGGTGCTTCTTATACATGGGGAAATACGGTACATTTCTGTTTATTTATTGTCGATTTTAGAGTATACCAACAATTTAAGGACCTAAATAGCATTCTAGTGAAGGGCCTCTATCCAGAGCTAATGCTGAGAAATTTATATCTATTATGAGTAATTAAGTTATTAAATTCTGAGATAATTAGTAGAAAATCTGGTGTATTTCTAAAAACTTACACTATCAAAATTGTGTAAAATTGGCCTTTTTAAATATCTTCTGTGTATCAGTTTTCATGCTAGTTGTGATATTTCATTTTTAAATTGAATATTGGGGTGACATTGGTTAATAAAATTATATAGGTTTCAGGTATACAATCCTATAATATATCATCTGTGTATTATTAAGTCAGGTCTCTTTCCATCACCATTTATTCCCCCTTTACTCTCTTCTACCTCCTCCCACAACCCCTTCCCTCTGGCAATCACCACACTGTTGTCTGAGTCCATGAGTTTTCTTTATTTCCCTCTTTGCTTAATCTCTTCATCCTTCTCGCCCAGTCACCATACCCTCCCTCAGTCATTTTACAACTATGAAGTTGTATCTAACAGTATAGATACAGTTAAGAAAAAATAAAGGAGATATAGTCAAATAGCTATGCTAGGTCGTAAGGCTGGCGAACTTCTAAAGATAGATCTGTCTGATTCTTCGGTCCATGTTCTCGATCAGGGGTCCCCAAACTTTTTACACAGGGGGCCAGTTCACTGTCCCTCAGACCGTTGGAAGGCTGGACTATAAAAAAACTATGAACAAATCCCTATGCACACTGCACATATCTTATTTTAAAGTAAAAAAACAAAAACGGGAACAAATACAATATTTAAAATAAAGAACAAGTAAATTTAAATCAACAAACTGACCAGTATTTCAATGGGGACTTTGGGCCTGCTTTTGGCTAATGAGATGGTCCATGTGCTCCTCTCACTGACAACCAATGAAAGAGGTGCCCCTTCCGGAAGTGCGGTGGGCCAGATAAATGGCCTCAGGGGGCCACATGCGGCCCGCGGGCCGTAGTTTGGGGACCCCTTTTCTCGATCCTCAGTTCACAGACAATGCAGTTATAGTCATTGATTGTAACAGTCAAGCTAGGTAACTTTATGCCAGCTTTTCTGCATGCAATATTTCATTTAATCTGCATAACAGCCATGTGAGGCATGTGACTATTGAAAAATTAGATATCAGTTCTGATTTGAGTGCCTGCATTCTTACTGTAACATCAATTTTTTAATAACCCTAAATTATGTTGGAGTCTAGTATGTTTTCTACTTTGTCGAAATATTCTTCTGAATGTAATTACATTAACTAGTTACACTAGAAGTTGATCTAAGAAACATATATTGTGCAGCTGCTCTGTCATAAGGCACTGCAGTGGTGCTCAGTATTTTCTTTTGTCTTTGTGTCATAGAAACCATGTAATTGGATTAATTTTGTGAGTGTGTGACTGATGGACTGGCATCATACAGAGTATGATAGGAAGAGTAGGAAGAATTTTACAAACAAGAAATTTATAGATATCTAAAAAAATTAATTTTTTTTTTATTTATTCATTTTAGAGAGGAGAGGGAGAGACAGAGAGAGAGAGAGGAGAGACAGAGAGACAGAAGGGGGGAGGAGCCGGAAGCATCAACTCCCGTACGTGCCTTGACCAGGCAAGCCCAGGGCTTTGAACCGGCGACCCCACCATTTCCAGGTCGACGCTCTATCCACTGTGCCACCACAGGTCAGGCATCTAAAAAAATTAAAAAGTAGTTAAATTTTTTTTACTTTAGCTATTACTCTCAATAACTTATAATCTTTCTTTGTATGTTACAGGATGGGTCACAATTAAAATTTCATAACATTTACTGAGCATCTATGTGTCTGAAACTGGTCAACGAGCAATCTTATAATTTTATATGCTGCCTGCAGAACGATATGTAAGTACAGTGGTCATTTGTTAAATTGCCCGTAGAACAAACATGTAAATATAGTGGTCATTTATAGGAGTTAAAAATCTTGGTGAGTGATCAGAGAAGAAGATGCCCTCTGAACGTTTTATAACGCATAGAAAATATTCCAAGGGAACAGAGTTGAAGAAGATTTTGAAGTATGAACTAATATCTGTAGTCATGGCTCTGGAAAGTAAAATTTATATTCTGGAAATAAAAAGGCACTAGGGTTATATGATATATAGAAAGAAAGGCTAGAAAAGAGAGAATGGAGTGTTAGATATCATGCTTTGAAATTTTGATTATGTTATAGAGCTAAAAGAAAAAAATATTTATTACATTTTTGTAGCAATGAAATGAGTCAAACATATTTTTATTTATTTCTTTATTATTTTAATGTGGGGACATTGATAAATCAGGGTACATATGTTCAGAGAAAACTTCTCCAGATTATTTTGACATTTGATTATGTTGCATACCCCTTAGCCAAAATCAAATTGTCTTCCGTCACCTTCTATCTGGTTTTCTTTGTGCCCCTCCCTTCCTTCAACCCCCTCCCTCTTCCCCCCCAACCCTGTAACCCCCACACTCTTGTCCATGTCTCTGAGTCTCATTTTTGTGTCCCACCTATGTATGGAATCATATAGTTCTTAGTTTTTTTCTGATTTACTTATTTTATTCAGTATAATGTTATCAAGTTCCATCCATGTTATTGTAAATGATCCAATGTCATTGTTTCTTATTGCTGAGTAGTATTCCATAGTATATATATGTACCAAAGCTTTTTAATCCACGCATCCACTGACTAACATTTGGGCTATTTCCAGATCTTCGCTAGTGTGAACAATGCTGCCATAAACATTGGGGTGCATTTCTCCTTTTGGAACAGTTCTATGGTGTTCTTAGGGTATATTCCTAAAAGTGGATAGCTTGGTCAAAAGACAGTTGGGCCCTGGCCGATTGGCTCAGTGGTAGAGCGTCGGCCTGGTGTGCGGAAGTCCTGGGTTTGATTCCCGGCCAGGGCACACAGGAGAGGTGCCCAACTGCTTCTCCACCCCTCCCCCTCTCCTTCCTCTCTGTCTCTCTCTTCCCCTCCCGCAGCCAATGGCCCGGGCACTGGGGATGGCTCCTTGGCCAATGCCCCAGGCGCTAGAGTGGCTCTGGTCGCAACAGAGCGATGCCCCAGATGGGCAGAGCATTGCCCCCTGGTGGGCGTGCCGGGTGGATCCCGGTCGGGCGCATGCGGGAGTCTGTCTGATTGCCTCCCCGTTTCCAGCTTCAGAAAAATACGAAAAAAAAAAAAAAAGACAGTTTGATTTTTAATTTTTTGAGGAATCTCCATACTGTTTTCCACAGTGGCTGCACCAGTCTACATTCCCAACAGCAGTGCAGGAGGGTTCCCTTTTCTCCACATCCTCACCAGCACTTATTCTGTATTGTTAGGTTGATGAGTGCCATTCTGACTGGTGTGAGGTGATATCTCATTGTGGTTTTAATTTGCATTTCTCTAATGATTAGTGATGTTGAGCATTTTTTTGTATGCCTACTGGCCATCTGTATGTCCTCTTTGAGAAGTGTCTATTCACTTCTTTTGCCCGTTTTTTGATTGGATTGTTTGTTTTCCTGATGTTGAGATTTACAAGTTCTTTATAAATTTTTCTTATTAACCCCTTATCAGACGTATTGTCAAATATGTTCTCCCATTGTGTAGTTTGTCTTTTTATTCTGTTCTTATTGTCTTTAGCTGTGCAAAATCTTTTTAGTTTGATATAGTTCCATTTGTTTACCCTGTCTTTTATTTCAATTGCCCATGGAGATAAATCAGCAAATATATTGCTGCGAGAGATGTCGGAGAGCTTACTGCCTATGTTTTCTTCTAAGATGCTTATGGTTTCACAGCTTACATTTAAGTCTTTTATCCATTTTGAGTTTATTTTTGTGAATAGTGTAAGTTGGTGGTCTAGTTTCATTTTTTTGCAGGTAGCTAATTTTCCCAACACCATTTGTTAAAGAGGCTGTCTTTACTTCATTGTATGCCCTTACCTCTTTTGTCAAATATCAGTTGTCCGTAGAGCTGTGGGATATTTCTGGGTTCACTGTTCTGTTCCATTGATCTATATGCCTGTTCTTATGCAGTACCAGGCTATTTTGAGTACAATAGCCTTGTAGTATAACTTGATATCAGGAAACGTGATACCTCCCTCTTTATTCTTCCCTTTTAAGATTGCTGAGGGTATTCGTGTTTGTTTGTTTTTTTTGGTTCCATATAAATTCTTGAAATATGTGATCTATATCTTTAAAGTATGTCATTGGTATTTTAATTGCATTGAATATAAGAATTGCTTTGGGTAATACAGACATTTTAGTGATGTTTATTCTTCCTAACCATGAGCACGGTGTATGCTTCCACTTGTTTGTATCTTCCTTGATTTCTCTTATCAATGTTTTATAATTTTCCAAGTACAAGTCTTTAGTCTCCTTGGTTGAATTTACTCTTAGATACTTTATTTTTTTTTGGTTGTAATAGTGAAGGGGATTGTTTCTTTAATATCTGTTTCTGACAGTTTATTGTTGGTGTATAAAATGCCTCTGGTTTCTGACTATTAATTTTATATCCTGCCACTTTGCTGAATTCATTTACCAGATCCAGTAGTTTTTTTGACTGAGACTTTAGGCTTTTCTATATACAATATCATATCATCTGCAAATAATGATAGTTTTACTTCTTCTTTTCCAACCTGAATGCCTTTTATTTCTTTTTCTTGTCTGATCGCTTGGCTAGGACTTCCAGGACTATGTTGAATAAGAGTGGTGAAAGGGGACACCCCTGCCTTGTTCCTAATCTTAAGAGGTTGCTTTTAATTTTTGTCCATTGAGTATGATGTTGGCTGTAGGTTTATCATAGATGGCCTTTATCATGTTGAGGTATGTTCCCTGTATTCACCCTTTCCCGAGAGTTTTTATTTTAAATGGGTGCTAAATTTTATCAAATTTTTTTCTGCAGCTATTGAAATTATAATGTGGTTTTTCTCCTGCCTTTTGTTTATATGGTGAAATACAGTGATTGATTTGGGATTATTGTACCAGCCTTGCCTCCCCAGAAAAAATCTCACTTGATCATGGTGTATGATTTTTTTCATATATTGTTGGATTCAGTTTGCCAATATTTTTTGAGGTTTTTAGCATCTATATTCATCAGGGATATTGGCTTATAATTTTCTTTCTTCGTGTTATCTTTGCCTGGTTTTGGAATCAGAATTATGCTCTCCTCATTAAAGGAACTTGGGCATCTTCCTTCCTCTTGACTTTTTGAAATAGCTTGAGAAGGATAAGAGTTTTTATTTGAATATTTGGTAGAATTCACTTGTGAAGCCATCAGGCCCTGGACTTTTCTTGTTGGGAGTTTTTTGATAACTATTTCGATCAAATTTGGTGTGATCAATCTGTATCGTTTTCTGATTTTTCCAGATTGATTTTTGGAAGATTGTATGTTTCAAGAAATTTTTTCATTTCATCTAGGTTGTCTAGTTTTTTGGCATACAGTTCTTCATAGTATTTTCTGACAGTATTTTGTATTTCTGTTGTGTCAGTTGTTATTTCTCCACTCTTCATTTTTAATTTTATTTTTTGAGTCCTCTCTCTTTTTTTCTTGGTGAGTCTAGTTAAAGGTCATCAATCTTGTTTATTTTTTCAAAGAACCAGATTCTAATTTCATTGATCCTCTGTATTGTTTCTTTAGCCTCTATGTCTTTTATTTATGCTCTGATCTTTATTATTTTCTTCCTTCTACTACATTTGGGCTTTACTTGCTGTTCTTTTTCTAGTTCTTTTAGATGTGGGGTTAAGTTGTTTATTTGAGATTTTTCTCATTTCTTAAAGTGTGCCTGTAGTGCTATGAACTTTTTTATCAGTACTGCTTTTGCTATGTCCCATAAATTTTGAATTGTTGTACATTCATTATCATTCGTTTCTGGGATTTTTTTTTATTTCTTCTTTGATCTCTTTCTTAATCCAATCGTTATTTAACAACCTGCTATTTAGTTTCCATGTGTTTGAGATTTTTTTTGAGTTTTTCTGTTGTGGTTGATTTCTAGTTTCATGCCATAGTGATTAGAGAAAGGGCTTAATATGATTTCAATCGTCTTAAATTTGTTGAGACCACTTTTGTGCCCTACCATGTGGTCTATCCTAGAGAATGTACCATGAGACCTTGAAAAGAATGTATATTCTACTGCTTTAGGGTGAAAGGTTCTGAAGATATCTATTAAATTGAGTTGATCTAGTGTGTCCTTTATGTCTGCTATTTCTTTGTTAATTTTCTTTCTTGAGGATCTATCTAGTGATATTAGTGGAACATTGAAATCCCCACTATTATAGTATTGCTGTTGATCCCACCCTTTATATACATCAAAGTCTGCTTTATATATTTAGGTGCTCCTATATTAGGTGCATAGATAATTATAATAGTTATGTCTTCCTGTTGGATTGCTCCATTTATCATTATGTAGTGGCCTTATTTATCCCTTACTATAGCCTTTGTATTAAAGTCCATTTTGTCTGATATAAGTATTGCTAACCCAGCTTTTTTTTCATTTCCATTTGCATGAAATGTTTTTTTCTATCCTTTTACCTTCAATCTATGTGCATCCTTTGTTTTAAGGTGTGTCTCTTGTAGACAGCATATGTACGGGTCCTGTTTTCTTATCCATGCAGCTACCCTATGTGTTTTGATTGGATAATTAATCCATTTACTTTTAAGGTTATTATTGATATGTAGTTGTTTATTGCCATTTTATTTTTTAAAGCTGTATTTCTCTTTTGCTATATATATTTTTTCCCACTTTGATCTCTTTACAACAGGCCCCTTAACATTTCCTGCAGTACTGGTTTGATTGTAATAAATTTCTTGAGGTTTTTTTTTTCTTTTTTTTCTGAGAAGCTTTTAATTTCTCTTTCAATTTTAAATGATAGCCTTGCTGGATAAAGTAGTCTTGGTTGTAGGTTCTTGTTCTGCATTACTGAACATTTCTTGCCATTCCTTTCTGGCCTCAAGTTTTTCTGTTGAGAAGTCTGATGTTCCTTATGGGAGCTCCTTTGTAGGTGATAGCCTTTTTTTCTCTAGCAGCTTTTAATATTTTCTCTTTATCACTTAGCTTTGGTATTTTAATTATGATGTGTCTTGGTGTAGCTTTCTTTGGGTTTCTCTTTAATGGAGTTCTCTGTGCCTCTTGAACTTGTGAGAGTTTCTTCTGCATTAATTTACGGTTAGTTCAGCTATTATATGATTGAACAAAGTCTCTTGTTCTTTCTCTTCTTCTTCAGGAACCCCTATGATGCAGATATTATTTCTCTTTATGTTGTCACAGAGCTACGAGTTTTTTCAGACTTTTTGAGTCTCTTTTCTTTTTTCTTCTCTGCTTTCATGCCTTCATTCAACTTGTCCTCCAACTCGCTGATTTGATGCTCAGCTACATCTATCCTGTTTTTAATTCCTTCCATTGTGGTCTTCATTTCTGAAATTGTATTTGTCATCTCCAACTGATTCTTTTTTAATATTTCAGTATCCTTTTGTATACTTGCTATTTCTTTATTTAGGTGTTAGTAATGACCATCCATTTTTGTTCTAAGATCCCTAAGCATCCTTACAATCATTATTTTGAACTCCGCATCCAGATATTTGGTTATTTCCATATCACTCAGTGCTTTTCCTGGAGGTTTCTCTTGTAGTTTCATTTGGATTACACTTCTCTGTTTTTTCATTATGTCTGTGTATTTTGATGTATTTTGTATAGAGTTGGTTGAGTCTAGGCTTAGTGTTGTCTGCCTTTAGTTTTCAATTGTGTTATTTCTAGGTCTACTTGGGTTGGCATCAGCAATTATTTGTAATCCACTTTTGGATTTTGGCCCTTTGAAGTCTTAATTTGTTTCTCTTCTTAACAGGTGATAGTCTTGTATACTGATCTCAGCAGGGGGCTTATTTGCAACTGTATTCAGGAATGCGGTGGGTGTAACCTGATACTTGAAGGTCTCTTTTGCCTTTTACTCTCTCTGGGGCAGGGTGTTTTCTCAGCTTCAGTAGGGGGAGGTGTATCTCAGATCTCCATGGAGACTTGAGTTACTGCCCCTCCTCCTCACTTCTTGTTTTCAGCTGTGTCTTGTTGCAGTGATTGGAGCTGGAGAGATGTCTAGAGATCTGTGACCCGGAAGCACTTTAGTCTTTCGTTTTATGGAAAGATCAGCCCTTCCCCCAGCTATGGCCGCCTCCGGCATGGGATGAGTCAGCTTCTCAGGTTGTCTCATGCATTCCTCTGCCCATCATCGTCTGTCTCTCTCTCTCCCTTTTCTTTTTGAAGACAAACCTGCCCTTTCTACATACCTCGTTTCCTGGTCACCAGGTTCGTGGCTGCGAGCAGTATTTTCTGCTCTCTTCCTTGGAATGAGAACCCTTCTGGGCTCTCAGCCTCACCCCCTCTCTCTGTTCCTTTAAGCAGGGGAGATTTTGGCTCTCCCTACCAGGTATGTTCTGGCTTCTTCTTTGCTCCTTGGTTTTTGAGAGCTGTTCTTGTAGTCTAGAGTTTGTTTTTCACTCTGATTGTTCATAAATTAATTTGTAATCCAGTTCAGTGGTGTGATCTGGGAGTTTGTGCATCTGCCTACTCCGTTGCCATCTTCAGGTCTCTCCTCAAACCTATTTTTAAAATAAAGAGTAAATATGGAGGAAGTTGCAGGAAGAGAGATTAAGAGAAGGCTACTATAGGGAACCTGGTGAGAGAATATAAAGACAACATCACTGTTAGCCTCAGTACATAGTATGTAGATGTTGGCTACTGAGGGTCTGGGTTTGGAAAAAACATAGAAATTCTGTATTTACTGTAGTAAGTATGGGGAATGGCATAGGAAACATCTATACTGACAACATTCAGCAGATAGTTCAAGAACAGAAAAGTAAATGTGGGCTTACATTGGTTTTGGTAAGCTAGTGAACAAATAAGCAAAACCAGGGAAGAGTTTTTCAAGTAGCTAAGAAAGAAGAGGGCCAAGAAGCAAAGCAATTTTAGATCAGAGCCTAAGATTAAAGTTCTGCAGTATTTGAAGAGATGGCAGATGTCTAAAGAATTACTTAACTATGGTAATCCTTGTCTTTATTCTCTTAACTTATTGAGACTTATCTATAGTAGACTTTTTAAAAAATCTAATTTGATTTTCTTCTTCTATATCTTAAAATACTCTTTCGTCAAACCATCTTCTTATTATCCCTTCCGTTTCAGGTGAACCTGTTCATGTCTTTATTACCCTTAAGATACTGACCACCCACAGCCCTGCTCATTGTCTCTTTTTAGATTAATTTTCAAGACAGATCAAAATTCATACATGCAACAATTATATACTTTAAAAAGATTAAATAGCACATTTCCCTAAGTCATTCAACTTAATCTTCTTTGTTCCATCAAGTTAACAACTATTCCATGTAGACACTTTTGCATTATCAACCTAAAAGTAGGACATTCTAATTATGTAATTTTAAAATTATTGCTTCCTTTATTATGAATGTGCTTTTCTTCTCTCCCTATATAGACTTCTTCACGTTTCACTTCAAGTCCCATCTCTCTTATGATATTTGTTGCTTCACCTTGGCTTGTCAAATAATTCTGTCTGAACACACAATTTTCATGTATATTAATTGTTTAGTTATTTGAATGTGTAAAATGTGCTTTTATCTTCATAATATATATTTCAATCTTATTGTAGGCAAGACTGACTTTATTTGTTAAAAGAACAACCCATTGCCCAATGTTAAGTACATAGTAGACTCCTTAAATGTCTGTTGAAGTCAATTGTATTATAATGTTATATGATTTTTTACTGAGTTCAACGTTTATTTAACTTATGCCCCTATTAAATTGTCTTTAATATCTCTCCATGCTGTGAATAGTATCTAGGAACGATTCTATTCAGCCCCGATTGAAATGCCTGGAAGTAGAAAACAAAGTGCTCAAATAAGGTCATGTGCTCTAAGGAACAACCAGTTGTATGGGAAAAGCAAGCAGTTGGGCAACATGGGCAAAGTTGCACCTTAAGTTTGTAAATAGTTTGTAACCAATTTTTTTCATGTTCAGTGAAGCACAATCCCAAGGAATTAGGCATATTTTAAAGCCTGGTGGATTTTAGTTGGACACAGGAAAGTTAATTTTTGCACCAAAGGACATTAACCAGGAACAGGTAGAAGAAAGGGGGTATTTGGAGAACTTCAGATTTAATTCCCATCTGCCAGAGATGGCTGGAATTTTAGAGTGCGTCTGAATCACTGACTTGCCTTGGTCTCTCCAACTCTAGACTGACTCTCAAGACCTTTATATTAAATTCTAGTTGCCTGACAAGAGTTGTTATAATCACAGTTGAATCATGGAAGATTATTTTCATTACTGAGTACAAATAAACTTTGGCAGAATTTTCTCTAAAGTAAGTCAGTGAAATGAGTAAGCATCTGAATTCCCTGTTCTAGTCACTAACTGAAACACCATATAAACAATTTATGAAACAGCAATAGGGAACCTAGAAGTGTCAATAATTACACTAAATGTGAACGGATTAAACTCACCAATAAAAAGACACAGAGTAGCAGAATGAATTAAAAAGGAAAATCCAGTTGGGAAAACTGGAAAGCCACATGCAAAAGAATGAAACTCGACTACAGCCTGTCCCCGTGTACTAAAATTAATTCAAAATGGATCAAAGACCTAAATATAAGACCTGAAACAATAAAGTACATAGAAGAAGACATAGGTACTAAAATCATGGACCTGGGTTTTAAAGAACATTTTATGAACTTGACTCCAATGGCAAGAGAAGTGAAGGCAAAGATAAATGAATGGGACTACATCAGAATAAAAAGTTTTTGCTCAGCAAGAGAAACTGATATCAAAATAAACAGACAGCCAACTATATGGGAACTGATATTTTCAAACGACAGCTCAGATAAGGGCCTAATATCCAAAATTTACAAAGAACTCATAAAACTCAACAACAAACAAACAAGCAATCCAATAAAAAAATGGGAAGAGGACATGAACAGACACTTCTCCCAGGAAGAGATACAAATGGACAACAGATATATGAAAAGATGCTCAGCTTCATTAGTTATTAGAGAAATGCAAATCAAAACTACAATGAGATACCACCTCACCCCTGTTAGATTAGCTATTATCAACAAGACGGGTAATAGCAAATGTTGGAGAGGCTGTGGAGAAAAAGGAACCCTCATTCACTGTTGGTGGGACTGTAAAGTAGTACAACCATTATGGAGGAAAGTATGGTGGTTCCTCAAAAAACTGCAAATAGAACTACCTTATGACCCAGCAATCCCTCTACTGGGTATATACCCCAAAACCTCAGAAACTTTGATACGTGAAGACACATGTAGCCCCATGTTCATTGCAGCACTGTTCACAGTGGCCAAGACATGGAAACAACCAAAAAGCCCTTCAATAGAAGACTGGATAAAGAAGATGTGGCACATATACACTATGGAATACTACTCAGCCATAAGAAATGATGACATCAGATCATTTACAGCAAAATGGTGGGATCTTGATAACATTATAAGGAGTGAAATAAGCAAATCAGAAAAAAACAAGAACTACATGATTCCATACATTGGTGGAACATAAAAATGAGACTAAGAGACATGGACAAGAGTGTGGTGGTTACCAAGGGTGGGGGGGGAGGGAGGACATGGGAGGGAGGGAGGGAGAGAGTTAGGGGGAGGGGGAGGGGCACAGAGAACTAGATAGAGGGTGACGGAGGACAATCTGACTTTGGGCGAGGGGTTTGCAACATAATTTGATGACAAAATAACCTAGACATGTTTTCTTTGAATATATGTACCCTGATTTATTAATGTCATCCCATTACCATTAATAAAAATTTATTAAAAAAAAAAATTAAAATTAAAAAGGAAAATCCAACAGTATGCTGCCTACAAGAAACACATCTAAGCAACAAGGATAAAAACAAATTCAATGTGAAAGGCTGGAAAACAATACTTCAAGCAAATAACATCTAAATAAAAGCAGGTGTAGCAATACTCATATCTAATAATGCTGACTACAAGACAGAAAAAGTACTCAGAGACAAAAATGGTCATTTCATAATGATTAAGGGGACACTGAATCAAGAAGACATAACACTTCTTAATATATATGCGCCAAACCAAGGAGCACCAAAATATATAAGACAGCTACTGACTGACCTAAAAACAAAAACTCACAAAAATACAATCATACTTGGAGACCTCAATACACCGCTGATGGCTCTAGATCATTCATCCAAACAAAAAAATAAATAAAGGGGCTCTGGCCGGTTGGCTCAGTGGTGGAGCGTCAGCCTGGAGTGCAGAAGTCCCGGTTCGATTCTCAGCCAGGGCACACAGGAGAGGCGCCCATCCGCTTCTCCACCCCTCCCCCTCTCCTTCCTCTCTGTCTCTCTCTTCCCCTCCCCCTCTCTTCCTCTCTGTCTCCATCTCTTTGCTCCATTGGAGCAAAGATGGCCCGGGTGCGGGGGATGGCTCCTTGGCCTCTGCCCCAGGTGCTAGAGTGGCTCTGGTCATGGCAGAGCATCGCCTCCGAGAGGGGCAGAGCATCGCCCCCTGGTGGGCAGAGTGTCGCCCCTGGTGGGCATGCTGGGTGGATCCCGGTCGGGCGCATGCGGGAGTCTGTCTGACTCTCTCTCCCCGTTTCTAGCTTCAGAAAAATACAAAAAAAATAAAAAATAATAAAGGTTTATTGGCCTTAAACAAAACACTAGAGCACTAGGATATGATAGACATCTACAAGACATTTCATCCCAAAGCAGCACAGTATACATTTTTCTCTAGTGTACATGGAACATTATCAAGAATTGACCATAATATTGAGCCACAAAAATAACATCAGCAAATTCAGAAAAATCAAAATTGTACCAAGCATATTTTCTGATCATAAAGCCTTGAAACTAAAATTCAACTGCAAAGAAGATGTTTAAAAAAACCCCACAAAAATGTGGAAACTAAACAACATACTTTTAAAAAAATGAATGGATCAAAGAAGAAATAAGCGCAGAGATCAAAAGATATATACAGACAAATGAAAATGACAATACAACATATCAGACTCTCTGGAATACAGCAAAAGCAGTAATAAGAGGGAGATTCATATCACTTCAGGCCTATATGAACAAACAATAGACAGCCCAAGTAAACCATTTAACTTCACACCTTAAGGAACTAGAAAAACAAAAACAAAGACAACCCAAAACCAGCCAAAGATAGGAAATAATAAAAATCAGAGCAGAAATAAATGAAATAGAGAACAAAAAAAGTATAGAAAAAATTAGTAAAACAAGGAGCTGGTTCTTTGAAAAGATCAACAAAATTGACAAAACCTTGGCAAGATTCACCAAGGAAAAAAGAGAAAGGACTCATATAAACAAAATCCAAAATGAAAGAGGAGAAATCACCACAAACATCATAGATATACAAATTATTGTAGAATACTATGAAAAACTATATGACATCAAATTCAGCAATCTAGAAGAATGGATAAATTCGTAGAACAATACAACCTTCCTAGACTGCGTTATGAAGAAGCAGAAAGCCTAAACAGACCAATTAGCAGGGAGGAAATAGAAAAAACTATTAAAACCTCCCCAAAAATAAAAGTCCAGGCCCAGATGGTTATACTAGTGAATTCTATCAAACATTCAAAGAAGACTTGGTTCCTATTCTACTCAAAGTCTTCCAAAAAGTTGAAGAAGAAGCAATACTTCCAAATACATTTTACGAGGCCAACATAACCCTCATACCAAAACCTGGCAAGGATGGCACAAAAAAAGAAAACTACAGACCAATATCTCTAATGAATACAGATGCTAAAATACTAAACAAAATACTAGCAAATTGAATACAGCAACATATTAAAAAAAATAATACATCAGGATCAAGTGGGGTTCATCCCAGAATCTCAAGGATGCATTCAACATATGTAAAACAGGTAATATAATACACCATATCAACAAAACAAAGAACAAAAACCACATGATCTTATCAATAGATGCAGAAAAGGCATTCAATAAAATACAACACAACTTTATGTTTAAGACATTCAGCAAAATGGGTAAATGGGTATAGAAGGAAAGTATCTCAACATGATAAAGGCCATATATGATAAACCATCAGCCAACATCATATTAAATGGCAAAAACTAAGGACTTTCCCCCTTAAATCAGGAACAGGCAGGGTTGTCCACTCTCTCCACTCTTATTTAATGTGGTGCTAGCCAGAGCAATCAGACAAGATAAAGAAATATAAGGCATCCGTATCGGAAAAGAAGAAGTGAAGGTATTACTCTCTGCAGATGATATGTTCCTATACATCAAAAACCCCAAAGACTCCACAAATAGATTACTAGAAACAATAAACCAATACAGTAAGGACGCAGGATACAAAATTAATATACAAAAGTCCATAGCCTTTCTATATGCCAACAATGAAACATTAGAAAACGAACTCAAAAAAATAATTTCCTTCACTATTGCAACAACAACAAAAAAATAAAATAAAATACCTAGGAATAAATATAATATAGGATGTAAAGGATCTATATAATGAAAACTACAAAGCATTGTTAAGGGAAATCAAAAAAATACAATGAGATGGAAAAATATTCCTTGTTTGTGGATAGGAAGAATAAATATAATCAAAATGGCTATATTACCCAAAGCAATATACAAATTTAATTCAAGTCACTTCAAAATTTCAATGATATATTTTAAGTAAATGGAAGAAAAAAATCATCAGATTTATATGGAAATATAAAAAACCCTGAATAGCCGAAGCTTTCCTAAGGAAAAAGAATGAAGCTGGGGGCATTACAATGCCTGACTTCAAACTATATTATAGAGCCATGACAATCAAAACAGCATGGTATTTGAAGAAAAATAGATACTCAAACCAATAAAACCAGAAAGTCCAGAAATAAAACCACATATATATGGTCAAATAATTTTTGATAAAGGGGCCAAACAACACACAATGGAGAAAAGAAAGCTTCTTCAACATATGGTGGTGGGAAAACTGAAAAGCCACATGCAAAAGAATGAAACTCGACAATAGTTTGTCCCCCTGTACTAAAATTAATTCAAAATGGATCAAAGATCTAAATATAAGACCTGAAACAATAAAGTACATAAAAGAAGACATTGGTACTAAACTCATAGGTACCTTGGATTTAAAGAGCATTTTATGAACTTGACTCCAAAGTCAAGAGAAGTGAAGGCAAAGATGAATGAATGGGACTACATCAGACTAAGAAGTTTTCCTCAGCAAGAGAAACTGACAACAAAATAAACAGACAGCCAACTAAATGGAAAATGATAATTTCAAACAACAGCTCAGATAAGGGCCTAATATCCAAAATATACAAAGAACTCATAAAACTCAACAGCAAACAAACAAACAATCCAATAAAAAAATGGGAAGAGGACATGAACAGACACTTCTCCCAGGAAGAAATACAAATGGCCAACAGATATATGAAGAGATGCTCATCTTCATTAGTTATTAGAGAAATGCAAATCAAAACTGCAATGAGATACCACCTGTTAGAGTAGCTATTATTAACTAGACAGGTAATAGCAAATGTTGAAGAGGCTGTGGAGAAAAAGGAACTCTCATTCACTATTGGTGGGAATGTAAAGTAGTACAATCATTATGGAAGAAAGTATGGTGGTTCCTCAAAAAACTGAAAATAGAACTACTTTATGATCCAGCAATCCCTCTACTGGGTATATACCCCCCAAACTCAGAGACATTGATACGTAAAGACACATGCAGTCCCATGTTCATTGCAGCATTGTTCACAGTGGCCAAGACATGAAAACAACCAAAAAGCCCTTCAATAGAAGACTGGATAAAGAAGATGTGGCACATATACACTATGGAATACTACTCAGCCATAAGAAATGATGACATCAGATCATTTACAACAAAATGGTTGGATCTTGATAACATTATATGGAGTGAAGTAAGCAAATCAGAAAAAACCAAGAACTGCATGATTCCATGCATAGTTGGGAGATAAAAAGGAGAATAAGAGACATGGATGAGAGTGTGGTGGTTACAGGGAGGGGCGGAGTGGGAGAGAGAGGGGAAATGGGAGGGGGAGGGGAAGGGGTGGGGCACAAAGAAAACTCGATAGAAGGTTATGGAGGATAATCTTACTTTGGGTGATGGGTATGCAACATAATTAAATGACAGGATAACCTGGACATGTTTTCTTTGAACATATGTACACTGATTTATTGATGTCACCCCATTAAAATTAATAAAATTTATAAAAGAAAAAGAATTTATCTTTTCTATTGGTATTTCAAATTTTTCTGTTCTGGTGAGAAGTTTTACTGCTTACATCTTTTGTGAATGTTGTAAAGAAAAACAGTTGTTATAAAACACTAGGAAATTTTAAAGTATTCTAAAAATATTAAGTAATAGCCAAAGTAATTGTAGAAATTCTAAGTAGTAAAAATATTCAAACACTTGATCATCTAATTGAAAGTTGGGTTTTAAGTGGGTTTAGTATAAAGAAAATCTATGTAAAGTTTTCTAAATATTTCCTTTTATCCATGTTTAAATATATGGCACATTTATACTTTCAATTAACATGTCATGAAAATAAAGTAAAAGAATTGATTCTAATAAATAATTAGTAATGTAACAAATACCTCAAATTGCATTTAATTTTCTATACACGTTTTACCTCTTGCCAAAATGTTACTCTTGCACAGAAAACTCTTGTTTCAATTTTTTATATTTAAAGAAGCTTGTACTTAACAAGTAAAAGCAATGATCAGAAATTTGGTCAAGAAGCAGTTAAGTAGCAGGTGTTGCAAGGGAAACTTATGTACATATCTACTTTGAGAACCATATAGCATTCTGCCTTTAGTTTGATTAAATATAGTTGTGTTTTCCATGTTTTCTCTTTAAATTTTGGAAAGGCTGTGGATCCTAGGTTCTCTCCCTTAGGTATCAAGTCTCCTGTACAGGTGGAGATGTGTTTTTCTTTTAATTTATACAAATTTTTAATTCAAGATTATTTTATTCTAGTTTCAACTATATATCACAGTGGGTAGAAGCATTCTGATAATGTCTTCAGCCAGTAGATGTTGACCATTGAGTAAATTCATTGACTCAACCGTGCCCTTTCCTCGAAACTCAGCACTATTTTGAAATATTACATATCAAATGTAAGAGGAAAATTATTTTCTACTTAAAGATGCAATATGACAATAAGACCACGATTTTGCATTTCTCAGGATCTAAAATACATAGAGAGACAGGCGGTAGAAGTTGTAGGAAAAGGGAGTCAGACGGGAAGTACTGGTAGGTGAAGAGGTGCTTCATTGGAAGGTGGCCGTGGTAACTCAGCGGGGGCTGATTTGGTATTAGGATTCTAATAATTTATTTTTCAAATAAACGACAAAAACAGAGATTTTTCTCTCAGTTTTTAATATTCACATAAAATTTGTTATTTAAAAAATTTTCAGTGGCTTGTTAGATGGACCAGCCATTATTCACGAACTGCCAGTTTATAAACTTTATCTGAAGGCCGGATGGGGAGATTTTGAGTTAGATTATGAAATTTTTATCTATATGCTCACTTTTAAGAGTGAGAAATAGTGTAGCGAGTTTCTTCAAGGAGCACCTTCAGTGTTCCTTAATTTTTTTAATAATACTAAACAATAAAAAGTGGTGTAAATCATCTTTTAAGGGAACTCAGCTCTAGACCATGATTTCCTATTTGCCCTCATTAGAGAAAGACATTATATGTCAATTAACTTTCCTAAATTGCAGTTACTTTTTTTACTCAGCTCTTTTGCAACATTCTCTTCACTACCATCCCAGAGCCTGCTTATTCTAGGCCGTTGGGCTACCAGAAGAGAAAGAGAAAAGGATTGGGAGTTATCCACCATCCTGGTGCTTTAAGCATCTACAATATGTGGCGCCCTAAGCCAGTTCAAATACTTGAATGTAGCTATTTTTCAATTCAGAAATACATTTGGTTTTGTCACATAGGCAGGGAAGATAGGGGCTGTCAATTCCACTCCTAGCTTACCACGATATATCTCACATGAGGATCAATATTTACCCGAATGAAGTTTCATACAATTGTGGGGATGGTATTCTTTCCTACCCGTATCTCCCAATGTCCATGCTGAGGGCTTCTCCTTAGTATCTTCATCATCACATCAGGAAACTCTGACTGCATCTACTATTGTAACTGTGCATATTGCTTCTTCGCCCAATACATCCTTATTAAGGGATATCACCTATGTGAACATCTTACAGGTGCCTACACGGAAAAATCAGCCAAAAATTGACTTGTGTTTCTATGTTTCTAATCACTCCTTTACCTGGACTTCAGCATTCTTATTTTGTCTTCTCTTGGTCATGCTTACACTATCTCTGAAGGGTTGGTGTTTATCTTCAAGATAATTTTAGTTAAATCTTCAGTAAGATTTAGGAATTTTAGCAGTTCCTAAATTGATTACACCTACTGCATTTTCTTCGTGTGATAATTGAAATTGTTGGCAACAAATTCAACATACTGGGAATGATTTTACCTCTTTCTCCATATTCCTTTTATTTTTTGCATGATTATCTTTTAAGTGTTCAGAAATAGATCTCCCTATGTCCTTCTGATAATATAATCTTCCTGATATATGTTGCAATAATATTTGTGAGTGTATCTTGGACTCTCAGATGTTTCAGAAATCTCTGGTCCCGTTGGCCTCCACAGCTGCAATTGACCTTAGTTATTGCCCTATTTTGCACCACATAATTTTTGAAGAGGGAAACTCACACTGGAAACAATTTTGGCTATCAGCTCTTGGGCCTAAATTCCTCCATCCTCATGAGTAATAACACATAGCATAGAAATCTGTGTGGTTATATTCTAATGCTGGGAAACTTATAACCCGTGATACATGAATTTAAATTACAACTTTCCCCGAAGTGTCTTAATAGAAGAAATCATCGTAAGAACTGTCCATTTACCCTTCCACATTGAGATGCCTCCTTCCTAAAACCCTACTCAGAATCTGCTAGTGACTGGACTCTCTGGAATCCATGTCACCGGCATACAGAGGCATGTCCCCTTTGTTCAGCACGGTTTACAGTGTTACACATCTTCAACCATTACTAATCCTCACAAAGCTGAAAATGGCAGAAGTAAGAAGACATCTGCAGAGCCACAGAGTTTCAATTCAAAGTCTTTCTATATTTCCATATGTTTCTGGCCCTGTGTTCCTGTATATCAGCACTGAAATGTCATATATATAGATTATATATATGTTGGGCGGATAAAATGTATTATGCTCACTTTGTTAAATATGGCGCTGCCCACGTGGAGGCCGTTACCCAGGTGATATTAATGTGTGTTGGGGGCAGGCTGTGGGCAGGTAGAATCCTTGTAGCCTGGGGCTTGGTTTTGGGATTAAGCCTTTCCCACCCATTTTGATGTGGGGTGGTACAATCCAATCATGCCTCAGAGAAGTGACTTTGTATTAGAGACTTCCCTATTTTGTATATTGGATTAAAGGTTTTGATATCTACACTATAAAATAGGGGCAGAACGGGAGCTGGTGCTCTTGGTTCCTGAGATTATCATTAGAGGAGAGAGCAGAAAGGAGAGCAGAGAAAGGCCACGTGGAGGAGGCAGGAGAAGCAGCCAAGATGGTGGAGTGTTGAGTGAGAAGCCAGTTTGTGCAGTTTGTGCACGGAAAAGGAAGGAGATGGGAAGCAGAGGTGAATAAGTCTGGTGAGCTAGAAACCTTTGATTCTAGGAAACTCAGATAAGTCAGTAGCTTTGTGAGCACTGAATGTGAGTGGGTTTTGGAGCCCAGTGTGTGTTTTTTACTTGCCCGCTGGGTGCAAGTTAGGATTAAAGAAGATGGCTCATCAGTTTTTGGCTCCGTTGTTTCTTTACTGACTGTCTGAATCTAATGCGAACCTGCATAGGCCAGGCTGCTGTGATAGTGGCCCTGGCCTTGGCCACTGGCTTTACAATATATATATATATACACACACACACACACACACACACACACAGACATACACACACATGTTTTTGGTCTCACATCTTGTTTTATTGAAGCAAGGAAAATGTGAATTTAACTGCTCAAATGCCTCATTCAAACTCACTTGAAATGGTAAATGTTAATGACTTGTAAAAAGCCTAAAGCCAGAGTAGTTTTTTTTTTTGTTTTTGTTTTTTTTTTATATATATAAATAAATTTTTATTTTAATGGGGTGACATCAATAAATCAGGGTACATACATTCAAAGAAAACATTTCCAGGTTATCTTGTCATTTAGTTATGTTGCATACCCATCACCCAAAGAGAGATCGTCCTCTGCCACCCTCTATCCAGTTCTCTCTGTACCCCTCCCCCTCCCCTCCCCCTCTCCCTCCTTCCCTCCCCCCACCTCCCATAGCCACCACATTCCTGTTCATGCCTCTCAGTCTCGCTTTTATGTCCCACTAATGTATGGAATCCTGCAGTTCCTGTTTTTTTCTGATTCGCTTATTTCACTCCGCACAATGCTACCAAGACTCCACCATTCCGCTATAAGTGATCCAATGTCACCATTTCTCCTATCTGAATAATATACCATGGTGTATATGTGCCCCATCTTCTTCATCTAGTCCTCTATTTTTTTTTACAGTGATTAAAAGCCTTTAAGCAAACTCTTGGCCAATACAGCAAGAATCCATAAATGAGTAGTGACCTTAACATGTTCCCCAAGTCCAAGTTGGCCCCCTCACCATGCCAAATCCCTGAAAAATGCAACCCAACCACAGTTCAGTCTGTTAGGAGCTGTCACAGGGAGCAGGAGTCCAGGAAAGTTCCCCACAGGAAAAGTCCACATGGCACTGGAATTGTTGTCACCATTCTATACTTTGCAGCTCATGTCCAAGTCCCAATGACCGCTGCTTCTAGCTGGTAATGATTCAGGCAGACTGGAAAAAGCCATTTGCAGCATGCGTGGATATGGAGCTTCTGTTCTCCTCTGCCTGGAGAGTTGAGACCAGGTTGTAAAGCCAGAGTAGTTTTAAACTTCTTTTTATTATACAACTGGAGTTTCACTTCCACCTGTGAGCCTTCTTTCGTGTTTGATAAAGGCTCTGCACACCCACCACCTTCATTTCATTTACTATTTGCATTTGCTATGTCATCTTAGTGTTTAATGAAAAATAACATACATATGAATATGTGTGTGTGGAGGGGGTTGCTGTCCATCTCTAGTTTCATAGATACATTAATAAGTATATTTATTTTTAAAGAACGGCTTTGCTGGTTAGGACTAAAGAGATGAAATTTATTATCGGGACTCAGTTACATTTTATCCTATTTGTACTACATGTCTTATCATTTCTTTAGGGGCCCTTTACTCTGGTGATTTACAATGCTTTTGAATAGGTGAACGCCCTGTGCCTGAATCCTGAGACAGGACCCCTCCGCATGCAGCCCTGGCTTCCCCGTGATGTCCCACCTTGTGCTTCCAACTGTTGCTTGCCACCCACTAGGTTACCTCATCCCTGCTGGGCAGCCTTCTTTATTTCTATCTGCGCACATTGCTATTCCTTATCTCCGTGTCTGTTCCTAAAGCAAATAGGACTGCGGGTATGGTGGAGGGTCAGTTCATGAATGACACTGTTTGTTCTTTTTAACAATAATGAATTTATTATATTTAATATTCCAGCTTGTGAAATTTTGAGTGCTTTTTGATAAACTACTGCTTATTAAGTTGGAGAGAAATTTAGTATATCTTTTTTCTGCTCACTGTCCCTCTCAACAATGGTTAAGAAATTGTGCATGTTTACCTAGGAGACTCCTTTTTAACCTTTATTTAAAGAAATGTTCACCACGTGAAAATCAAACAGAATGGCACCATGAGCCCCGTGCACCCACCGCTCAGTGCGAGCAACATTTAACTCCGCCAGTCCTGCTCCGTCCACACCCGGTCTCCCCTCCTCCGCTCAGTCCATGGCAAGGTCATGATGTTACCTTAGTTATCCAATAAATATTGCAGTATGCACTGCTATAACAAAAGGGTTTTCTTTTTTAAAATTAATAATATACTTTATTATCCAGCTATGCTTCATAACTTCAAATAATCTGTATTCAAATGTTAATAACTTCATAAGTGTCATAGTTTTAAAATATGACAATTGAATCAAAATTTACACATCTAAATTGCCTAATATGTTTTCTTACTCCTAGAAACCTTAATTTTAGAACACTTTTAGATATACAGGAATTTTCAAAGATATTAGAGAGTTTGTGTAATGGTTAATTATATGCAGTAACTTCACCAGTTATGGGGATCCCAGATTACACATTATGTCTGTGACTGTGTGTCTGTGACTTTGAGGTTGTCTGCCTTCTGGATGACATTGGCATTGGAATCTGAACACTCAGTGGATCACGTAGCCCAATATGAGTGGGCATCATCCAGTCTCTTGAGGGTTTAAGAAGAACAAAAAGTGGAAAAGGGAGGTATTCAAACTTTTTTTTGTCTGAAAGAGCTGCTCTGTGACTTTCTAATTAAATTTCTGTCTTTGTTTGGACTTGTGGCTTCACAGTGGTTTCCTAGTGGTCTAGTTTTGTATGCATCTGCTTCCTGCCTCCTTACCTGGGTAGTGCATTCGAAATTCACTTTTTAAAACTCACTGAGTGCTGTTGATTATGTTTTTTTTTCTTTTTTTCTTATTCTTTACTACAGAAAAAAGGGTTAATGTCACAGCTACAAATTATAAAGAACATCATTTAAAAGAAGAATCATTTTTAGTTCCCTTCTCCTGTATAGTTTGGTGAAGTGTAAATACTACATTTTTAATATTCACTTAGGTTTCTGAGCCTTGGAATATGCCAGAGTGACAAAAATTAAAATTTATCTTTGAAAATATACCAAGTTAAATAAGTGTAAATGACAAACAGACACTCAAATTTTGTTTTACAAAGTTGATAGCTTTTACCCTTAAAAGGTGTCAAGCTTTAAACTTCACTGTGGCATTGTGGACCCCTGTGTAGATAGAAACATGTGAGATTATCATGAAATTATGCATTTTGTGTGCCATCCTTTCCCGTGGGTACGCATGTATACAAGTGTGTATGCACCTGTTGTCCACAAGTTCACAGAAGCTAAGAGGTGAATTATAGTTGCTATTCTTTAATTTCTGCTCCTCTCTCAATAATAAGAATGTCTGTCTCCGGTAAGACTGTATGGGTGAGGACAATTGAGGAAGCTATAGGAAAAGGCATATGTTTTTTAAAGAAAAGCAAAAAGAAAATTATGCAAGGTTGTTAACAAAGTTCATTTACAGAGAAACATGGGGTGAATATAGGGGAGGGGAATTATAATCTGTACTATTTAAATTTTATAGAATCTGCACTTTTTTTTTTTAAAGATACAGGCATACCTTTTTTTTTTTAAAGATACAGGCATACCTTTTTTTAAAATATTTTATTTATTGATTTTTTTAGAGAGAGAGGAGTGAGAGAGAGAGACAGAGAGAGAGAGAGAAGGGGGAGGAGCAGGAAGCATCAACTCCCATATGTGCCTTGACCAGGCAAGCCCAAGGTTTCGAACCGGCGACCTCAGTGTTCCAGGTCGACGCTTGATCCCACTGCGCCACCACAGGTCAGGCCGAATCTGCACTTTTTTGCTGAAGCTCATATTCATGGATGTTGTATGTAGGGGTGTAATAAGTTGGAAAGAGAATAAGGCAATTTCCGGGATGTTGTGGTCTGTCTTCTTCTTAAGGAAAAATGGTGGATAGTGTTAGAAAAGGTGTTATCTTCTCAAATTGGTGCTATGGCAGTAGAACAAGTGGTAGATATGCATAAAATGGTGGGTAATATGGCTGCTAAAAAAGTGTATTCCCTCAGTAGAGTCTAACCTGCTTCACTTCCTCCCTTTTAGGGCCTGAAGAACAGTCTGTTTAGTTGAAAGGGGTTGTCTTAATGCCAAAATATTCTTCCTTCTGGCATCTATGTGTTGCCTTCTTTAGTTTCCTTTTCTCTTCTTTCTGCTTTTTGTTGTTCAGACGGGCTATGGCATGATAGAAAACATGGCAGCTGAAGCCCTCAGTGACTCCGTACTCCACGTGCTCCTGCAGGACCTGTAAGCTGGGGAACACCCGGCAGCAGGCCATGCACTTGAAGCCAGTGTCCGGGGCCCCCAGCCACTCAGGTGTCTTGGCCCTGGGATACTCGTCCAGACCTGGAGGCTCTGCTAGAGTCTCAGCCTTCTTCCATTTCCCTTGGGCTCTGGTGTCTAAGCTGGACTCGTGGTCAGTCAGGTGTCTCTTCCTAGTCATGTGAGAGAGGGGGACATTTTTATGGACCTTTTCAATATAGGTCATTTCCTCCATTTTTATCTTTTTTGAAGGATGCACCAAACATTCTTGTATTTCCTATAAAATCGTAACCACCCATCTCCTTTGGGCAGGCATGTAATAAATGACTCTCTCCTCTGTGCCACGCACTGAGGACATAAAGGACTTGTTCTTATCAACCGAGTGGAGTGGACAGGCAGCAGGTGGACAGAGGGGGGGAATCTCTGATTGCTCCAAGTCCTGGAATACAGGCATCTGAAGGAATCCTAGGAAAGAAAATTTCAAACATGAGAAAACTAGGATGTGTGCTCGAGTTAGTTGAGTTAAAATGGCCAGATCCTGTGTGAGCATGAGGAGTGAATGCTCATGTGTGTGTGATAGTTCCAAATTCCCTGTGTAGTAACCATTAATGGAGTTGTTTACATGGTATAGTTTTGTTGGGAGGAGGATGTACTGTGAAATATATACTCCAGTGGAGTTGTCCGTACATTCTGGAACATATCTGGTGAGTGTTGCTGATGTTGGTGAAAGGGGATGGTGAATTAGTATGTTCATGTGTGCTATGTGGTATTACAGCACATGTGAGACCTGTTGAGAGTGAGACGGTAGCCTCAGAGCGGTAGAGGACGGCTGTGTAGCTCCCAGAATGAGCATCTCTGTGGTCTGAGATTTGTGGCTGTAATGGGATACAAATTAGAAAGACAGATGAAAGTACATTTCCATCAGGGAGTATGAGTTTTCTAGAGTTTGGCTCAGAATGAGGGACTTAAAACCAGTTGTCTTTGTGATGGGATGTGAATGTTTTATGGAAATAGTGTGTAAATGGACAAGACTGAATTGATTCTGGGAAGGAATGGTGGAGAGGGTGCACCTGTGAGATGCTGCTTGAGAAGCTCACTCACATTTCAGCACAGTCCACCACGTCACCCACAGCTGTCCCAGTGTTCCTATTTGTAAATTTGTGCTGAGCCACCTTGCGGTCCCTATGTGTCCACCTACAGAAGCCTTAGTAGTTGTCTGTTTGCCCTTTTTACCTTTCCGGTGTCTGAGGGGACAGTGAATTCAGTAGACACTGGGCCAAGCAGCTCAGCTGCATCTCTTGTCTGAACAAAGATCCCACCTGTGTGTGTTCCTTACCATCCTCATCAGGATAGGGATGTGTGGATGCAGAGTACTCCCATGTTAAATCTTCTGAAGATGAAGAATAGTCTTCTTCTCTTTGTCCAGATGCTGTGACCTTCACTCTTGACTGAGGCTGAGCAGCATCCACTTGAGTGTTTCAGAGTCCTGGAGAATGGAATAAACATAGAACATTGAGATGAGACTTTTCTGGGCCTTGTGTCAATTCAGTAAATACGATACATTTTGAGTGGACATTATATGTCACTCATCAGTACCACACAAGACACTTGCTCTCATGGAAATTAAGTTTCCTTTCCTATATGCAGATTCATTTACTCAAAATATGAATAAACACATTTAATTCTGTTTGTCATGGATATCAGTAGGATTACTTATCTTTTTTGTGCTATCTCAGCAGGTCTATAGAGATCATCTCGAAGTTAGAACCATGCCCAAAAGAACCAGCACTAAAAGTTGGGTCTAGGACAGGATATCTTGTACAGACCCTCAGGTTCTGTGCTTTAGGACCCAACCATTTTGGGCCTTTTTATTTAAGTCATTAGTGCTTCCCATCTTCTCAGTAATATGCCGTGTTTTCGTTTGACTCATGTTAACATTTTTCCATGTTTTTTTTTATTACACACTTATTCCCCTTAGTCCCTCTTCCTCTATTTCCAAACACATACCACCATTCTCCTCTGATCTCCTTTGGCCTTCTGCAGTCCTGTAAGTGTTTTTTCCTTGGAATATATTGCCTCCACTTCTGATCCTATGAATGAAGATGCAGAAGTCTTCTGAGGATCTCTTTCTCCTGGACAGCCTTGTACCGATTGATGGACAGAATATCTCAGCCCATCTCTGCGCTATGGCTCAATGCTAACCTCCCTTTACATCCTATTCAGTAGTTCCTCCTTATCAGAACCTGTTAGCTCATCTTCAGAAGAAATAGAGACAAAGTAATCTGAAGCACATGAAGCACCAGCTTGATTTTAATGGGTGCACTGACTTTTCTGTCTGTTTTGCTAAGCATCTTCTTGTAAATTTAACTCTGTTGAGAAATTAAATAACAGTACATGGGAATGGGTCCATGATTGTTTTTGTGTATTTATCCGTGCATGGAACAAACTGTAGTAGTGCACTATGGGACATGCTGATTGAACACATATGGCCTTCATCTTCATGGAGAGTGTATGTGGTTCTATGGAATGTTAAAATGCACAGGGATATATATAGTGTCAGTGCATGCATTGGTGACTGTGTTTGCATTAAGATGCTTCTTTGTCAATGGAATAGATACTGATGTCTCATTTCTACCTAAAGAAATAATTCTATTGTATTTATTAACCTTTCCTGTAGGTAGTTTATACTGTGTGATTGCGAATCTACAATGGAGAATGAATGGATATGACATGAGCCACTTGTGGCATCCCATTAAACCCTCCTATGTTCCTCTCAGTGCTCTTGCCTTTTGTAATGGATGTCGACTCAGGCATATCGGTATTTCCAATACATGCAAGATTTTGATGTAATGCTGGGATCTAGGAGAGGAAATTACAAACAGAAGAAAAGTAGAATATGTGTGTGAAGTCTTTAGTAGAAAAGAACACCATGCCCTGTGTGACCTTGTGGAGTGAAAGTTCACCTATATCTGGTATATAAGACATATCTGTGTGGTGTGCATTATTTGAGTTGTTTACTTGCTACACCTCTGTGGGAATGAGGATATAGCATTGTGTGGATGTTTGCGAGAGTTGTGTGTATAGTTTAGGACATAACTTGTGAGCTTTCCCATGTTGGTAGAAGGGGCTGGCGATTTAGCGTGTGCATATTTCTTTGTGGTGTGAAAGCACATGAGGGCAGGGCAGGACTGAGACATGTTCGCAGAGTGAGATGGTGTGACAAGAGTGTAGATGATGGTGTGTAGCTTTCGGAATGAGCATCTCTATGAAGGTGTGAGGCTTTGTGGCTTTAAAGAGTCATATGGATATAAATACAAGTGATAGAAGTAAGTTTTCATCAGGGCTTGTGTGTGTGTGTGTTTGTTTTATTTTGCTCATTTATGAGGGGACAGATTATCTGTTTGAGGGATTGTGAATTATTTATGGAACTAGTTGTCAATGCATGAGCCTGATAATAACTCTGTGTAACGAAGGTGAAGGTTTACCTATGTGATGCTGCTGGAAAAGGAGAAAGATAGCTTGGAAATGAAGGCTTGTGAATTTGGGAGAAAGGAAAGGGGAGCTGAAATGGTGCCATACATGGTTAAAGAGGAGAGATGTGTGAGTGTGTGTGTGAGTATGTGAGTTTGTGCTCATAGGAGAGGGCAGGTTCTGTTTACACTCCCACTCACATATCAGCACTGTCCACTTTGATACCCACAGCTGTCCCAGTGTTCCCGTGTTGGAAATCTGTGCTGAGCCACCTTGCCTCAACCTTGCAGACATACTTCCTATGTGTTTCTCTGCAGTAGCTTTAGTACTAGTCCATTGGCTCTGTAGGTCCTTCTTCTGTGTGACGGGCACAGTGACATCAGGAGACACTGGGCTGAGCAGCTCGGTGGCTTCTCTTGTCCACGCAAGCTCAGATCACAGCTGTGTACACTCCTTACCATCCACATCAGGATGGGGACGCATGGATACAAAGAAGTCCTCCATTAACACTTCTGTGGGTAATAAATATTCACGTGCTGTGAGACCACTTGCTGAGGCCTCCACAACAGCTTGAAGTTCTGAGACTGGAATACATAAAGAACGTGGAGATGAAACAGTTTCTGGGGTTTATATCAACTCAAGGAATACATATTGAGTGGACATTGTATGCTAGACATCATTACCTACCATTACACTTACCCTAGTGAGAATTGATGTGATTTTCCATTTAAAATTTTATTTACTCCAAACTAGAAATAAACTCGTATGGAAATTTTGTATTAGATGGATGTCAGTGAGATTGCGGGATTTGTATGTGATATTTCTGGAGATCTATACAAATGAACAAAAGCTAGAACCATGGCTGAAAGACAGTATGCAGTAACGAAAAATGGGATATCGGTACAATGTCCCCATGAAATACTGTACCGTTTGGGGATATGTGGTAAAAGTTATTTTGAAACCTTCTGCACATATATGTACATATCATATTTATATTGATATCTATATTGATATAGATATAGAGGGAGAGATGTAAGAGAAGATTGTTATTGTTACCAAAATTCACTATTCATTATTTGGAGGTCACGGTCCCTGTTTCAGTGTTAACCAAGCTCACTGGTCTTTATTGAAATTTTAAGATTATCATCATCTGTCATGAGAGTGTCTCATGTATATATTAGTCAGATTTGTGGCAAAATGGTATGTTGAATGAAATAACTGGTATTTAAGTCAATAACATTTTGGTTAACACAGTGTCAAAGCTTCATATGTGTTTGTCTTGGTGCAGTGAATCTGAATATTGATGAGTTTTATATGACTAAGAATGTTACATGTGTTTTTCTCTGTGTGTTAGTTCAGCCCTTATTTTGTGTATGATGCATTTTCTGTAACTATGGTTTTGTGTGTGTTTTACATATGATCCATGGTTAAGGACTGCTACTACTGAGCATAATCTTTTTGTGACCCATAAATTTAGTTTATTTGTAAGTGAGAGGGAATGATAAAGGAATGTGAGGGTGTCAAAATGAAGGATTATAAGACAAAGGTCCATGGGAATTGACAAACTGCTCCTTGTGAAGAGGCAATGTGAATGAGAGTGCAGAGGAGAGTGTGTAAGGTATATGTGCAGTAGCAAGGGTTGGCATAGGAAATAACAGTATGGAACACTGAGTCCTTAGACATAATGTAGACTATAGAGACAATGGTCTAGCGATGATCTAACTCTTAAGCATTCATCAAATAGAAAACTGTTCATATTGCAAATCAATAAAATAGAATGTAAAAGCATCTGCATTCCAAGTAGTACCAGAATGGAAGCTAACCAAAGGTTAGAAAAGTATAATAATAAAGAAATTATAATCCTGCAATGGTATGCATATACCAAGAATGTACAAACTAAATCTACATGAATCTTGGATACATTACATAGATATAGTGATCAGTGACAGGAATCAGATACAAAGTGTGTATTGTGGTCATCTATTTCTGTCACTTTTAAAAGAGGGAGGATCAGTCTAGACTCTAGACCTTAGAATTCAGAGAAATCTGAATTCTTTGTATGATAGGAGAAAAGTACACCGTGGAGAGGTGAGATGCGTGTAGGAGACCTTAAGGAAATGAATGAGGAAGACAGTGAGTGCCGATGGGGGTGGTGAGGGAAGAAGATGAATGGGAACACTTTGCTATGAAAATATGTGGATGAGATGGGGTCCTGGACAGAGCATCTCTGTGCTCTCCTTCTCTTTCAGTTCTAGACGATCGTTCCACTTTGACCTGTTTTAAGTTGTCAGTGCTTTCACCCCTCCAGGTAAAATGCCAGGCTCTTGTCTGGCATATACTAACCAATCTTCCCTGCCATTCTGATAAAACTCTCAAACCCATAGGCCATCATCCATTATTGAAAAAGAATATTAACACTGTGTCCTCTGGTATACCTGTGCTTGTTTCAGTCCTTCTAAGTGTCTTATACGTGGAAATGATGCTTCCACTGCTGATCACACAGAAGAAGATGCAGAAGCACTTGGAGGTGCCGGGCGGCCTTGTACGGACTAATGGGCCGAATCACTCTGTTCACGTCAGGGCCCTTCCTACATCCCAGTCTACCTTTGCATCCTATTTAATGATCTCTCTTTACCATCACTTTTGAGGACATCTTCGGGAGAAATGTATACTACATCATCTAGAATAGAAGAGATCTCACAGAGTTTCGGGTCTGAGTTTGGGCCACTGCCTTTTGAGTGCTATGCAAAGCAGCTGCTTGTAAACTCAACTCT
Source organism: Saccopteryx bilineata (assembly GCF_036850765.1). Classification (NCBI taxonomy): domain Eukaryota; kingdom Metazoa; phylum Chordata; class Mammalia; order Chiroptera; family Emballonuridae; genus Saccopteryx; species Saccopteryx bilineata. The sequence goes on from NC_089493.1 coordinate 247,078,730, forward strand.
GCGAGAAATTAGATAATAATGAGAGCAATGTGGTCCATGTTTCTCATTTGTTTATTTATCCATCCATGAGAGAAACAATAAGTGTCAGTTGTGTGAACACAAACAACCTCTATCTTCATGGTTAGTGTAATATGGTTGCTATGAAACTTAACGTACAGTTATATTTATTGTGTAATGTTGTTGTGAGTGACTGCCTTTGCCTGAAGACACTTCTTTGAAAATGGAACAAGACCCACTATCTTTTTTCTACCCAGGCATAAAACTGTATTATTCCTATAAGCTTCCCTTGGACCATGTGATTTCATCTCTACAGTGGAAAGTGAATGGAAATGGCATGATGCACCTGTAGGCATCGCCAGAAACACCTCCTCTGTGGGACTTCTGGTAGTGCCTCTCCTAGCAGACTATGATCCATGTGTCTCTGGGGTTCCAAGATTCAGAAATGTTTTGATTTAAGTTTTCGGTTCTTAAGGACAGGTTCAAACTTAAGAAAACTAAAATGTGTGTGTTAAGTTTTTAGTAGTGAAGAAGGCATTGCCCTGTGTGACCTTGTGGAGTAACAGTTACTCGGTAAGTGTTATTTCAGAAGTCGGTGTTTGAATGCATTTTTTGAGCTGTTTTTATGGCCTAAGTCTGTGAGAACGAGGATGTAGCATTGTGTGTATGTCCTAGTGGATGTGTATGTATGTTCTGGGAAGTATCTGGCAATGTTACTGAAAGGGGATGCCGAGTGACTGTTTCCGTGGTTGTTAGTGGTGTGACAGCACATGTGAGCAGTGCAGGAGTGGGGCCTGTTCTCATAGTGAGATGGTAAGACTTCGATTGTTAGGGATCGTTCATGTAGAACTCAGAAAGAGCATCTGTATGAAGGTCTGATGCTTTGAAGCTGGAAGGAATGTGTGGATTAAACAATCGTGAATGAAAGTTCATTATCATCCCGTCATGGGGGCAATCTATAGTTGGCTCAATATGAGTGATTTATAACTGGTTTTGTGTATGAGGGGGTGAGAATTCTTTGTGAAATTAACTGTCAATGGTTGAGTCTGATAATGATTTTGTGAAGGAGTGTGGTAAGAGTGTAGCTATGTGATGCTACTGGAGAATGAGGAAGGTGGGTGGGGGATGAAGGCTGTGTATTTGGGAGGAAAAGTGAAGCAGAGGATAAATAGGATCATGCCTGGTGGAAGGAGGGCTGGTGTGAGAGAGTGTTTGAGGATGTGTGGTTGTGCTGAACCGTGGGGGGCAGGTTCTGAATCCACTCCTACTCACATGTTGGCACAGTCCACCATGTCACCCACCACTGTCCCAGTGTCCCTATCTTGGATTTGTGCTGAGGCACTTTGCCCTGTACTTGAAGCTACTCTCCCCGTGTATCTCTTGGCAGAAGCTGTGATACCACTCTGTGAGCCCTTTAGCCCTCTCCTGTGTCTGAGGGAACAATGAAATCAGTAGTGACTGGGCTGAGCAACTCAGTAGCATCTCTTGTCCAAGCTCAGATCCCACCCGTGTGTGTTCCTTACCATCCTCATCAAGATGGAGACGCTTCGTTGATCAATAGTATTCCTCCATGAAATCTTGTGTGGTAAAAGGGTTTTTTCTGGTGACGTCACGGAAATGGCGCAGTGAGAAGCGCGTCCGACAGCTCTCCCCTAAATCACAACAAATTTATCAACTAGAAACAGAAAAATTTATCCTCGGAGCATTCCGGAGTTCCACACAAACTGAAAGCAAAAGGACTGTTATCACTTGAATCTGAGAGACGAGGGTGTGGAGGAAGCTACCGCAGCGACGCTCATTCAAGACGCCAGGGAGTGCGCCCGCATGCTATCAATAAGACCACCCTCAGATGCCGATAAGAAAGAGGAAATCGAATATTATGGATACAAAAGAAAGAGAGGTAACACAAATAGATGTCGAAAAATCTATGGAGAAAAGACTTAACATATTGGAAGCCTTGGAGCTAAATGACAGAGAATTTAAAATAGAAATCTTAAAAATACTCAGAGATATAGAAGAAAACACAGAAAGGCAATATAGGGAGATCAGAAAACAACTCAATGAACACAAAGAATATATTACCAAGGAAATTGAAACTATAAAAACAAATCAAACAGAAATGAAAAACTCAATTCACGAGCTGAAAAAAGAGGTAACAAGCTTAGCTAACAGAACAGCCCAGATTGAAGATAGGATTAGTGAAATAGAAGACAAACAACTTGAGGCACAACAGAGAGAAGAAGAAAGAGACTCAAAAATAATAAAAAATGAGAAAGCCCTACAGGAATTGTCTGACTCCATCAGAAAGAATAACATAAGAATAATAGGTATATCAGAGGGAGAAGAGAAAGAAAATGGAATGGAGAATATACTCAAACAAATAATAGACGAGAACTTCCCAAGCCTGTGGAAGGAACTAAAGCCTCAAATTCAAGAAGCAAACAGAACACCAAGTTTTCTTAACCCCAACAAACCCACTCCAAGGCACATCATAATAAAGATGACACAAACCAATGACAAAGAAAAAATTCTCAAGGCAGCCAGGGAAAAGAAGAGTACAACATATAAAGGAAGGCCTATTAGATTATCATCAGATTTCTCAGCAGAAACTCTACAAGCTAGAAGAGAGTGGACCCCAATATTTAAAGCCCTGAAAGAGAGGAACTTTCAGCCAAGAATACAATACCCATCAAAGCTATCCTTCAAGTATGAAGGAGATATAAAAACATTCACAAATACAGAAAAGATGAGAGAATTTATCAACAGAAAGCCCCCACTCCAGGAAATACTAAGGGGGGTTTTCCAACCAGATTCAAAGAACAAAAGAAAACAACACCACAAGTAACAGCTCCACCAAGAACACAATAAAACCAAACTTAAACTGTGACAACAAAGGGAAAAAAAAGGGGGGAGAGGATGGAGATTAACAGTAGCAAAGGATGATGAAGTGCAGAAATACTTATAAGATAGGGTACTACAATGAATATGGTAGGTACCCTTTTCATTACTTAATGGTAACCACCCTTAAAAAAACCACCACAAAAACACTTGACTTAAAAAAGGTAGCAACAGAGGAAAGAAGTATGGAACACAAACAAACAAAAACAAATGATAGAAAAACAAAAGAGAAGAATCAAACTAGATACAAAACTAACAGAAAGCAATTTATAAAATGGCAGTAGGGAACCCACCAGTGTCAATAATTACACTAAATGTAAATGGATTAAACTTACCAATAAAAAGACACAGAGTAGCAGAATGGATTAAAAAAGAAAATCCAACTATATGCTGCCTACAAGAAACACATCTAAGCAACAAGGATAAAAACAAATTCAAAGTGAAAGGCTGGAAAACAATACTCCAAGCAAACAACACCCAAAAAAAAGCAGGTGTAGCAATACTCATATCTAATAATGCTGACTACAAGACAGAAAAAGTACTCAGAGACAAAAATGGTCATTTCATAATGATTAAGGGGAAGTTGAATCAAGAAGACATAACAATCCTTAACATATATGCACCAAACCAAGGAGCACCAAAATATATAAGACAGCTACTTATTGACCTTAAAACAAAAACTAACAAAAATACAATCATACTTGGAGACCTCAATACACCGCTGACGGCTCTAGATCGGTCATCCAAACAGAGAATAAATAAAGATATAGTGGCCTTAAACGAAATACTAGAACACCTGGATATGATAGACATCTACAGGACACTTCATCCCAAAGCGACAGAGTATACATTTTTCTCTAGTGTACATGGAACATTCTCAAGAATTGACCATATGTTGGGCCACAAAGACAATATCAGCAAATTTAGAAAAATTGAAATTGTACCAAGCATATTTTCTGATCATAAAGCCTTGAAACTAGAATTCAACTGCAAAAAAGAGGGGGAAAAACCCACAAAAATGTGGAAACTAAACAACATACTTCTAAAAAATGAATGGGTCTAAGAAGAAATAAGTGCAGAAATCAAAAGATATATACAGACAAATGAAAATGAAAATACGACATATCAGAATCTTTGGGATGCAGCAAAAGCAGTAATAAGAGGAAAGTTCATATCACTTCAGGCCTATATGAACAAACAAGAGAGAGCCGAAGTAAACCACTTAACTTCACACCTTAAGGAACTAGAAAAAGAAGAACAAAGACAACCCAAAACCAGCCGAAGAAAGGAGATAATAAAAATCAGAGCAGAAATAAATGAAATAGAGAACAGAAAAACTATAGAAAAAATCAATAAAACAAGGAGCTGGTTCTTTGAAAAGATCAACAAAATTGACAAACCCTTGGCAAGACTCACCAAGGAAAAAAGACACAGGACTCAAATAAATAAAATCCAAAATGAAAGAGGAGAGATCACCACAGACATCATAGAAATACAAAGAATTATTGTAGAATACTATGAAAAAATATATGCCACCAAATACAACAACCTAGAAGAAATGGATAAATTCCTAGAACAATACAACCTTCCTAGACTGAGTCATGAAGAAGCAGAAAGCCTAAACAGACCAAAGGAGGAAATAGAAAAAACTATTAAAAACCTCCCCAAAAATAAAAGTCCAGGCCCAGACGGTTATACTAGTGAATTCTATCAAACATTCAAAGAAGACTTGGTTCCTATTCTACTCAAAGTCTTCCAAAAAATTGAAGAAGAAGCAATATTTCCAAACATTCTATGAGGCCAACATAACCCTCATACCAAAACCTGGCAAGGATGGCACAAAGAAAGAAAACTACAGACCAATATCTCTAATGAATACAGATGCTAAAATACTAAACAAAATACTGGCAAACCGAATACAACAACATATTAAAAAAATAATACATCATGATCAAGTGGGATTCATCCCAGAATCTCAAGGATGGTTCAACATACGCAAAACGGTTAACGTAATACACCATATCAACAAAACAAAGAACAAAAACCACATGATCTTATCAATAGATGCAGAAAAGGCTTTTGATAAAATACAACACAATTTTATGTTTAAGACTCTCAACAAAATGGGTATAGAAGGAAAATATCTCAACATGATAAAGGCCATATATGATAAACCATCAGCCAACATCCTATTAAACGGCATAAAACTGAGGACTTTCTACCTTAAATCAGGAACAAGACAGGGTTGTCCACTCTCTCCACTCTTATTCAACGTGGTGCTAGAAGTTCTGGCCAGAGCAATCAGACAAGACAAAGAAATAAAAGGCATCCATATCGGAAAAGAAGAAGTAAAGCTATCACTTTTTGCTGATGATATGATCCTATACATCGAAAACCCGAAGGACTCCACAAAAAGATTATTAGAAACAATAAACCAATACAGTAAGGTCGCAGGATACAAAATTAACATACAAAAGTCCATAGCCTTTCTATATGCCAACAATGAAATATTAGAAAACGAACTCAAAAAAATAATCCCCTTCACGATTGCAACAAAAAAAATAAAATACCTAGGAATAAACATAACAAAGAACGTAAAGGACCTATATAATGAAAATTACAAAGCATTGTTAAGGGAAATCGAAAAAGATACAATGAGATGGAAAAATATTCCTTGTTCTTGGATAGGAAGAATAAATATAATCAAAATGGCCATATTACCCAAAGCAATATACAAATTTAATGCAATTCCCATCAAAATCCCTATGAGATTTTTTAAAGAAATGGAACAAAAAATCATCAGATTTATATGGAACTATAAAAAACCCCGAATAGCCAAAACAATCCTAAGGAAAAAGAATGAAGCTGGGGGCATTACAATACCTGACTTTAAACTATATTATAGGGCCACGATAATCAAAACAGCATGGTATTGGCAGAAAAATAGACACTCAGACCAATGGAACAGAATAGAAAGCCCAGAAATAAAACCACATATATATGGTCAAATAATCTTTGATAAAGGGGCCAACAACACACAATGGAGAAAAGAAAGCCTCTTCAACAAATGGTGTTGGGAAAACTGGAAAGCCACATGCAAAAGAATGAAACTCGACTACAGCCTGTCCCCGTGTACTAAAATTAATTCAAAATGGATCAAAGACCTAAATATAAGACCTGAAACAATAAAGTACATAGAAGAAGACATAGGTACTAAAATCATGGACCTGGGTTTTAAAGAACATTTTATGAACTTGACTCCAATGGCAAGAGAAGTGAAGGCAAAGATAAATGAATGGGACTACATCAGAATTAAAAGTTTTTGCTCAGCAAGAGAAACTGATATCAAAATAAACAGACAGCCAACTATATGGGAACTGATATTTTCAAACGACAGCTCAGATAAGGGCCTAATATCCAAAATTTACAAAGAACTCATAAAACTCAACAACAAACAAACAAGCAATCCAATAAAAAAATGGGAAGAGGACATGAACAGACACTTCTCCCAGGAAGAGATACAAATGGCCAACAGATATATGAAAAGATGCTCAGCTTCATTAGTTATTAGAGAAATGCAAATCAAAACTACAATGAGATACCACCTCACCCCTGTTAGATTAGCTATTATCAACAAGACGGGTAATAGCAAATGTTGGAGAGGCTGTGGAGAAAAAGGAACCCTCATTCACTGTTGGTGGGACTGTAAAGTAGTACAACCATTATGGAGGAAAGTATGGTGGTTCCTCAAAAAACTGCAAATAGAACTACCTTATGACCCAGCAATCCCTCTACTGGGTATATACCCCAAAACCTCAGAAACATTGATACGTGAAGACACATGTAGCCCCATGTTCATTGCAGCACTGTTCACAGTGGCCAAGACATGGAAACAACCAAAAAGCCCTTCAATAGAAGACTGGATAAAGAAGATGTGGCACATATACACTATGGAATACTACTCAGCCATAAGAAATGATGACATCAGATCATTTACAGCAAAATGGTGGGATCTTGATAACATTATAAGGAGTGAAATAAGCAAATCAGAAAAAAACAAGAACTACATGATTCCATACATTGGTGGAACATAAAAATGAGACTAAGAGACATGGACAAGAGTGTGGTGGTTACCAAGGGTGGGGGGGGAGGGAGGACATGGGAGGGAGGGAGGGAGAGAGTTAGGGGGAGGGGGAGGGGCACAGAGAACTAGATAGAGGGTGACGGAGGACAATCTGACTTTGGGCGAGGGGTTTGCAACATAATTTGATGACAAAATAACCTAGACATGTTTTCTTTGAATATATGTACCCTGATTTATTAATGTCATCCCATTACCATTAATAAAAATTTATTAAAAAAAAAAAAAAAAAAGGGTTTTTTCCATTTGTCTTAGCAGATTCTGGCATCTCCACAACTGATTCATGTTATGTGGAATGGAGTAGAAAAAGAACATTAAGATGAGATGGTTTAACTTTTTTTTTTTTTTTTTGTATTTTTTTGAAGCTGGAAACGGGGAGAGATAGACTCCCGCATGCGCCTGACCGGGATCCACCCGGCACGCCCACCAGGGGCGACGCTCTGCCCACGATGCTCTGCCCACGATGCTCTGCCCCTCCGGGGCATCGCTCTGCCGCGGCGACCAGAGCCACTCTAGCGCCTTGGGCAGAGGCCAAGGAGCCATCCCCAGCGCCCGGGCCATCTTTGCTCCAATGGAGCCTTGGCTGCGGGAGGGGAAGAGAGAGACTGAGAGGAAGGGGGGGGGTGGAGAAGCAAATGGGCGCTTCTCCTGTGTGCCCTGGCCGGGGGTCGAACCCGGGTCCCCTGCATGTCAGGCCGACGCTCTACCGCTGAGCCAACTGGCCAGGGCCAAGATGAGATGGTTTATAGGGTCTTTGTCAATTCAAGAAATACATGTGGAGTGGACACTATATGTCTGTCACTCATCAGTACCACACAAGACACTTGCTCTCATAAAAATTAAGGTTCCTTTTCTATATGCAGATTCATTTATTCAAAATATGAGTAAACACATTTAATTCTGTTTGTCATGGATGTCAGTAGGATTACGTATCTTTTCTGTGCTATCTCGGCAGGTCTATAGAGATCATCAGAAAGTTAGAACCATGCCTGAAAGAACCAGCACTAAAAGTTGGGTCTAGGACAGGATATCTTGTACAGACCCTCAGGTTCTGTACTTTAGGACCCAACCATTTTGGACCTTTTTATTTAAGTCATTAGTGCTTCCCATCTTCCTGGTAATATGACATGTTTCTGTTTGATGCATACTAACATATTCTTCCTTATTTTTTTCATAACACACTTATTCCCTTTGTCCCTTTTCTTTTATTTCCCCACACATAACACCATTTTCTTCTGATCTCCTTGGGCCTTCTGCAGTCCTGTGTTTTTTCTTTGGAATTATTGCTTCCTCTGCAGATCCCATGAACAAAGATGATCCCATGGACGAAGGATCCTTCTGAGGATCTCTTTTCCTGGGCAGCCTGGTCCCGACTGATGGACAGAATCACTCAGCCCATTTCTGTGCTTGGCTCAATCCCAACCTCCCTTTGCATCCCATTCAGTAGTTCCTCCTTACCAGAACCTGTTAGCTCATCTTCAGAAGAAATAGAGACGAAGTAATCTGAAGCACGTGAAGCACCTGTGAAGTCGCTTGGTTTTAATGGGTGCCACTGACTTCTGTCTGTTTTGCCAAACATCTTCTTGTAAATTCAACCCTGCTGAGAAATTAAATAACAGTACATGGGAATGGGTCCATGATTGTTTTTGTGTATTTATCCATGCATGGAACAAACAGTAGCAGTCTTCTACGGGACATGCTGATTAAACACATATGGCCTTCATCTTCATGGAGTGTGTAGATGTTTACTATGGAACTTATTTATTTATTCATTTTATTAATTTTAATTTATTGTTTTTACGTGGATTTAAGTGTCCCACTGATATTTACACCCTCACTCCCCAACCTCATGTCCCTATTTATACCCGCTTTGCGCCTGTCCAACTCCCAACTCCCTCCTCTCTTTCCTATGGAATTTGTTGTCTTGTTATCTATTACCTATTTGTTATGTATATATAATTTTACTAATTCTTTCACGTTCTCTGATCCTTTTCCCGCATCCCCCTTTTCTCAGACAGCTATTTCTCTGGTCCCTGTGACCTTGTATCTGCCTCTGTTTTTTTCCTCAGTTCAGTTGTTCTTTAGATTCCAAATTATAAGTTAGATCATACGATATTTGTCTTTTCTTCCTGCCTTATTTCACTTAGCTAATAATCTCTAGATTTATCCATGCTGTCACAAAAGGTAGGATTTCCTTATGAAACTTTTAAATGCACTGGGATATTTATTGTGTCAGTGAATATCATTGGTGACATGATTTGTATTAAACTGCTTCTTAGTTTTTGTTTTTTCTTTTCTTTTATTTAAAAAATTAAATTTAAGTTGGTGACTTTGATCAATTGGTGTACATAGGTTTCAAGTCTACATTTCCACAGCATTTGAACTGATAACTGTATATATTGAACTGGGATATAGTGCATACCCATCATGCTAAAGTCTAATCATTCTTTATCATCTGATATCTGTCTTTCTTTACACCCTGACCTCCACCTGCTCTACCACATACCCCTCCCCCACATCATTGCCTCCTGGGACCACTTCACTTCTATCTATGTCCATGAATCTCAGTTTTATATCCCAACCTATGTTTGAAATCAGATGCTTCTTTGTAAATTGGAACACAGACTTCTGTGTCAATTCTACCTAAGGAATAAGTATATTGTATTTATCAGATTTTTTGTAGGTAGTTCTTACCATGTGATTTTGATTTTTTATCTCTTTTATTTTTTTATTTTTTGAGAGTCAGGAGCGTGAGACCGGAAGTTGGACCCGCTCCTGTATGTGCCTGGGCCCAGACTAGAACAGGCAACCTCTGCATTCTGAGACTGCACACCAACAAACTGGCTTATCGCAGCAGTGCTTAATTTTTACTTTTAATTCATTGATTGACTTTAATTGAGGCAGAGAGAGGTGTGGCTAAGGGAAGCAGTAACTTGTTGTTCCACTCAGTCGTGCATTCATTGGTTGCTTCCTCTGTGTGCCTTGACGGGGGAGCTAACTCGTAAACTTTTCATTTCAAGAAAATGCCATTATCCTACTCAGCTCAAGACCATGGCCCCAGGATTGCATTTCTACACGACCGGTGCATGAGTGTGACCTGATGGATACTCTGGTTGTGGTGGTAAAACTTAGACTGGTAGAGGACGAGTGTGTTTCTCTCATATGAGCATCTCCATAAAAGTCTGAGCATAGTGGTTTAAGCAGTATATGGACTCACTAGGGAGACAATTGACATAAGTTCATTTTTGTCAGGAAGTGTGAGTTTTCTAAAGTTTGACCGAGAATGAGGGATTTAAAATGGGTTATTTGTGTGAGAGAATGTGAACTATTTATGGAATTATTTTTAAAGTTGGTATTCTGAAAAGGATTGTGTGAAGGAAGGAAAGTTAAGGGTGTGCCTGTGTGATGGTACTAGTGGAGGGAAAGGTATGGGGAACGTAGGCTTGTGTGGTTGGGAGAGAAAGTGATTAGGACGAGATATGGGGCCTTTTCTGGTTGCAGAAGAATGGACCTGTGAGTGTGTGAGTATATGCATTTGTACTCCTCTTTGGGGACAGGTTCTCATTATCCTCCCACTCACATGTCAGCACAATCTACCACATCACCCAAAGCAGTTTCTGGGTTCCTATGTTAGGAATTCCTGTTGATGCACCTTACACTATTTTTGAAGACACAGTCTGTGTGTGATTCTCTGGAGGAGCTCTATTAGTAATCTACATGCCCTGTTTCTTTTTTTTCCTGTGTGTGAGGGATGGTGAAATCAGTGGAGACTGGGCTGAGCAGCTCAGCAGCATCTCTTGTCTAAGCTCAGATTCCACCTGTGTCTGTCTTACCGTCCTCATCAAGACGGGAATGTTTGGATTCAAGTAGTCCCACATTATATCTTCTGAAGATGAAAAGTTTTCTCCTTCTGTCCATTCAAATGCTCAGACCTCCACACCTGACTCAGGATAAATGGCATCTATGTCTGAATTCTAGATTTCTGGGTAATGGAATAAAGGAAGAACATTGAGATGAGACATCTTCTAGGGTTTGTGTCCATTTAAAGAATATGTGTTGATGTGTATATTTCAGGTCTGTCATCATTAATACAGATGTAACTTGCTGTCATAGTAATTAAGGTTTTGTCATTTAAGAATAAATTTAGCATAAAATAAATGTAAACACTTATTAAATATTTGAGTTTGATGGATCTCAGTGGATTGGTTGTCTTGTATGACATTCCTGTATTTCTGCACACATTATCAGAATCTTAGAAACGACCTGAAAGCAGTATGCAGAAACTAAAACTAAATATTCACTCAATTTCTTCATGAGAAATGGTATAATTCAGGGGTATGAGGTATGAGTTTTATGAATAATTCTGCACACTCTCTATGAGTTTATCTTGGCATCTATATTAATGCAGATATATATGGAGAGAGGTAAACATAAAGTTATATTGTTACAAAAATTAACTTATCTTATTATCAAGGACGCTGTTTCAATGTTAACCATGTTCACTGGCCACTAGTGAATGTTTAAGATTATCCTAATTTATTATGAATGTGTCTGGTGTATATATTCTTCATATATATAATAAAATAATATGTTGCTTGGAGTGTGTTTGTTGTTTAAGGTCATAACTTGTTGGTTTACCTGAGGTCCAAGGTAAATGTGTGATTTGTATGGTGTTTGCATATTTTTGTATGGGATGAGATTTATGTGACTGAGGTTGGTATGTGTGATTTCTGTGTGTGTATCAGTTCTGTATATACATATATATATATATATATATATATATATGTATATTGCAGGTACTCTTAACTACAGATTTATGTGCTTTACATGTGTTCAGATATGAAATATCTTACTGAGCACATTCTTTTTACAGCAGTGGTATCAGTACATTTGTAAATGTGAAGGAAAAGTAAGGAATGTGAGGATGTGAAAATCAAGGATTATAAAAGAAAGAATAGATGGAGATTGGGAAAAAAGGCAAACTAAGTGAGGAACCAGCGTAAGTGAGAGTGTGGGGAAGATGTGTAAGGTACGTGTGCAATGACACGTGATGGCATTAGGGAATGAGAGTGTGGAGGTCCGGGTTCTGGAGGGGATAAGCCAGATCTGGACATTAAGGTCTAGCAATGTCTTAAGCATTTATTCAAGAGACATATGTCCATACTGCATATCAATGTAGTAGACAGTTAAGAACATCTTTTTAATACTCTCCGAATAAAATTATACAGAAACCCTGAAAATACGTCAGTAAAGTGATGCTCATGCAATGATTTGCATATACCAGGGTGCACAGACTAAACACATGCTGCACAATTGCACTAAGATAATGGTGAGTGAAAGGAACCTGTCAAATGTATATACTGTGACCTTTGATTTATATAAAATTTAAAAAGTGCTATAACTAATCAGGGTCTGAGAGTCTGAGAAGTTACAAATCTTTTCATGGTAGGTGGAGCAGAGAGAACTTAGATGCCATGTAAGATGACAAGGGACTGAGGACAGTGAGTGCCAATGAGGGTGATGAGGGCTGAGGATGAACATGAACACTTTGCTGTGAAACTGTGTGGATGTGATGTGTCCTCCCCTGGATAGCTCTGTGCTGCACCTCAAGTTCACTTCTCAGGTACTTAACTCTTTCGCACTCTTTCATGTTATTCGTGTGTTCACACGCTCCTGATAATATAACATGTCCTTGTCTGGTTAATACTAACATATTCTTCCATGTTATTCTGAAGAAACTTTCATCCTCTTCGCTTCTCTCCCACTGTTTTTAAAATGTAACACTGTTCTCCTCTAGTATCCTTGTGCTTCCTCCAGTCCTTTTAAGTGTGTTCCCTTTGAAATTTATTGCTTTCACCCCTAGTCATATGAAAGAAGATGCAGAAGCATCTGAGGTTCTTTTTGTCCTGGGCAGCCTTGTACCGACTGCTGGGCAGACTTACTCAGCTCATCTTTGGGACCAGTCTAGATCCCGTCTTCTTTCACATCCTTTTCAGTAGTTATCCTTAATGTCACCAGTTAGCTTATCTTGAGAAGAGATGCTGAATAAGAAGTCTGATGACAAAAAAAGATGCCAACCATGCTATCTTTTCGTGAGTTAGGGCTACTGCTGTAAGTCTATGCTTCAAATCATCTTATCCTGAAGATGTTGAGAAATTAATAACAGCAATAGGAATGTGGTCATGTTTCTTATTTGTGTATTGATCTTTCCTTTAAAAAATCAATAACAGCCAACTAATATGTTCAGTACACACTTAGTCTCCAACTTCATGGATATAAAAAAGGGTTTCTATGAAATTTTAATTGAACATTAAATATACTATGTCAGTATATATCTTGGGTGACTGGATTTTCCCAAAGTCAGTTTTTTGTTAATGAAACAGACACTGCTGTCTCCTTTCTACCTGGATATACAACTATATTTTTGTTTACCTTCCCTTGCAGGTAGTTCCAACAGTGTGATTACGTTTCTATATTGGAAAGTGAGTGGAAATGCCATTTTCCTCTTTCAGGCATATTCACACCAACCTCATATGTGCGCCTCAGAGATCCTCTTTCCTTAATGAGTGGGATGCTTATAACTTGTATTTGGCTAAGCTGCATTTAATGACTACAAAGTTCCCTTTTAGTCAGCCCTATAAATTATCTTATAGAAGATACTGGCCCTACTAGTCTGTACTTATATGCTGATTTTTCATGTAAATAAGAAATGAATTCATTTGTGTACTTGTAGCTACAGCCTAATGTACTTTAATGAATTAGAGGTATAATGTGTTCTTGAAATGCAAATAACTGGACCTGGTTCCTCATTAGTGAGCGATTATGTCAGGTATCAGTGCCTTTCTTCTCCTGGCTTATTTATGCTCTGTATGTGTGTGTAGTGGAATAGGTGGGAATGTTTGTCATGTTGTCTCATAGTTTATACTCAATAACATCTATAAATCTGCACAGTATTATTTAAGTGAAATGAAGACAGCCTTCTTCAAAGGTCCACTGGAAGATGCAGAAATCCCAAACAAGTTGGAAAAGTCGGCTCTCTTTAGTAATGTGAGCCACCATTTGGCCTTTGCGGTTGTCTCCGATCAGTCTCCCTCTCAACACTGAGCAGTGGCTCTTCCTCATAGCAGTTACTTCTTTACTTTTAATCTTTGTAGTAACCAAACTGTTTCTGTCTTCCACTTAAGGGGTGTATTTTTTTGTGTGTGGTGTGTGTATCCCATTGTTTTTCATTTCACATAGGGACCTCACCTTTACATATTCACATTCTAAAACAAAACAAAACAATTGGTTTTTCCCTCTGAGTAAAAAAACTCTTTATGTCATTATACTCTCATCCCTACACAACCAGATTTAAGTGTTCAAAGACTTTTTTTAAATTTTTTGGTCACCTCTAAGGCACAGACTCTTTTCTTACCAAAGAGAAAATACCATTGGAAAACTAGGAACAACAACATTTACTTAATACCCTTAGGCAGAAATCAAATAAAGGGAATTAAATTTTCTCATAAATATCATACTAATCAACCGTTATGTCTATGACAATGTAACCCAGAGTGACACGGTACAGGTAGCACAAGTCCTAAGCCACAGAGACAAGGACCCAGCCACTGAGTTTTCTCTATTCTCAGACTACCTGCATCTTCAAAAAGACCATAATGCACACATCTCCCTCTCTCTCTCCTCTCCCTCTCCCTTCCTCTCTCCTTTTCTCCCCTTCTCTACCTCATTTGCTCCCTCTCTCTCTGTCTCTTTCCTGAGAACAAGGAATTCTCTCTCCTTAGAAAGCAGTCCCTGGCTACCCCATGCCCAGAGAGTGCGCTTAACACCTACCTCTTGACACTTCTGCAGATTTGATGGAATAACTGCTGTCCAGATGTCTCCTCTTTTGTTTAGGCTTCATGGTTCAACTCTTTTTTTTTTTTTACAGGGATAGAGAGAGAGTAAGAGAGAGGGATAGACAGGGACAAGGACAGACAGACAGGAATGGAGAGAGATGAGAGGCATCAATCATCAGTTTTTTGTTGTGAGACATTAGTTGTTCATTGATTGCTTTCCCATATGTGCTTTGACCATGGGCCTTCGGCAGACCGAGTCACCCCTTGCTCAAGCCAGCAACCTTAGGTCCAAGCTGGTGAGCTTTTGCTCAAACCAGATGAGCCTGCACTGAAGCTGGCAACTTCAGGTTCTCTAACCTGGGACCTCAGCATCCCAGTCCAATGCTCTATCCACTGCGCCACCACCTGGTCAGATGGTTCAACTCTTTAAAGATTCTTTCAAAGCAGGTATTTTCTCCTTGCTAACTCTATTCTCAGAATGTCAGTTGATGGTGACAATGAATTAAAATACAAGTACAGTCAATATAAATAAATTACAATCAATAACAAGTCAGTTGAGAGACTTATCTCCTCACCAAATCACTGTTTTGACCAGGGCTTAGCACAGACCAGGACTGTTATCACTAAGGCGTCAGCAGTGTTCCTTGACCTTGGTATGATATCACTAGGCCATCAGAAGTATTCTGTGGCCTTGATCTAATGTTATGCACTCTAGAGAGCCAGCTAATATGCACAGAAATACATAACCACTTTCACACCCATTGACTAGAGTGACTTCATTTATCCAATAGAAACTCTGTAATGAACTGAAATTTTTAAAAATAATTTTCTTGCTATAAAAATGAGAGGGTCTGTGACTTGGATTAAAGCAAGGAAGTTATTTTATGTGTCTAGATTAACCACATTACTAAATCACTTCAACGTTGAGGCTGAGCATTACTTGAGCATATTAGGCCGAGAACCATGCCTGTGTCATGGAAAGTAGTAAATATTTTTTATATTTTATTTTTAGTTATATTTAACTTATATACAACATAACTATATGTGAAGTGTGTGTATGTTGGTATGTATGTGTTGAGTTGAAAACACCTCATAAATCTTACAGCTCTTAACATTTATTGAATATCCCCTCACAATTTATAATGGTATTATATATTTTACAACTAGCTGTTTTCTTTTTGTTACTCTTATCACTTCTGCAGAGGCTTGGGAAAAGAGGAAGCCCCTGGTCCTTGTCATTGAATCCTGTTCTTGTCATTCCAAAGGCTCTCAATTTCCAGGCTTCTGTTTTAGGCCCCATCTCCCTCTTCTGCAAATAGGTACACTCTGTAAAGGGTTTGACTATGTACAGTTGGCTCCATTCTCAATTCGACCATCACTGAATACACTTCCTTCCTCAGGGGTGATGTGGATTTACTTCCAAACCTTAGGAGCTCCCTGACAACCAGGCCCTGATAGCCTATTCTGTTTTCTTTACCCTCAGCAACTCCTGCCTCGGGGTCTTGCCCCACTTACCTGAGCTAAAAATCTCATAGCCACTAAATGGTGCACGTTTATCAAGGAATTTTAGCTTGCTAGCTATCAAGGAAAGGTGAAAACAAAAGATTAGACAGGAGTTTACATATAGCACACAGGGAAAAATTAGGTCAAACTTTACAAATGATTTTAAGATGAGAGTGAAAAGGAATCTTTTTTTAAAATGAAATATTGACCAATGTAGTTGAACCATTGTTGTTGAACCACAAAGACTTTTTTTTTTAATTAATTAAGCATATAACCTATGACCTCATTCTCTTATTCCTTAAAGGTATCTGTACAAAGATATTACTTATACCACAATTTATCCCAACAGGGAGTTAGAATATTAGTTTAGTTATTTTCCAACTCGAGGGGAATAGATAAATGAAATGTAATGTGTACATGTTACAGAATCAACTTCCAAAGATAGAAGTCAAGCCCATTAAAATAGATTCATATAGGAAGGACTATCAAAAGGAACTGATAATCAGAGATAAAAAGAAAATTGTGTTTAATAAGATAATCACTAGTTGTTCTTTCACTAGGCAAGTGACTAGAAGAATCATTAACTCAATAGTCAATAAATTTTAAGTATTAAAAGAGTAGAATGATCTCCATCAAAAGGAAAATGGCTCAGATTAGGTCTAAATTGGAGAGAAAGAATTGTTCTAAAGATATCCCTTACTGTGTAAGTATTGTATTGCTGCTATAACTAATTACCACAAACACTATGGTTCAAATAAAAATGTATTATCCTATAGTTCTGTAGGTCAGAATTTCAATGTGGGTTTTAAAGCCCCAAACCAAGTTTGTCAGCAGGATTGGTTCCATATGGAACTCTAGGAGAGAATCTGTTCCCTTGCCCTTTCAAGGTTCAAGACTCTGCCTACATTCCTTGGCTCTTGTTCTTTTCATCCTCAAAGCACATCACTGCAACATTTGCTCCCTTTGTTACATCTCTACTCTCTAGTCTCCTGTCTTCCTGTCATGTAGACATTTATGTTTATATTGTCCCCACACTGGTAATCCAGGATAATCACTATTTCAAAAATTTTAATCTCATCTGCAAGGACTCTTTTGCTACTTAACACAGGTTTGGGGAGTATAGTGACATATTTTTGAGGGAGACTTGGGAAGAGTAATTTTTCAGCTGTCACACTGAGACAGAAAGAGAGAGTATCAGAGTCAGTTTACCTATAGCAGAGTCCTGGAGGCTAAAAAGAGGAAACCCAAATAAATGAGAGGAATAAGAGAAAAGGATGCAGCAGTTATGTAAAACAGTGAATAAAATAAAGCAGAAGGAATTTAAGAAATACCCCTGTGTGAAAGAAAACATGAACCTAGGAGCAGAGTAACAATTACATAACAATTCTTCATGCTTTACATTTAGGCAACTGAGTTGTTAAAATAGGAGCCAAGACAAGATGACAAGTCAATATACAGAAATAAAAATGGAAAAATGATCTTGAAAAAAACAGAACAAAACAAAGTCTAATGGAGGTCAAAACAACAAATAAATTAATTGACCAGAAATAAAAAATAAGTACCCAGAATAAAGCTTAAAATTAAAGAACTGATATGTAAACTATCTTATATATAAATATTAAAGGATAGAGATAAATATATAATTAAAGAAAAGATGTAGGCAAAAAAATAAGGCCAAATGATGCAACATAACTATAAAGATGATAACAAATAAACCAGTTACACAAGATATAATATGTAATTTATCCCAAGGATTGAAGAACTGAAACCACAAATGAACAGGGTACCCATTTTTTCAAGAAAAATGAAATGATAGCGGATAACTTAGAAAAATTCAAAACTCACAATTAATATTTATATTGTCATAAACTATAAAACTAACATATTCTACAGGTTCTGTAAGAGAACCAAGTCATTTATAAGTATTAAATACTAAGTTAGTTTTATACATCCATAAAGCAATATTTATTGCTTGAAAATAATGGAAATAATGAATAGTCCATCAGTGGACAAGTGGATTAAAAAGCCTTGGTACATATACACAATGGAATACTACATGGCCGTGAAAAAGAAGGAAATCTTACCTTTGCAATGGCATCGATGGACCTGGAGATTATTATGCTTATTGAGATAAACCCAGCAGGGAAAGACTAATATCATATGATCTCACTTATATGTGTAATCTAATGAACAAACGGAACTGAGGAACAAAATGGAGGCAGAGGCGAGGTCACAAGGAGGAGAGGGAAAGCTGTCAAAGGGAAGGGGATGAAATGATGGGATCAAAGAAGGTGAAGTAATTAGTGAAATTATAAATACATAACATATAGATACAGATAACAGGACAGCAATCCCAGAGGGAAGGCAGGAGGGAGTTAGTGGGTGGGCTGCAAAAGTAGTGTAATGAGGACATGGGGGTGGGGAGCAAGGGTGTTATATTCAGCGGGACACTTGAATCCATGTTAACACAAAAAAATAAAGTTAATAAAATTAAAAATAATAATGGATAGTATCTGCAGTTGTTAAACAAAAGTTGTGAACTGAAATATTATTTTCAGCAACATTTTTTCTTCTTATTAGTGACAGAGAAAGAAAGAGAAGCAGAAAGAGAGACAGGAAGGGAGAGAGATAAGCATTAGTTCATAGTTTCATAGGTGTGACACCCGTCAGTGTTCATTAATTGCTTCTTATATGTGCCTTGGTCAAGGAAACTCCAGCCAAGCCAGTGACCTCTTGCTCAAGCCATTGATGTAGGGCTCAAGCCAGAGATCTTAGGTTTCAAGCCACTGAGTTTTGTTCCCAAGCCAGTCACCATGCTATCATGTTTGATCCCACGCTTAAGCCAGAGGCCTCACGTTTAAGCTGAATGAGCCCGACTCAAGCAGAGGACCTCAGTGTTTTCAACCTGAGATCTCAGCATACCAGGTCGGTGTTCTATTCATTTCACTACTACCTGTTCAGGCTGCATTGTTATCAAGTATAAAAACAACAGGCAGACATTGTGAAATGTTAAATATTTTTTCAGGGAATATATTTATGTTATTAGAGCCACTTCTTAAAATGTCACCTCACTGTGTAATACAGCCAACTGAAAATGAATGACAATCCATGACAATGGACATGTACACCACTCCATAACAGAAGGCAGAGCATTGATAGTGGACATCTGAGGATGGAGGTGGAGGTGGGATGGGAACTGATTGGCCCAGTATTATTATTACTCCATTTCCTATGAATGCAGTTGGGTAGCAGGGCCTTTGAGCTCTGTATAGTTCTACTGCCCAGACCTTGTCAGCCTGTTGTTTACCATGTGCCCCAGCACTGTCAAAATTCCATAGTATCCCCGCATATTGTTATTCATCTCTGTGCTTTCAGTCTGTTCTTCTTGACTTGAAACCTCACACAACATTTTGAACATAATTAATATTGTATTTGGTACAGTGTTCGGGTGTTTGATCAAGTTTAAAGTTCTCCTAGTCAAGAATATTGATGTGTACAAGTGTGTAGACCCCATCTAGAATGGTACTGAATGCTCAGTAGCCTCTTATGAGTAAAGAAGCTATACATGGATACCCATGACACTTTAAGAGAAAACAGAGTTTTCTATGATATGAGAATTACTTGAAAATACATCCAAAATAACTACTTTGACAATAAAATTCAGCCAACCAAATGATTTAAAAAAAAATTGGTCATAGTCTATGAATCTTTCATTGTAATTTTGAAAATGTAACATTTTTTGGCCAACAAAAACCAAAATATATGATCAACTCTCAAGAGCACAGAAAATCAACTGATGGAAATCTTAATCTGATGATCAACTAATGGAAATCTTAATCTGATGATGACCCAGTAGATGGAATTTTCAAAAAAAGACTATAATACAGCTATTATAACTGGGGCCTATAAAGTGAATATAAATTCTCTTTAAAATAGCTAAATAGAGGGGAACCTGAAGATGGCAGCAGAGTAGGCAGATGCACAGACTCCCAGCTCTCACCACCAAACTGGAATACAAATCAATTTAGGAACAATCAGCATGAAAAACCAACTCTGGCCCTGGCCGGTTGGCTCAGCGGTAGAGCGTCGGCCTAGCGTGCGGAGGACCCGGGTTCGATTCCCGGCCAGGGCACACAGGAGAAGCGCCCGTTTGCTTCTCCACCCCTCCGCCGCGCTTTCCTCTCTGTCTCTCTCTTCCCCTCCCACAGCCAAGGCTCCATTGGAGCAAAGATGGCCCGGGCGCTGGGGATGGCTCTGTGGCCTCTGCCTCAGGTGCTAGAGTGGCTCTGGTCGCAACATGGCGACGCCCAGGATGGGCAGAGCATCGCCCCCTGGTGGGCAGAGCGTCGCCCCATGGTGGGCGTGCCAGATGGATCCCGGTCAGACGCATGCGGGAGTCTGTCTGACTGTCTCTCCCTGTTTCCAGCTTCAGAAAAACGAAAAAAATAAATAAATAAATAAAATAATAATAAAAAAAAAAAACCCAACTCTGGACTACAAGAAAAACTCTCAAAAACCAAGGAGCAAAGAAGAAGCCACAACAAACCTGGTAGGGAGTGCCAGAGTCTCCCCTGGTAACAGCAATGGGGGGGTGAGGCTGAGAGCTCAGAGAGGCTCTCACTCCAGGGAAAAGAACAAAAAATACTGCTCACAGCCACTTGCCTGGTGACCAGAGAGCGAGGTGTGTTGAAAGGACCAGTTTGTCATCCAAGAGGAAAAGGGAGAGAGAGGAACAGGTGGTGAGGGGCAAAGGAATGCAGGGGACGACCTAAAAAGCTGACTCATCCAGTGCTGGAGGAGGCCATAGCTGGGGGAGGAACTGATCCTTCCACAAAACAAAAGACTAAATTGCTTCCAGATCACAGATCTCCAGACATCTCTCTAGTTCCAATCAGCGCAACAAGACACAACTGAAAACAAGAAGTGAGGAGGAGGGGCAGTAACTCAGGTCTCCATGGAGATCTGAGATACACATCCCCCTACTGAAGCTGAGAAAACACCCTGCCCCCAGAGAGATTAACTGGAAGAAGAGGCCTTCAGAGTCTCAGGTTACAGGCACCACATTCCTGGATACAGTTTCAAGGAAGCGCCCTGCTGAGATCAGTAAACAAGACTATCACATGTTAAGACAACAAATAGCCCTGGCTGGTTAGCTCAGTGGTAGTGCATCGGCCTGGCGTGTAGGAGTCCCGGGTTTGATTCCTGGACAGGGCACACAGGAGAAGTGCCCATTTGCTTCTCCACCACACCCCTCTCCTTCTTCTCTGTCTCTCTCTTACCCTCCTGCAGCCAGGGCACAACTGGAGCAAACAGTAGGCCCGGGCATTGAGGATGGCTCCACGGCCTCTGCCTCAGGTGCTGGAAGACTCTAGTTGCAACAGAGCGGTGCCCCAGATGGGCAGAGCATTGCCCCCTGGTGGGCATGTTGGGTGGATCCCGGTCGGGCACATGTGGGAGTCTGTCTGATTGCCTCCCCATTTCCAACTTCAGAAAAATACAAAAAAAACAAAAAACAAATCAAGACTTCAAAGCAGCCATCAACAAAACAACACAGAATAAGTGCTGGCAAGGATGTGGAGAAAAGGGAACCCTCCTGCACCGCTGGTGGGAATGCAGACTGGTGCAGCCACTGTGGAAAACAGTATGGAGATTCCTTACAAAATTGAAAATTGAACTGCCTTTTGACCCAGCTATCCCACTTTTAGGAATATACCCAAAGAACAATATAGAACTGCTTCAAAAGGAGAAATGCACCCCCATGTTTGTGGCAGCATTATCCACAATAGTGAAGATCTGGAAACAGCCCAAGTGTCCGTCAGAGGAAGAGTGGATTAAAAAGCCTTGGTACATATATACTATGGAGTACTACTCAGCCATAAGAAATGATGACATCGGATCATTTACAATAACATGGATGGACCTTGATAACATTATATGGAGTGAAATAAGTAAATCAGAAAAAAACTAAGAACTATATGGGATATAAAAATGAGACTCAGAGACATAGACAAGAATGTGATGGTAATGAGGGTGGGGTGGCGGTTGGGGTGGGGAGGGGGCGAGGAAGGAGAGAGAGGGGGTGGGGGAGGGGAGTGGCACAAAGAAAACCAGATAGAAGGTGACAGAAGACAATTTGACTTTGGGTGAGGGGTATGCAGCATAATCAAATGTCAAAATAATCTGGAGATGTTTTCTCTGAACATATTTACCCTGATTTATCAATGTTACTGCATTAAATTTAATAATAATAAAAAAATTAACTAAAGAAGAGTTTACAGAGATACAAACAGTAAGAATGACCAAATAGAAATTTTATAATTGGATAGTATAATGTCTTAAATTATTTATATCTTGGATTGAGCTAAAGAACAGATTCAGTGAATCAAAAGTACATAAATAGAAATTTAATCTGAGGGAGATAGAGAAAACAGTTTTTTTGAAAGGATGAACAGACACTCAGTGAATTGTGTGACAATATCAATAGTCCTAACACACACTCTTCTGGTGTCCTTGAAAGAGAGTAGAGGTAAATAGAGAAAGTAGCTGGCTAAAAATAATATTAGTCAAAGGTTTTCTAAATTTGGTGAGAGAGAAATTTAGAGACTCAAGAAGCTTTATGAATACAACACAGATATGACCTGTATAATAAGTACAAATGCTGATAAAAGCAATCAAGTAATACATAATATAATAATTAGAGTAATAATAATAAAGCAATGATACATTTACACAATGGAATAGTATGCAGCCATAAAAAGAAGGAAATCTTACCTTTTGTGACAGCATGGATGGACTTGGATATAATTATGCTAAGTGAAATAAGCCAGTCAGAGAAAGAAATACCATACGATCTCACTTATATGTGGAATCTAATGAACACAATAATCTGAGGAACAAAATAGAAACTGAAGCATGAACACAGGAAACAGATGGACAGCTGTCAGAGAAGAGGGCGATGAGAGGACTGGATCAAAGAAGGTGCAGGAATTAGCCAAAATACTGATATACATAACACATATATACAGACCACAGAGTGGCAATAGCCAGGGGGGAAGGGAAGGAAGAGGTAAGCGGACAAGGGCAAAGAGGGAGACAGGCCACCAATAGGAAGAAAATATTTCAAATCATATATCCAACAAATAATTCATATTGAAAACATATGAAGAGTTCTCAAAATAATAACTATCTAATTTTAAAATGGGCACAGATTGGGCCCTGGCCAGTTGGCTCAGTGGTAAAGCGTCGGCCTAGCGTGCAGAAGTCCCGGGTCCGATTCCCGGCCAGGGCACACAGGAGAAGCACCCATCTGCTTCTCCACCCCTTCCCCTCTCCTTCCTCTCTGTCTCTCTCTTCCCCTCCCGCAGCCGAGGCTCCATTGGTGCAAAGATGGCCCGGGTGCTGGGGATGGCTCCTTGGCCTCTGCCCCAGGCGCTAGAGTGGCTCTGGTCGCGGCAGAGCGACGCTCCAGAGGGGCAGAGCATCGCCCCCTGGTGGGCAGAGCGTCGCCCCCTGGTGGGCATGCCAGGTGGATCCCGGTCGGGCGCATGTGAGAGTCTGTCTGACTGTCTCTCCACGTTTCTAGCTTCGGAAAAATACAAAAAATAATAATAATAATAATAAAATGGGCACAGATTATTTGTATTTTTAAGTGCAACTCTGTAATGTAGATTACCCATTTTCTGAGTTTTTTTGGGGGGGATATTATTTTCATGGAGCTTTTTGTCTATTGAGCAAATTAGACTTCATCTCTGATATAAGTAAAGGTATTTTTTCTCAGTTAGTTGTATTTTGACATAGTTTATAGTTTTGTTTGGCCACTCTGATGTTTTTTAGTATTTCACTGTTAAATTCATTAATCTTTCTGGATTTTATATCATCCATAAAAATCATCAATGGTAGGGGAAAGTATGGGGCAATAGATGGTGATGAACAAAGACTTGACTTGCGAGGATTGAACACAATAATGTGTACAGAGATATGTTGTAGAATTGGGCATCTGAAACCTGTGTAATTATGTTCAACAATGTCACCCTAATTGATTCAATTTAAAAAGTCTACTCTTGGGAGATGACGTCAGAGTAATGGCGGGGTAGGAAGCGATACCGATAAATCTCCCCCAAAACTCAACAAGATCTTCAACCAGAAACAGAAAAACCTATACTTGGAGCTTCCAGATGCTTCGCAATACACCCAAAGGTATGATTGAGTGAAAAATTGGCTAAATATATAACCAAACCCTGAAGGAAATAGGGAGTAAGAAATGCTCCTCCTTCCTCACTAACCTAAACAGGGCGGCTTTCTCTGGTAACTGTGAATATAGAAACTGAGGCGGGCAAAGGAGGTGAATAGATCCAGGCCGCTGCAGCACAAACGGCCGAACCAGGCAGTGGCACAGAGATCCAAGCTGAGGAAAATCTGATCCTGTGGCAAGCCGGGCAATACAAGCTAACACTCGCGCCAAACCCAAACAAAGAAAGACAAGCGGAGCGGCCATTTTACCTGGTCTCCTGGTCGGTGCGCAGTTAGTGGGCGAGAATTTCTTTCTGGGAAAGCCACGCACGGGAGGGAGTGAGAACTAATCCCAACGGTGGAGATTTTCTGTGCTGGAGGGTGTTTCACTCAGAGGGAACCGCGGCTGGCCTCATATCCTGGTTTGCGCGCGCAGATAAGGAGTGAGCAATTCCTCCGAGTGCCTCGGCAGTGCGCGCCCGTGTTATCGCACAGAGGGGCAGAGTCAGGGGCCTTTGTGTGGACCAAAGAAGAATCTCGAGCCGCCCCAGCGCCTTGCAAAAGCCGCGCACGGGGACAGAGCGAGACTCAATTCCAACGCTGCAACTTTTCCCTGCGGTTGGGGGTTTCACTCAGAGAGTGAGACTGCTGGCCGGATATCCTGGTCGCAGACAGTGAGTGAGAGTTTCCTCCACGCGCCCCGGAAGTGGGCGCCCGCTTGTGTTACCGGACAGAGTGGCAGAGCCAGAGGTCTTTGAGTGGGCGGAAAGCCCGCCTGATTATGCTAGCAGCTCTGACTGACTGAGCCTTACCCAGAGCCCTGTGCTGACTGGAAATAGAGTGGGGAGTTGCCAGCTCTTTGATACTCTTCATTCTTGATACTTTTTTTTCCTCCTCCAATTTGGCCGATTAACTCTCTACCAGTCTTACTCTCTCCTCTCCTTGAACTACACTACCCATAAGTGTTACATCTCCCATTATCTTTTCTCTTCTCTTTCTTTCTCTCTATGAGGGTTGCACTCCAAAACCCTTAACTCTCTCTCTCTCTCTCTCCTTTCTTTTTTCTTCTTTTAGTGGTTCCCTCTTTTTTCTCTCTCTCTCTCTTTCTTTTCTCCCTCTATATTAGTTTCTTCCTTTCTCCTTTACATCTCCTCTCATTCAAACCTCAATAACAAACAAATTATCTTATCTGGGACTCAAACCTATGTTTGTGGCATTTTGGGGGTTTTTACTTCACCTTTTTAACTCACTAGCAGTGCTCCCATCCCTGGCTCTTCATATTATCTAGTTCTTGTTCCACGAAATACAATAGTAATTTTTTAATTTGTGCCCCCATTTTTCCATTTTCCTCTTATTCCTCTCATCATAACTCTTAGACAACCAACACCTAAAAGCAAATCATTTTATTCTTGACCCAAATTTTTTCCTTATTCACTTTTTGTGGGTCCATACGCTCTTTTTTTTTCTTTTTTCTTTTTTTTTCTTTCCTTTTTTTTTTTTCCTTTTCTTTTCTTTTTTTTTTTTGCCCCTTTATTACTTTTCCCCAATTCAGGCCCTCCATCACAGGCATTGTTTGTTATAATTCACAGTCCACCACAAGATTTTCTCAAAAAAGAGGGGAGAGGAGAGGAGAGGAAAAAAGAAGGGGGGGAATAATTTCCTTTTTTTTTAAATTTTTATTTTATTTTATTTTTCTTTATTTCATTATTAATTTTGTTTAAAAAAAACAACTCTTTTCGATTTTTTATTTTTTTATTTTTATTTTTTTAACTTTTTATTCTTTATTAAATCTCATTAATACTATCAACAAAACCACCCTCAGATGTCATTAAGGAAGAGAAAATCGAATATCATGGATACAAAAGAAAGAGAGGTCACACAGCTAGATGAGGAAAAATCTATGGAGAAAAAATTTAATATATTGGAAACCTTGGAGCTAAATGACAGAGAATTCAAGATAGAAATCCTAAAAATCCTCCGAGATATACAAGAAAACACAGGCAATTTAGGGAGCTCAGAAAACAACTCAATGAACACAAAGAATATATGTCCAAGGAAATTGAAACTATAAAAACAAATCAAACAGAGATGAAAAACTCAATTCACGAGCTGAAAAACGAAATAACAAGCTTAGCTAATAGAACAGGTCAGATAGAAGAAAGGATTAGTGAAATAGAAGACAAGCAACTTGAGGCACAACAGAGAGAAGAAGAAAGAGACTCAAAAATTTTAAAAAATGAGATAGCCCTACAAGAATTATCTGACTCCATCAAAAAGAATAACATAAGAATAATAGGTATATCAGAGGGAGAAGAGAGAGAAAATGGAATGGAGAACATACTTAAACAAATAATAGATGAGAACTTCCCAAGCCTGTGGAAAGAACTAAAGCCTCAAGTTCAAGAAGCAAACAGAACTCCAAGTTTTCTTAACCCCAACAAACCTACTCCAAGGCATATCATAATGAAATTGACACAAACCAACAGCAAAGAAAAAATTCTCAAGGCAGCCAGGGAAAAGAAGAATACAACATATAAAGGAAGGCCCATTAGATTATCATCAGATTTCTCAGCAGAAACTCTACAAGCTAGAAGAGAGTGGACCCCAATATTTAAAGTCCTGAAAGAGAGGAACTTTCAGCCACGAATACTATACCCATCAAAGCTATCCTTCAAATATGAAGGAGAAATAAAAACATTCACAGATACAGAAAAGATGAGGGAATTTATCATCAGAAAACCCCCACTCCAGGAATTACTAAAGGGCGTTCTCCAATCAGATACAAAGAACAAAAAAAAAAAACAGAGCCACAAGTAAAAGCTCCAAGAAGAACACAATAAAACCAAATTTAAACTGTGACAACAACAAAAAGAAAGAGGGGGAGAAGATGGAGATTAACAGTAGCAAAGGACGATGGAGTGCAAAAGTACTCACAAAATAGTTCGCTACAATGAACAGGGTAGGGACCCTTTTCATTACTCAAAGGTAACCACCATTGAAAAAACCACCACAGAAGCACATGAGATAAAAAAGATAGCAACAGAGGAAAGATGTATGGAATACAACCAAATAAAAACAAAAGATAGAAAAACGAAAGAGAAGGATCAAACAAGACACAAAACTAACAGAAAGTAAGATATAAAATGGCAATAGGGAACTCACAAGTATCAATAATTACACTAAATGTAAACGGATTAAACTCACTAATAAAAAGGCACAGAGTAGCAGAATGGATTAAAAAAGAAAATCCAACTGTATGCTGCCTACAGGAAACTCATCTAAGTAACAAGGACAAAAACAAATTCAAAGTGAAAGGCTGGAAAACAATACTCCAAGCAAATAACATCCAAAAAAAAGAAGGTGTAGCAATACTCATATCGGATAATGCTGACTACAAGACAGGAAAAGTACTCAGAGACAAAAATGGCCATTTCATAATGGCTAAGGGGACACTGAATCAAGAAGACATAACAATTCTTAATATATATGCACCAAACCAAGGAGCACCAAAATATATAAGACAGCTACTTATTGATCTTAAAACAAAAATTGACAAAAATACAATCATACTTGGAGACCTCAATACACCACTGACGGCTCTTGATCGGTCATCCAAACAGAGAATCAACAAAGACATAGTGGCCTTAAACAAAACACTAGAGCACCTGGATATGATAGACATCTACAGGACATTTCATCCCAAAGTGACTGAGTATACATTTTTCTCCAGTGTACATGAATCATTCTCAAGAATTGACCATATGTTGGGCCACAAAAACAACATCAGCAAATTCAGAAAAATTGAAGTTGTACCAAGCATATTTTCTGATCATAAAGCTTTGAAACTAGAATTCAACTGCAAAAAAGAGGAAAAAAATCCCACAAAAATGTGGAAACTAAACAACATACTTTTAAAAAATGAATGGGTCATAGAAGAAATAAGTGCAGAGATCAAAAGATATATACAGACTAATGAAAATGACAATACGACATATCAGAATCTATGGGATGCAGCAAAAGCAGTGATAAGAGGGAAGTTCATATCACTTCAGGCCTATATGAACAAACAAGAGAGAGCCCAAGTGAACCACTTAACTTCACACCTTAAGGAACTAGAAAAAGAAGAACAAAGACAACCAAAACCCAGCCGAAGAAAGGAGATAATAAAAATCAGAGCAGAAATAAATGAATTAGAGAACAGAAAAACTATAGAAAAAATTAATAGAACAAGGAGCTGGTTCTTTGAAAAGATCAACAAAATTGACAAACCCTTGGTAAGACTTACCAAGGAAAAAAGAGAAAGAACTCATATAAACAAAATCCAAAATGAAAGAGGAGAAATCACCACGAACACTGTAGATATACAAAGAATTATTGTAGAATACTATGAAAAACTTTATGCCACTAAATTCAACAACCTAGAAGAAATGGATGAATTCCTAGAAAAATACAACCTGCCTAGACTGAGTCAAGAAGAAGCAGAAAGCCTAAACAGACCTATCAGTAGAGAAGAAATAGAAAAAACCATTAAAAAGCTCCCCAAAAATAAAGTCCAGGCCCTGACGGCTATACCAGCGAATTTTATCAAACATTCAAAGAAGACTTGGTTCCTATTCTACAGAGAGTCTTCCAAAAAATTGAAGAAGAAGCAATACTTCCAAACACATTTTATGAGGCCAACATGACCCTCATACCAAAACCTGGCAAGGATGGCACAAAAAAGAAAACTACAGACCAATATCTCTAATGAATACAGATGCTAAAATACTAAACAAAATACTAGCAAATCGAATACAACAACATATTAAAAAAAATAATACATTATGATCAAGTGGGATTCATCCCAGAATCTCAAGGATGGTTCAACATACGTAAAACGGTTAATGTAATATACCATATCAACAAAACAAAGAACAAAAACCACATGATCTTATCAATAGACGCAGAAAAGGCTTTCGATAAAATACAACACAATTTTATGTTTAAGACTCTCAACAAAATGGGTATAGAAGGAAAATATCTCAACATGATAAAGGCCATATATGATAAACCATCAGCTAACATCATATTAAATGGCACTAAACTGAAGGCTTTCCCCCTTAAATCAGGAACAAGACAGGGTTGTCCACTCTCTCCACTCTTATTTAATGTGGTACTAGAGGTTCTCGCCAGAGCAGTCAGACAAGACAAAGAAATAAAAGGCATCCATATCGGAAAAGAAGAAGTAAATGTATCACTTTTTGCAGATGATATGATCCTATACATCGAAAACCCCAAAGAATCCACAAAAAGACTACTAGAAACAATATGCCAATACAGTAAGGTCGCAGGATACAAAATTAACATACAGAAGTCAATAGCCTTTCTATATGCCAACAATGAAACAACTGAGAAGGAACTCAAAAGAATAATCCCCTTCACGATTGCAACAAAAAAAAATAAAATACTTAGGAATAAACATAACAAAGAATGTAAAGGACTTATATAATGAAAACTATAAACCATTGTTAAGGGAAATCGAAAAAGATATAATGAGATGGAAGAATATACCTTGTTCTTGGCTAGGAAGAATAAATATAATCAAGATGGCTATATTACCCAAAGCAATATACAAATTCAATGCAATTCCCATCAAACTTCCAATGACATTTTTTAAAGAAATAGAGCAAAAAATCATCAGATTTATATGGAACTATAAAAAACCCCGAATAGCCAAAGCAATCCTAAAGCAAAAGAATGAAGCTGGGGGCATAACAATACCTGACTTCAAACTCTATTATAGGGCCACGACAATCAAAACAGCATGGTATTGGCAGAAAAATAGACACTCAGACCAATGGAACAGAATAGAAAGTCCAGAAATAAAACCACATATATATAGTCAAATAATTTTTGATAAAGGGGCCAACAACACACATGGAGAAAAGAAAGCCTCTTCAATAAATGGTGCTGGGAAAACTGGAAAGCCACATGCAAAAGAATGAAACTGGACTACAGTCTCTCCCCCTGTACAAAAATTAACTCAAAATGGATCAAAGATCTAAACATAAGACCTGAAACAATTAAGTACATAGAAGAAGACATAGGTACTCAACTCATGGACCTGGATTTTAAAGAGCATTTTTTGAATTTGACTCCAATGGCAAGAGAAGTGAAGGCAAAAATTAATGAATGGGACTACATCAGACTAAGAAGTTTTTGCTCAGCAAGAGAAACTGATAACAAAATAAACAGAAAGCCAACTAAATGGGAAATGATATTTTCAAACAACAGCTCAGATAAGGGCCTAATATCCAAAATATACAAAGAACTCATAAAACTCAACAACAAACAAACACACAATCCAATAAAAAAATGGGAAGAGGATATGAATAGACACTTCTCCCAGGAAGAAATACAAATGGCCAACAGATATATGAAAAGATGCTCATCTTCTTTAGCTATTAGAGAAATGCAAATCAAAACGGCAATGAGATACCACCTCACACCTGTTCGATTAGCTGTTATTAGCAAGTCAGGTATTAGCAAATGTTGGAGAGGCTGTGGGGAAAAAGGAACCCTCATACACTGTTGGTGGGAATGTAAAGTAGTACAACCATTATGGAAGAAAGTATGGTGGTTCCTCAAAAAACTGAAAATAGAACTACCTTATGACCCAGCAATCCCTCTACTGGGTATATATCCCCAAAACTCAGATACATTGATACGTAAAGACACATGCAGCCCCATGTTTATTGCAGCTTTGTTCTCAGTGGCCAGGACATGGAAACAACCAAAAAGCCCATCAATAGATGACTGGATAAAGAAGATGTGTCATATATACACTATGGAATACTACTCAGCCATAAGAAATGATGACATCGGAACATTTACAGCAAAATGGTGGGATCTTGATAACATGATACGAAGCGAAATAAGTAAATCAGAAAAAAACAGGAACTGTATTATAACTGTATTATGTAGGTGGGACATAATAGTGAAACTAAGAGACATTGATAAGAGTGTGGTGGTTACGGGGGGGAGGGGGGAATGGGAAAGGGATAGGGGGTGGGGAGGGGCACAAAGAAAACAAGATAGAAGGTGACAGAGGACAATCTGACTTTGGGTGGTGGGTATGCAACATAATTGAACGACAAGATAACCTGGATTTGTTATCTTTGAATATATGTATCCTGATTTATTGATGTCACCCCATTAAAAAGAATAAAATTATAAAAAAAAATAAATAAAAATAAAAAATAAAAAGTCTACTCTTTAATACATTTTCAAATTTAAAAATTTTGGTGGACATATAATTTATGTACACACTTATTTATTCATTTTTAATTTTTTTCATTGTAAGCAGTGAAATTATAGGGTAATATATTTGTTTTATAAAGTGACCATGCAGCTATTATAATGCCATTCACTAAAACATCTATTTTCACTATTTTAATAATTCACTATATGTACATATGTAATCTTTTATTATCTCAGTTGCATTTTACTCTATTTATGCTTACTATTCCTTTTTAATATGTTTAAAACCAATAATGTATGTTCTCCTATATTTAAAGATTTAATTTTTTATGAATTTATATATATATTTTTAATCTACCATTAAATTTTTTTTCGCATTTTAATTATGACTATTGGTTACAATTTAGTATGAGAATTGGCATATGTATAATGCTGAGTGTTTGTTCAAGAATGAAATACAAAATGATTCTTTTAGATATATGTCTATTTTCCTTTTCCTATTTTATTTTTTCTTTTTTTAATGAGTTGATTAGGGTGACTCTGGTGAACATAATTACACAGGTTTTAGGTGCCCAGTTCAACAACACATCTCTGTACATTGTGTTGTGACACTGGTGAACATAATTACACAGGTATTAGGTGCCCAGTTTTACAACAAATTGTATTGTGTGTAACTCTCTCCCACCCCAAATCAAATCTTGGTCCATCACCTTTTACTCCCCCAATCCCTCCTCTAACTCTTCTTTACCAGCATTCACCACAATGTTGTCTGCATCTGTAAGGTTTTTAATTTCTTTTTTTGCTCAATCCTTCCACCTCTCTCACCTCACACCCCTACCCTCAACAGCTTTCAGTGTATGCTATCTATGTATAAGTCTTTCTCTGTTTTGCTTAGTTCATTGGATTCCACTTACAAGTGAAATCAAAACAGACATATAGATGAGTAGAGTGGAATAGAGATCCCAGAAATCTTCATACCTATATGATCAATTAATATTTGACAAAAGAAGAAACAATAATGGGGTAAAGAAAGTCTATTCAATAAATGGTGTTGGGGAAATGGAACATATATGTGTAAAAAATGAAATTTGACCACCTTCTAACACCATTCACAAGAATAAACTCAAAATGGATTAGAGACTTACATATTATACACGAGACTATAAACATCCTAGAAGAGAACATGAGTAGTATGATCTTGGATATTTCTCATAGAAATAATTCTTCAGCTATTTCTCCTTGAGCAAGGGAAATGAGAAAATATAAATAAATTTACATCAAACTAAGAATTTCTTGCACAGGAAAGGAAACCATCAATAAAAATGACAAAACAACACACTGAATGGGAGAACATACTTGCCAATACATATGATAAAGGATTAATATGTAATATTTATAAAGAACTTATAAGTCTCAACACCAAAATTAATTCAGTTCTGTCTTATTTTCTTTCTTTATCATCATAAAGTAGGTTATGCCACGTTAAGCAATATGTTGTGAGACAGTTGTGCTCTTGTTCTTCTCCCTGGTGATTCACAATGACCTCATCTGCACTTCACTCTCAGCAGATGGACAAGCTACTTCACAAAATCCAAAAAAATTTCTTCAGTATTCTGGCACAGTATTTTTACTTAATTGAATTTTATCAAACATTTCTTTCAGAAAAAAATAAAAGTGGTTGTTTTTTTCTGAGATATGCATTACTTGTTATTCCAAGGTATCTCTTCCTGTTCTTTAGAATAACTTTTAGAATTGCCTTTGATGTCTAAGTAGTCCCTCTAAATATTTTCAGATAAATCCACTTCTTTCTGCCTATACCACTATCATTATTGTTCAGGAAATGGCCATCCTCTTTTTAAAATATTTTATTCATTTCATAGAGAAGAGCAAGAGAGAGAGAGACAAAGGGAAGAAGAGCAGGAAGCATCAACTCCCATATGTGCCTTGACCAGGAAAACCTGGGGTTTCGAACTGGCAACCTCAGCATTCCAGGTCGACACTCTATCCACTGCCCTACTGCAGGTCAGACAAGAAATGACCATCCTTTGCTCAGGTATTTATACGAACATCCTAACTGATCTGCGTATGTCTAGTTGTGCCAATTTCCCTCATTGTCCCCAAACCCTTTCACCAACTTTCATTCTCAGTGTTCCTGTTCAGTGTCCCATTTGATTTTCAAACTCTCTTCCTAAAAATTCTTCATTGGGATCTCATTGCTTTTGGGATAAAGGTCAAACTCCTGACTCTGGCTTACAAAAGTGAGCCCACGCATTTTTACTCATTTACCTTTCTAGCCTGATCTTCTCCACTCCTGTGACACTTGAGCTCCCAGGGAAGCTCACTCAGTGTCCGTGTTGTCTATCAGTGCAGAATTTCTGCTGCTTTTTTCTTTGCCTTTAAGTTTCTTCTTTAAGCTACCCACCACCACCAAAGGAAAACTATCTTAATTTGTGTGACTTACCTGACTTATTGGAGGTAGTAGACCATTGTAATTAGGGTAAAATATGTGGAATCAGAATTTTTGGGTCTGCAAACTGGCTCTCCCACTCATACACTGTGTGATCTTAGGCATTTTCTTAAGTAGTCAGAGCCTCGGTGTCTAAATTAAATGAATATATGATGGAATCTACTTTAGAGAGCTGTGATAATTTTTTTTTTTTCCTGCAGCTGGAAACGGGGAGAGACAGTCAGACAGACTCCCGCATGAGCCCGACCAGGATCCACCTGGCACGCCCACCAGGAGCCACGCTCTTGCCCATCAGGGGACAATGCTCTGCCCCTCCCGGGCGTCGCTCTGCCGCGACCAGAGCCACTCTAGCGCCTGGGGCAGAGGCCAAGGAGCCATCATCAGCGCCCGGGCCATCTTTGCTCCAATGGAGCCTCGGCTGCAGGAGGGGAAGAGAGAGACAGAGAGGAAGGAGGGGGGGGGGAGAGTGGAGAAGCAAATGGGCGCTTCTCCTATGTGCCCTGGCCGGGAATCGAACCCGGGTCCCCCGCACGCCAGGCCGATGCTCTACCTGCCGAGCCAACCGGCCAGGGCCGAGAGCTGTGATAATTAAGAGGTATAAAGTCCATGAAGCACTAGGACATAGTCTGGCTCTGAATAAGGTTCCATAATGTTTCCTCCTCTTACATCCAGTCTTGGGCTATTTCATCTGGCCATGCTTCACAAAACAGCTCGTCAAAGTCAAGATCTGCTTCAAAACCATCAATGCCTATTCACTATCTATATACTAAAGAACAAGTCTTTTTCACCTTTCCCTGTATCTTGGGCCCTCATGGTTTCAAGGCATAGAAATAGTTTTCTGAGGGAAGATGAATTTTAGCTGAGCCAGTAAAGAGGGACAGAAATGATCATCGAAGACTGCCGACTTAGTGAGAGCAGATTGAGCTTAGAGGTCTTCCGTGTGTCTCCTGAGTCCTTTCATGATTTTGTGCCAGTTTGCTCTCAAGCTCCTTCTGTGTTACTGCCTTTTCAGAAGCCTTGCCTGGGCAATAGAAATGACCTGTATTACCCCAAGATACCAGATTGTTGGAGGAAAGCCAAAGCACTGAGTGACTCTCTGTTCCCATCCTGAGGAAGTGAAGTTTGCAACCAAGCATAGGTGACTGAAAGCTGTCACGTCCAGGGAAGGGCCAATGATGTTGGTGCTTTGCGCAACTGGAGCTTTCTGCAGGTCAGGAATCACACAGCAGATGGTGTGCTGTTATGTCTCAGAAAGGATAAGAGAAATCTAATCATTTTTGCAAAACTAAATAGTAAAAGT
Source organism: Saccopteryx bilineata (assembly GCF_036850765.1). NCBI lineage: Eukaryota > Metazoa > Chordata > Mammalia > Chiroptera > Emballonuridae > Saccopteryx > Saccopteryx bilineata. The sequence continues at coordinate 247,114,339 of NC_089493.1, forward strand.
GTATACTGTGTTCTGCTTGTTAGTTTCTTCATGCAAGTTACATATTTCTGCTTAAAAACTTGGATAGCTGATCTCACCCAGGCACCTGAATCCTGGAGAGATGGGGGTCCTCCACTTTCAGTATTGTTGCTACCTCATTTCTTTGCAGCTCCTCTTCATGAAAGGTTTCTCCCTTTGGCATTCCTTCTCTGACAATGCTTCCTAGGTCTTCTAAAGTTCAAGTTGAAATAGGTCTTATTTTTATAGATCTATAATTACATTTTTTATGCATAGTACACACCCGTTTATAAATAACATTATACTCTGATTGCCTCCTTAGTTTGTAAAGCTTCATGAAGACAAGGCCTGTGTTCTATTAATTTTTTTTCCTTAGTTCTAACCACAGTGTCTGGACCATCGTAGGTTGAAAAATATTTGTTAAATGGGGATATGAATTTAAAATATAAAAGATAATGCAAGTCATACATATAATATATAAATCAGGATGCAATGTTTTCTAAATGTTTTTTGAATAATGTAGTGTATGCCAATAACTTAGGAAAGATGATATCAGCCCTTAATCAATTTAAAGAATAAGGCATTCCTCTTCGTAACAAAACAAGTCAGAAAAAGATGATGGTACATAGAAACAGTCTTGGAGAGTATATTGTCACTTAGAATAAATACACTCTCTAAAACTTTACTACTCTTAGAAGTGTTAGAAGTACTGTTTTTGTATCAGGAATGAATGTGCATGTTCTCATATTTAAAGCTGATGTACTGAAATCATTCTAGCAAGATTGAGAGAAACAATAAAATCTTACGTGGCTAAAAAGAATTAAACAGTAATATTCTGAATTATTATGTATAATTGCAAAAAGAAAAAAGCTGGTAATGATCCAAATTGCGCCAATGGGTGAAATGGTAAACACACGCATCTTTTTTATGGAAAGACACACTAATCAGCCTCTGTGATAAACTACAGAGAAACACTGGCATGGGTGAACTGCAGGAGCACTATAAAATAGTGAAAGAAACCGGACACTAATGATGTTGCATTAGACAATCCCACTTATATGAAATTTCTAAAAATTGCGAATCATTGAAAGCAGTGTTTGCCTGGGATTCGGGGTGTGATTAGGGATTTGACTATAAGGAGTGGACCTTTTAGAGCGATGAAGTGTTTAACTATTGTGATGATTGTACAACTTCATAAATCTAAAAGTTGTTGAAATATAGATGTCAATGGGTGACTTTTGCAGTATTATATAAATTATACCTCAATAAAGCTCATACAAAAATATCGAAACAAACCCATGCTAATGCATTATTGATTGGATATAAAGTCATACAGAGTTTTGGAGAAAATTTTGATAATACCTATATATCTCAAAATCTTAAATGTGTGAGTTTGCGAGTTGACAAAATCCTCACAGTGTAAGATGAAAGAAAAGGATAAGCTCTTGCCCACCACCTCTGATTGTTTGATTAAGTTGGTAAGGGCAATTTACATGCCCTTCTGGACACCTCCATCATTGCTGTGATTTTGGACTTTTTCTACTCGTCTTATCCCCCATGTCCCTCAGAGAAACTGGAGGCAGTTTTCATTTCCTCTTGGTTTCATGAAGTTAAGCTGTGATATATGGTGTAGGTTTTTGGGGGATCTCAGGAGAATTTTTGGTTTTCCTTGGAAATATGACTTTGTATCTGAGCTCTCTTTGATTTGCAAATATCTTTGCTTTACACTATAAAACTAAAGCTTTTGAGAGTGCAGGCACTCTCTGTAGACCATCAGCTACCTTAATACAACCTGATCCCATTCTTTTTATTTCTCTGTTTATTTTCTAATACTCCACCGTTCCCACCCAGGACCACAAAGTTATTTGTTGTGCTGGTTCGTGACACCTAAAGATTATATTCTTTTCAGCTATTGATCTCCTGATTATCCTTGTTTAAAAGAAAAATGCTTTTTTACTTGTAAGTATCTTAAATATTTTACTTTGTTTCCATATAGTTAGTGTTTTAATAAAATTTATAAATTCCGGTTTTAAGATGAACAGCAAGAATAAAATTAATCCAAATTAACCTAAATGTTTCAAAGATTTAATGGAAGAGTCAGCTAACTTTCATCCATTATCAGTTATCTTCTTTCTAATTTAAATAATGCTATTCACTTTCTCGATCAGCCACACCACCAGCCTTAATTGTCTGTATGGTCAAAGAGATAGAAACGACTTTTCCTAGTCTACCTCATAGCTAGATGTGCTCATGACAGAGATTATGGACCAGTGGGATGTGAATAAAATTTACGTGTTCTATTTCTGGGCCATGCCTCTTAAAACAAAATTACATACACAGTACTTTTATTTTCATCCTGAGAATAGGAGTGTACAGGTGGTGTTGATGAACCATTTTAAATGATGTGGATGAGGACAATATACTGTTATCACAGAGGAAGAGAATGGAAGGAACCTGGGCCCTGAATGACCTCATGAAGCAGCGTTGTTCTTCCAGCCTGGATTGGCTCAACTGATAGTGCAAAAGAGAATTCTTAGATTGTAATGAGCTGCTATTGTTCTCATTCTCCTTGTTATAGCAGCTTATTATAGTGACTTTTACTACAAGATAGGTCCAACAAAATAATACATAATAATATTAAATGAGATTTAACCATTATTCATATATTAGAGTTGAATATTTAAGACTTCTGTGAATGGGGTATTGAATATGTTATAATTTCAGATTTGAACAAACAGTAATATTTTATAGGTTATATATTTATAAATATTATGTATGGATATATATATGTATGTCATGTATTGTCATCTATATCTGACTAGATCTCTCTGTCTTTCTCTCTGTCACTCTAAATTTATTCTAGCAGTTGGCACGCCAAGTTATAGCAGCACTAAAAATTGAGAAACATGGAAATAGTTTGCCTAGTGAAGATATTTGAGAATTCAAAGTAAAAATGTATTATGTGCAGGATGATTAAAAGATTCTGATGTATTTACACATATCCACATTGACATTGTACAGCATAACAGTATGCTATGTCCCATTTCCATTTAATGCTTTATATTTTAGGACTCTAATATAAGTTTATGAGACTTCAATTCCTACTACTGTATACACCATTTCCAGATCTATTTCTCTAAGTTCACTAATTCCTCTGAGTATAAAGCCTAAGGTAAATATAATGTTGAAGTAAATGTAGTATCTGTTTGTGAAAAACAGATATAAACTCAGCTCTTTGAAATTATTTTGGTGCTAAGGACCAATGACTGCATGTGGCAGAGATGGAGAGGTGGATCCCAGATTGATATTATATTATTGACAGTAAAAGCTAACTTAATAGAAAGTGAGCTGTTTTGGGAGATATAGGAGCTATCCTGTTCTGTTATAGCTAGTCAAATGCTGAAGGTAGTAAAGGTGATGTAGAGGAAATGAAATGGGCGAATGACCATTCAGACCTCCAGATCCCTTCAGAGGTCACCACGTATTTTGTATGGTCAGATAATGCCATATCTTGAATTCTTGCTACAAAAGAGCATTCTCTGAAGTGATAGTTTTCTTAATTTTTGATAATAATATTAGATTTTACACTACATTGCCTATGCTAGCTGGATTTAGACCGTTCTTCAGAGAATTTTAGTTATACTTACTGGAAAATAATCTCTGGTGTGCTATTATCGGGTTTCAGGTTTTTTTCCCATTGTCTTGGGTCTTCAGAGACTGACTTTGTGTGTGAATTTTGCAAATCAGTCATGTTTATATGCTCTTGTGTTTTTCCAACTGTAGACTTGAACACTAAAACTATTTTTCTAATTCTTTTCTGAACTCTTACATCAGTTCAGAAAATGTTTTTTAATTCTGTATTACATCTTTCTGTCAAATCATTTCTTATTTTTTAAAAAAGTTTACTAATAACAGCTAATCAAACAGGTGTGAGGTGGTATCTCATTGCCGTTTTGATTTGCATTTCTCTAATAACTAAAGAAGATGAGCATCTTTTCATATATCTGTTGGCCATTTGTATTTCTTCCTGGGAGAAGTGTCTATTCATATCCTCTTCCCATTTTTTTATTGGATTGTTTGTTTGTTTGTTGTTGAGTTTTATGAGTTCTTTGTATATTTTGGATATTAGGCCCTTATCTGAGCTGTTGTTTGAAAATATCATTTCCCATTTAGTTGGCTTTCTGTTTATTTTGTTATCAGTTTCTCTTGCTGAGCAAAAACTTCTTAGTCTGATGTAGTCCCATTCATTAATTTTTGCCTTCACTTCTCTTGCCATTGGAGTCAAATTCATAAAATGCTCTTTAAAACCCAGGTCCATGAGTTGAGTACCTATGTCTTCTTCTATGTACTTAATTGTTTCAGGTCTTATGTTTAGATATTTGATCCATTTTGAGTTAATTTTTGTACAGGGGGAGAGACTGTAGTCCAGTTTCATTCTTTTGCATGTGGCTTTCCAGTTTTCCCAGCACCATTTATTGAAGAGGCTTTCTTTTCTCCATTGTGTGTTGTTGGCCCCTATGGTGGGATCTTGATAACATGAAGCGAAATAAGTAAATCAGAAAAAAACAGGAACTGTATTATTCCATACGTAGGTGGGACATAATAGTGAAACTAAGAGACATTGATAAGAGTGTGGTGGTTACGGGGGGGGAGGGGGGAATGGGAGAGGGATAGGGGGTGGGGAGGGGCACAAAGGAAACAAGATAGAAGGTGACAGAGGACAATCTGACTTTGGGTGGTGGGTATGCAACATAATTGAACGACAAGATAACCTGGAATTGTTATCTTTGAATATATGTATCCTGATTTATTGATGTCACCCCATTAAAAAAATAAAATTATTAAAAAAAATAAAAAAATAAAAAAGTTTAACTTATTTTGAAACATTGAATGCTAGTGGTCCTCTGACTTACCCTTGAGTCTAACTTAGCTGGGTCTAAGTCAGTGTGAATGACCTGAAAGGGACTGTTTCTCCAAGTCTTTGGTGCAGTATTCAGCAGGTACTGTTGAGGTTTGAATGAAACATTTCAGTCTGCTTGAGTCCACCCATTTCCTTTCTTCAGATAACTAATTTCTGGGTCTTATCAGATAAGCTCTTTATCCATTGGAAAGGATCTGTCCCTGCACGCCTGAACTATTCTGGTCTTGGTTTGCCTGCTTTTTACAGGCAGCAGACGAATTTTGTAACTTCACTGAGTCCTACCTAGTGTTTCTTCCTCTGTAAAGTGTGGTTAGATGTATTTTAGAGAATTGTTGTAAAAATGTAATAAATGTAAATGCCCACAACAGTGCCTCACTTTCTAAAAGGTTGTTTCTTTTGTTATTATTTGAATAACCTTGGTATCAGTTATAAAATCCCTTGAGCAGAAATGTTCGCTCTCTCCTTTTTAGTAATGAGAAAATGACAGTTTCTTCTAATTTTGTAATTGCATATTTTTCACTGACAATTTGGTCGTATTCTTTCATTATATACTTAACATATGTTCCTGCTTCTCTAACCTAAATTTGCCTTCTCTATTTTACTATTTACTACAATTTTGTTTCCATCCCTTTCTTGATTTCTTCTAAAAAGGAAAACATTTTCCACATGCTGAACAGTTGCTCAGTTGTGAAATGCTACTGAAAATAGAGGTGTTTAAAATACTCTCAGAGCACCTGTGCCATATATGTGGGCACAATAAAGACACAGCCAGTGTGGGAGGAGGTTTAAGGTCTGTGCTTAGAGACCCCTATAAGGTCCAAACTCTGCTCTACATATAGATCTTCTTCTCTTACAGCATGGAGTCCTGCATTGTATTTACTTATTTTCTATTTTATGACATTCTGAAATCAAATACATTTTCTTTTTAGCTCTGTTATTGCTTTAGTGGCTCTGATATGGAGACACAGGCATTTAAGTGAATAAATGAGAGGATAGAAATCCAGATGCCTCAGAGGGGAGAAGGGGCTACTATCTAACAGTTTTAGAGAGTCCAGTCCACACACATCACACTGAACTTGACTAAACATAGTGTGCATGATTTAACTGAATTATGTAAGCAAGTTCACTCACACTATTTAGCTAAATTAAGTGCCCAAATAATGAGTCTTCTTGTTCATTCTTTCTTTGATTTCTTTAATCAGACATTTGTAGTTTTCTTTGAACAGAGATTTTTTTTTATGTGAGCAGAGGAGATTCCGGCATGAGCCCTGACTGTGATCCACCAGGCAACCCCATCTGGGGCCAAACCTTGAATCAACCAACCTATCCTCAGTGTCCAGGACAGCAATGCTATGAGCTATCAAGCCATTGCCTACAGTAGGGGAAGAGAAAGAGAAGGAGGAGAGCAAAGGAAAGAGAAGCCAATGGTCACTTCTCCTGGATGCCCAATTGGGAATTGAACCCAGGACATCCATACACCAAGCCAACCCTCTATCCATCAAGCCAACCGGATAGAGTAGATCTTTTTATTTTTAAAATAAGTAAGCTGCAGATTTGATGTGGATTTCACCAGTTTTTCTAGCAGTGTTTTGTGTTTGTTTGTTTGTTTGTTTGTTCCAGAGCACATTCAAGAGTGCCTCTTTGCATTTAGTATATATTGATTTTTGAATATTGCTACCTTGCTAAACCCTCTTATTGAATTTATTGGTGTGACTTTGGAAAATTATATAGGTTTCAGGAGTACACTTGTATATTGTATCATTGGTTTAGTGTATAATGTGTTCATCACCCCAAATCAAGTCTTCTTCCACTACCTCTGGCAACTATAATAGTGTTGTGTCCGTAAATCTTTTCTTTTCTTAATCCTTTGTCCCTTCTCATTCAGCCCCCAAACCCAACTGCTGTCAATCTGTTCTCTGTATCCATGAAAATGTTTCTACTTTGCTACTTTAATTTGATGATTCTTTCCACACATAAGTGAAATCATATGGTACTTGTCTTTCTCTGATTGGCTTATTTCACTTAGTATCATCTCCTTTCCTGGTTGATCTATGCTGTTACAAAGTTAAGATTTCCTTCATTTTACAGTTGAGTAGTATTCCATTGTGTATATTATGTACCACAGCTTTTTTTTATTCACTCATATACTTAGGGGAACTTGGACTGATTCCAGGCTTTTCTAGTGAATTAATATTTGAGAAAGAAGGCAAAACATACAATGGGATAAAGACAGTTTATTCAGTAATAGGTGTTTGGTGAATTGGACAGGTATGTGCAAAGAAATTAGACTAGACCACCTTCTTACACCATATACATGAATAAACTAAAAATAGAATAAATACTTAAATATTATTGAGACCATAAAAATCCTTGAAGAAAACATTAGCAGTAAAATCTAGGAACTTTCTCATAGCAGTATTTTCCCAGGTATATTGCCTCAATGAGGAGAAACAACAGAAAAAAATAAAGGAATGAGACTACATTGAACTAAGGTTTTTTTGCACCAAAGGAAATCATCAACTCATTGGGTGGGAGGACATACCTGCCAATATATCTGATAAGGATTTAATATATAAAATTTATAGAACTTATCAAACTCAACACCAAAATACAAACAATTCAATTAAAAAATGAGCAAATGACCTCAATAGATACTTGTCTAAAGAGGACATACAGATGACCAATAGATATATGAAAGGATGCTCAAAGCCAGGAATCACCAGAGAAATGAAAATTAAAAGTACAATGAGATATTACCTCCCACTTGACAAAATGACTGTTATCAATAAATTGACAAATAACGTGTTGACAAGTGTGGATAAAAGGAAACCCATGTGCACTAAAGGTGAGAATGCAGATTGGAGCAGCCATTGTGGAAAGCAGTATGGACTTACCTCAAAAAATAGAAATGGAACTGCCTCATGACCCAGTAATTTCATTTCTTGGAATATATCCATAGAAACCTGAAGCACTGATTCAAATAATGTATGCACCCCTATGTTGATTATAATATTATTTACCATAACCTAGATTTGGAAGCAGCCTTCTATAGATCTAACACATATTTCTTTCTTTTGAGTGCTATTAAATGTTACTATATTTTTACTTTAAAATTTTACTTGTTTATTACTGGTATATAGCAAAGTGAGTGGCTTTTAATATTAAATTTGTATTCTGCATTTTTCCTAAAGTTGCTTATTAGTTCTTAGAGTTTTTTGGTTAATTTTTTAAGGTTCTCTGCATAGATGATTATAACATATGTGACCAAAAACAGTCTTATCTTTTCCTTTTTAATTTAAATAATTTTATTGTATTTTCTTACTATAGTAGCTAGTACTTTCAGAATAATGTTGATAAGGTGTGGTGATACGGCATATCCTTGCCTTGTATTCGATCTTAGAAAGCTTTGATTTTCACACCTTTAACTATGAGGTACTTTCCCTCTCTTCCCAGTTTACTGAGCATGAATGCTATTAGATATTTTCAAATTCTTGTTCTGTATTTATATGGTCGTGTGATTTTTTTTAGGCAATTGAAATGATCAATTATATTAATGAATTTTCTTAAATTTTGTTTAGAAAGTCAAATTTAACAAAATGACATTGATCAATAAGAGTACATAGGTTTCAGGTAAACATTTCTATGGCATTTGAATTGTTGATTATGTTGTATTCCCATCACACAAAGTCAAATTATTTCTTGTCACCCTATGTTTGTCCCTCATTTTTGTATTCAGGGAGAGGAATAAGCCCTGAGTGCTGTGTGTTGGGCTCGTCATGCTGTCAGTGGTGACAGAGGCCTGACAAGATGAGTTTCCATTTGAGATGGCGAGTCTTTAAAAATTCAGAAATCGGGGCAGTGCTGTAAACCACTGGAAATGGAACCAAAAATATTGGGCCTAAGGGGAATTTTGCCTAAAAGTACAAATCACTCTGCTTTCCTCCTTTGATTGGACAGAGAATTGCAGTGATTTATAACAACACTGCTCCAGAATCTTGGTTGGTAATCAGTGTTTATACAGTTGTAATACTGTATAAACACAACTGGAGATATAGGGTTCTAAACATATATGGTGGGGCAAAGTAGCTTTATGTTGTTTGCACTATTGAAAAATAATACAAAAGGAATAAATAATAATATGAGAATAAACTCAGGCCCCGTTCAGTTGGCTCTGTAGTAGACTGTCAGCCTCACATGTGGATGCTGGGGTTTGAATCCCATCTGGGCACACCGGAGAAGCGCCCATCTGCTTCTCTATGACTTTTCCTCTTGCTTCTCTCTCTCTCTCTCTTTCTCTCTTCCCTCTCTCTCTCTCTGTCTCCCTCTCTTGCAGCCATATCTTGATTACAGGGAATTGACCCTGAGAGCTGAGGATGGCTCCTTGGCCTCCGCTTCAGGTGGTAAGAAGAGCTTGGTGGAACAATAGAGCAATGGCCCAGATGGGCAGATCATTGCCTCCTAATGTGCTGGCCGGGTGGATCCTGGTCGGGGGCATGCAGGATTCTGTCTCTGCCTCTCTACTACTCACTGAATAATAATAATAATAAAGAATAAACTCTGAGTTTTGCATAATTATCACTGTAACCTATTTTTGGCCTACCCTGTATGATTTCCCACTCTGCCTTTTAATATTTTACGAAAGTAATGAGATCTTTAAAGAAAAACCATCAGGATGACCTGTGTAAACAAAATAATGATTACAGATTTCTGTGAAAATTCAGTAGGAAATACCAGATTGCTTACTAGCATGCAAAAGAGAAGCATGACTTGACATTTTTGTTGACCTATCAGTATTTTAAAAGCAAGTCTCTTGGTCAACTGCCTTAGAAGTATTTTAAACCCATAAAAAACAGGGGGAGAGTATGATCCCAAAGATTATACTGAAAGTTTCAGTTTATTAGTTGGTTACTAATTTATCAGTAATTGACTACAACCTTATATCTACCTGTTTAACGCATTAATTCTGGCTGTCATTTTACTTTCAAAGTATTTTATTTTGGAATATACTGTGGAGGAAATCTTACCTTTTCTGTCAACACTAGTAGCTATGTGTACAACACACTCTGAAGATGTGTAACCCAAAAGGAAATACATCCCAGATTCATTTTACTAAACATTATGATGACATCAGTGATAGTTACTAGGCTTGGAAAATGAGTGAGTGCTTTTCATAAGGCTTAACATAATAGTATTGTTCACAGTGTCAGACAACTATTATCATGGACTTTGAATTACATTTAGTTCCTTTCATTCAGAAGAACACTGTGGAAAGAATCTGTTTCATAAAATTTATTGAAGGGCTCATGACTTTTTCTATGGTACTTAAAATCCAGAGATACTATAATGAGATGTCATCTACACTTGCCAAGTCATATTATAGGATTTGGCTAATGCTAGGGGCAAAGAATATGAGTTCTTCTGCTTTCCTGGTACAGAATTTAACTAAAGTTTCTGTAGCCTTAGCCAGTCGGGCAAAATGTACTGTGGTAATAGAAATGCAATTCTTCCAGGTTCCACATAAGAATGGCATTAAAAATCTTTTCAGGCCTGACCAGGCAGTGGCACAGTGGACAGAGCATTGGACTAGGATGCTGAGCACTAGGGTTTGAGTCACGGAGGTCGCCAGCATGAGCACAGGCTCATAGGCTCACCAGCTTGAGCTAAAAGTCACTGGCATGAGCAAGGGGTAAATCGGTCTGCTATAGCCCCTCAGTCAAGGAACATATGAGAATGGAATGAATGAACCACTAAGGTGCTGTAACAAAGAATTGATGCTTCTCATCTCTCTCCCTTCCTGTCGACCTGTTCCTATCTGTCCTTCTGTCTGCCTCTTTCTGACTTGGTTACAAACAAACAAAAAAACAATGTTGTCAGGAAACTTCACATGGCTGGGGATAGAGGACCTTGACGTTGAGTTCAAAGGAAATGTTTTCTGACACAGTTTGGAAACCAACTTACAGATGACTGCATCCATACATAGTCTCTCCTATAGAGTTTGAGTGAACCAGTGTATACTTGATATAGTTACTCCATGTAATTTTGAGGAGATGGGAAATTTGACTAAAGCTAAACCATTTTGACAGTATGTGCATCACTTCTTCTTTTAGACATGTTAAATTTGTATGATAATATTTTACTAAGAAAATATAACTTCGGATTCTAGATACTCACTAAAGGACAAATGATTTACCAATAAAATAAAAAATACTGGATGAAAAGCAGAATAGTTAGAAGTGTAGAACTCTGTGAGTACCTTAAAGATTCCATTAGCTGTCCTCTAATAACTACAAGGTGAGAATATTCTAATAGGGACTGTTGAGGATTAAGGAGTTTTCACTGGACCTAGTCCCAAAGAAGTAGGGCATTCTCCTTTCTGAAGGAGAGAGTTAAAGATTAGATCCTAAGGAAGATTTGTATCTTTCTGGACAAACTCTGCTTTTCATGAAATCTTCCCCAAGGAGGGGGGTATAGTAATTCCGAACTCAGAAACCATAGGTGTATATCTTAGAAGTTGCATAGTTCAGAATTGATTAAAAGCTTACAATTTAGAAAGCTTAGAAAACAGAAATATTATGTAAAAATATAACCTAATTGAAATTGTGGAAAATAATTGGCTTCCATATACAATATTCCAGGCACAAAAAAATGTTTATCAGGAAGATTACCCATAATGAATATATATCCCCCCAAATTTTAAATTTCAGCTTTTGCTTATGAAAACTATTCTTTTGTTTAATGAGGAAGTTCTTAGTACTGTTCTGCAAATATTTTCATCTCTTTGCTTCTGAGAAACATATTCCCTGGCCCTTTTATGAGCAGAATGAACATATGAGTAGTTCTTGCCAATGAGTTGTGAGCAGCAGTGATGTGTTTTACTTCCAGAATAGTTGATTCCCGATCCGTACTAATCTTTCAATGTTTGTCCAGACTTTTCTTTCTAATGTCTTACCCTTTATCAGCTGGCTCTAAGATAGGAATGATGCACAACAGAATCGTGACCACCTACAAGGAACAAGTATATAAATTGGAATTGGAAGTAAACTTTATCATTTTGAGCCACTAAGACTTTAAAGTTGTTTGACAAATAACAGTCTAGCCTATACTGAAATGGGTATAAGAACAGTTCTCCTTTTTTAAATTGTCTTTACAAATGAAGACCCTGAGGTTAAAATTTGCAAACTATTTGATAATTTAAAATTTAGGAATAACCATTATGTTAAAAAGCCCATCTAGTTACCTGGCAACTTAGGTTTAGTTATCTTGGATCTTTTTAAATGATTTCATTCTTCTTGAGAGATTTAAGTTCAGAATTTCATTTAATTACCATTTTGAAGGTATGTCTGCCAATGCTTTAAGATATCTACACATCTCAAGTCAAATTGACAGAGCTTGATAATAGATTGAATGTAGGACATGAAGTGAGCTAAGTGTCCAGCTTGACTCCCAGGTTTCTTATTCTATGCTTGGATTGACTGGCAATGTCTCTCACAGAGAAGATACATTGGCAGAGAACCAGTGTTTTGAATGAAGACTCTGAAGTTCACTTTGGACATGTTGAATTTGAGTTACCTCTGAGACATCAAAGAGCAGACGTTAAGATGCTAATTAAATAAGAAATCTGGTCCTCAAAGGAGAGGTCTGAACTTAGTTATACACTTGTGGATTATCTATGTATGGAATAATTTAAGTCATGTGCCTGAATGAGATGTCAGAGGGAGGAAGAATGGCATGAGGAAAGGAGAGGTTTTAAGGAAAAAATCCATGAAGAATATTAATGTCTTTTACAGTGACCAAATGCTTACAAAATAGATATTGAAGGAATGAGAGAGGAGAGAAATAGAAGTAAAAATGAAGAAGTATTGCAGAGTAAAGGCAAGGGAATAGAGTCCTTTAAGAATTGGTCCATATTGTTGATGGTGCTTAAAATTTGAGTAAAATGAATATTGGAGATTTAACAAAACTGAGATCACTGTTGACTTTACTAAGAGCTGTTTCAGTGGAGCAGGGAATAAGGACATCATTTTTTTTTAATATGCTATTTTAAGTCGATTATTTTCACTCTTTATTTATGCTTACTTTATTAGTTTGTAGCTTTTTTGTGTTCTAGAAAAATGATGTGGAAAATACATTTGAAAAGATGTGGACATTGCAAATTAAAGTAGTATAAGCATTACAATAGTTATACAGTAGACTGTAGATGAAACGCTTTTACGTGTATTAATTTGAAGAACTGGGATCCTACCTTCATGAACTACTTTAAAATCTGTAAATAAAAACCTATTCCATTGCCTTTAAAGTAATCATTTTCAGAATTCAGTGGACTCTGTCATGCTTACAAATGAAATTAGCAGTTAATTCTGAAAATAGCAGTTAATTGTTTATACGTTAATTTTTATTCAATAAGTTTATCTGTTGATGAAAATTAAAATGTACACAGTTTTTAACTCATCAAAAACTACTTTGGCATTAAATTATTGCCTAAACTGGGTGTATAGATATTAAAACTAAAGTCAAATGTACAAGGGATCTAGCAGGAGCATTCAGGCAAGCTCCTCAGAGGGAGACAGAGCACATTCACCTCCATTTCTGAAGAGAACAGGAAGCTTTCCCTGAGCTTCCTGTGATTGAGTGAATATTTCCCTAAGAACTCATTAGGGCAGTTATGCATTTCTAGCCCTCCAGGTGAGACAGCTACAATTAACTCCCATACATGTGCAATTTCTTTAACTGCTATCAGCATAGCTTTTATTTTTTATTAACTTATATTTAAAAAAAGACTTTATTTATTTATTTTGGAGAGGAGAGAGAGAAAGAGAGAGAAGGCAGAGAAGATGGCTGAACAGGAAGCATCTACTCCCATATGTGCCTTGACCAGGCAAGTCCAGAGTTTCAAACTGGTGACTTGAGGGTTCTAGGATGCCGCTCCATCCCCTGCGCCACCACAGGCCAGGCTCAAAATAGCTTTGAAAATATAAGTTTACAGGGAAATATGCTTTGAAGCTACTGTCTCTTGTTTTGAATTAACACAAATGATGTGCATGAAGCCATTTAATTGAATACCTTTAATCAATTTCTATGATATTGCAATTATTTTTCTTTAGGAACAAAGGAAAATAATGACAAATCTGATTATTGATTGGTATATGATTTAATGTGATTGATCTTCCAGTTTACTAATTGAGAAGTTCAAATGAAAAAGTAAAATGTATTAGATTGAAAACCACTCATAGTTCATCTTCCATTAATTCATAAGAGTCTATTCAAATTTTTTTATTTGTCAAATATTTTCAACAGTAAAATGATCTAATTCATAGTTCCAGTTGTTAAATATTTTGATTTGGGCAAGTATGTCTTTCAAATATTCATTTGCTTGTTATTATCACTGGGAAAAAATAATCCTGTCCTTCAAATCCAAATCTAATTTTGCTAAAACAAAACCTATTTTGACTATGTAGGGGCATATGCTTATTTTAATAATAGAGAGAAACTTTATCTGAATGGCAACTCAACATTAATCTTTACAACTTTAAATAACTGTCCTAGAAAACAATTTAATCAGCCCATACTATCATTACACCTATACAGCCATGAGAGGATGTTTAATGAGAGCAGTCCAACAAAAGGTTAGAAAACTAATAAATAGGCTAGAGTCAGTGGCTAATTAAAGTCACATAAACAGAAAATCAGATATCCAAACCTCCACATTTATAGTATATCATTTAAAATTCAAAGGCCAGTGAACTGAGACTTTAAAGAATAGATAAAAATGGATGGATAGATGGATTGTAGGTTTGTATAAAATTTTTACATACATGGGAATACCATATATACAAGATAATTTTCACTTAAAAAACTATTTGTAGATTTTTCTATATCTGTTTCATTTGTAAAGTAGCTTTATGCTATTCCAGTCTGTAAATAGCCTTATCCAGTCATGTGATGTGATATAGTAGCTTGTTTGCAATGATTCGATATAAAAAATTTATATGAAATGCCAAAATCAAGATAGTTTTGTTTATGTGTATATATATTCAAGTATAAAATATACTTTAAAAAGCAATGCTAAGAATAGAATATATACATTTAAATTTTTTGTCTATCAATAATAGATAGTATTTCCATTTTCCTACATAATTTTCAACACAATTTAATAGATAAAAATGTAATTGTAACTATAACGAGTTACATTATTTACCTTTATTTGTGTGAAAGATTATTTGTATTTTTTATGTGAAACTGTTCAGGGTTGTTTATTTTCTTAAGTTTTTTTTTTTTGAGATATTATTTCCATGCAACTTTTTTTACACTAAGGAAATGAACCTTCATCTCTGATATGAGTAAAGCTATTTCTCTGTTGTTTTGTAGACAATTCACGAAAGCAGACATGACACGCGTCAGAAAGGGAGGATGGATGAGACGATAAAGACGAGATGAAAACACTACTGAGGAGATAGAACCTCTGTGTCTTGTTTGTAGTGATGACAATTCAAATCTATACAAGTAATAATATGCCCTAATCATAAATAAAGTCCTACAGGAATGCGTGCATGAAAAAATAGTAAATCTGAGTAGGGTCTGCAATCAGGTTTAGTGCTGTGTTCTTGTCAGTGTCCTGGAGGTGATACAACTGTTCTTAATGTTGGGAGAAGCTTGTTGATGGGGTAAGGGACCTCTCTGGACTATTTCTCCCATGTCTTCTGAGTTTATGATATTTCAAAAAATTAAAAATATTTAAAGCTCAATAAATCTCAAACTGTTTAAACTCAAAATAAATCCTCCTTAGATACATCATAATCAAACTGCTAATAATCAAAACTAAAAAAAAAGTCTTAAACGTGAATGAAGAAAAAAGGAACTATTTCATGTTAACTATGCCAGGTTCTCTTTTGGGTGCTTTTACTTGTGCCTTCTTACCCTCACACTTAATATTATATTTTAGGTATTATGACCTCCATGTTCAAGATGAGAGTGTTGACTCAGAAAATGTATAAAGCTGCTAAGTAGTAGTAAGGAATATAAACCCAGGCCTTCTCTATGGAATTTTATTTTGTTCATTGAAGTCATTTGGTTTACAGACCCAAACATTTTAAGTGCACCATCCTAATT
The DNA here is from genome assembly GCF_036850765.1 of Saccopteryx bilineata. Taxonomy (NCBI): domain Eukaryota; kingdom Metazoa; phylum Chordata; class Mammalia; order Chiroptera; family Emballonuridae; genus Saccopteryx; species Saccopteryx bilineata. Next base: position 247,130,363 of record NC_089493.1, read on the forward strand.
AATCAAGGATATAGCGTACATGTTGAGGACAAGTATATTCCTTGTTTCAATATAAGGTTAGAGAGATATGTATCATTTCTTTCTAGATGAGATCATTCCAACTATTAAAATGAAATAAATTATTGTATTGAAGCTAATTTGCATTAGTGAAGGCACATTATTTTACAAACAATAGTAAATGACTCAGGATAATTTAGGAAAAAAATCAAACCTTTATTGAAGTGTTAGTGCAGAGGTTTAGTGAATTCCAGTAATAGTTAAAGCAGCAAGTTCTTTCAAAAAGATGATTTGAAGCAGTTCAGCAGTGGATACACCCTAATTTGAGTTGCAGACAAAGGATAACTCACCATGATTCCCTCTATCTCTGTCTCTTTTGTTTTAATTTCCCAAACTATTACTAAAGATTCCTCCAATATGGATAGATATTTACCCCCAGGTGGATCATGAAAGTCAATTTATGAAGTAATGACTTTACTTGGCTAGTCTTTGTCACATACCCACGTATTTAGCCAGAAATCAGAGCTTCTTTTCAATGGAGAGTGTAAAAAATACTAGTGAGATAAAATAGCAACTATAATTCATCGCTTTGGTTCTGTGAAGTTGTGCACACTGGTGTGTATACATTTCTACACGTACTTATTCATGGGGAGGGCTGGAGCACAACATGAATAGTTTCAAGGTAACCCTAAATGTATATATACAAGTGTCCAAAATGCTAATGAAGACTTATACTTTAATAATTTCAAGAGAGTGAAAGCTACGAATTATAAAGAGCATTCTTTAAAAGTGGAATTATCTTGTTTTGTCTTCTCCTGTATATTTTTATGAAGTTTAAATCATGACTTAATTTTTATCTTTTGTTTAAGCCTCTGATGATGCCAGAGTGACAAAAATTAAAATTTATCTTTGAAAATGTACAAAGTTAAAAAAGTATAAATGACAGGGAAATAACTAAACATGAAAGTTATGTTTTTGAAAAGATGGTAGCTTTTCCCCTTATGAAGTTACCAAGCTTTAAACTTCACTGTGGCGTTGTGAACCCCTGTGTAGATAGATACATGTGAGATTATCATGACTATGCATTTTATGTGCCATCCTTCCTCATGGGTATGCATGTATACAGTGTGTATGCACCTGTTGCCCACAAGTTCACAGAAGCTAAGAGGTGGATCATAGTTGCTATTCCTTTCATTCCTGCTCCTCTCTCAATAATAATAATGTCCGTCCTCCAGTAAGACTGTGTAGGTGAGGATGTTTGAGGGAGCTATGTGAGGAAACTTATTTTTTTTTTTAAAGAAAAGGATATAGAAAAATATGCAAAGTTGTTAACAAAGTTCATTTTCAGGAAAATGTGGGGTGAATACAGAGGAGGGGAATTTTAATCTGTATTATTTAAATTCTATAGAATCTGCACTTTTTTGCTGAAGCACATATTCATGGATGTTGTATGTAAGGGTGTAATAATTTGGAAAGAGAATAGGGCAATTTCCGGGATGTTGTGGCCTGTCTTCTTAAGGAAAAATGGTGGATAGTGTTAGAAAAGGTGTTATCTTCTCAAATTGGTGCTATGGCAGTAGAGCAGGTGGTAGATATGCATAAAATGGTGGGTAATAAGGCTGCTAAAAAGTGTATTCCCTCAGTAGAGTCTAACCAACTTCACTTCCTCGCTTTTAGGGGTTGAAGAACAGTCTGTTTAGTTGAAAGGGGTTTTCTTCATGCCAAGCTGTTCTTCCTTCTAGCATCTACATGTCGCCTTCTTGAGTTTCTTCTTATCTTCATTCTGCTTTTTGCAGTTCAGACGGGCCATGGCACGATGGAAAACATGGCAGCTGAAGCCCTCAGTGACCCCGTACTCCACGTGTTTCTGCAGGACCTGTAAGCTGGGGAACACCCGGCAGCAGGCCATGCATTTGAAGCCACGGTCCGGGGCCACCAGCCACTCAGGTGTCTTGGGATACTCGTCCAGACCTGGAGGCTCTGCTAGACTGTCAGCCTTCTTCATTTTCCCTTGGGCTCTGGTGTCTAAGCTGGGCTCACGGTCAGTTAGGTGTCTCTTCCGAGACATGTGAGAGAGGGGGACATTTTTATGGACCTTTTCAATATAGGTCATTTCTTCTACTTCTATCTTTTTTGAAGGACACAACAATTCTTTCTGTGAATTTCATAAAACAGTAACAATCCTTCTTTGGACAGACATGTAATAAATGTTCATGACCCTTTCTTCTGTGCCATGTACTGAGGACATAAAGAGCTTGTTCTAATCTATCGAATGGAATGGACAGGCGGCAGGTGAACAGAGCGGGGAAAAATCTCTGATTGTTCCAAGTTCTGGGAAACAGGTATCTGAAGGAGTCCTAAGAAAGAAATTTTTAAACATGAGAAAAGTAGGATGTGTGCTCAAGTTAGTAGGGTTAAAATCGCTTGTCCTTATGTCACCATGTGGAGTGAAAGCTCATATACATGTGATATTTCAGAATTCCCAGGGTGGTAGGCATTATCAGATTTGTTTACATAATATTACTGTGGGAAGGAGGATGTCGCATAGAATGTATATTCTGTTGGAATTTTGTGTACATTCTGGGACATATCTGGTGACTGGTTTGATATTTTTAGAAGGAGATGGGGAATGAGTGCATGATTGTTAGTGTTGTGACAGCACATGTGACCAGGGCACAGATGGGACCTTTTCCTTCTGTGAGGTGCTTAGACTTAGAGTGTAGAGAATGTGTGCCTAGCTCTCAGAATGAGCAGCTCTATGTAGATCTGAGACTCTGGCTATACTGGTGTATGAATTTGATAGACTGCTGATGAAAGTTCATTTCAATAAGGACATGTAAGTTTTCTAGAGTTTGGCTGCAAATAGGGGATTTAAAGTAGGTTATCTGTTTGAAGAGATGTTAGTGATTAATGGAATTACTGTGTAAATGTGTAAGTCTAAAGTAATCATGTGAAAGTGTGTAGTTAAGGATATACCATGTCACCCTCAGCTGTTTCAGTGATGGTGTTTTGAAAATTTGTGCTGCAGCTTCTTGCAATGTGCTTGAAGTTACACTCACTGTTTGTCTTTAGTACTAGTGTGTCTTCATTGCAGTTCTTTCCTGTGTGTGAGGGGACAGTGAAGTCAGTGGAGACTGGGCTGAGCAGCTCAGCTGCATCTGTTGTCCAGGCTTAGATCCCACCTGTGTGTGTTCCTTACCGTCTTCATCAGGACGAGGATGCTTGGATGCAGAGAGGTGCCACTTTAAAAGTTCTTGGCACAAAATCTTGTTCTTCTTTCTGACCAGATCTTCATCACTAACTCTAATTTTAGGGAATGAAATAAAAAAGAACATTGAAATGAGCCATTTTCTGGAGTTTGTCAATTTAAAAAATACACGTTGATATTGACATTTTTTAGTCATTAGTACTATACGATCCTTGATCCCATAGAAATTAAGGTGACTTTCCCACTTAAAATTTTATTTACTTAAAATACTGTCCTGTTGCAATGTTAACCATGCTCACTGGTCATTATTGAAATTTTTAAGATTATCCTCATCTGTCATGAATCATCTGGTGTGTACAATTCTTCACATATGTAACAATGGTATATTAAATGTTCTTGATGTTTAAGTTTATAAATCTTGTTTTTACTGGCTCAGTGTTTATTTTTGCACTGCTTAGGTGACTGGGAATCTGAATATTGATGAGATATATGTGATAGAGGTTGGTATGTATTTTTGTGTCTGTGTGTTTGTTCAGCACATATTTAGGTGTGTAGATTGCATTTTTTATAACTGTGGATTGAGTGATTTAAATATTATGTATTTTAGATATGGAGTATCTTTTTTTTTTTTAAAGAATTCCTGCTACAATTTTCTTTTTATTTATTTATTTTTTATTTATTCATTTTTAGAGAGGAGATGGAGAGACAGAGAGAGAGAGAGAGAGAGGAGAGATAGAGAGAGAGAAGGAGGGGAGGAGCTGGAAGCATCAACTCCCATATGTGCCTTGACCAGGCAAGCCCAGGGTTTCGAACTGGCGACCTCAGCATTTCCAGGTTGACACTTTATCCACTGCGCCACCACAGGTCAGGCGATATGGAGTATCTTATTGAGCATGTTCTTGTGATAGGAGTGGACTCAGTATATTTTTTAAATGTGAGAGAAAATTAAAGAACCTGAGGATGGTAAAATAAATGATTATAAGAGAAAGACTAGATGGGCATTGAAAACAGGCACTGTGTGTGGAGGCAGAGTAAATAAAGAATGCAGAGAAGAGTTTGTAATGTTAAGTGTGCAGTGAAACCTGATTGCATTAGAAAATAAAAGTATGGAGGTCTGATTTCTAAAAGGGGTAAGACAGTATCTGGACACTAAGACCTAACAATCTTAACTCATAAGCATTCATCAGACAGAAATGTGTCCATATTGCAAATTAATATAATAGAATCTTAGAAATATTTTTCAAGTAGTCCCATCCTGAAAGTCATTCAAATGCTCAGAAAAGTATAATTAATAAGGAAATTATATTCATGCATGATGCATGTAGACAAAGAATAAACAAGCTAAAGCTATAAGCAACATCAATAAATTATCCAAATATAATAATGAGTGAAAAGAACAAGACACAAAGTGTAAATTGTGTTCTTCTATTTCCATAGCATTTAAAACCAGGGATAACTTATCTTGAGTGTTAGAGGTCCTAGAAATGTTAAGTCTTTTTATAGTATGGAGAAAATAGAATACAGGCCCTGGTCAGCTGGATCAGTGGCTAGTGCAGCAGCCTGGCATATGGATGGCCTGGATTCGATTCTCAGTCAGGGCACACAAGAGAAGTGACCATCTTCTTCTTTTCCCTTTCCTCTCCCCCTTCCCCTCTCACAGACAGTTGCTCGATTGATTCCAGCATTGGCCTCAGGTGCTAAAAATAACTCGGTTTATTTGAGCATCAATTCCAGACAAGGGTTGCCGGAATGATCCCAACAGGGGTGCATGTGAGAATCTCTCACTCTTTCTCTTCACATAAAATAATAAATATAAATTAAAAAAGAAAGTAAAAGTATGATAAATTTAGATGCATATGGGAGAGTGCAAGGAAATAAATGAGGAGGATAGTGAGTACCAATGCCGTGATGAGGAATGAAGATGACTGAACACTTTGGCTGAAAATATGATGGGATCTTTCAGTGGGCATCTCTGTACTCTACCTCAATTTCACTTCTAGAAGACTGTACCTTTTCACCTGTTCTACGTTATTAGTGCTTTCATACCTTCCTAGTAATGTACCATGCTCTTGTCTGGTGTATACTAACATATTCTTCCATGCTATTCTCATAAAACTCTCTCCTCTTAATGCATCTCCTTTGTTTCCTCAAATATAACACCATTCTCCAAACTCACTGGGCTTGGTCCAGTTTTTTAAAGTGTTCTTTTCTTGGAATTCATTAATTATACTACTGAGCACATTAAAAAAATGCAAAAGCATATTGAGGTTCTTTTTGTCCTAGGCAGCCATGTTCCAACTAGTAGTCAGAATCACTCAGGTCTTCTTTGGCCATTTCTAGGGCCCAACCTCCATGGATCCTATTCAGTAGTTCCTCCTTACCACCACCCATTAGCTCTCTTCAGAAACAATGTAAATGATGTCATCTGAAGTAGAAGAAATTTCCCAAACTTCCTTGATTTGAGTTAGCGGCCACTGCCTTGTGACTACTATACAAAGAATATACTTATAAATTTAATTCTGCTGTGAAGTTAAATAAAAATAATAGTGATGTGGTCCATATTATTTGTGTATATATCTGTCCATGAAGGAAACAATAATTATCTTTCAATGTTTAAGGGAATTATAATCAATAGCTACCTTTCCTACTTCAACTTTAAATCAATAAAATGTATATGTTTTACATTATTTGATACATTCAAATATTTAATTATATAAATAACATCATTTGTCTTACCTGTGATTTTTAAAAAATTCTAACAAATTCACTAATAAGGCATGACCAGTTAATTTTAAAGCTCAAATTATAATATATTAATTCTTAACTAAGTGAAAAATATCCTAAATGTAGAACATTTACTTTACCTATTTGATGACATTTTCAAATCACTGTAGTCTTTCCTGAAGTGTATCATTGTGTCTAAAAGAATTGAAACTTTAGATATTAATGTTTTAATACTGAACTCATTCAGTATTTCATCGTAGATGTGCACATGGTTCTGGCTGTAATGAGGTAACTAATCTTAGGGATCAATTTTCTAGCTTTAAGCAGGCCAATGAGACAAATATGTGAAGTAGACAATTGAATAAAGCCTTATATACTCAATTATAGTTTTAATATCTAGTGCATTCCAGCAGAGATGTCATTTTATGACTGAAAGACACCTGACTTTATTTCTAGAGAGTTGAGAAGGATAGTGCAGGTTTGCTCAGATCATCTGGTTCTAAAGCCAACAGAATTGATAACTGGCCCTCTTCTCTTGCAACAGTAGCTGCCTCCCTCCTGTAACAGCATTGCAGTCCTGAACTCTTACCAGTAGTTGGAACCCACAGGTGGCCATGTCTGCAGGCACCAAAATTAGGAAAATAAAAGTATGTCTTTGCTCCCTAGTGATAAAACTTCTCTGACCTGTAAACTTATGTTTCTATGTTCTAACCACCAAATTTTTTTATAATGCAGTAGACACTGACTTTGCTACCTTGTTAATGTACAACCAACTTTTAAATTTTATAAAGGCCAAATACGTGTTTTATACGGTTTATATAGCCTCAAGATAACTGTCACTTTTTGCTAGGAGACATATTTTTTGCCTCCTAAAGAAGATTTCAAATCATAAATAGTTCTGTGTCTTTGCTTACATATTTTAAACTTACATTCTTTAAATCTTGAGCGTTTTCTTCTCTTTGTTTAAAAGCCATGTATTCCTATACTCTTCTCTCCTTTAGTGCAGCTGGTTAATAAACTTAGAAATGAGAGCAGCGCTGCAATGCCTGTAATGCTACTGCTCTCTTGCTTTCTAAGTGAAAAATGGGTTCCAGGATTGGGTTGGTTTAAAATGACTGCTCTCCCTGTGTGTTCTGAGGGCAATGAGGGAGTTTTAAACTCCTTTCAGACAGGAAGAATCATTATTCTGGGTCCAAGTTGAAATCATTACCTCAAGCCACAAAACTTTTTGTTATAATATTATAATACTATAATACTGTTAAAGGTATCTTTGGCAACCATAGCCCAAGTGTAGGCCACCCTGCCTAGCAACCCTGAGAGGTCAGTACTATTAAACTAATGTGTGTAACAGGTTAAGGACCTGGGAATGAGAGCAGTTAAGGGACCCTTTCAAGGCTAATGAACTGGTAAGGATTTCTGTGCTGGGGCCCAGAGCTTTTTTTCTATAAAACTCTGTTGATTTTGGTAATGGCAGCATTTTGGTTTTGTATATGGAACATGACACTTTTTTTTATAAAATGTGAAAAAGTCCAGATCAAAGACATTTAATTAAAGTTCAATTATCTTTTTAAAATATAGTTTCTTTTCTGTAATACATTAACCAGGCTTAGTTAAAAATAAACCAACCACCCAGGGACAAGACATCTGTTCCTCAGTCAGGTGTGTTCTTATTTAGATGAGAGATTTCAGTGCAGTGGCAAACAGGGAGAGGGGAACGGACTCTGTTAAAGACTCTATAAAGTGTAACAGAAATGAAAAGATATGTTTTTTTATTTATTTTTTTATTTTTATTTTTTTTCTATTTTTCTGAAGCTGGAAACAGGGAGAGACAGTCAGACAGACTCCCGCATGTGCCCGACCGGGATCCACCCGGCATGCCCACCATGGGGCGACGCTCTGCCCACCAGGGGGCGATGCTCTGCCCATCCTGGGCGTTGCCATGTTGCGACCAGAGCCACTCTAGCGCCTGAGGCAGAGGCCACAGAGCCATCCCCAGCGCCCGGGCCATCTTTGCTCCAATGGAGCCTTGGCTGCGGGAGGGGAAGAGAGAGACAGAGAGGAAGGTGCGGCGGAGGGGTGGAGAAGCAAATGGGTGCTTCTCCTGTGTGCCCTGGCCGGGAATCGAACCCGGGTCCTCCGCACACTAGGCCGACGATCTACCGCTGAGCCAACCGGCCAGGGCCGATATGTTTTTATTCTCTATGATATATAAATTTTATTGCTTAAGTCCTAAGTAAAATTTAGAAGGAAATAAGGCAAATTATTTTGTAAAAATTTAACAACAACAAATCCTTGCATTCTAAATGTTTTTTATGTTCCAAATTTTCACAGATGTCTGTTATCTGAGATTATTCCATTTTGTTTTGCCACAGAAAACATTATGTGGAGAATTAGCAAAGAAATATACGGATTATATTTATTCATGAAAAACTCAAAGTAACACTAGAAATTTTGACAAAACTTTACATGTTTTAATTTGTACTTTGCATGTCTACTATATTGCATTTCGCCATAGCTTTCTCTAGAAAAGGGTTTACCAAATGGCACTTTGCAAAATGTGCATAAAGAGACATAGAAAGAATACTTTTTGGACTATATTTCCCATGGACTATTATCGTTATTCAATAACATTAAAGTTAAAGTAAAGACAAATGAGTAACTGAAGGAAGAAGGTTAGTAATATAAAAATAACAATAATAATAATAAAACTAGATAGTATTTAATAGCAGGAATGGGATGGTAAGTGCTCCCAAAGCAATAGCAGATAATTTATAAGTATTTAATTTTTAAAAGGCATCCTGGAGCACAAAAAGATGATCTGACATTTTTAAAAAATGATGGATAAAACATACAGATAATACAATGTGATTTAGCTTTATGCATATAGAATCCTCATGGATTCTTTTAAATAGGAAACTAATTTCTTAAAGGATTATTCTTATCATAGAAGTGAAAATATTGCACATATTTTCAGTTCATCTTTACATTTGAAAATAAAGTACTTTCATTAATTGAGTGAATAATTCTACTCTTGATAAGGAATGCCTTCTTTTTAACCTTTTCATTTCATTGTACCTACAACATCTGTTACATCTAACTTCGTGTGTTTTATGCCTGCTTTTGTTTCTCTTTTATTATAGTAAATACTGTTTTTGTAGTGGGTAATTTACAACAATGAAGTTTTTGGTCTTATTGCTGCCAAAACTTTGCACCCACATCTGGTAAGACCAAAATAAAAAATAATAGCCTGACCAGGTGGTGGCACAGTGGATAGAGCGTCGGACTGGGATGTGGAAGACCCAGGTTCGAGACCCCGAGGTCGCCAGCTTGAGCGTGGGCTCATCTGGTTTGAGCAAAAATCCACCAGCTTGTACCCAAGGTCGCTGGCTCAAGCAAAGGGTTGCTCAGTCTGCTGAAGGCCCGTGGTCAAGGCACATATGAGAAAGCAGTCAATGAACAACTAAAGTGTCGCAATGCACAATGAAAAACTAATGATTGATGCTTCTCATCTCTCCATTCCTGTCTGTCTGTCCCTGTCTTTCCCTCACTCTGACTCTCTCTCTGTCTCTGTAAAAAAATAAAAAAATTAAAAAAATTAAAAATAATAATAGAAGTGGTTCTGTTACATCACCTGTGAATAACACTTACGCACTTTTTGTATAAAACCAGACAGCCTGAGAGCTCTTCAAGGCATATCTGATGTCAGTGCAATAGGGAAGATCATTTCTAATCCATAACCCCTTATCCTGGCTCACTGTTTCTGCACAGGTAGAAGTCAAGTTACCTGATATGAGAGAGTTTATTCATTCCTGTCGTCTACCAGGAGTAGTTTGGGTACTCATGTTTACTTAAGGAAGCAATTCCTCAGAATATTTTTTGTAGTTATCCCTTTACCTCGAGTAACTGAACTCAGCGTTTCCCTTGAAAGTCAATAGACGCATTCCATTGACTTAAACCTACCCATGTTCACATCAAGGATTATATCATGAGACTGTATGCATTCTGAGAATCTATTTGCCCAAGCAAAGTAGAAGGTAAATTTAAACATTATTGCATCCATCTATTCAAAAGTGATGATTAAATAAACACCGTGTGTTTCTTTTAGATTTTGGGGATACAGGTGGCAGTATCTGTTTTCAGAGTTGAGCATAGTCTCTTGGGAAAGGAGGGTTGATAAGACGAATGCCATCACTAAGTACTATGAAAGTACTGTATGCAACCTATGAAAAAAGTGCTATGAGAGATTGATTCTGGCTAGAGCATTTGGGAAAGACTTGCCTTGAGTAAGATGGCTGTTATGGATTAGATAGAAGGTGTCCTTTACAGTCTAAATTCATGAGTTAACTCTATGTCTCATTTTCCTGAGGGCCTTATATGACTATCATCATTACACCAATCACTTGAAAAATGTCCACAAATTTTAATAGTTGAGTTCCTATATAATTAGGGGTTTGGGATATTTTAATCATGTATTTCTATTTTTAATTTGTATAAATACTAATCATTTCTTAGATTATAAATTCATGAACAAAACACATTGTTTATCATTATATTTATATTCTACATGTTCCAACACTGTTTATTTAAGACATCTTCAGCATTTACTATAAAGACTGTTAATTAACAACTGCTTTTGAAATTGAGATGAGGATGGAAAGAATAATCACTTGGTTGAGAGTAAGAAATCTGTATTCCTAGTAGGAGCTCCTGCAGTTTCTGTGTAGTGATTTGAACAAAATCATGGAATCCACTGTGCTCACATCTTTAAAATCTGAAGTTGGATAGCTTATTGAACTAAAAGTCAGAAATATAACATTCTAGAGTTATGTATTCTGGAATGGTGTAGGAAGGATTCCTCAAATTTCACACTTCAATAAAAGAAGTGTTAAGAGTGGCAACTATTGCCAAAATTAACTCTTTTAGGTTTCTGGAAATAAATAATGGCTTGCAAAAATCCAAGGAGTATTTATTCAAGAAAAACAGTGAATTCCAATAAGACTAGCAAACTTGATGGTTTTTTAACTTTCTGTCTTCCCTATTTCCTCTTCTGATCTGCAGTGTCTTTGAAATCAAAATGATTGAATCCACAACCAACAGTCAACAGTTGGGAAAATCTGTTGTCGGGAAGCCATTGAGTGGTCAGAATAGGTTTAGAGCTCACTAAAAGCCTTATCTCTAGAGAATTGCCTTTATTAGTCCTAATAGTTCCCTGAGAAGCTCCATTTTTAGGGTTTATCTCTGCCCTGATTCAACACTTCCCCTGTGTACACAGCCATATTTGTTCTTCAGCCATATTCTTAGAATGTTTGTCAAAAACAATCAGCAGCAATTTGATAATATTGCAGTTGCCTAAGGCAGTGATTCCCGTTGGAACTAACAAGAAACTGACCAAACAGTTTAAAAGATAAATGGGCAAATGAAATTTCCATTGGGGGTTTTAGAAAGGTCTTCTGACACATAACTGAGATTCTAAGGCACTTACATAGGCAGAGCTGCACTCATGCTTAGGGAAGACCTGTGAATGATACTCACTTTTTACCTTTGGCTGACCTTGAGGCTCTGTGCTAGCAACAAGTGAAGGCTAAGCTGCCTGATAGAGCATTGAAGGAGTGTCTCAGTGCCCACATAGAAACCCTTTGCAAAGGCTAAAGACCATGGTAGTTAAGGTAATTTTTGCTTAATTATTTAGGTAACAACAAGTATACACATCAGAGTCAGTCTGATGAAGTTCGTACACAAAGAGGATGAGAATTTTTGTTAGGGAGATAAATGGTATCTTTCATTTGGATCTAATTGTATTTATGCTAATAATAATCTGCGTAGGAGAAATAGATTCTGCCTTAACTCCACAAAAGCTAGGGTTATAAGAACAGCAATAATATTGAAATATTTTGTGTAAATCTGTTCCTCTGTAAAACACTGTTGAATCAATGTTTTCTGAGAAACTTAGAGTCTGTAAAAAAGTTAGCACGTACTCAGTGATTAAAAACACCCATAACTGCCACATGCAGACTTTACTTCAAAATTGACACTTCACATGATAATGCTGATAAAGCAAACTCTTTTTGTGTGTGTGTGTTAAAGAACAAAAATTCAGCCAAGTAAATTTGAAGGTCTAATTTACTTTATTACATAATTTGTAAATCAGGAAGCATCCCTTCTTGCATCTAGAATGGTGCTCTGAGTAGCTGTATAATAAGGTAGGCTTTTCTCAGTAGAAACTGGGTGTAATAAGAAACTTATTAACAAAAGACAAAAAAGGATTATTTTAGAGAAGGCGGTAGGGTGGAGGTGGGGGTATTTTAAGGCAGTTTGTTGCAGCTTCCTTTGGGGGGACAGGGAAGGGGACACATATGACAGATTACCTGAGTGGTGCTGACTGGGAAATTTAAGACTGACCAGTTAGTTCAGGTATTATGTGTAGACTTGGTATCATGGCTTTTAGGACAAGTGAGTCCATTTTGGGTTGTGGTTTTCTCTTTAATATTTTTCAAAATAGATCATTAATCAAGATTATTTATTCTAACTGTAATAAGTGAGATTTATAGGAGAGAAAATACCAAAGAAAGTAGGTTCTGGTGGAAGAAATGGAAAACTCAATGTCCTCTTCCATTTTGCCAGTAAATTGATACGAACTTAAAAAAGACAGAATTTAGGGAGAGTGAGTGCTCTCTGTTAGCCTGTTGGGAAGACATCTAAGAATTAAATATTCATTTGACATCAGAATTGGTAAGAAAAATCACTGTTTAATCTTCTCCAAGCACATATTCAACTGAGGAAAGATACTTATGCCCTATCATTCATGATATTCTGTATTCTTGGTTACATCTGAAATTTTAAATAAAAACATATACCGTATTTCCCCATGTATAAGATGAACACTTTTTCGAAAAATTTGGGTCTAACAATTGGAAGCATTTTATGCAGTGTTGTAGACCAGTGGTCCCCAACCTTTTTGGGCCATGGACCAGTTTAATGTCAGAAAATATTTTCATGGACCGGCCGTTAGGGTGGGGCAGATAAATGTATCAAGTGACCGAGACCAGCGTCAAGAGTGAGTCTTAGACGGATATAACAGAGGGAATCTGGTCATTTTTTAAAAAATAAAACATCGTTCAGACATAAATATAAATAAAACGGAAATAATGTAAGATATTTACTCTTTCTCTGCAGACCGGTACCTAATGGTCCACGGACTGGTACCGGTCCGCGGCCGGGGTGTTGGGGACCACTGTTGTAGACTATTTTATTTGCATTTTCTGCTTTTTTTTTTTTAATAATTTTATTTTTTTTAATGGGGCAACATCAATAAATCAGGAAACATATATTCAAAGATAACATGTCCAGGTTATCTTGTCGTTCAATTATGTTGCATACCCATCACCCAAAGTCAGATTGTCCTCTGTCACCTTCTATCTAGTTTTCTTTGTGCCCCTCCCCTTCCCCTTCCCCTCTCCCTCTCCCCCCTTCCCCCGTAACCACCACACTCTTATCAATGTCTCTTAGTCTCACTTTTATGTCCTACCTACATATGGAATTTCTGCTTTTTTGCACCGGTTTTTGCACTCACTGTTGTAGATTTTTTTTTACTTGCATGTTCTTGAAGGAGTGTCTTGTTATGTTTGCGCTCATTGTTTTGCACTTGTTAGCAGTAAATTACAGTAGGTTATGTTTTACCACATTCTGACTAGAAGTAGCTCACAAAAGATTTTTGTACAGTGCTGAATTTAAGTTAAAAGTGATACAATTGGCCATGGCCGGTTGGCTCAGTGGTAGAGCGTCGGCCTTGCATGCAGAAGTCCCATGTTCAATTCCCGGCCAGGGCACACAGGAGAAGTGCCCATCTGCTTCTCCACTCCTCCCCCTCTCCTTTCTCTCTGTCTCTCTCTTCCCCTCCCACAGCCAAGGCTCCAATGGAGCAAAGATGGCCCAGGCACTGGGGATGGCTCCTTGGCCTCTGCCTCAGGCGCTAGAGTGGCTCTGCTCGCAACAAAGCAAGGCCCCAGATGGGCAGAGCATTGCCCCCTGGTGGGCATGCCGGGTGGATCCCGGTTGGGCACATGCGGGAGTCTGTCTGACTGCCTCCCCATTTCCAGCTTCAGAAAAAAAATACAAAAAAAAGTGATACAGTTGCCCTGGCCGGTTGGCTCAGTGGTAGAGCATTGGCCTGGTGTGTAGGAGTCCCGGGTTCGATTCCCAGCCAGGACACACAGGAGAAGCGCCCATCTGCTTCTCCACCCCTCCTCCTCTTCTTCCTCTCTGTCTCTCTTTTTCCCTTCCACAGCCGAGGCTCCATTGGAGCAAAGTTAGCCCAGGTGCTGAGGATGGCTCTATGGCCTCTGCCTCAGGCACTAGAATGGCTCTGGTTGCAACAGAGTGACGCCCCAGATGGGCAGATCATCACCCCCTGGTGGGCATGCCGGGGGGGATCCGGGTCAGGTGCATGCAGGAGTCTGTCTGAATGCCTCCCTGTTTCCAACTTCAGAAAAATACAAAAAAAAAAGAAAAGTGATACAGTTTACAAAAGGGAATGGAAATCGTGCTGCTGAACATGACTTTGTTCCTTCTTCAACTGAGAAATTAACCTGAGACTGGCTACAGAAAGAAGAAACCCTACTGAAAACGTCACGACAGAAGAAGGCCATGAGAGGCAAGTCAGCAACATGACCTGATTTAGAGAGGGAATTGAAGATATGGATTGAAGAGCAAAGAGCAATAGAAATTCCTGTGTCCATGCAGCTTCATGTTCATTGCAGCATTGTTCACAGTGGCCAAGACATGGAAACAACCAAAAAGCCCTTCAATAGATGATTGGATAAATAAGATGTGGTACGTATACACTATGGCATACTACTCAGCCATAAGAAATAATGACATCGGATCATTTACAACATGGATGGACCTTGATAACATTATACTGAGTGAAATAAGTAAATCAGAAAAACTAAGATCTATATGATTCCATACATAGATGGGACATAAAAATGAGACTTGGGGACATGGACAAGAGTGTGGTGGTTATGGGGATGGGGAAAAGAGGGAGGTGTTGGGGGGCAGGGAAGGGCACAAAGAAAATCAGATAGAAGGTGACGGAAGACAATTTGACTTTGGGTGAGGGGTATGCAACATAATCAAATGTCAAAATAACCTGGAGTTGTTTTCTCTGAACCTATGTACCCTGATTGATCAATGTCATCCCATTAAAATTAATAAAGAAATTAAAAAAAATGAAATTCCTGTGTCTACAAAGATAGTTCAGCATGAGGTAAGAGGAATTGCTGATGAAAAAGAAGTAACTGATTTCAAAGGAGGACACAATTGGTGCTTCAGGTTCATGAAACGGAATGGACTAAGGATGCATACACTCAGCAGACTTGCCCAAAAGATGCCTGAAAGCTATGAGCAGGAGATCTTTGAATTTCATCATTTTGTCATTCAATGTCAAAGACACATCAGTTTGATTTCAAACAGATTGCAAATATGGACGAAGTCTCCTTCAATTTGATGTCCCAAGTAAGAGAACTATATGAAAACTGTAACTGTGAAGACAAGTAGACATGAAAAGAGCCATTATATAGTTGTTCTAGCTTGTTGTGCCGAGAGAACCAAGCTGCCTTATATGCTGATTTTCAAACACAAGACAATGCCAAAAGAAAACATTCCTTGTGGAGTGATTGTCCACATTCATGACAAGGTTTGGATGGATCAGGATGGGATGATGATCTGGTTTGTGAAAGTTTAGAGAAGGAGGAGACTAGGTGAGCTCTTACGTAAACCTGCCCTATTCGTGCTTGATCAGTTCAGGGCACACATAACAATACATAAAGAAGATTGCTGCCGAGCAAAAAACAAAACTTGCCATCATACCTGGAGGTTTCACACCCCAGCTCCAGTCACTTGATGTCAGCATTAAAAAACGTATCAAAGCTGACATGTGAGACAAATGGAACCAATGGATGAAGTCTTCTCGGGACAATTTAACATAAGCAGGAGGAGTGAAGAAACTAACTGTAGGAGAAATTTGTACCTGGGTAAAAAGATCCTAGGATAATATCAAGATTGAGATCGTTGTCAAAGCATTTAAGATATGTGGCATTTCAAATGACATAGATGGAACTGAGGACGAGGCAATATATGAAGACAGTGATTCATTATCAGACACAGATGAGGACAAGCTAATGGATGGGAATTTTGACAGTGATGAGGAGTTGTATGAATTTTAAAATGAATAAAACTTGAGTTCAATAACTTTATGAAATACATTTTTTTTTCAAATTTTAGGCCCCCAAATTAAGGTGCATCTTATACATGGGAGTGTCTTATACATAGGGAAGTGTGGGTAATACTATTGTTTTAATTCTATGACATAAAATGTGATCATTAGAAATGTATATAGATTATGCCAATAAATTTTAAAGCACATTGATAGTCAATAGTGAATTTAATAAAGGAAGAGTTCTCTTTCCCCTTTTTCCACTGCTGCTAATATTATACAGTTATTTCTTTATTTTTTAAGAATTGATGAAAGATATCAGGGATGTATTTCTAAATCATCATGATTAAAATAATGGAAATTTGTTGTTTAAAAGACTTCACTCTCAAACTCAATCTAGATACTATTGGAAATATATTGACAGTTAGGTAATAATAGGAATCCATGATTTAAAATTTTTTGTGTGGAGGAGACAGAATTGCTGAAGTTTTAAGGATGTTTGAGCCACTCATGTATAATTAGAAAGGATGTCTTTGAAAACTTTTGTTGTAGCATAATTCATAAACATTTCTGTTTATTTATTGTTGATTTTATAATATATCAACAATATCAGTACCTAAATACCATTCTAGTGAAGGGCCTTTATTGGGTCTAGTGCTGAGAAATTTATACCTATTATGAAAAAATAAGTTATTAAATTTCAATATAATAGATAATCCACTGTGTTTTTAAAACTTTGCACTATTAAAATTGTGAAAATTTAGTTTTATGTAGTTCCATTTATGGCAGCATTGTTCACAATAGCGAAGATCTGGAAACAGCCCAAGTGTCCATCAGTGGACGAGTGGATTAAAAAGCTATGGTACATATATACCATGGAATACTATGGGCCATGAAAAAGAAGGAAATCTTACCTTTTGCAACAATATGGATGGACATAGAAACTATTATGTTAAGTAAAATAAACCAGGCAGAAAAAGAAAAATATCATATGACCTCATTCATTTTAGGAATCCAATGAACAATGTGAACTGAGGAACAGAATTGAGACAGTGGAGAGATCATAGGGACCAGAGGAAAAGAGGACAGAGGGAAAGGGGATGATAGGATGGGAGAAACCTGAAGGGAAGGGGGGAGGGCGCTATGGTGAGGGGAGCAAGGGAGATGTTGAGGGGAATAGAGGGGAGGGAGGATGCATTCAGGGAAACACTAGAATCTACAGTAAATTAAAATCAATTAAAAATTATGCAAATTTTTTGTAGCTTCTGTATGCCAATTTACATGCTATTTGTGAAATTTCATTTTTTAAATTCAATATTGGAGTGACTGGTTAATACAATTATATAGTTCAGGTATACAATTTTATAATGTCATTTGTACATTGTATAAGTCAAGTGTCTTTCCAACGCCATTTATCCTCACTTTACCCTCACAACCTTCTTCCTCTGGCAGTCACCACACTTTGTATTGATGAGTTTTTTTTTCTAATCCTTTGTTTAATCCCTTCACCTTTCTCATCCAGTCCCCACACCCTGCCCCCTGACAGCTATCAGTCATTTTACAACTAGGAAGTTGTATCTAATGTTATAGATACAGTTAAGAAAAAATAAAGGAGATTTAGTTAAGTAGCTATTCTAGGTATTAAGGCTGGCAAAAACAAACAAAATCTGTCTGATTCTCCAGTCCAAGTTCTATCCTCAGTTTACAGACAATGCAATTATAGTCATTGATTGTAACAGTCAAGCCAGGTAACTCTATGCGAGCTTTTCTGCATGCAATATATCATTTAATCTACCTAAAAGCCCTGCGAGGCATGTGAGTCTTGAAAAATTAGGAATCAGTTCTGATTCCAGTGCCTGAACTCTTACTATAATACCAGTTTTTTTAAAAACGCTAAATTATTTTGGAGTCTGGTATTCTACATTTCCAAATATTCTTCCCAATGTAATTATATTAACTAGTTATCTTAGAAATTTATGTAAGAAACATATATTGTGCAGCTTCTCTGTCATAGGCACTGCAGTAGTGCTCAGTTTATTTTCTTTTGTCTTTGTGTCATAGAAACCATGTAATTGGATTAATATTTTTTGTGTGTGACTGACGGACTGTCATCATCTAGAGAGTGATAGGAAGAGTAGAAATAATCTCACAAGCAAGAAATTTATAGATAGATAAAGAAAAATTAAAAAGTACTTATAATTCCTTTTGATACTACTCTCAATTAATTATCTTTTTTGTATGTTACAGGACATGTCACAATTAAAATTTCATAACATTTACTGAGCATCTATGTGTCTAAAACTGGTCAACCAGCAATTTTATAGTTTTATATGCTGTCAGCAAAATGATATGTAATTACAGTGGTCACTTGTTAAGTTGCCCATAGAACAAATATGTAAGTATAGTGGTCATTTAAAGGACTTACTGAGTAATCTGAGTGAGTGGTCAAAGAAGAAGATGCCCTCTAAATTTGTTTTTATAGTAATAGAAATTTTCCAAGGGAATAGAATTGAAGAAGATTTTAAGGTAGAAACTAATAACTGTAGTCATGGCTCTGGAAAGTAAAGATCATGTTCTCGAAATAAAAAGGCACTAGCATTATATGATATATAGAAAGGAAGGCTGGAAAAGAGAGAATTGAGTCTCAGATATCGTGCTTTTAAATTTTGAATACGTTGTAGAGCTAAAAGAAAAAAATATTTATTACATTTTTGTAGCAATGAAGTGAGTCAAACCTATTTTTAAAATAAAGAATAAATATGGAAGAAGTTGGAGGAAGAGAGATTAAGAGACAGCTACTATAATGAACCTGGAGAGAGAATATAAAGACAACCTCACTGTTAGCCTCAGAACAGAGGATGTAGAGGTTAGCTGCTGGGTTTGGAAGAAACATAGAAAATCTGTATTTACTGTAGTAGGTATGGGGAATGGCATAGGAAACATCTATACTGACAACATTCAGCAGAGAGTCCAAGAACAGAAAAGTAAATGTGGGGCTTACATTGGTTTGGTAAGCTAGTGAACAAATAAGCAAAACCAGAGAATAGTTTTTCGGGTAGCTAAGAAAAGGATAGAGAAGCAAAAGAAATTAAGGGCGGAATCTATTGTAAGATTACAGTTTTGCAGTATTTGGAGAGATGGCAGATGTCTTTAAGAATTTCTTTTTTTTTTTTTAATTTTTTTTTTTAGGGTTTTTTTTCCTCTCTTTTTTTTTTATTCATTTTTTTAGAAAGGAGAGAGAGAGGGAGAGAAGAGAGAGACAGAGAGAGAGAGAGAGAGAAGGGGGAGGAGCAGGAAGCATCAACTCCCATATGTGCCTTGACCAGGCAAGCCCAGGGTTTCGAACCGGCGACCTCAGCATTTCCAGGTCGACGCTTAATCCACTGCACCACCACAGGTCAGGCAAAGAATTTCTTAATTACAGTAATTCTTATATTTATTCTCTTTATTTATTGAGACTTATCTATAATGTACTTTTAAAAAATCTGATTTGATTATCTTCTCTTATATCTTAAATACTCTTCCATCAAACCATCTTCTTCTTATCCCTTCGGTTTCAAGTGACTTTATTACCCTTTAGATACTGACCACCCACAGCATTGCTCATTGTCTCTTTTTAGATTAGTTTTCAAGACAGATCAAAATTCATACATGCAACAATTACATACTTTAAAAAGATTAAATGGTACAATTTTCTAAGTTATTCAACTTAATCTTCTTTGCTTCATCAAGTGAACACCTATTCCATGTAGAAACTTTTATATTATCAACCTAAGAGTAGGCCATTCTAATTATATAATTTTAAAATCATTGCTTTCTTTATTAAGAGTGTGCTTTTCTTCTTTCCCTATATAGACTCCTTCAAGTTTCACTTCAAGTCCCATCTCTCTTATCATGATATTTGTTGCTTCACCTTGGCTTGTCAAATATTATAATTCTGTCTGAACACACAATTTTCATTTATCTTACATTAATTGTTCAGTTATTTGAATGTTTAAAATGTGCTTTTATCTTCTTAATATATATTTCAATCTTCTTGTAGACAAGAATGACTTTATTTGTTAAAAGAACAAGCCACTGCTCAGAGTTAAGTACATAGTAGACTCCTTAAATGTTTGCTGAAGTCAATTGTATTATAATGTCATCAGATTTTATTGAGTTCAACATTTCTTTAACTTATGTCACTATTATAATTCTCTTTAATATCTCTCCATTCTGTGAATGGTATCTAGGAATGACTCTATTCAACCTCAATTGAAATGCCTTGAAGTGGACAACAAAGTGCTCAAATAAGGTCATGTGCTCTAAGGAACAACCAGTTGTATGGGAAAAGCAAGCAGTTGGGCAACACGGGCAAAGTTGCTTAAATTTATGAGTACTTTTAACAAAATTTTTCCATTTCCAGTGAGGCACAATCCAGAGGAATTAGGCATATTTTAAAGCCTGGTGGATTTTGGTTGGACATAGGAAAGGTCGTTTTTGTACCCAGGAACATTAAACGGGAAGGAGCAGAAGAAAGGGAGTATTTGGAGAAATTGAACCATAATTCCCATCTGCCAGAGATGGCTGGAATTTCAGAGTAGGTCTGAATCGCTGACTTGCGTAGGTCTTTCCAACTCTAGACTGACTCTCAAGACCTTTATATTAAATTCTAGTTCCCTGACAAGAGTTGTTATAATCACAATTAAATCATGGAAGATTATTGTTACTACTGAGTACAAATAAACTTTGGCAGAATTTTCTCTAAAGTAAGTCAGTGAAATGAGTAAGCATCTGAATTCCCTGCTCTAGTCACCAACCGAAACACCATATAAGAATTTATCTTTTCTAATGGTATTTCAAGATTTTCTGTTCGGGTGAGAAGTTTTACTGCTTACACCTTTTGTGAATGTTGTAAAGAAAAACAGTTGTTATAAACACTAGGAAATTTTAAAGTATTCTAAAAATATTAAGTAATAGCCAAAGTAATTGTAGAAATTCTAAGTAATAAAAATATTCAAACACTTGATCATCTAAGAGAAAGTTGGGCTTTAAAAGGGTTTTGCTATAAAGAAAATCTATTTAGAGTTTTCCAAATATTTCCTTTTATCCATGTTTAAGTATATGGCACATTTATGCTTTCAATAAACATGTCATGAGAATAAAGTAAAAGAATTGATTCTAACAAGAAAGAATTAATAATATAACAAATACTTCAAATTACACTTCTTTAATTTTCTATATATGTTTTACCTCTTGCAAAACTGTTACTCTTGCACAGAATACTCTTGTTTAAGTCTTTTAAAATTTAAAGAAGCTTATACTTAACAAGTAAAAGCAATGATCAGAAATTTGGTCAAGAAGCAGTTAAGTAGCAGGTGTTGCAAGGGAAACTTATGTACGTATCTACTTTGCGAACAGTATAGCATTCTGCCTTTAGTTTGATTAAATATAGTTGTGTTTAAATTTTGGAAAGGCTGTGGATCCTAGGTTCTCTCCCTTAGGTATCAAATCTCCTGTATAGGTAGAGATGTGTTTTCCTTTTAATTTATACAAATTTTTAATTTAAGATTATTTTATTAGTTTCAACTGTACATCACAGTAGCTAGAGGCATTCTGATAATGTCTTTAGCCAGTAGGTATTAACCATTGAGAAAATTCATTGACTCAACCGTCCCCTTTCCTTGAAACTCAGCACTATTTTATTTTTTTTATTTTTATTTATTTATTTTTATTTTAAAAGATTGCATATCAAATGTAAGAGGAAAGTTATTTTCTACTTAACGATACAATATGACAATAAGAATATGATTTTGCATTTTGCAAGATCTCAAATACATAGAGAGACAGGCAGTAGCAGTTGAAGGAAAAGGTGCGTCAGACGGGAAGTACTGGTAGGTGAAGAGGTGCTTCATGGGAAGGTGGCCGTGGTAACTCAGGGGGGGCTGATTTGGTATTAGGGTTCTGATTATATAGTTTTCAAATAAAAGTCAAAAACAGTGATTTTTCTCTCAATTTTTAATATTCACATAAAATTTGTTATTTAAAAAGTTTTCACTAGCTTATCAGATGGACCTGCCATTATTCATGAACTGCCAGTTTATAACCTTTATCTGAAGGCTGGATGGGG
This sequence comes from Saccopteryx bilineata, assembly GCF_036850765.1. Taxonomy (NCBI): domain Eukaryota; kingdom Metazoa; phylum Chordata; class Mammalia; order Chiroptera; family Emballonuridae; genus Saccopteryx; species Saccopteryx bilineata. Next base: position 247,152,614 of record NC_089493.1, read on the forward strand.
AGATTTTGAGTTAGATTATGAAATTTTTATCTATATGCTCATTTTAAGAGTGAGATACAGTGTAGGGAGTTACTTCAAGGAGCACCTTCAGTATTCCTTCATTTGTTTTTATGATACTAAACAATAAAAAATGGTGTAAATGCCCTTTTAAGGGAACTCAGCTCTAGACCATATTTCCTTTTTGCCCTTATTAGAGAAAGGACATTATATGTCTACTGACCTTCTGAAATTGCAGTTAATTTTTTTTACTCAGCTCTTCTGCAACATTCTCTTCACTGCCATCCCAGAGCCTGCTTATTCTAGGCCGCGGGGCTACTAGAAGAGAAAAGGGTTGGGAGCTCTCCACCATTCTGGTGCTTTAAGCATCTACAATATGTGGCGCCCTAAGCCATTCCAAATACTTGGATACAGATATTTTTGAATTCAGAAATATATTGGATTTTGTCACCTACACTGGGAACATTGGGGCTGTCAATTCCACTCCTAGGTTTTCTCCATACACCTTACATGAGGATCAATATTTATCCTAATGAAGTTCTATATGATAGTGGAATTGGTATTCTTTTCTACCCTTATTTACCAATGTGTATGCGGATGATACTTCTTAAGAACTTAATCATCACATCAGGAAACTCTGACTGCATCTACTATAGTAACTGTGCATATTGCATCTTTACCCAATACATAATTATTAAGGGATATCACCTATGTGAACATCTTACAGGTGCCTACACGGAAAAATCAGCCAAAAATTGACTTGTGTTTCTATGTTTCTAATCACTCCTTTACCAGGACTTCAGCATTCTTATTTTATCTTCTCTTAGCCATACTTACAGTATCTTTAAAGAGATGGTGTTTATTTTCAAGAAAATTTGAGTTAAATCTTCAGTAAGATTTAGGAATTTTAGCAGCTCCTAAATTCATTACACCTACTGCATTTTCTTTGTGTGATAATTGAAATAATTGACAACAAATTCAAAGTAGTAGGAATGATATCACCTCTGTCTCCATATAATTTCTGCTTATCTTTCAGGTGTTTACAAGGAGATCTCCCTATGTCCTTCTGATAATATAATCTTCCTGATATACGTTTCAATAATATTTGTGAGTGTATTCTGGACTCTCAGATGTTTCAGAAAACTCTGGTCCCGTTGGCCTCCACAGCTGCAATTTTCCTCAGTTATTGCCCTATTTGTCGCCACATAATTTTTGAATAGGAAAAGTCATGCTGGAAACAATTTTGGCTATCAGATCTTGGTCCTAAATTTCTCTATCCTCATAAGTAATAGCACATATCATAAAAATTTGTGGATATATTCTAACACAGGAAAACATACAACCTATGGCACATGAATTTAAATTATACACTCTCCCCAAAGTGTCTTAGTAGAATAAGTCGTTGTAAGAACTGTCCACTTGCCCTTCCACATAGAGATGCCTCCTTTCTAATACTCTACTCAGTGTCCACTAGTGACTGTTTGGTCCCTCTGGAGTCTGCGTCACCAGCATCAGAGGCATGTTCTCTTTGTTCAGCATGGTTTACAGTGTTACACATCTTCAACCATTACTAATCCTCACAAAGCTGAAAATGGTAGAAGTAAGAAGACATCTGCAGAGCCACAGAGTTTCAATTCAGAGTCTTTCTATATTCCCGTATGTTTCTGGCCCTGTGTTCCTGTATTTCATCACTGAAATGACACACACACACATATGTGTGTGCGTGTGTATGTGTATATACATATATATTTTTTATTTCACCTTTTAATTTTTTCTAGGAGGAAAATATAGTTTAATTTCTCAAATGCCTATTTCAAACTCACTTGAAGTGGTAGATATTAATGACTTGTAAAAAGCCTAAAGACAGAATAGTTTTAAGCATCTCTTTATTATACAACTGGAGTTTTTCTTCCGCCTGTGAGCCTTCTTTCATGTTTGATAAAGGCTCTGCACACCCACTGCCTTCATTTCATTTACTATTTGCATTTGCTATGTCATCTTAGTGTTTAATGAAAAATAACATACATGTGAATATGTGTGCGTGTGTGGGGGGTTGCTGGCCATATATAGTTTCATAGATACATTAATAAGTATAATATATTTATCTTT